>NW_017729034.1:40958883-40971386 GCF_001723915.1 Gavialis gangeticus | reverse complement strand
AGTCCCATAAACATGCACACAGAAGTGATGTTACAATATTAAAGATGTATAGTTAAGCCCTTTTCAAGCAAAGAAATGTGAAAGACTGCTATAATATTGTCATTCTTGCCCAACCCCTTGTCATTTCCTGACTTGACAGGTGCAGCCTTCTTGTTTTCATCCCTGATGACTGCAGCTGTGCTGTCCTCTCATATTCATTCAAAGTGCTGCTAGGATTTTTTCCCCCACTGACCACATCTGCCCATCTTTGAGTCCCTTCTGCTGGGTCTCCAATCAGTTGTGCATCAAACCCAACCTTCTTATTTTCCCAACTTAGCCTCACCCTAACTACCCAATGTAATAACTCACTGGGATGCCAATGGCTGCTCAGTGACTCCCTAAAAATTGTCTATGTTTCCTTCTATGCTGCCCTTAATTATACCAAGAATTCCCTGAGATAAACAGTCAAGCCACTACTTTATTTTCCTTCACATCCCTCCTTAAGGCTTACTTCTCTCTTGATTCCCCTCGAATCTCAGACTATATGACTAAGCAACTGATGAGTTTTGTCTCCCTTGAGCTACCTTACTTTTTCTACCCTTTAGTCTTCCTAACTTGCCTATTTAAGCCATTCCCTACTCTAACTCTACCAGTTTTAAAATGTGAAGAAAACCAACATGTAAATAACTAGGCTATCCATTCTTTGCCTTCTTTGTTGGCTTGTGAAGTTGTTTGACATATGTGTATCCTCTCTTTAGATCTTTTGTATCTGTTTTGTATCTTTTGGACTGTGAACCTTCTAGGATACAGGGTTGTAGCCGTTTTGGTATAAGGACATAGGCAGGCAAGGTTCTTTGGGTAGATGTGCTATCTTTTATTAGATCAACTAAACAGTTGGAAAAACATTGTTTGCAAGCTTTCGGGCACAAACACCCCTCTTCAGGAATTGTGGGAGACTCTGCTGCTGTTATGAGTTCTCCAAGGTAGAAAAGAAGCTAATAAGGATCTAATCCCTGATTGACATCTAATCCCCAATCTCAAAATTAGGCATCCTGCCATGCAGGATCATATCCCATCATGCCTTTAGATGAATGTTTGTCAGCTGCCTGACATGTGTAGCCCTTCCAGCCTGCTTTGCTGCTGTGCTTCCTGTGTTGTTGAGAACTTGAATGGAGAGAAAAGTGACAGCACATTTTATCCTGCATATATCTGCAGGATTTGAAGTGGGACAGTTGTCTGGAATGTTTGTAGGGTCCCAGGACAAAATGATTTTTCTCAGGACACATGCAACATCTGTTTACAGCCTCAGTGGATGAAATACGGTCATGAAAATCCCTGTGAAATACCTGTGCATATTGTCAGTAATACCCAGTTCTTACCACTTCATCTGCTCGTGGGCTACGCATTACTTCTCTAATAAGCCATAGTCACTTCCCTCCACTCTTTATGTTACCTTCAGAATAAATTGGCTCTCGCCAATAAAGTTCTTATAAAGTTGAAGCATTGGCATCATTAGCTAAAACAGACCAGCATAGATCTTATGCAAGCTATTCCATAGCTGCCAGTTCCTCTTGCTCCTAATCTGCCCTCATCCTTTGGATCTAGTCATGGACTTCTTAGCAGAGACTGCTAAAAGCTAAAGGGTTTTTGCCCCCTGTCTGCAGATGAATGTACCATAAGAGCTGTTCTTTTACTTGTGACATTAGCAGATGTATTTGTTTTAAAATGATTACTTACTGGCTTTTTTGATACTTTCATCAGCATTAAGGTACAAAGAATATATTGATGAAAGGCCTGATCTAAAGCCCACTGAAGCCACCAGAAAGCTGTGCTTCTTGTGTTGACAGGAACTGAAACAGAGAGAAAAGAGAATCTCTCTTCTGGCTGTCTTTCTACTGACTGGCTGCCTTTCTGATGAGCTAAATCAACCATCAGGAAACTGTCTGATTCAAATGAAGATGGGGCAAGAGCTGAACCTAGGCTTGGGTGGAAGGGCGTGTGGGAAGGAAATACTAAAACACAGATGTTGGAAGGGAAGACTGGGACTAGGAGCAGATAGAGGAGAATTTAATTGGCTGGCAAGGGAGACAAGGAATTTATGTTTGAGGACGGAGTCTGAGGAACCAGAAGGGAGTGAAACTTGGACTGGCTGAGCAAGGAGACTGGGACTAGAAGCCAGTGACAGGCTAGGAGTGCCTGCGCAAGGAGACTGGAACAAGGAACCTGGAGGCAAGACTGGGATGAGGACTAGACAAAAGGAAAGCAGACACGATGCTGGAGTGAGGCCTGTCTGGAGAGAACAAATGAACAGAGAATTGTGTTTGGGGAAAAATGTGGGCTAAAGCAGGTGTCTCTAACTCATTTGGCCACACAGGCGGGATGAGTAGCATGTGGCTGCTCTGCGAGCTGGATGTGGCCCAAGACCCCTCTCTCCTTCCCCTTCCCCCAGCATACCTCCTCCAGTAGCTGCTCCAGCTAGTCTAGGACCTGTGCTGCATGTGATGCAGATCTCAGAGTATCTAGAACGGGCACTGTGGGCAATGCAGTCTTGCCAGAGCAGTTGTACTGTATTTAGCAGCCACCCCAGCTGGACTGTGCTGCACATGGCACCTGCCCTGGCAGCTCTGGGACAGTAATGTATGCAGCACTGCTGCAGTTGGAGTGGGTGCCATGTGAGGTGCACATCCCATAGTGGGCATCATGTGCAGCACAGCCTAACCCAAGTGGCCATTGCACCACACGCAGCATCTATTCTGGCTGCTTCAGGATCTGAACCACATGCAGCATGGGTTCCAGACCAGCTGGAACAGCCACTGAATCAGATATTCTGAGGGAGGGGAGGGAAAATGGTTGAGGGGACATGGGTCCAGTCTGGCCCACAGACCAGCCCGGTGCAGGCCATGACCTGTGTGGGTCTGATCAGACCCAGGGGCAACACCAGGGGCCAGATCTGCCCCATAGGCCACGTGTTTGATGCCCCTGGGCAAACGGAGTGTTTTGTAAGTTCCTTTTGAGGATTAGAGCTGATAGATCAGAAAGGGTGTGATTGTCTTGTGAGAAGCGGGTACCCCCAGGTAATTGGCTATTTTTGTTTTTGATGGATTTTCAGTGTGCCTTCATTCTGGCATGCAGTTGTTGTTTGGTTTTTCCTATATATTTTCCATCAGGGCATTTGCTGCACTGGATGAGCTATATTATATTTCTGGAGGTGCAGGTGTAAGATCCAGGAATGGTGATGGTTTTATTGTGTGGTGTAGTTATTGTGGGAGTGATGGAGATGTGTTGGCTGGCTTTATATTTCTTGTCCTGGCATGGTCTGGATCCATTTGGTGTGGTTTGCGTCATATGGAGTTTGCTTTTGGTGATGAGGTTAGTGAGGTTTGGTGCTTGTTTAAAGTCTAGGATGGGTGGTTCTGGAGAGCTATCTTTAAGAATTGGATTTGCTTCTAGTATGGGCTGCAGTTGTTTGAGGATTTTCCAAATAGGTTTCAGGGAAGGATGATGTCATAACTAATGGTGTGCAATTCATGGAGATTTTCTTTTTGTACTGCAGCAAGTCTTAGCATAGTATCCGGGTGGCTCTTTCAAAAGTATGATCTCTCTTTCCCTGGAGGAGTGTCCTTGTTTTGGGATTTGTGAGGTGACGATCACAGGTGTTCTCTTTGGTGAAAATTTGGTGGTATCGTAGAACTTGGCTGTAATTTACAGTGTTTTTTGGTGTGTTTAGAGTGATTGCTGGTTCTGTATAGATATGTAAGTTGGTCCCTGCCTAGGCAGGAAAGAGTGCTGGGGTCAAGTGACCCCAGCCAGATGCCTATCCAGCTTTCTCTTAAAGACCCCCAAGGTAAGGGAGAGCACCACCTCCCTTGGAAGCCCATTCCAAATTTTGGCCACCCTTACTGTGAAGAAGTTTTTCCTGATATCTAACCTAAATCTGCTCTCTGTCAGTTTGTGACCATTGTTCCTTGTTACCTGGTGAACAGAGCATCTCCGATCCCTTGCTGCATCCCCCTAATGAATTTGTAGGCGGCCACAGGATCACATCTCAGCCTTCTGTTGCAGAGGCTGAAGAGGTCCGTGTCCCTCAGTCTCTCCTCATAGGGCTTGTTTTGTAAGCCCCTAACCATACGAGTGGCCCTCCTCTGGACCCTCTTGAGTCTATCAACATCCTTCTTGAATTACGGCACCCAAAACTGGACGCAGTACTCCAACTGCGGTCTGACCAATGCTGCATAGAGGGGAAGTATCACCTCCTTGGTTCTTTTTGTCATGCATCTGCTGATGCATGATAAAGTGCGGTTAGCTTTGCTGACGATTTCATCGCACTGATGACTCATGTTCATCTTGGAGTCCACTATGACTCTGAGATCCCCTTTCCACTCCTGTGCTGCTGAGAGGGTCATTTCCCAGCCAGTAGGTGTGCTGGATATTTTTGCGCCCCAGGTACAGCACTCTGCACTTGTCCTTGTTGTACTGCATCCTATTGTGTACTGCCCACTTTTCTAACCTGTCCAGGTCTGCCTGCAATTGTTCCCTACCCTCCGGAGTGTGCACTTCACCCCACAATTCGTTATCGTCCATAAACTTGGACAGAGTACACTTCACACCCACATCCAAGTCACTGATGAAGATATTGAAGAGTACAGGTCCAAGGACCAAACCCTGTGGGACCCCACTACCCTCATCCTTCCAGGTCAATACCTACCCGTCTACTCCCACTCTCTGGATGCAGCCGCTAAGCCAATTTGCCACCCACCAGACCAGTAAACATCTATGTCACAGCTTCTTAATTTATTTAGGAGAGTGGGATGAGATACAGTATTAAAGGCCTTGCTAAAATCCAAGAAAACAACATCCAACTCTACTCCTGTGTCTAAACCTTTTGTGACCCTGTCAGAAAATAAAACCAGATTGGTCAGGCATGATCTACCTGCTATGAATCCATGCTGGTTTCCCTGCTGCATTATTTTTCGCACTGGACTCCCACAAATATGATCCTTATATGGTGGTTTGTATTTTACAATTTTGGATATTGATCATGTTGTCCAAAAAGAAAATGTTAGTTTTCTGACTATTCAAGAAAGATTCTGATGGAGGGTGATGATTGTTGAATTTGTGATGGAAATCAATCGGAGACTGCAGGTTTTTTGTCCAAATGATGATGTCATCTATATATCTCAAGTATAGCATGGGTTTGATGGTGGAGTTCTTGAGGAATTCTTCTTCCAGGGGGATCATAAAAAGATTGGCATATTTTGGGGGCATTTTGGTGCCCATAGCTGTGCCCATGGTCTGGAAGAAGTGTTGGTTGTTGAAACAGATGTCGTATCTTGAGGTCTGTACTCTGAGTTGTAATCTTGCTCTTGTAGATATGTGAGGAAGTTTGGATATCACCAGCTTATACACCAACATATCCTACACCAGGATGGCATCCAAGCTTGCCTCAGATATCTACAAGCTTGGCATTAATATTTTCATCCATGTTGTCCCAGAACAAATTCATGTTGAAGGGGATTTGTTTGTTTGTGGAAATATTCCTTCAGACGGAGGCATTGGAAACATTCTTCTAGTTCTCCACATTGTAGTATCTTATTTGGGTATTTTTCTGGACAGAAATTAAGGCCTTTGGAAAGGACAGATTTTTCAGCTTTGATAAGTATGTGCATGGAGAAATTAATAATATTAGAGGGTTGATTGGTTCATTCTGTTTCATCAAGTATGAAGTTGGAATGTTGTAAAGAATTGGTGTTGTTTCTCTGAGCGTGGTTTTGTGACTGGGAAAGTTGTTCCTGTCCTACAGTGATGGGCGAGTGGTGATAGAGGCAGACGCTAGCAATTAACAGAAGCCCCTAGTCATGGATCTGCATGGAGGCAATGATTGTATGGTGGCCTTTTTGTACTTAGAACTGAGACAGTTATACAGTTCATCAGGGGCTGTCACAACTGAGCAGACCTATTTAGGATCCACTCTGCACACCATGTATGGGTGAGTAAGGGTGCCCTAAATATAAATTGTCTTGTTTCACCTGACTGCAAAACTGCATCCAGTAGGATCACCCTACAGACCAAATCTCGTAATGAAGTTTGCAACCTGGAGCATCCACCGCTTGATAGACAACCCGAACAGTGACTGAGTGGAAGGAAGGACAGCACTTGTGGCCAGAGAACTTGCATAACTTGATATTGACCTTGCCATGCTTTGTGAGTCCAAACACATAGAAGAGGGGCAGCTCACAAAGCATGGTGGTGGCTACCTCTGTTTATGGAAAAGAAAAACTGAGAAAGATAAATACATCTATGGCATTGGTTTTGCAATGAAAACCCAGATTGTTAGTCAGATGCTGGCATGTCCAGTTGGCATCGATGAGTATCTTGTGACTCTTCATCACCAACAGACAACATGCAACAGTTTTCAGTGCATGTGTCTCAACCCTTGATATAATGATGAAACAAAAGAAGAATTCTATTTTAGACTTGGCTGAATCCTGTCACTTGCCCCCAGAGTGCTTAAAAGATCCTGCTGAAAGTGGTCATCTTCCGCAGTGCCTTAGTGATAAACTCTCTGACCTCCCTGATGATCTTGACACCATTGATTACTAGGAGAGCCTTTAGAAAGCTACCCACAGGGTTCAAATTATGGGGGAGCTCAGGAGTGATGAGTCCCCCCCCATAAGAGACAAGAGCCCCCCTGTAAGATTTAAAAATCATAACCTGGGGAGGGTCTCTGATTTTATTAAGGCATCATGGACAGCCCAATTTTTTTTGCCAATCCCCCCAAGAGTCAAATTGTAATTTGAACCCTGGCCATCCTTGAGGCATATGAAAAATCCCTGAGATTCTCCACAACATCAGGGAACATTAGGACTGGCTTGATGAGAATGATAGGGAAATTCAAGCTTTTATTGATGAAAAGGAGAACCTTCAAAGCTTGGCTGAATGACATCAACTCCAAATGGAAGCAAGACAGCTGAGACCAAGAGGAAGATTTGAGAACGAAAGAACAAGTGGTGGGACAACAAAGCAAAAGAGATTCAAAAGGTTGCCAACATACATGATGTGCACAGTTTCTTCAGCACAATCAAAGCTAAATAATGATATTCAGCACTGGATAAAATCTTACAGTGCTACATTTGCATGTCTCCGAACCCATGTCTTCAATAATTGTGATATCAGGACCTAAACCAAACTTATTGTCTACCAAGCTGTTGTCATTCTACTCTTCCATATGGGTGTGAATCCTGGATGACATAGTGAAAACACCTGAAAGCTTTGGAATTTTACTATCATTGATGTTTTTGGAAAATCCTCCATATCAGTTGAAAGGACAGAAGAATGAACACTGCGTTCTGCCTCAAGCAAACTCTACCAGGATTGAAGCCATGTTTATACAGCACCAGGTCCATTAGACAGGACAGATCATAAAGATGCCTGGCAACCAGCTCCTAAAACAAGCCCCATCTGCCCAACACACTGATGGTCACTGCTCTAGAGGTGGACAAAAGAAGAAATTGAAGGACATCTTGAATGCCAATCTAGAGAAATGTGATATTAGTATACCTAGGAATTTGAAGCTCTAAGTTGTCCCCAGTGGTGCCATAATGTATGACAAGGCATTGTTACTTCAAGCAAACTCACCTCACTATGTAGGCAGCTAGACAAGAGAGATAAAGGGAAAAAACTGTGATCTAACATTACTTGGACCCACTCCTTCCTCCTGGAATTATTTGCCATGTCTGCAGTCAAACATACAGATCTCAGATTCCCTGTTTACTGGAAGACCATCCATCTCCTATTGAGGGGCTGCCAACTATGACTGCATTATGCTAAATTTCCTAAAACACAAAATGTTAATGGAGAGAACAAAAATACATTTTAAAAATTAACAAACTGATAAAAAATTGGACACAGGGAATGCATGGAGATTGTGCCCATGAAATGTACCCTTTTGTTTCTCTGTGTAGAGAATAGAAAGGGAATTACCTGCATTCCCTGAAACATGCAGAGGGACATGCCTTTATCATTTAAAATGTGTGATTGTCACCCTCAAATAGTGAGAAGAGCAATGACCTTTCCTCAAACCTGCCTACTCTTTATAAAAGCAGCATCACTTGCCCGGAAACATCAGCTCTGGAGGATGCATCGTTTGATATTTCCAACATGTTGTTTTAATTTATCTAGGCAGGGGAGAACAGGCGGATATGTAATGATCTTGTCCTCCCAAAAGACATTTCTTTGTCCAGACCTCCTCTTGGTAAAACCTGCTGCTCCACTTGAAATAATTTTGTTTTTGCAAATATCAGCTCGTCTTTCATAATGAAACAATTTACAGCCTTTCCTTATTCTGGCAAAACTGCCATGTCAGCATTCAAAAGAACAAAGCATCTACTCCATGTCTTGGACTGTCTGTCAGGCAAACATTAGAATCTATTCTCCCATAAAAATATTTTACCAGGAATTTTACTTCCTAGAGATAAGGACAGATTAAAATAAAATAATCAGCTACTAAGTTATACCTGTGATAATATCTTCCCCTTTCTTTTTTTTTTTCTTCAAATGTTACCAAATCTTATTAAACATGATTAGTGAACTATGAATGAGAAAACATATGTTAGGACAATGTCTAAAATGTTTGCCAAAATCTATGATTAGCAAACATTACCCTCTTTTATTCTCTTTTTTTGCAGCTATTTTTCAGCATACAATAGTAGCAGGAGGCTCCTTATTGTATCTGAGAGCAAGTGGAGCTGATAACCAAGTTACAGCCAGTTAATACTGAATGAGTGAGCTGATTGTTGGGTTTTAGTAGCTGCTGCTGCTTTTTAGGGTAATCTTAAAAAAATGCCTTTTCATTTTTGTTTGATTTATATTAACAGAGCAGCTGAAATGTTTGCGTGTGTGTGTATGTAGAGACATATATAGATATATCTATCTATATCTGTGTTTCTGTGTGTATATGTACAGACACAAAAATACTGTATGTGTTTCTACACACCATGCACACACACAACTGTGTTATCTGCAGTGTATCAAATTAAATGATTGCAGAAGGAGTAAAGGTATGTATATATAGATATCTATATATATGGATAGATATTCACTCTTTCCGTAATCATTTTATTTGATATAGTGCAGATGACACAGTTTGTCCTATAGTCATAATGTATAAATCTCTAAGAGGACCATGCCACAGTATGTTGCTGATAGCTGTATGGGTTACATTTCCTCTGGAGACCTACATGGTCCGAATGTATTTTGTTGCCCTTTCCCGTGTCAGTCTATGTTTTGCTTTGATGGAAGCATGAGCAAATGAAAGCCTTGTTATTGATTTCTGTGCAGATGTTAATAATTTCCATGTAACTCTGCCTTAGGTTGGCAGTTACTGATGTACAGAATTTGACATCTTAATTATTCCTTGATGGGAAGGAAGGACACTAACAGCAGCCTTTCTCTATGGATCTGGGGGTTCAAATGTGGTGTAGGTTAGAAATGAAATGAGTGAGGTGGTTTTCTTATAGTCCATATGGATATTTGTTCGCATCTCAAATCTGCTGTGCAGTCTTGAATGTGTAAAGAAGCAGAAAGACCAAGTGATACTGTTCTACTGGTGTTTCTGACCCAGCTGAACCAAGGAGTAGAAATCTCAGTTATGAGCTTCTCAAGCTTATTTCTGGAATACAGATGTTTGGATACCCACCCAAATACCTATGTGCTTAAGCAGTCCAAAAAAGAAACATGTCCATCATTACAGTTAACTAAGCATGGGTTTAAGACACAAAAGGTGGAACTACATGGAGAATTCCCAAACTTTGGCATAAATGTATGTATTCATGCCTCTGTATCTCATCAGTGAAGTTGAACCCAGCGCTTCCAATATCAAGGGCCTGATTTAAAGCCCCCTGAAGTGAATAGAAAGATTAAAAGTATAAACTCTTACTATTGGAGCTAATGAAACAACTCCTTTAGTAGTGAGTAAATACTAGTCTGTTATATTCTGCTTTCAGCCATGAGAAATATTCATCATTCTGTCTAGTATGCTACTGTATCATCTTCAGTTTGGAACACTTCTAGATATAGCTTAATACTTTTTCTTCCTTTAATGCTTTTAGGAATGTGCATCTTCTTTAGATGGTCAGCAGAAAATCTCTGTGTAGTGTTGTGGTGCTTTAGGTCAGACTGCAGTGCTCCTGCACTGCCACTGACTGTTTCTCAAATCATCCTGTAGCTTAATGAAAAGCAATTAGCACTGCTCTTTAACCAGGTGAAGGCATGTGTATTGAATACATAAATTTACAAACATTTTTACAAATTGAATTGATGGAATAAAAGCTCTAAATGTTGTTTTTTTAAACATCTAACACCGGGGTATCAAATATATGGCCCGCATTCTGTATCTGGCCTGTGGAGCCCTGCTATCTGGCCTCCAGCACTACCTCTGGGTCTGATCAGACCCACACAGGGCACAGTGCACAGGGATGGAAAAGTTTGATATGCCTAATCTGGCATCTGCACAGGTGATAGGTATTTAGTAGGAATCCTGCTGTCCCTGGCACAATTCAAGATTGAAAAGCTCAGACAGGTGGCCACATTCAGGTAGTATCTCAAAGAATCTTCTCACCAGCCATGCCTAACACCCTCCTCCACCTCCAAGCTTAGATCTGTGCATGATGATGTGACCATCACAAAATGGGAGTGGTTACGTTTGCCTGCAAGGCAACAAAGAATTCTTTCCCATTGCTCCAGCCTGCTGAGACTGGCTCTGCTTGCTAGCAGCCCCCTGAGAGTGTACCCACCATTGTTGACATCCTAGCAGCTCTTGGGTAAATCAACACAAGACACTTTACTCAAGATTGGAGCTATTACTGTGCAGTAAGCATCACCGTCTACACATGCAGATGCTTACTGTGCAGTAATTTGCTCTAATCATAAGTAAATTTGCCATCTGTAAATACAAGTAGCTAATTTACTCCCAATTACTTGCTGTGCAGTAGTGTACATGTAGCTGGTTGACCGGGAGCAAATGTGCTCCCCGGCAGCATGTGGCAACAGATTGTTCCCTGCCCCCAGGAGCTGCCTGCTGCTGGGGCAGGCTCTGCTACCGGAGCCTGGGTGGAGACAATGTCAGCCTGCCCCAGCAGCAGGGAGCTCCCATCCTCCACTTCAAAATTGCAATTGGGAAAAGGGGGTGGGAGATTCTTATCTCGCAGCACCAGCTCCATGGTTGCAGGGCCCTAGCTGGGATAGTCTTATCTCCCAGGGCCAGCTCCACAGTTGGGGGTCTGGCACTGGGAGATTCTTCTTTCCCAGTGCCAGCCCAATAACCATGGAGCTGGCACTGGGAGAGAAGAATCTCCCCTCCCTGGCCCTGCAATCATGATCATGGAGTTGGAGCTGGGAGCTTCCTGCTGCCAGGTCAGGGGGACATTGCCCATGCCCAGGCGCCAGTGGTGGAGCCTGCCCCAGCAGCAGGCAGCTCCCTGGAGCAGGGAGCAATGTCCCAGCTCCCACCAAGAGACAGTTGGCTCCTAGCCCCAGGCTGCCTGCCATCCCCTGGGCTAGCACCCCGGAGGAGCATAGAGCTTCGCCTGGCTGATGCAGGGGTGGGAGCAGATTTTTGCCGTGAACAGCAAATCTGATTCTGAGTCCTTTACATGTAAATGTGTGCCCTGCATCATTTGCACATTCCCCTTGTGTGGGAACTCTCTACTCCTATTCCCTAGTGGCTTCTCAAGGCATGGATGAAGGACACACCACCAGGTCCCCACATCCCCATCAGCTGCTCTAGCAGTGCATAGGGATGAAGAGACTGCAGGAGCTACTGCTGCACCAAAAAGGTCACCTGTAGCTGCCACATCCTACCTCTTCACCTGCCAGCACCTGTCTGCTCAACCTTGCTAGGAGTCTGATATTAATGGGGCACATCTACATGAGACGCTATGGCACAATAGCAATGCTACTGTGCCATAGCTCATTGCTAGGGCACTGTAGTGTCACCAGGCATGAACCATGACAGTATGCTACTGCACAGTAGCAACAAGCTACTATGCAAAAGCTCATTGCTACTGTGAAACAGCATCTAAAAACACCCATGCTGGGATGGCACTGTGCAGTAACATTGCTTATCACACATTCGTTTAGTATTTGGTTAAGCAGCCCCCAGGGGAGGCACACCCAGGCCAAGGGTCAGTGAGGATCTAGTCAGGGAACTTCTGGAGGGACTGGACGTATTTAAATCAGCAGGTCCTGATGATCTCCACCCCAGAGTGCTGAGGGAATTAGCTGAGGTCATTGTGGGACCCCTGACACAGCTTTACGAGCACTCGTGGTGCTCTGGTGTGGTGCCAGAGGACTGGAAGAGGGCCAACATGGTTCCCATCTTCAAAAAAGCGAGGAAGGATGACCCAGGAAACTATAGGCCAGTTAGCCTTACCTCAATCCTGGGTAAGCTTTTTGAGAGAATTATCCTGGCACATGTCCACAAGGGGCCAGCAGGGGAGATTATGCTTAGAGGCAACCAACACGGGTTC
>NW_017729034.1:40941329-40958365 GCF_001723915.1 Gavialis gangeticus | reverse complement strand
TTTTTCCTGCAATGGCAGGGGGTCGGACTTGATGATCTGCTCAGGTCCCTTCCGACCCTACCAACTGTGAAACTATAAATGACTGCACAGTAACAACTTCACAGTTCAGTGTTCATGTACACGCAGCCACAGAGATGTTTCACCACTCATGGGTGACTCACCTCTGCACATGGGTGACTGACTGCTCACATCCTTGCTTGGGAAACTCTCTTGCCTCCCAGCTGTGGGAGACCTCCACCAGTCAGGATAGACTTTCTCACTTCAAAACCCAAAAGGGATTCTATTTCCTAGCTGTGCACCCAGTTCATTACCATATGTGACCTGGCCCCTGCAGTCAGGAGTCCCCCCTTAAAGCTTTTGGAAGTATACCATTGATTGCAATATCAAGTCATTAATGAGCAAAGGATTATATTTGCAACCTTTCCCTTTTAAATCACCATATTTACAATTTTCTGTTCTCCCTGTAAGCAATAAAGTATCAGAATGTCAAACCCCAGAGTATTTAGAGAGAAGGCAGGTTAGGGTGGCCCTTTAGACACTAACTAGTTCAGAAAGGCATAAGTTTTTGTAGGCACCAAACTATTTCATCAGGGCGTGAATAGCGAGAAACAAAATTTGCTGCAAGCAGATTGCAGGCTTGTTTGATCTAACATAGACGAACAGCGGTGTAGACTCTTAAAGTTCAATTGTTTTCTGATTTCCACCACTCTTATCCTGGTTCAACTCCACTGACCTCGCTGGTTAGTCTTGAATTACCCCAATACCCTAGTGCTGAGAGAACAATCGGGGCATTAGTCTAATCTAATCTCCTCCTCAAATGCCACACCACAGTTTGTCTGTATGCTGCATATACTGACTGGGAGGAAAATGGGTAGCTGTTTGCTTTTGACTACTGTGTTTCCTGAGAGCTACTCTAAGATGCAGTTTCTCCTTTCTCTTCTATCTTAGCTGTGGCAAAACTGCTTGGGGAATTAGAAAAAAAGACAGGAAGGAGGAATTGCGAAAAAAAAGGAAAGAAGTTCCAATTTTAGGCGAAGGGTTTCTCAGCTTGCTTAGCTTCAGACATAACATAATACAAACTTGTAGTATGATAGTAATTAGGATTCCATTAAAAAGAAAAAAAAAAAACCTTGCTGAGACCCGAAGTCACATCACGACAGTCAAAGTGAAACGTAGCTCCCTAATGTAGCCTTAATTCATTTTATTTTGCAGAGACAGCAAGCTCACCATGTTGCTCAGGGAGTCCCTGGGGAATATGAACTGCCGTACCACTATGATAGCTCACATTTCGGCAGCTGCAGGGAACTATGCTGAAACACTGTCCACCATCCAGATTGCATCCAGAGTCCTGAGGATGAAGAAAAAGAAAACTAAGGTAAGAAGATGTATAACTCTTTGTCTTCTTCTAGTGGGGAAAAAGGAGCCCTTAATGAGATAGGTCGGTCTTAAAGAGCAGCAGATAACAAAATCAATAATCATAATTCCTAAGGGTATGGGTTACATGTATTTTGTGCTAGATGAGTGGTTTAAAGCTTGTAACAGAGACTGAGGGAATAAATGCTTCAACTTGAGATAGAGAAGAGACTTCAAAAAACTATAATAGGTTTCTAAGCTTAACATTTAGAAGTGTGTGTGTCTGGGAAGGCACTTTTTCAGTTAAATTAAAACAGTAATAAATGTTACTACTTTTAGAATGAAAGGAAATGAAAATAAATGAAGAATCAGATTCCCCATTTTTCCTCATAGACAGATAAGGCACGGAAAGTCTCAACCCACACAGACACACTAGTCCTGCTGTTTCTTCATAAATCTAGTAGAATTTTTTAAAGGAGATTAATGGTGGTGATCTCTTTGCTTCCAGGGGCCTACTTCCTTTTATAGCCAATTATTAACTTGGTTTAACTGACAGGTTTTCTGACCATATTTTAAACTGATGGTCTATGGATTACTGTTAAATATGATCTGCAACCAATTCTGTTTGTATCTTGTCCAGAAATCTGGCCATAGAAAGCACAGGCCAGCTACTACTGCACCAGCTACATGCCTTATCATGATAAAAACAGGATTTTCCTTGTCTTGTGTGCCTCATTTGTGTAGTGAATGTGAACTCGTTTCACAACATAGGCTTCTTAGGTAAGGTCTTCAACAGCCACCTAGTTATGTTGGTCAAATGAGATCCAGTGAAATGTTCTAACTCAATCATCCAGTGGGTTCACTGCAGGTTACATGGCCAACTGGTTTTCATAAAACACCAAGAGTCAAGACACTTGATTTTTGTTGTGAACACTGCCATTTGTTCACTGCTATTTCCTCTGGTGGCAAGATGGTTAAACTCTGAGTGTCTCAGTTTCCAAATGTTAAAAATCAGAAAGGATAATACCCAATTCCCAAGTTTAAGTTCTGTGAGTTAACCAGATATACAACATAACTAATTTACTTAATTACCTGTCCCCCAAGGTTGTAATAATGTTTCACCTAGTGTGGTAGTAGGTACGTATTAGTTTGCATTAGTATGTTATGCCATGCATTCAAGGCTCAATGGTAGTTGTGATTCTGTTGTAGATGTGCTGTGTGGAACGTGTCCATAGTGCTGACATTTATTTTCTCACCACAGTACACATCAAGTTCTTCTGGTGGTGAAAGCTCCTGTGAAGAAGGCAGAATGCGGCGACCCACTCAGTTGAGGCCTTTCCACTCAAGAAATGTAGTTGACCCAGATTTTCCTATCCTCCATTTATCAAGTGATCCCGATTATTCTTCAAGCAGTGAACAGTCCTGTGACACTGTGATCTATGTTGGTCCTAATGGCACAGCCCTCTCTGATAAGGAGCTGACAGATAATGAGGGTCCACCAGATTTTGTCCCCATAGTTCCTGCTCTGCAGAAAACCAAAAATGATGGCAAGTTGGAGGAAGTAAGTGAGACAGACCCTGGCACATCTGAAAGAGACTGTCTGAAGTGCAACACCTTTGCTGAGCTTCAGGAGAGGCTGGACTGCATTGATGGCAGTGAGGAGACCAGCACATTTCCCTTTGAAGAGCTGCCTGCTCAATTTAGTGCCGACCAGGTTTCTAAGTGCCCTCTCCCAGGCCAAATGGCAGAGCTCAGTCACTTATCTGAATCAGATAAGGAAGACGCCATACCAGACTGTCAGCAATCAGATAAGGAAGCGAGAGAAACTATCAATGCCACAATCAGCAAGATTCAGAGAAATCCATCCCCTGTTCCTTCTGGAGCTCTTACTAATGTTTCAACTCCTCCTTCTCCTAGGAGTGTCACTGGCAGCTCTTCCCAATTAGCACAGAGCACAAGCCTACAGAGTAGTAGAGAAGGTCTCAACACCTGTGGCTTTGTTGAAGGCAAACCTAGGCCAATGGGTTCACCACGGCTCGGCATTGCAAGCCTCTCCAAGACCTCAGAATACAAGCCACCAACTTCTCCCTCCCAGAGATGCAAGGTCTACACCCAGAAAGGAGTATTGCCCAACTCTGCTCCACCACCTGCACCCCTGAACAAAGACTCTGGGATGGCATCTAGTGAGTCTTTGTTGCAACCAGAGATCCGAACGCCTCCAGTGGGAATGAGCCCTCAGATCATGAAAAAGTCAGTGTCCACTAGTAGTGGGGATTTTGGAGAGACTGTTCTTGAAGAAGAACAGCAACAAAACTTTGCACCAGAGTCAAAGAAAGAGATTCTGAGCACCACGATGGTCACGGTACAGCAGCCATTGGAGCTAAATGGAGAGGATGAGCTGGTGTTTACACTTGTTGAAGAACTAACTATCAGTGGGGTCCTTGACAATGGACGCCCAACCAGCATCATCAGCTTTAACAGTGACTGTTCTGTGCAGGCTTTGGCCTCTGGGTCTAGGCCAGTTAGTATCATCAGTAGCATCAGCGAAGACCTGGAGTGTTACTCTAATTCAGCTCCTGTTTCTGAGGTCAGCATAACACAGTTCCTGCCACTTCCAAAATTGGGACTAGATGACAAGTGCAGGGATGATTGCAGCAGACGATCATCCATTAGCTCGTGGCTGAGTGAAATGAGCACAGGGAGTGACGGTGAACAATCGTGCCACAGTTTCATAGCCCAGGCATGCTATGGGCATGGTGAAGCAATGGCAGATCCCCCCATCTCTGAGTTGTCAAATGCCATACCAAATAGTAGCATGATTTGTGTAAATGACCAGCAGAATCCAGTGGCCGACAATTTGCTCATACTGTCAGAAATGGGGGAGGAAGCTTTCAATAAAGTGCCACCTATTAAAGGCTGCAAAATATCAGCTCTGGGGAAAACTACTGTCACAATTAAAAACACGGCAAACCTTAGTAGCTATGAAGGCTACATCCCAATGAAAACCAACATTACTGTTTATCCATGTATTGCTGTTAATTCTTTCAAGGGCCAAGAGACTGCTGATGGCCTAACAAGTGTAACTCCAACCGCAAAAGTTGCTTATCCTCAAGAAGGGAAAGAATCCAGTGAGAGGAAGGATATCACATTTGAAGACCCGTGGCTGAAGAGGGAGGATGATGTGAAGAAAGAGAACAGTGGTAGCAGTGATGAGCCAAGGCCTGAAGTTGGCTTGGGTCCAGCCAAGCCTGAGCACAGTAAGCAGCAGAACTCAGATGACAGGTTTAGCAGCAGCAGTGGGGAAACCTCTAGCTCTCCAGGATCTGACAATCTAAGGAGGATTGTAGATGGTTGTGAAATGGCGCTGCCCAGTTCTGCAACCCAGAGCCCCGTTCATTCCTCTGACGGCACAAAGAATGGCAGCCTCCCTCGGGGGCTCCAGAAGAACAGCAAGCAGGACGAACACGATGGCGCTCTCTCTCACTGTGTTGCTGAGAACAATGGAGTCATTTCTCCTGTTCACTCCCAGTCTTCTAAAGCTACCCTGGAAAGGAAAATCGCTTCCCCCAAGCATTGCGTTCTCACTCGCCCCAAAGGGACCCCTCCACTGCCCCCTGTTAGAAAATCAAGCCTGGATCAGAAGAACAGGGCTAGCCCTCAGCACAGTGCTTGTAGCAGCACCACCAGTAGCCCATCCAACCAACCAGCCTCTTTTCTAGCCAGCTTCCCTGATGAGGTGAATGGCAAACAGAAGGGCTCTAGCATTGACACCGGCAGCAGCAGCAGTAGCAAGTTATTTAGTGCCAAACTTGAGCAGCTAGCCAGCAGGACCAATTCCCTGGGAAGGTCCACGGTGAGCCACTATGACTGCTTGTCATTGGAAAGGGCAGAAAGTCTCTCTTCAGTAAGCTCCAAAATGAGCCCTGGAAAAGACAGCACCATGCCTAGGGCTGGGCGGAGCCTCAGCCGCAGCGCAGTATCGTCGCCGACAAACTCGGGCATTTCCCAGTCTTCAGGCGCTTCACCAAAAGCCAGCCAATCTAAGATATCTGCAGTGAGCAAGCTGCTGTTGGCAAGCCCTAAGGCCCGAAGCCTTTCTGCCTCTGCCACAAAAACGCTAAGCTTTTCTACCAAGTCTCTGCCTCAGTCAGTGGGGCAGAGTTCCAGTTTGCCCCCCAGTGGGAAAAATATGTCTTGGTCAACCCAGTCCCTCAGCAGAAACAGAGGCTCTGGGCTTGCTTCAAAACTGCCCCTTAGAGCTGTCAATGGCCGGATTTCAGAGCTCCTGCAAGGGAGCGCGAGTGCCAGAGGTTTACATTTGCGTGGCAACTCGGACACAGATGAGCGGGGCGGCCTTCACGGAGATGAGAAACCAGCTGTTCACGTGCTGCCTTCGCCTTACAGCAAAATCACCCCTCCTCGGAAGCCTCACCGCTGCAGCAGCGGGCATGGGAGTGACAACAGCAGCGTCTTGAGCGGGGAGCTACCACCAGCGATGGGCAAAACAGCCCTGTTCTACCACAGCGGGGGAAGCAGTGGTTATGAGAGCATGATGAGAGACAGTGAAGCCACGGGGAGTGCTTCTTCGGCGCAAGACTCGATGAGCGAGAACAGCAGCTCTGTCAGTGGCAGGTGCCGAAGTCTAAAAAATGCAAAGAAACGATCGAACACAGGTAGGCATGTGATTGCGTTCTGCAGATTCTGAACTAACCATTGGTGCTGGCTACGCCATAGGAGGCGAGGCAAGTCACGGGGGATTGGCTAGTTAAGGGCAAAGCACAGGTGGTGTGTAACGGTGGAGGTAGGGAACAAGCAACAGCTACTGTGGTGGCAGTCTCTTTGAACTTTTTTACTTACAAGTGAAGACCCTATTCAGGTCCACATTTTCGTTGTGAAAACCTCTCCCATGAGTAGTTTAGCTTAAATTTGCTTCAGGTTGTTGTTTTCCTTAAAGCAGGAGGATTTTGATTATAGGGACTTTTTTCAATTTTTTCATTAGTATTTTTATGATTTAAGGCACAGAAAGATATTCCTGCAAGGCTAACATGTGTCAATAATATTCTACTTCGAGTGGTTTTCCTGGTGCTCATGCACCCCTTAAGTGGGAGATTGGATTTGTTTTGAATAGCAATTTCTGTTACAGTCACACCTGCACCTTTAGCTCTGTGTATAAGGGAAAGGCAGCTACAATTTCAGGTGCATGACAGAATGCAAGTTTGTGTTTGTGCTTTCTGCAATATAGCTTTCCTGCCTCTGGGACAATACGCTTTTAACTTGAAATTTTAGTTATTTAGTGTTTTATTCCATTTTTCTTTATTTCTGCTCATTGGAGTTGGGGAAACAGCAGCAAAGGATTTTGCTTGAGAGCATAGTCTACCCAATACAGTTTGCTTTAAATCTTGATTCAAAAACTACATATCGTGCAATTTAGCTACACCAATCAGTGACGGATACCCTTACTGCTCAATCTGAAATCGACCACTTGTAGGGCTTAGGAATTAGACAACAGATGAACTTCAAAAGAACTTACAAAGCTTCTTCATGTCTTCATATCCTTGGGCCCCAGGGTAAAGAGAAGTGAGTCCACAGAATTTATAGAAACAGAGTAGTAGGGCTAGAAGGGAGGTCATATAGTCCAACCCCCTGCCTGAAGCAGGATCATCCTTATCCAAACCATCCTGTACAAACCATAATCAAATCTCTTTGTAAACTACTATCAACTCTGACACAATACAGACCTAGCACCCTAACCTACCAAAGGTGATGCAGGTGAACCGTGGCAGCCAGCATCCTGGTTCTTTGAAACGTCAATATATGCTCAAGAGAGCCTGGTTAGAGGGCCATGCTAAGGCAAACTCCCCCTCTCCTCCCCCCAGTCAAAACCAGTCTGACCATGGGGTAAAATTCCTTCCTGACCCCAAATATTGTAATCACTCAGGCTGATCCTAAGTGGAGAGGCAAGACCCTCTAAGCCAGGAACCTCTGTCTTTGCTCCCAGCAGGATCATTGGCATATCCCAGTTGAAGTCCCCAGCCTTGGCTGCAGCCAACACCCAATGCCTCTGAGGAAGGCTTAAAAACACCGTGACATATGTAGCAGGGGGTGGGAGGGCCAGCAAAGCCCAGAAGCATGAGAAATACCCATAGTAGAACACAGGCATATCTACGCCTAGATCATCCCCAAACAGTGGCTGTCCATTTTCTTCTTGAACACCTCCAGTGATGGAGAGTCCACAACTTCCCTAGGGAGTGTATTCCACTACCTCACTATTCTGAAGTCTTTCTGAATATCCGATCTAAATTTACTTTGCTCCAACTTCAAGCCATTGGTCCATGTCCTTCTCTCTGCAGCAGGGGAGACACGGTGTTTTCCTTTTTTATGGCAGCCCTTCAAGTATTTGAAGGCTGCTATCATGTCCCCTTTTGAGTGCCTTTTCCACAAGCTGGACATACCTAGCTCCTTCAGCCTCTCCTCATATGACTTGCCTCCCAAGCCCTTGATCATTTTTGTTGCCCACCTCTGGAACCTCTCTAATTTCTCCATGCCCTTTTTAGAATGTGGAGCCCAGAACTCCACACAGTACCCAAGATGAGGCCTAACCAGTGCCAAGTAGAGAGGCACTATCACCTCCCGTGGCTTACACCTAATGCTTCTATTGATGCATCCCAAAACCACATTTGCCTTGGCTGCATCACACTGTTGACTCGTATTGAGTCTGTGATCTACCAAGATTCCCAAATTATTTTCCATAGTGCTGCCATCAAGCCAGGTGTCACGCATTTTATATTTGTGTTTCTGATTATTTGTCTCAAGGTGTAGCACCTTGTATTTGTCCACATTGAACTTCATCCTGTTAGCTCTAGCCCAACTTTCCAGTCTGTCGAGATCCTTCTGAATTGTGCTCATGCCGTCCAATGTATTTGCAGTCCTTCCCAGTGTCATGCTCTCTACAACTTGTTCAAGAAGCTTTCTATGCCAGCATCCAAATAATTAATAAACACACTGAACAACACCAGACCCAATACAGAATCATGTGGGACTCCACTTGAAGCCTCCTGCTGTTCTGACATGGACTCGTTAATAAATACCCTTTGCTTGTAGCTATTGAGCCTGTTGTCTATCTACCTTATAGTAGTTTTTTCCAGCCTACATTTCTCCAATTTGTTTATGAAAAGGCCACATGGGACCTTGTTAAAAGCCTTGCTGAAGTTCAGATACACTATATCCACAGCTTTCCTTCATCCATCTAAGTGGTTGCTTTGTCAAATAAGGAGATTGGGTTTGTTTGACATGATTTGTTGTCATAAATCCATGCTGGTTGCTTATGATCAGCCTCTCTTCCTCCAGACACTTACAAATGGCCTTCTAGGATATGCTCCAGTAATTTCCTGGTATTGAGATGAGGCTAATGGGTCTGTAGTTCCTTGGTTCCTCCTTTTTGCCTTTTTTAAAGAGGGGTACTATGTTGACCCTTTTCCAGTCCTCTAGTACCTGGCCCATCTCCCACAGCTTCATGAAAGTCATTGCCAAGGGCTTTGAAATTTCCTCTGCCAGTTCCTTCAGTACCATGGGATGAAGTTCATCCAGCCCAGAACATTGCTATGCTTCAGAATAGTTAAACAGTCCTGTTTTGTAATTGTTTCCTGAGTATAATAGCTGCCATCAGCCAGCTTCATGAACATCTCTGAATATCAGCAATGGTATGATTTGAAATTGTGGGCCTGATGGCAACTTACACCTATGTCAGATGGCATGCCAGACTTAACCTGTGACCTTTTAGAGGTAGGTTGAAATCTGTGTGCCTGCCCAACAAGCACTCCATGGATCAGCTGGACACAGTTGTCTCAAAAACACCATCTTCTTTAAGATGGTGGAGGGATCTGCTACAGGTTTGCAGTGGAGTTACTTTCTCAGTTGTCCTGCCTACCAGGAGATGGCTAAACCTGGGAAGGCGAGCTCATCTCAGTGCCACTAAGATTCAGGGCCTGTCCTCTTCCCACACACCACGGTGCCCATAAATGTCCTAGAACTAATGGTAAAGCAGCAAGCCTGCTAGGCTTTCTCGCCTCTTAATTAGGGTGTTACAAGGCAAAAGCTAATTGGCAATACCACGATGAGGCATCACATCAACAGACAAAGAGAAGCAAGCCCCACTTTGTTATGCAAGGAGGCAGTGTGTCTTTCAAACTGGTGAATTTCCAGTGTGACATCACACTGATAGTGTTGCACTTGCCAGGTATCCAGAATGCTCTGACGAGATCCTTCCTAGAGAACCACAGTGGTCCCATCAGTAACTGTTTCCTTTTTCTGATGTCTTTCACACCTGGGTATCCTGACTATGGGACTATTTATGACTTTCCAGAACAAGTGTCAAGCATTTTACTTCAGCAGGGGTATGAGCCAAGCTGGCTGACAGAGGCTTTCCTCTGTATGTAGACCATAATCCTCAGAGTTGGAAATCCCTAGGAAGCTCAGACAGGGTCTTGGTCTTAATCATTTTGTTTGGCCTGCCTAGGGCTGGCCATTCTGATACTCAGTCGGTCACACTTCCATCACTTCTTAACCTAATCTCCCAGAACAGGGCAGGTGCTGCAACACAAGCTGGCCATGACCCACCTGTAAGCCTGATTTGACCAAATGACACATTTTTAGAGAAATTGCTCTGCTTACCTACAAGCTATTTCCTTACAAAGTAGAAAGACTTTTAACAGACTGATTTATTTTGTGAAGTGGAAAGAAATTTCTGTGTGGGTGACTCAGCTGCTTCTTCCACTATCTACTTTAACTCTGGCTATCCTAGACTATCTTTTTTTTTTTTTTTTTTTTTTTTTTTTTTAGGAGACCCAGGGTGTTGTTTTATTTTGTTAAAATGCATCTAGCAGTCATCTCTCTAATCAGATGATGTAAAGTTATACTGTTACATACAAGCTCTGCAGTGATGAAATTCCTTAAGGGCCTTTCCATTCCTTCCTACTAGCTAGAGAGATGGTGCCTGCCAGGGACGTCCGTCTGGTTCTAGCTAATTTGATGGAGCATTTAAGCCAAGGGCAACCTGTTTAGTTTACTATCTATCCATAAATGTGCCATTTTGGTGTGGCTATTAATCCACCTAGAAAAGTCATCAAAATGAAGGGCTCTTGCTTGTAGCTCTTTTGATCTAAGGACATAGGCAGGCAAGGTTCTTTGGGTTTGGGGTTCTGTTGGATCCAAACCATGCCAGGACAAGAAATGTAAAACCTGCCAACACATCTCCACCATTCCCACAATGCAGAACCCCACAACAGAACCGTTACCATTCATGGATCTTACACCTGTACCTCCAGAAATGTGATACATCTCATCCAGTGCAGCAAGTGCCCTGATGGAAAATATGTAGAAGAAACCAAATAACAAGTGTGTACCAGAATGAACGCCCTCCGAAAATCCATCAAAGACAAAAATATGCAATTACCTGTGGGTACCCACTTCTTACAAGACAATCACTTCCTCTCCAATCTCTTGGTTCTAATCCTCAAAGGGAACTTACAAAACACCTTCCGCAGATGAGCCTATGAACTTCACTTCATAAATCTAGCTGATACAATAAATCATGGACTGAAGACAGATATTGGATTTATGTCACATTACAACCTCCCTGATATCTGACACAGGTAACCTGCCTCAAGCAGACTATTTGCATTCCTTCACACATTTCCCTCCCTTCCCCCCTCCCCACCCTGCCACCTCTACCCATTGTCTTCCATTCATTTGCATTTTCAAAGACTTCTTGTTATACTTCAGCTTCTTGTGACCTTGGAGAAAACAGAACAGCAGTAGAGTCTCCCAGTAAAAGGGTGTTTGTGCCCAAATACTCACAAAAAACATTTTTTCCAACTATTTAGTTGGTCAAATAGAAGATATCACATCTACCCAAAGAACCTTGTCTGTCATCAAAATGAAGGCACTTATGGCCTTTGTATACCATCTTCCACAGGACAAGACCATCCTTACTCTGAGTTTGTACCTGCTATGGTCTTGGAATTTTGTCTTAATCAGTTAATACTTTGTGGTGCCCTTCCCAGAGCCTGACCCTGGCCTATGTAAAATGAAACTGCACATGTTAGTTGCAATGAAAACGTTATCCTTTTATTCTTGAGCAATACAAAGACCTTTAGAAAGTCTTGCAACTGTTAAAAGCATTCACAGGCAGACTTGGAGGACAGTATGTCTGTGATTATTTAAGGGGCCCTCTGATTGCATTGGTACTTCTGACTGTAACACACAACATCCCTTTGGGCCAAGTCAGAGCATATTCCACCTGGGTTTATCTATCCCCCCAGTGAATGTTCTGCTTCCTGACATTTTTAAAGCTCACCCCAAACATTTACCTCCTATTTCCAAAGATGACACCAGCATCATAGAGCTGCTTATAATTGGATGTTAAGAACACCTGTAATCTTGCTGAGACTGGCAGTTTATTCCCCTTCCTCTGATAGCCTGGAGGGCAGGGAAAGCCCTAATTCCTACTCAGCAGTAGAGGGAACATAGGCGGATGGGTGTGTGAAGACTGTGGTTGTGGAAGAGCTCTGGGTTCTGTTGCCCCACTTTGTGAGTTAGCAGTTTTGATTCCTGATAGGCAGGGATGGAGTGTGAGGGGCTCTCAGGTGCAGCAGCTCTCCCACCTCAAAGTGGCTGAAAATGATGCTCCTGGCTTTGGACCTGGTTGGAATGGGCTCAGTCACTTTGGTAGAGGGTACAGAAGACACCAAAGTTGGGGACGAGGCTTTTTTTCTGCGCTGTGCAGTGTTTTCTTTCTTGGTCTTGTCTGGTCCATCTAGAGAGTGTAAGGCTTTATCTGATAGGCTTTTGACTCTTTGGGTCAAAATGCAGTGTGTATATACAAGGTCAGCGATGAACAGAAGTCAGCAGCAGATTTTGGTATTTCCATATACATGTGATGTTTCCCTGAAGGTCATTAGATTCTGCAGGCAGAAAGTTGTAGTGCCTGTGCTGCTCCTCAGAGCTACTCCAAGTTGATGTGGGATAAAACTGACCTGAATATTATTTCTTTTTCACTAAGCATGGACTTTGCTCTGGCTTTTGATTGTCTTCCATGTTGTTGAACTGTAATTTCCCATGAGCTTAGGTCCTTTCTCCACAGTCATCACTGTCAGACATAAACTCTGCCAATGATACCTTTTGGCCAATAACTTCTAGATTTGAATATCTGAGGCAGAGAATTTTGACTGGAGGACTGTTTTCCTTGGAAGCTGCCCACCCTGTTAGTCCACCAGAGCCCAAACCTGTTATCTTACAGAGAACTCTGCAATGCTTACCTGGTGTTTGTGTGGAGGAGATATTTGTGTTATTGCTATACTAATTCTTGTGTTTTATTGAATGAATGGGTTCAGTCATGACTATAACAGGGCATTTTTATGTATTTTAAAATTGAAATTAAATAAAAATAACTTTCTCACCTACATATTGCCATTGACATTGAACATTTGCTTGACAATTAACAAGGCTTCAGCTTTCTTATAACCCATCTCCTTTTTTCCATTTGATCTTGCAGCAGTAAAGTCGTAATTCTGTGTTTGATGGTAGCACAGTCTTTCACATGTCAACAGATTTATGATGTCATAAAAACAGGATTATGACTTCAACACAGGATCAAAATGAAGGAGAGGCTGGGATGTGATAGAGCAAGGTGTTGTTCACATATTTTTATCGTAGTAATATTATGAAAAGAACCATGTTGGTTTGGCACATTTTATTTTACTCAAATATTCTCTTCCGGTAGATTTGTTCTGGTTTCAAAGGCTTCTGATAAGTAACGTTTTACATGAAAAACATCATACAAAGCTGTGTAGCTCTTAAAGCACAGATATTATTTTAATACGTGGTGTCAAGAGCATTGAACCCTTCCTGATTTGCTGTCATAGATCCACAGTGCCATAATGGATATGGCACTATAGATGTGCTCATTTCAGGTCAGGTAACCTTGTCCACTTTATTTATGATTATTATTAACAGAAATGCTAGCTGTCATACATGATCAACATGAATCAACAGAAAGCCCCTTTAAGAGATGCCATCAAGAGTCTTTAAGGGAATCACCAGTAGTCTTGTCAGATTTCACAATTACTTTTGAAATCTTGACACATTGGAGAGAGAGATTTTTTTCTATGATTAAGACCTCGCCTTTCAGTATTCTTAAGTGCAGCGCTTGTAGGTTCTCATGCATTGGTTGCTATAGTCTTCGTATTAGAAATACAGTAACAGCTTTTGAAAGAAAAAGCCAGTTCATACTTTTCACTTCTGGCTGGAGTTAAATTCCAGGGTTTGAGTGGACACATATACGTTTCACTGACCAGCTAATGTTCCGCCCATAAAAGAAACACTCTCACAAACTATTTTCCATTGCATTCTGCTACCGGCTCTCTAAACTGCCATGTTACGTGATTGCAGCATCAGGGAAATGAGCCTTCCTCTTGGAAATTAACACAGCGGTGTAATAAGTAGCCCAAGCTTTTTCACATTTAACAGTGGTACCATAACATTAGGTCCGTACATTATGGCTCTGAAACAACTGCTTATGCTAGAAGCAGATCTTAATTGTAAAAACCTTTAGCACTTATCCAGCATTGTGTATTTTCAAAGTTGTGTGCAATTGCTAGCTAATCCTCCCACTGGGGTAAGTATTATTACACTTTCCATTATGTAGACAGGGA
Source organism: Gavialis gangeticus (assembly GCF_001723915.1). Classification (NCBI taxonomy): domain Eukaryota; kingdom Metazoa; phylum Chordata; order Crocodylia; family Gavialidae; genus Gavialis; species Gavialis gangeticus. Next base: position 40,944,302 of record NW_017729034.1, on the reverse strand, counting down.
AACTAAGGCAGAGAGTTAATTAGTTTACCCAAGGCCACAGATCAAGTGAGAAATAGGGCCAGAGTTAACTCTCAGGAAGCCTTAGTTTCTAGCCTCAAGTCACTTGACTTGACCATACACCCACTAATGGTGTTGCCCTTAAGATAAGTGAAGCGGAAAGCTTTATTTGTAACAGTCTTTTTGTGACAGATTGTCCCTCCCTCTCCAACCCCCAGCATCTGTACAGCTATTTACTCTCGGGTTTCTACCCTCCTTCCATTAATCTCTTCTTCCTAAGAATGAATAGGTACCTCTGTCACTTTCCTCATCATGTAGCAGTGGAGGGTGGAGGACCTTTGAAAATAGGGAGGCAAAACTGCCAGAGCTGCCAAAAGCTGTTTGTAGATAGGGGGGGAAATGTGCTCTGTCTGGCTCTTATCTTTGCCTACCTAGGAGTCTAGCTGGCCACCCTTGATCCCCACCCATAGAATGGGCCCTGACACAACCATGCCTAGTCTCCATGCCTCCTCTGTTCCTCTAGTATAGTGCTCCTGTTTAACAGACTGCCAGGGGATTAGAAATAGTTGCAACCTATAAGATTTATTACACAGAAGGCTGTGTCTACACAAGACGCTGACTGTGCAGTTATTACTGCGCAGCCATTTAGTACTTGTTTATTCAAGTACTAAAGGACTGTGCAGTAACTCAAGTTACTGTGCAGCAGTGCTCACGAATGGCTTTTTTGTGATGCTACTGTGCAGTAGTCCAGTGCTACTGTGCAGTAGTCCAGTGCTACTGCGCAGTCAACATCTCGTGTAGATGCAGCCGGAGATCATTTAAAAATAACTGTTGGTGGGATTTTTAAAACATTGCCTTAACTCCCAGCGAAGTCAGCAGTAACTTTGGGGCCCTTTTGAAAATGTCATCCTGAACTTTTGTGCTTTGCATTCAAAGCAAACTTCCTATTGCAAAATCACAATAACGTTTTAGGAAATTAGGGCTGTGTGCTGGGTTAGCTGGACAGAATGGTGCTGTCAGTAGGCCATATATCTTATTCTCAGTTCTGCTATTACCTCATGGTGTCACTTGGGACAACTCATTTAGTTTCTCTGTCCCTCTGTTTCTATGTTGTAAGACAAGATAGTGCCACTTGCCAAACTTTGTAAACTCACCACTGGCAGTCTTAGGTCAACAGTATGACACGCTCATTATTATCATGCTGTATATGTTAGCACCTTATCCCTGGTGGACCAAGGTCAGTTGGTGCAAGGGGGCATATCACTTACTGAAGTCATGCTCAGAACTGATCACCAAGTCCACAGATTCAGTTTTCTAAAACAAATGAAAAAACTGCCTTCCTGTTCCAGGTGCATAATGTCTGGGAGCAATGAGGTAAGAATAAGAACAAATGAGAGCCAGGAGGGTACTTAGGTTTGCACTGTACACCAAGGCATTATTTGATCTCCCATACAATGTGGATGAAGGTCTTGTGCCTACCTCCACCACCATCCCCCACACTCCTATGTGTTGTTTATTGGTTCCTGGTTTCTGCCTCCTATAAGGTTTCAAAATGGTCAGAATGCTAATGAGCCCTCTCACCGGAACGATAGCGCAGAGAGGGGCATTTGGTACAATTTGTAACAGGATGAGGTTTTCTATGGAAACCACAGAGATCTTCCTTAGGCTTTGTTTCCCCTTCCCTTTTTTGGAATTGGCTTGTGTACATAAAAGAGACCCATGCCTATGTTTTATATGGCTAGATCAAAGGGCTTTGGCATGTCTGTGACTAATTACTGCTTGCAGTGTGAATTCAGGACTGGACAGTTTCCTCTCCTGAGGAGTATGCATCTGTTTACATTTCTGTCCCTCTCTCTAGTTCAAATTTTTTTAAAAAGTAGTGGTTGCAGTTCTTTAATAAAAGGTGTCTGAGAAGCAAAGCAAATCTAAGCTTGAAGAGTTGTAAAACATGGAAGACAGGGCTTGTTTCAGCAGGGGCAAGCCCTGTGGATCTTTCGGGTCTGGGCTTCTGGTCAGGGGGGGCTTGGCTTAAGCAGCGAGTTAGAGGCAGGAAACAGTGCACAGATGATTATTGTTGGCTGCCTGCCTGCTGGCATGACCTGGGCTCTCTCAGTTGGGAGGAAGATAAAGGACTTGGGCTGGAGAAGAAGGGCAAGAGTCCATCTGGGAAAGAAGGAGATTCTGTCCAGGTGGCTGGGCTGGGAAGGAAGGGGTGTCTACAGGGCATGCAGGTTCTGTTAGTCTAGGTTTGTTTAATGATCATTGTGGGTCAGTTAAACAAACAAGAAGTTAAAGAAACCCTATTGAGCTCAAGGGCCTCCATTGCACTTGAGGCTTTTAGGCCCCTAGCGGACATGCAGTAAGGGCACAGTGGGATCTGATGCATGATCCACACTCCCTGGAATGCTACACATGCATGGCAGGAGATGTGATTGTGGGATCAAGCAGCAGATCCCATCTCACCAGATCCCAGATTCTCCCTGCACCAAACAAATACCAAGCTTCTGCAGCTGGGAGCCCCATCAGCTGATCCAGGTTCTCAGTGGGGGCACCATCAGCTGATCTGGGCTCTTAGCCATGGGGGGGTGCACCAGGCACCCCACAGCTGAGAGCCCTAGCCTGGTCACACATTCCATTAATGGTATGATAGGAACCAGCCACAAAGTTATTACACAAAATATGTGTAATTTTATGTGGTAACTTTGTGGCTTATTTGCTGTTTTATCACACCATAGTTGCAGCCAGGTAACTACTTAAGATATGATTAACTGGTTGACCATGTGTTAAGCGTAACATGTACCAGGGACCTTATAGAAAAGAGATTAATTCAAGTTACTTTCCCAAAATCTAAAAGGGGTTGGATTTGCTACACAGATATGCCCTGAGTCAGAGTTTGGATTCACATCTGAACTTTCCCTGCATGAAAAGGGGGCTCAGATGCACAGTTCTGCTTTAGGCTCCTGTCATCTCATGAAG
>NW_017729034.1:40923541-40936329 GCF_001723915.1 Gavialis gangeticus | reverse complement strand
CCTGCATGTAAAGGGGGCTCAGATGCACAGTTCTGCTTTAGGCTCCTGTCATCTCATGAAGTTTATCTGACAAATCCAGGTTATGATTGTTTTTTCTTTATTCGGTTTCACAACCAGAACCTTCTGACTTGTAGGTTATTAAAGTGTCTTCCTGCAACATTTCATGGGCTGTGCAGTAAATTTCTTATGTTTCCTGGTGCTTAGTTTTACTACCAAAACAGTCATAAGAATGGGTGCTGTTAAGACATGACAGTAATTGTACATAATTGTAGTTTCTTAACCTCACATTCTCCCATTATCATTTTAGGTTTCGTTGGTATCTGTGATATTTTTTTAAGACTGAGGGTTAAGGGGCTCCACATTCAAAAGCCCTCAGAATCTGAGAAAGTTAAGATGTAGCTCTGCTAATGGAAATGCAAGAAAACATGAGATGCTGAGTCTGAGGATTGTAGAAGTTTAAATAACTTGAGTCTGGCTCAAACTTTGTAACTGATATTAGGCAGCATAACCTTTTGAAACAGGAGCATAATGATAATGATGAAACAAAAAAGGCAGAGCTTTTCTTGTTGAATCCAAGTGAAAAGGAATTTGGTTCATGTTTACGCTAAATAAGCCACAGTGTTTGGAATTTCAAAATCTCTCTCATACCACAAAGCCAAAGGACATCTCCACCCCTTGCACCCCTTATCCACAACTGATGATGATAATGACAGTGATGATAATTCATGTACTGCATTCCCCCCACCACAACTAATGATGTTAAGAATTATAAAGGGAAATGAATTTTTGTGTGCTGGTGACCCCTTTTTAACATGTGACCACTGGCTGGATAGCACAAAGAGACGAGTGAGGCCCCAGCCACAATTTTTTTTTCTGTTCATTAAAACAACAGCATTGATTTTCCCAGGTCAAAGCCAGGCCATTTCATGCAGCAAATCTATGTTGAAAAGGATCAGAGTAATCATTTTTTACACGCTTGACTACCACGTGCCAGCACTGAGCTTTCAGCTGTATGAACATAGGAATGATTTAATAGAGGAAGTGGCAGAAGGCTATTGTGCACAGTGAAGGCCCCATGCAACATGCATGATTGAGTCGGACACCATTAGGCTGGGTATAAATAAAACCCGCTCACTGTGCTGGCACAGAATTAGCTCAGTGGAATTCTTCTGCCACTGTCTTGTCTAGAGCTGATGCTGTCACAACAGAGTCCCAGGTCTCTGGCTTGTTTGGCAATGTGACAAGTGAATCTATTTACTGCAGAGCCGTAATGCTCAGGACAATACACAGCCTTGAGTCATCTCCATATACAATAGCACTACAAAACTTGATGAACACATGCTGAGCCAAAACCCAGCCCTACTGAGATAATTATTTAGCAAAATCGCTAGGTGATGGATGTGTAGGTGCTGAACACTGAACCTATGTGATGTAGGCCTTCCCCCAGGACTTCTCCCAAATTACTTGTCAACCTGCCATGCTACATGAACTGCTGCCTCCTGATTTGGTTTCAGTAGTGCTCATTCACTGGCAATAAATTTGCCCCAGAAGGGCTTCTGTAAACGAGGAAGTAATTCAGGGAATGTGGTGAGAAAATGGAGATGCAATTGAGGGAAAGTGACCGAACAGGTAAAAGAAATATCTACTCTGGGCACAAATAGGAATAATCTGGACTGGTACAGCCTATTTGGAGGTCCCGGAATCTGTGCCACTGAAGACGCAATATACCTGATTTCTGCATGGGAATATAATTAAAGATAGGTGCACATCTGCATATAAGCAGGACATTTTTAAGATGAATTAGCCCTGAGCCTTATTACTTCCAAAGCTCGGTACAGAATATAAATCAGGACAGAATGTAGCTCTTGGTACTTTATATATAGGTGCTGAGGGAAGGGGGTTCCTATTTTGCCGTAAGAAAGCTATCTTTGCTGCTGGTACAAACATCAGTATGTTATTCTTTGTTGTGACTTTTACTTGGTTACCATTCGGTAACTTGGGCGATCTGGGTGGGGAAGCACAGGATGGGCTGGGAGGCAGTGCAGGTGCCGTGGCAATGCACGTGCAGAATGTTTTGTGCTGCAACAAGTTCATCTCAAAATTTGCTACCTAAACTTTGCGGGTGGATTATTCTTTCTGTAGCACAGCTTCACCCAAGTCTCACAAGTGTGTCCAGGGGGGTGAAAGCTGCACAGCAAATGCTACTGCCTAACAAAGAGGAGAAAGAAGCTTTATGATCCACACCAGGCAAAGGGCACAATAAAATAAATGTGGAGGAGGAAGGTCAAAGGAAATGGGAGGAGCTGATTCAGTCACGGACAATTGACCATGAGGGCAGATCCCACAGGAAGTAGGAGCAAGAGGAACAGTCAGTCTAGCTTCTTCAAATCAAGCCAAGCAGAAACTCAGTTGCTAGAAAGAAGGGAACAGCAGGGGGAATGGGACAGGCAACCTTGACAAATCAGCAAAAGGCCTGAAGCTATAATAAAGGCGGATGCTGTTGCTAATGGGAGGAAAGCATAGAACAAATTGTGTGTGCGTGGGGTGACTGCTTTACTTCCCCAGAAGGCTTTTCTTTTTCTCCCCCCCCTTTAATCCATCATAGTTCAGTTGCAGTGTTAGAAAGGAAAACATTAAACAGCAAGATCTATGCACAAAGGCAGTTGTATTCTGATGATCCTGGGTGCAGCTATGAATGGCTTGTGCGCCCTCTCCTTTCCCCTTTGTGAGCTCAGTTCAGATGCAGCCTGCTACAGAGCAACCATATGTCCTGCCCCTTTTCATGGAAACTGTGTTTTTGTTCTTTTTATTTTGTCTTTATCAACACTGTAGAATTGGGTTGGAATTTGTGCGTGGAAAGCCACTAAGGGGGAGGAGTCCCAAGAGGGATGGCACCTGAGCAAATCTCAGTATCTGTTGTGGTTTTGGGACCACATTCAGCAGGCCACTTGAACCTACACATCATTTGAGCATTTGGGAATTTGCATTAACTTCATGTGGGAGGAGGAGGCACAGCTGCATGCGATACCTGTCAGGCCTCCAAGTCAAGTGGTTGCCTTTGTAAGCAATGTGTCAGAGTAGAGGGGTGGTGCACTGTCGTCTTCTACCAGCACCTTATTAATTATACAGTCGTGATTGATGAGCTCCCAGCCCCATAGAGCCCATTCATAAATGTGCATCTCCAAATGGGTGTTTTTGATGGGAAACAAAATATTTGTTTGAACGATGAAATCTTTCTCTGCATGTGCTACCACAGATGAGCAAGCTGTTATCTCCTTTGTGGCCATCACCTTAAAATGGTGCTTTGGTGGAGTCTCCTTGCCAATGCACATAGCATGAAATCAGGTAAATTGCAGAGACTAAATAGAGGGAATAGAGGCAGCAGGAATTTCTGCCCAGATACACTGTGCCTCCTGCACCCAGACTAATAAGCAATTCATCAATCAGTGCAGATTTAAAATAAATTAAGTTCCCTTCAGTTTCACAGCAAGCACAAAGAGGTTTTTTCATTTTACTTCTCCCCAAAGCACTCTAAAAAGTAGATACATTATCCTGAGCCTGCAAAAATGAAAAACCTTTGAGCCCTAGATAAAAAATAGCTTCCTCCTTTCCTTCTTCCTCTCACTCTTGCTCTCTCCCTGCTTTCAAATCAATGCAGGTAGACCTCTATCTCTACAAAACTGCACAGACTTTGGTGAGACTCTGTGCAATAAGGGATCATCCTCTTGGACTCATTCTCTTCTGCCTGCTTTCTTCACTGTCTTGTTAGAACAAAAACAGACAGTCTTAAAATGTAGTGGTGACTCACTGGCTGCCCAGACAAGAATCCTTATTAAAAGATTGTGGGCTCATATTAGTCTAGCTCGCTCCTGCTATTGTCATTCACTCAGCTTCACTACATAGTGATGGGCACCCATAGTTGAGGCCTGATGTGGAGGCCTCAACTCCAGGGAGTGGAAGGTGCAGTGGGTCTCTGAAGTAGTGGTGCAGGATCAGTGTGTGTAGCAATCAGTCTCCATTTCAGTAAAGAACAATGTTATCCCTGTGGATTGTCTTGATTCAGTAAAAGAAACCCTTACCGCTTCTCACCAGTTGAGGAGTTTTGTTGGCCTTTAGGCAGAAAAGCTGGTGTTTGGTTACTATTGAACAGAATTTTAATACCCTGAGGGAGGCTAGGAGCTTGGCAGTGTGTTGTAAAATGCCTAAATAATGCCCTGAGTTTGTACCAATACTGGTTACCCCTTTTGCCACTCTTTGGCATAGCACTGTCTTCTTTTCTATGGGTTTTTGAATGACCACATAAAAATCACAAGTTCAGTTGCCTCTGTGGAGTCAGCGGACAAAGGTCGTTCTTAGCGTTGTAGCTGAATCACGTCATTTCAAGCTGTCTCTGTTGCACTGTCTGACAGAATGCTACCACATTTAGCTATGCCAGCTGGTCAATCCTTGCTATTTTTGTGTTTTCATCTGTCACAAGCTGATGCTGTAACAAACCAGCTTCATCTAGGGCCTAGTACAAAGCCCATTTATATTAGTCATAAAACTTACATGGACTTTGGCAGACTTTGGATTAGGTCTATATCCACTTTCATTTCCTGATGATTTTTTGGCCTCGCTGGTTCTTCCTTGCTGCGTTGTGAGGCATGGGCTCATTTGCTGATCCAAAGCTTCTCTAGTAACACAAGAGGAATCACAGCATTTGTCAGTTTGAAGTCTCAAACCATTTGGCAAAAAGTTAATATAGCAGAGGGGGCTTGTACAAAAACAATCTGTCTCTCCCTGACTTGGCTGCTCCCTTTCCCTCTGTTTTCTTTTACAATAACTTCTTGGATATGACAGGGTCTACAGGTGTTGCCAGAGTTAATATAGAAAGTCTGATGGGGACAATTTTGACAAAGGTCACAGGAGATGCTTGCAGTTTCTCCATTTTGTTATTACTGTCCGGATGCGGTAGTTCAGTTTGTCAGGCATTTTTAAAGCCTATTTCTATAACCTCCCACCATGGAAAATTTACTATAAAACCGGATAGAAAAAAAATGATAACTTTTCTGAGTTTTTTTTATATCCTATAGAATTTATAATGAAACCATATTGTTGCTTAAGATTTTTATGTGATCATTCAAAAACCCATAGAAAAGCTATCATTTTCTTGTCAAATAATGGCTGTATTGGAACGAATGATAAAGTTCTTATTGATTTTTGGGGGGATCTGGATTTCAGCTGGTATTTCTTTCTCCAGCAAAGGTTCTGTAGTTTCTCTTTCTACAACCTTCCTTCAGTCTGGGTGTAGCTTCATTGTATAAGATAGCAGCACTGATTGGCCTCAGGATTCACGGACTGATTCATCAGTAATAACAGGCTGCAATTCAGCACTTCAGGTTTGATATTGAAATGTTGAAAAAAAAAATTTTTGGAAGCATTAGCAGAGGCAATTTGTGGAATGGAGTGTGATCCCTCAAAACCCACTGGTTACTTAGTAAAAATGAAAGGAGTCTTGTGAGTTCCCTAGAGTAACCATTTTTCCCATTTTTGCCGAGTTAGTCCTGTTTTAAATATACCTCTTACCCCCTACACCAGTGGCTCTCAACCTTTTTGGGCTCAAGGCACCCCTCGTTGGACTCCAGGCACCCCTCCATAACTTCTGTGAATTTAAAAAACTAATTGATGTATTACAGTGCTTACTTTCTTGCAGAGGGGCCTGGCACTGGGGATGGAGGATCATCTAGGCAGGGACAAGCCTGAACTTATCGAAGCATGGTTCTCTTTCTAGGATCCTCTTAGCATATGTTGAGCATATAGTAACTAATTACTTTCCTGCAGCAGCTGGTCAGTGCAATGGCAGGGAATTGCCAATGCCCTCATCTTCCTTGCTTTTACCCATGGCATGTTGTAGGGTGCTGGTATTCCTGGTTTTGTGCTGTGTAGTTGGGTGCAAGGGTTTGAAGTGGCCATTTTGGTTTGAAGCAATAGGTTTCAAGAATTCATGGGTAAATGGCTGCCTGTGAGTGATGGGGAATTGTTTTACTGGTGCTCATGACTAACTAGGCACAATGAAACCTCCCTTATAGTGAGACTGCATTGGACTGCACGTCCAGAAACCCTGGGGTCCCCAAAAAACCATTTTGGGAGGTGTAGGAAACCTGTCTATGGCTTATCTGAAGTTCATCAAATCTGACATGGGCTCAGGGAACAACTGAGGTCAGACAAATTGGCATTTTCTGTTAGAATTATGTTTCATCCAAAAATTCCCAACTGGCTGCAGATATCACAGAATGTTTTAAATATAGAAGGCACAGGATAGTGATGCACATTATAGACTAACTGATTATAAGGTGCATATCTACCCTGCCTTCTGCCCAACTTCAGACCAACAACCTTTCTTTGTCTCCATGTAATTTAATTTCAAGTACTTCGGTCTAAGGCTTCTCTGAGCACGGGTTGTGTCCCTTTGCTGTGCTAATGGATAGATAGTGCTTCATGGCCTAGAAAGCAAACAGTGGCAGAGACAAATAAAAAAGAAACCTTTACAATATTTACATCTTTGCAATCCATTTGTGCCCTTTTGTTTCTAGTTCTGAGGGACCACAGAGAACTGCTTAGAAACTGGACAACCATTTTTAGTCTTGTTTGTCTCATGCTTCTTCTGTTATCCTTCCAGGAATCAGTCCCTCTTCTCAGCTAAGGGCACACTGTTGTTGCCTTGTCTTTTTTTTAACCTACTGTAATGCTAACAGATTATATGAAAAGAGAGGATATTTAAGCTCACTAAGCTACTGGCGAGTTTGGGCCTCAGTGAGTTTCTTCAGATCACAAGAGTAAATTACAAAACTAATCATGTTAAGCAAGTGTGTGGGTAAATCATGTTAGCCAGAGATTTATCCTTTCCCATGTGCGCAGAAAGAAACATGAAATAACCATGTTGTGTAAGATTGTTTTGGCTCAGGTATCTACAAGAGATGAACCATGTTTTCTGTGGTTAGAGGCAAGAAGAAACTGTAATCTTGTCCCAGCCATATTTGAACATGCTCATTTTTGTAGTGTATAGACAGAAAGTCAGTCACTTGTTGTATCTACATTGGACTCAATAATTTATTAACATTTCCTATCACTGCATTGCCAATGTTACAGCTCCATCAGAAGCAGGACAGACCACCAGCAATTAATTCATCATACTCCGAGTGAGCCTAGATGACACAGGTGTTAAAAATCCCAACAGCCTAAATGAGTGCTTGCCCCACTCTTGCCATGAGTGGAGATATGTTACTGAAAGCACAACAGTAGGAAATTTGAAGAATAAATAGCAATAGAGACAGAGCCATATGCCCACTGAAATCAGTCACACCACTTTGGTGGTACAGCATCTGGCCTCATTTGTCTCAATTTTCACATTTATACTACCTAAATAACAAAACCATAATAACAGTCAGAAGTATGTTAAATCATGCCAGATATATGGTGTGTGTGTGTGTGTGTGTATTTCATACAGTAATATTTGATATAATTAAATATATTTAATTATATTTCAGTGAAACATTTTGAACACGTGGGATTTTGGTCATTTCATGTGAAAACCTTTTTTACAAAAAGCAAAACGCCAATAAGTGAATCTGTTTCAATTTTCAAAAAAATCATCTTTGAGTTTTGGTAAAAATATTTGATTTTGAAAACCAAAACCACATTCCTTTTTTTACTATAAACTAAAACCCAAAGAAACATACTTGTCCTGGAAACTGATATTTTACAGAACGATTTTACTGCTTAAAGGGAGGGGTTTATATTAATCCACCCTGCCCTGCAAACCCCGGAAATATTTTACCAAAATTAAACTGTCCCACAATTTCTTTTGTTTCGGCTGAAAAGCCGAGAAACATTTTGATGAAAAAGTGCGAGCTGCTTCTAATATTTACTCTGCTTTGTAATGTGCTATGGTATTCTTGTGGAATAGGCACTATATAAATATACATAATAAGTAATTGAGGATTGCCATTAATTTTTAATGTTTATGCAAAAATATGAAAAAGCACTTGGGTTGTGGAATGAAGCTCTGTATTTCCATCAATGCCAAAGCTAAGATAGTTCACCCAGTATTACCTCTGTCCACTTTGGTGCATGCATTGCAAATAGGCTTGGCAGAATTCAATTTTTATTTTCTAGTAATTTTGATGGATAATATCAATGCTTGTTTTTAAGTATTTATTTAGATTTTTATTGATTTAAATTTTCAGGATTGTTCAGTTTAATGGCCTGCCACGATAAATGTAACTACTGTAGGACTGCCACCAGCTAAGCAGCAGAGCTGCCATCAGTCTCGGCTGCTGCTTGCCCGTAGCTCCCTTGTCCACTTTGTCACTTCCTCTTCCTTTGTTCCTAGTTCCCTGGGGTTTCTGGGAGTTGCAATCCAAACCACAATCCGCACGGTGCTGTAGGACTGCTCCTGTTGTCATGCGCTCCATCAGCTGTTATTTTTCTTATTTTTCCCTTTCTATAAATTTCTGTTATTAATGATGGGAATTTTTTTTTGTGCTCATCTGTGAGTGTGCAGTGAAATTGATGTTATTTAATGTTGACCAATAAAAATCTAATCCTGCCAAACCTAATGATGAGATACCTTTAATTATAGCATGATATGCTGTTTCACTGTTGATACCAGTCAGACGATGATTGAGGAAGGACAGTGAATGAGGCAAGGCTCCAGAGAGGATTGGTTAGGGTACAATAAATGAAACTAGGGGCCACACCCAGGATAGAAACAGGACGGGAAAGGAGCAAAGGAATTGCCATGTGGGATCAGCCCAGTGGTGTACCTCATCCAGTGACCAACAGCAGTTGCAACAAGGGACCCTAAGGCAGGCAGTTAGAGAATAACTTGCCCAACAGAAACTTTTTTTTGCTCCTCCTACTTAAAAGTCAGCTCATGCCATGAAGCCTAGAAGTGATATGTGGAACAGCTGCCCCATTTTGTGAGGGCCCTAAGGAGAATACAGCATTTGGTGAGACAATTAAATCTGCATTTGAACACAGGGAGCTGAATGAGGCTTGCACAAGCAACCTTACTTTGTGTCTTTCCAGGCATTTGAACACTTCACTTTGCAGCCCTAGCATTTCCTTGACAGAGATTTTTATACTGGAAAGGGTTTAAACTGGGATAGCCTGGGATGCAGGATGCTTGCTTGGGGACAGGAAGCACAGCAGGACATTTTTATAGGCTTTTTCACAGAGCAAATGGCATGATGGAAATAAAATGATCTCATCAGACCAGCAGCACCCACTGTCAGTGGGAAAGGACCTAGCCATTTGCAGTTGGCAGAAAACCAGCAAATGTTAGTTGGAAAATGAGAGATACTTTTGTTATTTGCAAATGCAAACACTGGAAGGTCAATATAGCTTAGCTTTTACCGAAGCACCGGTTTGACAGTAGCTTAGATGCTGTTTACATTAAACTTTAAATGAATGCAGTTCTTGAGATGCCGCTAAATGATTTTATCTTGGTTTTTAAATAAAATCCACATACAATCATACTGCATCCCTTCCCTGCTGGCATGTGGCTCAGTTCTTGCAGCCAAGAGATCCATTTAATAGTTTCATTCAGGCTGGCTGGCTCTGGCTTTTGTTTTTGTTCTGTATTTTTCCTCCTAATCTCTCCTAGGAGGGACAGTGCAGCGGCTACCAAACCAATCAACCAACCAACTAACCAAGTTTTTTGATCCCATCTGTCTCTCTTACAATGTTAAGCCATGAAGAAAAACATAACCAATTTGTTTTTGATTTACAGTCTTTTTCTCTCTGTTTCCCATCACCTTATATGCCCATGCTTGCTTTCTTCCACATGCTATTAAGCCAGCACCATATTTACAGTGGTTAGTAGAACAGCAGGTTTCTATGCCATTTCAACCATGTCTACCCTGTAGTTTTCCAAAAACTCCTAGACCATTGCATTGCCACCATCAGCAATGGTGCCAAGTTAACGTAGAGCAGTGGGGGACAAACTTTTTGGCAGCCCCACACCCTCCTCAAGTGCCACACAACTCCTTTTCCCTGCCCAATCTGCTGCTCTGCTTTATGCTCCCATGCCCTGTGCTCCCTGTCAAATCTGCTGTTCTGCTTTCTGTTCCCTGCCCCATCTGCAGCTGTGTTCCCTGCTCCCACCCTGAACTGTGCGCCACAGAGGCTCTCCATGCCAGTTATGGATGTGTGCTACAGGTTGGCCGCCCTTGATGTAGGCTGTATGTGGGCAGCTGATGGATTTTTAAAACAGCAGGCTTTCTACCCAGGGGTTGGAGGGCACAGTAGTTAAAAATGCCTGTAGTTGATCTTTGGATGTATGCTCCCTGTCCTTTAGGCCACCACTGGAGAGCCATTTACAGTAGTGTACCAGTGAGAGAGATTTTTAAAACAATTTTTGTATAAATAGGCTAATGAAACTCTGGCAATGATAACCATGTTAAGAAATAGTTGTTGCAGGTAAGTTTCTACAATAGGTTCCTTGACCAGTGTAAAGAGGAATGTTTTATCCCCTTGCTCATATGACAATGGTATTGGAGTGGGAAATGTTCAAAGATGCAGGTGACTCTTAGCTAAGTGCCTATATCCAAGTGACTTTCAATAGACATTGTGTGCCAAACCACCCTTTGCACTTTACAAGTATTTCCCCTAAATATTTGCATTTACCTAGTTGGTGACAAGGCTTTTTAGCATGAGCTAGTTAGCATTGTTCTCAGAAAATGTTACGCTAGTCAAAGAAAGCAAGGGAACCGAAAGAAAGCAAAGGAACCCTTAGACTAGACCTTACTAGTCTAATTTAATCTTAGACATTGATCCTGCTGCAAATACTTACAGTGATTCTCAATCAGGGTGCCGTGGCATGCCAGGATACCCTGAGATCCTTTCAAGGGTGCTGCAGGGTTTCATGCAGTTTTAGCAGTGTTATATGAGTCATAAAATAAACCCAGGGATTTCAAGTAGGAATCCATAGTGTTAAAACCCTTCTGCCCTGTTTTGGTCTTTCTAAATTCTTTGCAATAGAAACATTGCTCTATTATTTTTCTGTGTTCAAAAATGAGTGAAAACTAAGAGCTGGCATTATCTAAGGAGTGTCTTGAGTCAGATGAGGGGCACCTCCAGTTGGAAGAGGGGTGCCTTGAGTCTAGAAAGGCTGAGAACCACTGTCTATGCACATCAAGAAATAGATGCAAGATCCAAGTTTGGGGATGTAGATTGTCTTAGGCCTAAATCTTGGACTTATGCACCTAAATATCATTGAGGATCTGGGCTGTAATACTATATGTACTGTATGTTCATAGTTAAGCAAACTCAAACCTTCATGTCCCTCTAAGTTATCTCTGAATGCTCTCAGTGGGAGAGGACTGGATACATTTGTTAATAGAACTCTCCTTTGGACACAGCAGAAATGAGAGGAATTAACTGTGCTAGCATTACTTGACAATTCATGCATTTTTAGGTTCTCAGAGACGAAGACTCATCCCGGCTTTATCACTTGATACAAGTTCCCCAGCAAGGAAACCTGCCAATAGCCCTGGGGTCCGTTGGGTGGATGGCCCACTGCGAAGTGGACAGAGAGGGATTGGTGAACCCTTTGAAATCAAAGTCTACGAGATTGATGATGTGGAAAGACTCCAGCGGCGACGAGGAGGGGACAGCAAGGTGAGTGCCATCCAAGCACCGAATTCCCGCTTCTGCCTCAAGGGCCTGATTCTGAAAGGTGCAGAGTAGCCTTGGGGACACTCAGCATCTCACAGAAGGAGGTCCACAATCAAAATGTGAAGTTCATAGATGAGCAGCTATAAACTAAGTTTGCTCTCTTCACTGGAAGCTCCACTGGAAGTGCACTATGACAGGCTGTGAGGTTGCAACAAAGATTTAGGGATTTAAAAAAACCCAACTTTAATAATTAGGGGAAAAAATGCTACCACATAACTGGGGAAGACGGAACACAAAGGTTTAAAACACGCTGTCTCCTAACACTTCACTCACATCTGCCCAGTACTTTTTTCTCAGTCCCCAGCTGGCTCCAGTGGATGGCAGGAATTGTCGCTGTCTCTGCACTGAAACTCCCCCTTGACCCCAGAGTTCTTGGCTTCTCTGAGGCCCTCAGCAGGCTGCCTCTGTCCTGCCACTCCAGCCTTTTCAGCTGCAGTCCCCAAGTGGCAGATCCCCTCCATCTCCGCTCTCTGAGGCTTCATACCAGCGGTCTTCAGTGGACTCCAGCAGGCCGTATGCTGGAAGGTACACACACAAGCATGCCTGCGTGCATATCCATTCTCTAGCTCCCCGGCTTATATTTCCACCCCCAGCTTCTAAAAGAGTTGGTGTTCTCAGGAAGAGACTACTTCCAGCACCGTCTAGAGGGCAGAGTGCAATGAGCTACGCCCAACCCTTCTACAATGCAGCCATAAAGACTTTCCCCAACGGAACAAAAATCCATCCAAAAAACCCCACTTTCAATAGGGAACATCAAAACAAACAATACAACTATATCATTGTTATACTCACAAACACTCCTTCCATCTGTGCCTACCATGGGCTCCCTGGTTCTGGACTTGAAGGATCTGTACTCTGAGAGCCACTGCTACCATCTCCCCTTAGATTGGCAAGCAGTTGTGCTTTTGATCATTTTGATTTTGTGGCTATGAATTTTGTCTTTCTCTGGCCATCTGCCCATGTTTGGTCCTCCCAGCTTTTAAAAACCATCTAAAAACTTTAAAGGCCATCTCTGTAGCTGGTGACAATTGAAGTTTCATGGAAAGGCTGAGGGAACTGAATTTACACTA
>NW_017729034.1:40922097-40923530 GCF_001723915.1 Gavialis gangeticus | reverse complement strand
ATAGGGAACATCAAAACAAACAATACAACTATATCATTGTTATACTCACAAACACTCCTTCCATCTGTGCCTACCATGGGCTCCCTGGTTCTGGACTTGAAGGATCTGTACTCTGAGAGCCACTGCTACCATCTCCCCTTAGATTGGCAAGCAGTTGTGCTTTTGATCATTTTGATTTTGTGGCTATGAATTTTGTCTTTCTCTGGCCATCTGCCCATGTTTGGTCCTCCCAGCTTTTAAAAACCATCTAAAAACTTTAAAGGCCATCTCTGTAGCTGGTGACAATTGAAGTTTCATGGAAAGGCTGAGGGAACTGAATTTACACTAGCTATGGATCTGCCCTGAACAATATATAGTTTTTCCTGTTCATGTCACTTGGTTTTTATCTCTGAGGCTTCCCATCCCTTTTGAGCACGTTACATTATTTGACTTCTCTCTGTTTATGATATCGTGTCAAAATGATTGTGATTGTGGCACATTTTAAATGATTGTGCACCCTCCTCAAACACCTTAATGGATATATCTACATGGCAGCCTGCAGCACAGTATAGAAACACCCGGACTAGCATTAAATGGGCTTTCCTGAGAACAAGTTGTATGGTGTACCAGAGATCAGCACAAGGTAATTCATCCTGCATCTAGGCTGCAGCCATGGTCAGTCTGCTTATGGTATATGAGCTAGCTCATTTACACCTAGCTGAGGGGTCTCTACTCAGTATCTGATCACTCTACAATAAAGTAACCATTATGATTTATTGGAACTGCTCAAAAATTGAGACATTTTCACAAAAAAAAACCTTTTGCTGAAAGCTTTTGAAGGCTGGTATTGTTACTTCCTCTCTTGTTTACCAGTAATAATAGCATATATTATGTGCAGACTGCTTCAATACAGTTTGAGATGGATTTCCTACTCTTAGGAACTTAATTACTGTATTTAGTTGAATATAAGACAAGCCCCAAGAATTAGATTCAGTATATGGAAAAAGTATAAATTATAAGTTTCCAGGTATAGAATCTAATTCTTGGAGGTTTGCCGTGAATTTGTCCCCCTCCCACTGCTACATCAGGGAAAATAAATCAGGGAAAGTTAGGGGTCCCCTTTGCCCTCTGCCCCCACCCCCAACTTCTTCCCCTTGCAGTATCCCCACCCCCTTTACTATCAGACCCTGATTCCTTGAGCACAAAGAAGAAAAGGGCAAATTTAGAAACACTGGCTTTGAAATAAACATGCCTGTAGTTATCGGTATATAGGGAAATTATTATGGGTGCCCATAGACAGTTCATCCAGAATTGATGGATTTAATCTTGTTTGAAACTGTTGCAAGTCTTAGCATAGGTACTCCACAAACACACTTTCAAGCATCACTTTTTGTACTTACTTATAGTACAAGTCATTTTTTTTTTAAGGAAAATTTTTCATGTTCCAAGCCAAA
>NW_017729034.1:40909291-40922086 GCF_001723915.1 Gavialis gangeticus | reverse complement strand
TATAAGACAAGCCCCAAGAATTAGATTCAGTATATGGAAAAAGTATAAATTATAAGTTTCCAGGTATAGAATCTAATTCTTGGAGGTTTGCCGTGAATTTGTCCCCCTCCCACTGCTACATCAGGGAAAATAAATCAGGGAAAGTTAGGGGTCCCCTTTGCCCTCTGCCCCCACCCCCAACTTCTTCCCCTTGCAGTATCCCCACCCCCTTTACTATCAGACCCTGATTCCTTGAGCACAAAGAAGAAAAGGGCAAATTTAGAAACACTGGCTTTGAAATAAACATGCCTGTAGTTATCGGTATATAGGGAAATTATTATGGGTGCCCATAGACAGTTCATCCAGAATTGATGGATTTAATCTTGTTTGAAACTGTTGCAAGTCTTAGCATAGGTACTCCACAAACACACTTTCAAGCATCACTTTTTGTACTTACTTATAGTACAAGTCATTTTTTTTTTAAGGAAAATTTTTCATGTTCCAAGCCAAATAAATAAGCCAAATCAATTCCAAATCCATGGGTCATTCAAGAACCATATTTGGCCCTCCTGCCGGCAAACATCCTTCCTGCCTGGGGCTTCAGCTATTTCCCAGTCGTTTGGTGGGCATCCTATGTGCAGGCCGAAGCCCAGAGGCTTGGGGTTCAGATGCCCCCGACTTTTGCTTGCCGTCAGCCATATGGCCGCAGGAGCAAGCAAAGGAAGAGTCTCCCAGTTCCACCAAGTGGGCGTAAAGCCAAGATCTTCCCACTGGAAATGAAAGTGGGAGGTTAGCTAGACATTACCTCTGCCCAGGTACTACTCTATGCCAGAAAAGCAGCTATCCCCTGTCCCTAGGAAAATCACCTTAGTGGTCATGGTATTTCCCCTGGGAAAACCACCACCACATTGGTGATCATAGTATTTCTCCTGCTAGGTAAGTATAGTACAAATGATGCATATTATTAATCCAAAACCAAAAGGTTTATAATTTCCATATAGTTCATTGGGTTGGGACCCAGCAGAGCCAAACAGCATTTCAAGCCATGGTGGAACCACAGCTTAGCACTGCTCAGTATGTGTGTGTACTCCAAGTACCCCCCACAAAGGATGCACGTGCTAATTAGCCCCCACTCCCCAACTTATCATGAGTCCTGGGATCCTCCAAAAATGTATATGCAGATGAGGCACAGGGTCGACTGGTCCAGCTCTGCCTCCTTGAGTGCAGGGCCACATTAATCATATGCACCAGGCTGAGAGAGGAGGCAACAGAGGGTTTCTGGGTGAACTGTTTAGGGCCCTGTTTGGTGATGTTTGCTGGACATTTAGGGCCACGGATCATTGGAAATGGAAAAGAAAGGCACAGGCACAGTTCAGCTGTGGGAATGAAGAAGCCAAAGCATATTCAGTGTAGTGATTTGAAAAAGAGTCAATGCTGAGGCAGACTGTGTTCAGTGGGACACTACCATATATCTAATTGAGATTGGTTGGTGCACTAATTGTATGGGAGGTTCCCATCAACATGTTCCCCCAATGTGTTGTGGTTACAGCTGACTGAAAGGCAGTCTGGCTGAATGGATCTGACACATGTATTTCATCTACTCTTCACCTATTCCTTCCCTACTCTTTCCCGGTCAACAGGAGGTGATCTGTTTCAACGCCAAGCTGAAAATCCTGGAGCATCGCCAGCAGAGAATCGCTGAGGTTAAGGCCAAGTATGAGTGGTTAATGAGG
The DNA here is from genome assembly GCF_001723915.1 of Gavialis gangeticus. Classification (NCBI taxonomy): domain Eukaryota; kingdom Metazoa; phylum Chordata; order Crocodylia; family Gavialidae; genus Gavialis; species Gavialis gangeticus. Next base: position 40,920,374 of record NW_017729034.1, on the reverse strand, counting down.
GAACTGGAGGTGACCAAACAGTACCTGATGCTGGATCCTAATAAATGGCTCAGTGAATGTAAGGACCTTGTTTTATTGCCTGTACTCATAAGCATCCTTTGGTTTATTTTACTGAGGGTGGGATAAGAAGATTTTGTGATGCGGCAGCTAGGATGTGACCCAATATGGTTATAAACTCAATTGAACTGACGTGTGACCAAGGAGTCCAGGTTTAGATTGACAGTATTTCTACAGCTCTTTTCATATAATTCCTATTAAACATTGCCAGTAGAATTGAACAGTCCTTTGCCTGACAGCCAAATACTGGAATGGCACAGCATTATAATGGTGGATATTGCCACGGCTAGATTAACACTCGTGCGTTTCAGTCCACAGCTTCTGAAAATGAGATTTTTTTTTTTTTTGGCTTCAGATCACTCAGACATATATGCTGTATTATAAATCCTCTCACCTGCTGCAGAATAACACTATGAAGTCAATTTGGTCCCTTAGTTCCAATGGAGTTACACCAGGGATGATTTTGATCCTTTATAGCCAGAAACAAGTAAAGTACATCGAGTTTTATCTTAATGGGAATTCACAGTCAAACCAGAAATAATGTCAAAAATAAAAATCCAGAAAGATGATAAAAACTACAAGGGTTATGCAAGAATCAGTAATATTGGCAAACTGAGGGGTGAGAATCAGAGATGGAAGGGTATGTTAAACATCCAATTCTATTTTATTTAGGAAAATTACTACTTATAACTGTTATAAGCCAATGCGTGTTTTGTTAGTGATTGCCCTTTATGTCGCAATTTTTTTCTTTGATAATTGCACCAGCAGAGTGTTGTGAAAGCTGTTGGAATGTCATCTAGTTATCAAGAGCAAAAAAAATTATAAAGGCAACTGCCGAATATTTACATATACCAGCATTCACTTGCTCACTTGGTGCCTTTGCTTCCATTTCCCATTTGTGAAACAAAGACTACACAATTCCAGGCCCTGAGCCAAATTCAGAAGTGATAAATGGTGCAGATCAGACTTGGATTTGCTGAGATGTACTACAACCATCCTACCACTGTCTAAGCAAATCTTGTTTGGTTTAATATATGTGCTGCAGAGCTCTGAAGAGAGATGTAAATTAGATTAATCCCCTGCCCACTTTGTACAGGTGCATTTGCAGAGCACTTAAGGCAAGGGTGAGCAAAATATGGCCCATAAGCTGGATCTGGCCCATGGAGGGACTTTGTCCAGCCAGTAGTGGGTTCCTCAGTCCTGCCTGGCCCAGGTGCCATCTAGCCCATGGGCATGCCCATGCTGCCCATGACAGGAGCCAGTGGATGGACAGAAGCTGCTGCTGGGTTTGGGGGAAAAGTGACTGCCTCCCTTTCGTTGCTGCTGGGCCCTTCTTGCTGCAGCCACCCAGAGTCCACACCCAGGATCCCCTGCAGCTTCTCTCTGCTGCTGTCACCACCGTCTCCAGGCTGCCCAGAAGGGCAGTGGTTGCAGTAGAGAGAAGCCGGAGGGCAGCCTGGGTGTGGGCTCCAAGCCCCTGCAGCAAGAAGGGCCCGGCAGCAGTGAGGGGGTGGTGGCTGCTCTTCCTCTGCTCCCAGCAGCAGCTTCTGTTCAGCCACCACCACTGCTGCCAATGCTCAGTGGGCGGGCGGTCCAGAGTGCAGGCTCCAAGCTGTTGCTGGGTAGCAGGGGGTGCTGACCAGTCCACGACATCTCCACAGAACTGGTATGTGGCCTGTGGGCCCAAATAATTGCCCAACCCCCTGAGTTAAGGCATGGTACTGTGGATCCAAAGGCAAAAGTTCAGTTTTGCTCTGGATCCACGTTGGATTTGGACCTGCAGTCAGCTCAGCTGTAAATAGGTCCCTGGACATAGTTCTATCCCACCTCACTCCTTCCTGTACTACTGGCCATAGAAACTGGTGTGCCTTAACAATGTTAGCCTGATGAATGATCTAATTTAGTAAACCGTCTTGCAATTTTTGCTTATAAGGCGATTAGAGTTAAATATCCTTTATTACTGATATGAGTGATACATTTTAACATTAGATTTGATTTTATTGTCTCAATTGTGGATCTATGTACAACAATATTATAGATTCATATCTTGATTTACTATTATATTAATAATGTTTTTAAGTTGGTGGGCTCTATTTGTAGTTCAGTTACTTTGTTTCAACTTATTTATATTATGGTCGTATGTGTGTTATGTTGTTTTCGGGAGCATGGCATTTAGCCAGAATCCTTAATAAATTGAATTGACTTGAACTGATGAATGATTTGATCTCAGGAGGACCTTTGAACTCAATGCAACTTACTTCAGTAAAACCTTCCAACTCTTTGATGTGTTAGTTAGACTTACCTCCAAATAGATCAAGCCAGCCCTGGGCATCCAGGTACTCAGACTCAAGAAAGCACTTAAGCCTATGCCTAAATCCATTTCTGTTCAGCAGGGTGCATAGGACAGTTTCATACTAGTCAGTAGAAATTACTTGCAGCGAGTACTGTGGTTGTTGGCAGGGTAGCCACTGACAGAGAATATGGCTGTAGAAAGTGTGGTTTAGTGTACAGTAATTCCTGACACTACAAGAAAGAACCCATACAGTATTCATATTATTCCTTTTTTTAACTAAAACCCCAAGTGCAGGTTAAATGAAAGCGCCAACTCAAGGCTACCTCTGTAGTGGCCCACAAAGCCGCTAGATCTGACTTGCAGAGCACTCATACTGAGGTTGGGCACCAAGGAGCTGCATTGGGGCCAGGCTGCTGGAAGCCATATCCATGCCATAGCCAGGAGACCAGGGAGGGAGGTGGGGGTGAAGTAGTGGCAATGCAGACACAGCTTCTGGCTGTCTGATCCTAGCTCAGTTCTCTGCTAGGTGGAAGCTGCACTTGAGCTGCAGCTGGGCAGTGAGGGGCTGGGAGAAGCAGTGGTGGCATGGCCTCAGCAGGGGTGATAGACAAAGTCCCTTGCTACTGACACCCTGCTGAAGCCACCCGTCCCACAGACTGCAGCTGCCAGCCACTGCTTCTATAACAATATTGGGCTCAAAGGCTTGGATTAGGCCCGTGATTCCCAGTAATCTGTGCTGCTTTTTGTCTGGTCTTCCCATCGGCTTATTTCCTTTCTCCTAGTTGACCTGGAGCAGGTATTCGAGTTGGATTCCCTGGAGTACCTGGAGGCATTGGAGTGTGTGACTGAGCGTCTGGAAAACCGTGTGAACTTCTGCAAGGCCCACCTCATGATGATCACCTGCTTTGACATCACTTCCAGGCGCCGATAAAGAACAAACCTCAAGAGAATTTCAAACCGCCCCAGTCCCCTTCCCGCTCCTACTGAACAGCGTCCCAAAGACAACAAAATGAGGATGAAGGTTGGTGTCAAGTCTCAACTGTGTGCGTGAGAGAAGAGATTTTCTTTATTATACCGAAGAACAATTAATAAAATACACAATGAATGCAAAAAACAAAAAAGAAAGATGTAAGGATGTCGAATCTCCTAGCCTGAAAGAGCACTTTGAGGAACCTCTGAGGACACGTTTGTATATAAGAACTGCTAGTAGAAAAGACTCTTCCCCTACGTTAGCCGAGGAAGCAGGAGGGGTGGTTATAGGGCCATGGCAGAGAGCTTCGTAAAAAAGAAATTACACAGAAAGACTGTTTAAGTGCCTTGCAAATCTTTATTATCCAAACATTTATGTTCATACTTTCTTGTGTACAGATGGTGCTAGTCAATAAAAGAAAAAGGAAAAAACAGAAAAACAAAAAAGCAAAACAAAAAAACAAACACATTTTGAAATGTATTTACAGCTTGTTTTTCTCTTGGTGTTTTCTCCTATTTCGGATTTGCTGTTTCTAAGTAACTTGTGTTTGTAGAACTATTTCCTAACCAGTGCAACATATGAATAAATGTTAACTGTCTTTTATTGTTACCAGAGTAAGGCCACTCAAAGAGAAAGTTAACTTTCCTAGATGGTTCTGAAATTGTTTCCAGCAGTGAGCAAGGTTATATGACCTATTCTTTGCTCCTAAAATGCTTTCATCTGTCCAAGGACACAGTAATATTCACAATCTGCATATTTTGTAGTACAATGGAAGAGGACAAAGAAAACTACTGCGAATATCTTTTATGTTTGATCTCACCTTACCATTTGTTCTCCTTTTTGATGTATTTTTAGCTTGATACTAGTGATGCCAGAGTCATGCTTAAAGAAATGCTTTCATCCCAAGCCTGTATTTTCAGTTGCTGATAATTTTCTAGGAAACTACCTTTTGAGCTGAATGGATACATGCTTATTGTTCCAAAAAGGTGTGATTTGTTTTATAAGGAGGGAACAGAACATCTAGTAGAGTTTAATTTGGTCATTTCTTGAGTGATCCCACTTACACATTTTTCACCTATTTTGTGTGTATGTGTGTGTATGCGCGTGCACACGTCTCTCTAAAATATTTCATAGATGTGGTGACATCTGACAAGTGTGTGTTCTGCTCAGTTTTAGTTGGTCAAGAAATAAACAAGAGTTATAGATGAGTGGACACAGCGCTTGGACTATGTGGAGCACGTCATTCTGTTGAAGTCCAATTGAAATCCCCTTAAAGTCAATGGCAAAACTCTCACTCACATCAACAGAACTAATATTCAGGCCTCAGTGCCCATCAGATATGATCACCTGGTTATTCATGTACCTGGATAGCTGTATAGGGAAAGAAATGTCCTTATATAGTTTTCAATGAACATGCAAATATTTACATTTCATTTCATAGCACTGAGTTTTTTCCAGTGGCTCACGTTGCTTTTGCAGTAAGTATAAGTACTGCTCCCAGTTTCAGCACCGAAGTCGTTTTGCAGCGTAACTGTCAGCATGAAAATGAGAACAGAATTCAACATGTTTATTTCAGTATGCGTCTACCTACTGTTTTTAAATTCAATTCCTGCCCCCCCTGCAATATTAATGCACCATTATTGTGCCCTTACCAGCAATCCCTTATGGAAAAGTTCTATAAAAATGTAGTAAGATTTATAGAAATTACTTTGAATCAAATGGGAAATCACTCTTTTATAGGTTTGCATTATAATATCCACTAGAATTTCACACAGAATTGTACTGTTTCTACAGACACGAGGACACTATAGAATTCTGTATCGGTGATGCCATTTGCCTTTAAATCCTGTTGGATCAACGGAAGAAAACCTGTAGGAAAGTGATTTTTATTCAATTCCATAATATTTTTTTCTATGAGGGAAACTCGCTTGCATTCTATAGAGAGCATATAAGAGATATATTATATCTGAAACACATACTAAGGTAGAAAAATACTACTGTATAACAGACAGTAGAGTAACATGGGGTAGGTGAGTAAGGCATGTGTCCTGGGCCCTGTTTAAGGGGAGGGATACCAGGACTCTGGGAGGGGGGTGGAACAGCCTCTGGGGCTTGCCTCCAAGATGCACGCTGCTGGCACAGGTGATGGGCATAGCCGAGTGCAAGGCATTCTGAGAATTGTGGTTTTGCAGAGAGCACATCCTTGTAATTCGAGTGCAGTTTGCTGCAGCTGCTGGGGGTGGGGTAGACATGACCCCCATTTTTTTTGCCAATGAATTCAGCATTTCTTTTGCCCTCTGGACATGGGCTTTTGCAACAAAAAATGGGGTGAAATCCCCACCCCCCACCCAGCAACAGCAAACCCTGCTGCCACTGTAGGGAACTACAGTTCCCAGAATGCCATGCACTGTTTACTGCTGTTCCTAAATTTGCAAGTGAGAAGCTAGGCTGAGAGGAGGCAGGGGAGGGGTTGGAGACAGCTGCCCATGGTGTATTTTTTTTCCATGTTATACCTCTATGGGCAGACTCCATATCTGATGACACGAGGGGTAACATTCCTTTAGACCTCATACGTGTAGGTCATCTAGATGTTCATTCTTCAGTGAACTGCACTCCAAGGGACCTCTACCGAGAGGTCCTGCATGTGAAGGACTTCTACTGAGAGATCTACTCGAAATTAGTAGATCTCTGTGTGACCACAGGAGGTGCCCAAGCAGAGTTTTTTTACAGGATAAAGGCCAGAGGTTGAAAGCTCTTTGGCACTCATGTTTCTGACTTTTAGGGATTGATTCTGCATGGATATAGAGAGGATGGATACAGGAGCAAGCCTTTTGTTTGCAAAAAGCTTTATAAGACCTTATGGCACTAGGCAACTACCTAATAAAATGATGGTAACAAAATCTACATATGCATATGTTGGCCAAGTTGCAACTATTCTAGGCTTCACAAACTGGAAATTCCCATCTTGTGTGCATGTGAAATGCCAGCTATACCATTATGTTATAGTTCCCTTTATACATATCTCTAGACTTTATCAGCACTAGAGCAGGGGCCCAGGGAGATGCACAATGTGTTCCTGAACCAAAAACAAGTTGCATGACATTGGTACGTTATGTATGTATGTGCTAGTACTTAGTATAGCGAGATTATAAATGACAAGAAAAATATTAAAATCAAGCAAGTACTTGATGCAGGCAAAATTAAATGCTAGCAAAGAGAGAGCGCAAAGAAGATGTTCTTATTACCAGATACTTGACTTAGCTGAACGGATGGTACTGTTCTTATGGCCTTGGTCCCAAAATCTCACCCATTTTACAGATCACTTACATGGTTTTAATTTTGCTTCTGTAAATCCTTTTTCTTTAGCTGTTAGCTTGGTAGAATTGATTTCAGAGTTATAGTGCAGTACTTGTTACATGTACATGTGCTGTTACATATAATATTTAGACCCATTGGTCATGATGGCTACCATTTGATTGTTATGTGTTGTGATATTACTTTTAAAGATTACAAGGCATAACAAATAAGCCTGCCATCTATCTAGCAGTAATTTTAAATGATATACGAAGTACTGGTCTTGTTAATCATTCAGGACTAAATTTGATCCCTGAAATCAACAAAGTATATGCCAAGAATGAATTTGGTCCATAGGGGTTTTATTTGCTGAGCAGAAGCACAGTGCTTACAAATATTTTATTTCTGACATAAGTGGCACTAAATAACCATTATTAGTTCTATCAGAAATCCATATTGCGTGCTAAAACAGTTTTTTCTTTGTGCACATTTTAATACCTGACAATATTTTTGAGAGAAGTTGTAATACATACACAGCAATGACAATCTGCTAAGATTTGCCATCTGAATCTATGGAGCTTTTGCCTGAGTGAGTACGGCTTTTATTTTGGAATTTATTAGCCTCCGTTATATATTTCAAGCATCATTGTAAATACAAAATGGAACATTTGGAAATGTCTCTGACCTTACTGAGCTGCCTTCACTCTTGGTGGGCCATGTTTTAAGGAAAACCTATTAAAAAAAAAAACACCTTTCAAGTCCAACACGTTCAGCAGGTGGCAATATGGATGCTAGTCTTACGCTGCATTTCAAAGCCCACGAAATGCTTATCCAAATATGTAAACACAACTTGATGGAATGCTTAATTATTTGCAGATTCAAAAATTGCAAGTTCTCTATGGTCAGGCTTCTAGCAAAAGATTAAAAGAGACATCAGTGTATTGGCTTGCATTTTGGGTCTAATTCTGACATCATTTATGCTCGTGTAACTTCAGTATTTATATTGAGGTGTGTAAGCGCCGAACTTATTTGTCAAAAATGAATTCAAATCAAACCCAGAGCTGAGAACCTGTGGCGCTGGGCAGAGCTTGGAGCCGAGCTGAATCGAGCAGTGTTGGGCAACACTTCAAGATTGGTTCCTACTGCAGGAGAACTCTGGGAAAGTTTTTGTATCCAGTGCTTCAGCTACTGAAAAGCACAGCCATGGTTATGGAAACCCGTAGCTCCTTGTGGATTTTCTCATACCCATCTCTTTCTTTTGTCAGCATGTTTAAGCCTGTTACTAACCTTGGAGTTATTTCGGACCAATGCTATTACTTGTAAGCAACCAAAGGGATTACTTGGACAAAATGCAAGCAAAAAAGTGATGTTAGTATGCTCCCTCCCTGAAGCAGCATTTGCCAGTTATACTGAGCCTAATTTTTCCCTCACCAACTCTACTGAAGTCTGTGAAGTTAGAGCTATATTAAACAAAACTGTAGGGGAAAAAAGAATCAGTCACCTTGTAATTTGAGTGCTTGCTAAGCTGTACTAGTGTTCTCCTTTTCTCTCCTCGTGCTGTGGCTTGTTTCTGCCAGGACTGTATACGCAGAATTACTCTAAAAATATGGCAGTACTGGACCCATAAACCTGGAACCCTCTGCCCATCACATAATGCAATTTCTCTAATTGGCATGCTGTAGAAATAGCAAACCATGAATGTGTGTACAAGGCTTGGACTACATGACCCTTGAGGTCCCTTCCATTCTTATGTTTCCAACTTGATGCTGAATGATACTATGGCAATATCCTGTCATCTGACCATGTCCAAACTAAGTGCAAGGTATATAAACAGCACATAAAAGCATAAAAGGTACATAAGAGGTTCTTCTTTTTGTCTCTGTGTCTGGGAATTATAGATGTGAAGGCTAGCAGCAAGGCTGAGAATTACAAAAAGCCCCCAAATATGCAAGGAACAATAGACTTCTCAGTCTTTTTTTTTAATGGTTCCTCCATTAGCTCAATAACATAGTTTGTTCTAAATCAGTAGCTATAACCATAAACCCAGGGTCTGAATTATGTGACAGGTACAAGATAGGGACTACTCTGCAAGTGTTTCTGGTTTGGCTTTTTTTTCCTGAGTTAAAAGCACTAACAGTATAGCTGTGTATGTACAGAGAGGCATGCATCTCTTTTCAGAGCGTGCGCACGCGCGCGCACACACTCACACTCACACGCTCTCGCTCTCGCTCTCTCTCACTCTCACTCTCACTCGCTCTCTCTCCAGCAGTGAACAATACTATAAAGGTTTTATTGGTATGGGTTTGGGATGGCCAGGTAAGTCGCAAATAGCAAGGGTTTAAGTTATGCCATTCACCCTATAGGAATACCAATAAAACATTTATATTGCTATACTTCGGCATGCAGCTGATGTATGCCAGGCTTCATAAAAAAACCTGTATCTGAAACATTTTTAGAGGGGTTTTATATTTTTCTCCCTAGTCTTCAGCCTGTGAATCCAGGTTCTCTTAATTCCCATATATAGGCTTGAGTGTGACAAAATTTAAAACCTATAAAAAATGATCCAAAATAGCTTCCCTGTATGTCAAGCTGTCATGGATTTAAGGGCAGATATCTTATACCCACCAGCGTTAAATACAATGTTGTCTGTATCAATTGAAAGCCTGGAATTTTAGCTCACCAATAAGATAATGTGCGTTTGTCAAGCCTTGATGATTTGTAAACCAGTAACCTGAAGCCTGACTTTTAGAGGACTACATCTAGCCAGCGTAAGTCCTTTAAATCAGTGGTTTATTAGATCTGCAGTTGGAGGGCAGGATGATGGGGTTTGGGTGGCTTTGGGAGCTGGTAAGCAGTTTGGGATTTTAGAAGCAGTTCTTATTGGTAGGCAAAGTGCTGGCAAATACAGGGGAGACCAAATAATATGAAATGTGCAGTTTATTGTATAATTGCCTCAGCTAGCACATAGCTGCAGAAGTCAAAGAGTCCATACCATATGGGAGTAGGGCAAATAGACCTAAACAGATCCCTTGTTTCACAAGTCAGTTGATAGCTTGCATATTTTATTTCTTACTGACCCCATCCAATTTCTGCAGCCTTAAATAAAGGCACAAATTTAGGGAGAAACTATCTTGTCCCTATTAAATCCTTGAAAGTTTTGTCATTGACTTTAGTAGAAGTGGTACAAGTCAATTGGATTTGTTATTTTGGTCTTGTTGCTAGTGCAAAAGGTATCAAGTAATACTCAGCAATTACCAGAGATCCATGGCTGGTTGGTGCTAGCTGTTTGAAATAAGTTTCCAAACAATCCTAACCAAGTTATGAAAGACTTGTCAACTCCCTGTTCATGATCCCTGTTTGTTGCACTTCCAGGGCCCTCATCACAGAAGGATGATCAGGTGAGGTGATATATCTAGGTATATCTAGATATATCTCTATATAGATATTTAAGCAGGAGGCAAATATGGGATGATAGTATAAATGAAGGGCTGAAAGTTAAATAGTTAATATGGGTGATAATCTTTGCAGCTAACTTCAAAACATTCTTAGGGGGAAAAATCTGACTTTGAGTGGTCCTACTCAAATACTGCGCATACTTGTTAATAATGGTAATGAAATGGTGCTCGAAGCAGTTTCAGCTATATCTATATTACATATACTCTATATTATAGATATGGATGTATTCACCTTATATATTGTATATGTGCGTGTGAGAATTTACATATACAATACACACACATACACATATATATTTTATGTATACATAGATATTAACTTTTCTAATTTTTACTTCCTTCCCTTCCTGATGGGAAGCTGAAACTGCTGGTAACTAACATCCACATCATATTCTATGTATGAAGGATATAATTTATTTGTAAACTCAGGATGTTATTGTTTTATAGAGTTGCTTGTATTTTATAATTTATTTACACATCATAGTTGGAAATGCTTATCTAAGTGCTATGCATTGAAGTGTAGATTTGCTGAATCCATTTCATTCTGTCTGTGGCTATGTTCTTTCTCATAGTAACCGTGTTATAAAATTGGGGTGGGGAGTGGACAAGCCAATGGATAAAGAGCTTATGGGATAAGTGGGATATTCCAGAAGGAGATGGATTAGTAGCAGATATATATTTTATCAGCTAAATTTTATTAGAATGGAAAGATGGAACAGATAGCATGAGGACAAGTAAAAAATATGGAAAGTCGCAGACACTTGCAAGCTGGTCAGATGACTATGTGGAGCCTTTTGCCATTAAAAAATGTAAAGTTTATTGTTTGCTGGCTAAAATCTCTTACCTTTTGTGGTATATGAGGTGTGAAACATATTGTCAAAAATATGATGTTTGAAAAAAATCAAAATATAGTGGCATTAAATGTTTACTTTTATCTTACTGGTATTTATGCTTCTCAGCCCTGACTATTTTGTTTGGAACAAAAGTTTTCTTCATGGCATAGGGATGGGGTGG
>NW_017729034.1:40890951-40904291 GCF_001723915.1 Gavialis gangeticus | reverse complement strand
GACTAGAAGGGAAGATTTCTTTTTTAGAAATCCACTGAGCGCTGTTAGGGTTTGGCAGGCAGGAAATAAAGCATCATGTAGAGGTTTCTGGAACTGGATGCCTCATAAATCAAGAATCAGCAGCTGACAGAATTAAAAGAAATAGCACAAAAGTAACTATCTGATATAAAACCACCAATAGCTTACACTACTGTGAAATAGCTAACAGAAAGGTCCAACATGGGGAGTGAGCCTGCCACCTCCACATGAGAAGGACCTTTCAAGTCAGCTGGACCATGCACGTGGGCTCCCTCATTCGAGTAGGGTTTGTTGAGTTCAGATCCATGAGGCGGGGAGGAGACTCTTGATGGAACAGAAGACCAAAGGGGAAAAAATGACTCAAGTCCTCTTCTTTCGCTAGTGGTCATGTCAGTTTCCCTTCGGCCAACAACCAGATATGTAACCAACTGTATATGGACTAGCAGAAGTACATGTTCAGCAGTGTACCACTCTGGCAGGCAGAGATACCAGACGCAGCTAGATGTTTCAGTGCAGTATTGACAATTGAACACTCTCCAAAATTTCCTTCAATAGCTAGATTCTTTCCCTTCAGTGTCTGCAACTTTCTCTATATATACTCAAGGGAATGCCACATGTTTCATGAGGGCACATGAGTTAGTTTTCTAGAGTGTTTTTAAGCATGGCCATTGGGACTTGCCTAAGGACTGTACCCTCCGTTGTGTGTCCTAGCATGCTGTAACTAGTTTTAGGGGAGAAAGTAAACCATTTAAGAGCTACTTTCAACATGTATATCCTGGTGCTGGGACACGTCCTACTTGAGTTGCAACGTGTTTTCATTTTATACATTTAATTGTTCTGCTAAAGCGTTCCTGTTTAAAATACTCCTTTCTTCACTTTGAGCCCAAAACAGCTTTGTAGGTGAGCATGGTGGTCAATTCACCTGAAGAAATGTACCATCCCCTCCTCAGGGCAGAGTGAAAATCCAGCAGTGGTGGTATTGAGGCTGGATCTGGAAGGGGCATGGGAAGATGGTTTGGCAGCTGTGGTGGGAAGAGAGAAAAGGTTTTCTGTCTCCCCTGCACAGCAAGCCCTGAACCCTGAGACTGCAGTGCTACCATTGCTGTTGCCTGTGGCCAATGTTGATGCTTCTCCACAACGGCAGCAAATGAAGATAAACAACTGTTTGTTTGTTCTCTGGGACATTCACAATAGCTGCAAGCTGTTCTAAGTAGCTAAAAGGCCTATTACAGTTTTTTAAAAACAAGAAAAAAAGAGGCAGTTTATCTTCATTGCTGCTACCATGTAGCAGCATTAGCATCAAAAGGCCTGGGGTGCCCAACAGTGATAACACATATTTATGTGTTACCAGTGGAGCCTTAGGTTGTGGCTGAGGCAGCACTCGTGAGGACTGAGATTATGGAGAGGAAGGAGGGGAACAGAGATGATTTGGGCTAAAACAGTTCTCACATTTAGCAGAATCAGTTAACTATTGGCCAGCTCTAAAGCAGTGGCATAACTAGGGCAGAGTGACCAGGGGAGTCACTCCAGGCAGTGATTTGGTGGGTTGCTACTACAACCATGTGAGCATGATTATGATCACATGGCATGGCAGCAACTGGAAGCTGCAGTGTGCATAGCAGCTGCCCTGGGCACCCAGCCATATCATTATGCTTCTGTTCTGATTATCGGTGCCTTAAGGTGGGGCTAAATCATGAGGGCTGGATCAAGATCACAGGACAGCTTTCTACCCCTAAACAGAGAGCAAGGTTGAGACCCAGGCTGAAGTCCTGTCTCACACTGATTCCCAGCTGGAACCAGTATCTCCTGTTGAAAACTGCTATCCTTCCCTCCTGACAATTCTTAATTAGCCTTTCAGGACAGGAACTAACAAGCGAGACAGGAGATGCACAGAAGAAGGGTCCGTGGTTGGTGAGACCACAACATGAAGTCCAGAATGGATCCAGACTCAAATACTATGACAGCAAACAGGGAGCATCCCCCACCTACTGGATGCATGTCCAGGATCTTCTGAGCTTTGCTTGTTGGGTTTAAGTCAAGACTTCAATTCCCCTCTCTCAGCTGGAGAGCTTTGGGCAATGCACCCAAGCTCTAAAAGGGTAAAGCCTTCCCATATAGCTGACCTTGGCAGCAAGGGGAGAACAATCAGCTTCAATGTACTTAGCATGTACACAGAATTAGAAAAAGAGATGTCTGCATTTGTTGTGTTGCTGTTTTTCACAACGGATTGATAGTTTCTTATGTGCTTGTTAGTGCCCATGACAAATGTTGCTCAGGCAACTGGGGAGGATCACATCTGCTATTTAGCCACTAAATACTACAGCTCTGGTTGAAGCTGTGCAAATAGCCCTATCCAAGAGCCTCTTTTGCAACCTCTACTGACAAGAGGATAGTTCAGTGTTCCTGCCTATTTGTCCCCCCCACAGCTGCTATAGCCCTGGGTGTGGTCCTGAGACCACCAAACTCAATCCACCCAGGAAAACAGATGCTGTCTTCTATAGAAGATGAATGCATGGGTTTGGAAACCTCGGCTTCAGGCAGCTTTTAGAAATCATGCCAGCCAACTGAGACCAAAATGAATACAGGTGTGTGCATCTGGCACACATCAATGCTATCATTTTGGATATCCTAGCTACCCAGAAGGAGCTGGAGCTCTGGGTGTGTTGTGTAAAACACCTAAACTTGATGCAGAAAGACAGCACTAAAAAGGCCCCACACATTCACCAGCTGAAGCCAATAAGAGGTCTGTCATTAACTTAATTTTAACCAGGGCCCTTTTAGTCTCCTATGCTTCTCCCAGTCTCTACCCTGGTTGCTGCCATGCCAATACTGTAAGACAGAGGAAGTGTTGGAGAAATGAAGTACCCTCTATGACTATAAGAAGACAAAGTGCTCAATATACGGTGATGTTAAATCAGGGCCACAGAAGCTCCCACCACTGTAATGTTCTGGGCACTGAGAGGGATAGCAAACATCCTTCCAATCCCAACTTCCCTGAACCATAACTTGGTCACCCTTCTGCCCCCACCTGTCGTAGAGAACACTGTTAAAGAAGAGACGTGGTGAACATAATTGCTCGAGAGGTTGTCAGAGTGACAACACTCCTGAACCTGCTGACGGCATATTCCAACTGGAGTATAGATCCCTGAGCTCTCAGCAGTTTCCCTCATCGACCCAACACAGCAGGGACCAAACTGTGGTGAAGGCTAATTAGCTCAGTCTTCAATTCAGTAGGGACAGGGGAAAATGCAGAAGACCCCCTCGGACTAAAGGTTTGGCTAGCCACGCACCCAAGTTCCAAAAAAGGCAAAACCTTCCCATATGGCTGACAGCAGCAGCAGGTTGGAAACCACAGGAGGAGAAGAAAAGTCACCTAAATGTAGATTAACATGGAATTAGAAAAAGAATGGTACTTACTGGATGGAAAATAGCTATCAGCTGCACCACAGGAACCCAGCGCATGTTGCCACAAACATTGTAAACACCATTTTATTCTTATTTTTGAGCACAATGGCAGGCATCTCAATTATTGAATAATGAAAAAAATTATTCCAATGAAACAGATTATCCATCAGCCCTGTGGTTAGTGACTCATGCTGCCACAGGGGGATGGACAGACGCCTGGCTCTGATGCCAGTGCTGGGGTTTCATGGCTGGGAGTGGTGCATTTTTCTGCATTTGGAAGGTTATCTGTACCGCCAGTTAAGATTCAGGAGCATACAGTGAAATCCACAGACAGCTTAATCCTTGGAATTTATAGGTTTTTCTGTGTCCATTGAGCTCTATTGTGACTGCTTATGAACTGGAGATAATGGAAACAACTGGTATCAGCAAATCCTATTTTGTTTGCATTTTGAAAGAGTCACAATTAATGCGAGCAGCACATGAGCAGTACCATGATGTAGAGCAAGAGAAGGTTACTCTCAGAAGCCAACAATGCCTTGGCAATTAAAGGACAACCTAGCTCAGCAAGGTGACTTGCCCTAGCTCTTGCTTGTGCAGAAGTGGGAAGGGCAGGGGGTCACTTACAGTCAGAGAAAAGAAGCAACAGAAATATTTATTCCCTGGAACACTTCCACAGGGAAATGTAGGAATTGTAGACTCTTCCTAGAAAATATCTATTGGGCCAGTAAAGGATGTCTCAGGGCTTTCTGTGGCCTTATGTTTTGAATTTCTTAATTGCTTGTATTTTGGCAATGCATGTTCTGACTCAGAGTAAACTTTTCCAAAGTGCTAAAGGGCCAGATCTAGAAATAGGCTGAGGCAGAACCTAGGTACCTCACATAAAACCTGCTCAAACCCCTAGAACATTGACTACGGTCATTCAGTGGCCAAACGACTGCCACATCGTTCAGGGCTGTGACCACGAGGTGGACGGAAGCACCGCTGTGTAGCCCACACAACCTAAACAAAGAGAGGGGTGTGTTAAGCCTCATGCTATTGGCTACCTTAGGCAGCTGTCTGCTCATTGTGAAGGCCACCTGACCCTCCTGCTAGGTACAGACAGTCAAAAAGCCCAAGGCTGGCTCTATTCAGTCTTTGCAGGTTGGACTAAACTGAAGAGATTAAATTGAAATGGAAATAAACAGACATTTACCTTTGATTCAAGAAATGCAGCCACATACCTGCAGTACCCCAGACCAGGCACCAGGGGGTGCTAGAGCACAGCTCTCTGGCTGTGTTCACTTCGTCCTCCTGCTGCCCCTGAGCTCTCTGGGATTTGTAGTCCACAATCACAGAACCAGGACTCTGCAGGGTAGCTTGTCACTTCCTTTTCCTGCTTCCAGGCGCCCCTGGGATTTGTAATCCGCAGTTGCAGCCAGCAGTAAGTTTGAGCAGGGGGAGGCGGGTATAACTCCCCCTCTCCCTCCCTGGCCCCAGACCCCAGCTGGGGTTTGCCTGGCGGGGGGCAGTCTCCCTAGTAGACTGCGCTGCATCCCCAGCTGGGCTTGCACACCCCTCCCCTGCCTTTCAGCCAGCCCTCACTGCTCCAGCAGGCAGCAGAGGGGTGGGGCCAGCCCTGCTGTCTGGAGCAGACAGTCCAGCCCAGCCCAGCCCAGGGCTGCAAAGCATGTTGGGACACTGGGGGACTGGTGATTTAACTTGAACCAGGAAGGGGTCTGGGGCATAAGTTTCACAAACCAATTTGACCCAAATCACTTAAGTCTGATACTATATTCAACCAGGTTTATCTTAAACCAGTTTCAGCCATTTTGATATTGGTTTATGTGCACTAAGCATCTGTTCTGTTACAGGGTTAAACCAGTTTCTGATCACTTTAAACCAGTTTATGTGTAACTTTTGTCTCTAGCCCCAGTGACCTATATAGGCCTTAGTTGGGGCCTTGTCATATATTCACTTGCAGCAGCTGCAAGTCATTGCAATGTAGTGACATTAAAATGAGTAGATGTTAGGCGATAACCCTCACCTGAAAGGGACCACTTTAAATGCCACAAGGGCACTTATCACATACTAGACTGCTTGCATGTTCATCTACTTTCATTTTAACTGCATTAAGTTAAACTGAACATGTGACACCTCCCCACAACCCCACTCAGGCCTGTAGCTTCCACACTGGGGGCGGGGGCAGGACCAAGGCTAAAATTCCTATTGGCTCTGAGCCAGGGTTCGGGCACCCGACTTCCAAGGAGCAAGTGATTCCCATTGACATTGCATCAGCAGCCACAACCCGCACAAGGTACCTGAAGTTGGTGCCTGTAGTCTTCATCTCAGCCTGTGAAGTTCCCTCAGCATCTGTACTACAGCTTCTGCCCCGGCAGAGCAGTGATTCAGGTGGTGTGTCCGGCTGCCATTTTAGCTTCGCGGCGATTCCGAGTGTTGCTAGCAAGCACTTAAGCTCCCCAAAGGCCTCCACTGACAGGCAGCACCCCTCTGTCTTCAAACTCACACCCAAAGCATTGACTTCAGCACACAGAGGACAAGGATGCTGGACACAAGCGTGAATCCCCTCAGAGAGACAAGGGCCTAAAACCTACATCTCTGACCCCCTGGGCAAGTGCTTTTGGCACTAGGCTGCTGGGTGTTAGCCCCACTGGCTGCTTTCAAGAATGAGTGGAGAAGTTGGTGTGCTACATGTTGAACTCAGTGCTGCTGTGCCTTAGGCATGCTGGCTCAGGTGGGTGCCTCTTCTCTGAGCGGTTTGGATCCCGAGGCAGTGGAGCCCCTAAACAGACCCCTAAGCGTGGTAGGAGGAGGGTGAGACTGCAGACACGCCTGTGCCTTGCACTGCTAATAGTAGGCACCTTCCTGCTGACAGGCTCAGCTATTTTCATTGCCCCGGGAAGGCATCTAGGTCTTCTGATTCACTGCACAAGAAGTCTGGTGACTAACTATTGACAGGGATCATCCTCCTGAGGCCATGGGCATACATTTTGAGGCATTTCAGTGGCTATGTGGAGGTGCCTACAAGGTCAGTGGAAAGGCTCCCATAGATTCAATGAGCCTAACTTACCTGAGTAGACAGTCAGAGAGAGTTAGTATTCCATCTCCACTGCCATCAGTTAATCTCCACGGTGCTCAGCCCCAGAAAGTGTTAGTAGGAGTCAGTGAAAAAGACCATGTCCCCCAGGATAAAAAAACCCCAAAATATTAGAAGCCACCAGGAAGAAAGAAAAGGAATGGCCAAGCTATGAAGCCAAGAGGAAAGATACAGGAAGGGAAAAGGAGTGCTGGGAGGGAAGAGGAGCTTTGCAGGAAGAAGGCAAACAGCCTGGTCCCACCACACTTTTCTGGAGGTGGGCTGGCTGGAACTCAAACCAAATCAGATTTCAGGTGACTGCAAATGCACCTGGGAGCCGTTCACCTGGGACTCCTTATTGCTGCCCAGCACTTGCACTGCAGGCAAGTGGCAAAAACCAGCTCTCAAACAAAACTGCCTCAACCCAACAGCAAAGGTCACCATGAGAAGGGATTTTTTTTAACAGGAAACGTATGTGCAGAATTGACCCTTAGTCCAAGCCATCTAGATTTCTTTGTAAGCTACCTCCCATAAATTGTGGAGGATGTTATATTCCCTTATCTTGCTGGGCTTGTAAACCTTTGATCTTTAAATTATTACCTTGACCCTCAAAATTCTTGCCTAGACAGGACCTAGGCCTAAGGATTTTTTTTTAAATGGCACACTCATTTGGATTATTATCAACCCTTCAGGATTCGATGAGCGTCAGACACTAAAGCTGTAAATCAAAGCATTTAGCAAATCACACACTTCGTGAAATACTAAAGGCTCTAGTCAGTTTTACATGGCTTTTATGCAGACAAAACTCCCCTGGAAGTCAAGGACAAGCTGGCCTGCTCCTTTTTCAGTTGTTTGGTTGCACTGAACAAAGTTAGTGTCATTACATAGGCACAAGAAAATTTACACAAGCTGAAAGAAAGGAGACAGCATGCAATAGGGGTGAGAGAGCTGATCAATAAACCATTGAAACCTACTTGAGACTAGTGCAGTATACCAGACCTAGGTATGCAGGAATGTCAGCCCCTTTCTAAAGATGATGAGAACTGCAGAACTCCCCTACCCGTCCCCCCCCTCCAGCTGTGGAAAGGGGCAACCCTGATCCAGAGCCAATTTATGAGTTTAAGACTTGTCCTACTTAATTGCAGTCTAAGGTTTCATTCTCTGACACTTGCCAAAAAAGGGAGCAGAAAGCCAAGCAATTGCATGACTCCTTAGAAGTGATTACTTTTAGCACGTATTTTAAAAGCTGAATTTTGTTTTTACAGCTATCAGTTTGTGCTGAGGCCCCCTTGGCAATCCCTCCTCCCTCTCTTCCCCCCACGCCTTTCCCCTCTCAAAATCAACACACCTCATATTTTTACAAGAGTAAATCCTGGGCAGTTTCAAGTGCGATGACCCTCGATTACAGTTTGTTTAACATTCAGTAATTGCAGTCTGGCATAGCAGAAACCAAAGACTACTGCAAGCAATGCAGCCATTTACTTTAAGGTGTAAAGTTAGACCACTGGGAAGGAGCCTGCCATTTGGTCTCACATTGCAGCAAGGGAAGTTTAGGTTAGACATTAGGAAAAACTTCCTTACTGGGAGGGTAGTAAAACACTGGAACAGGTTACGCAGAGGCTGTGGACTCTCCAGCCTTGGAGGTTTTTAAAACCCAGCTAGGCAAAGCCTTGGCTGGGCTGATCTAGTTGGGGATGGCCCTGCTTTGAGCAGGGGTTGGACAAGATGGCATACTGAGGTCCCTTCCAACACTAATTTCTATGATTCTATGATTTAGAAGGCATTCAGCCCTAGGTCAGGTCCCTAACTTGGGCTGCCTGCATGGGCCCAAGTTCTCAACCTAATTTTTTTTTTTTTTGGTTTACTCTAAATGGTGCAATATACTGTTTGGTTGAATTTGGTTTTCTCTGGTTTTCCCACAGATGGGCATTAACTGAATCCAATTTACTAGGAGGACTGAACAGGATTTTCCCTTTCTTTGGTTCCATTGACTTCGCCTTCTCATCAAGCTGAGTTTAAACACAGTCCCAGCTAAATTGCTTTCTACCAGGGTTGGGCATGAGGAAATCAATCAAGGTTATAGTTGTATTTAAAAATCACAGCTGAAACTCAGGGATATATTTAAATAGGAGTCTGACTAGAGCAGCTCTTCCAAATGTACAGCTTTTCTAACTACCAGCCCAGGATTTCAAAGTCAAATAAGATTCTAGGGTCGATACAACAACCGTCCCAGTAAGGATGCATCTTCTAGTGACCAAGCCACATATTTCATAAGCATGTCCCCCACATGCATGCTGGTCTGTTCCTCACCAGTTTACAAGAAGCTTGGAAGTATCAACTTTAGCAAGGCCAGATACATCAAACCCTAAAGAGCCTGGCCTACATCCAAGCTGTCTGGCTTTCTGACAGTCAGGAGCTGAATGATATTGTAGCAGCTTTTATTCAGGGACTGCATAGACTTGAGCTAGCCCAAAGGTGCAGCCACTAACAGAAGAGGAGAAGGAGATGTTTTGCTTGCTGTTTTAAAGAGCAGCTCCATTCATCTGCCAAGAACCTCACTCAGTTCCCTGAGGTCAGCCTTTAACCCATGCCTAGACCCATCCCAGGGATTATGAGGCTGCACTGTGCTCGCCCTTGCCTCCAGGAGACAAGGGTTGTGCCCTTTGCTGTCCAGGCATCTCCACTGCAGGCCTTTCTCACCTGTTTTGTCACTAGGTGGCAACCTGTAAGACACCTTCCTCTAGCCCTGATCTTCAGCTACTGCTGCTACAAACAGCACCCTGTTCCCAACCATACCATACCTGCAACAATCATTGCCCCTCATAGTCAGCATCTACTTCTGATTGATGCACCTTAACTACCCTCAGACACCCCCATCTTCTTCCATTGTTCCCACCACCAGGCCCACACACTGCCTCTGCCCCAGTCCCATTCCCAAAAATGTTATCCTGTTCTCCCCACCCTCAGCCCACAGCCAACTTTTCCTTGACCCTCATGCATGGTCCTGCGGCATACCTCTGCTCTACCTGCTACCTTGTAGCATAGAATATAAGTGTAGAATGCAGTACGCTAAATGAAGGAAGCCCTGGGATCTGCAAGTCCTGCAGATATAACTTTGACATAAATAGGTATGAGTGACATGACCCAAGTAGTTAACTGAAATATGGACCGTGTCACATGATTTCAGGGAAATGTGCTTAAAGGGCAAACGAGTGATCACAAGCATGTGCAGTGAGAGAGTTTAGCATATTTTTTTAAGAACGTATGAATTGGGATTACATCCTTAAAAGTGGATGTGAATTTGAATTTCTAGTTTTAAAACAGGCTACAACCCCCTTACCTCTGTACCCCTCCAATCCTTTGTATATTCCAAAAATATGTGTGCCCACCTTCCTCCCACATTGCCACAGAGCTCAAGTCCTTGACAAATGCACAGTCCCATAATCTATCTCCTCTCACCCTCCCCACACACAATATTAGAAGCCACCTTCCCCATAACCCCAACCAACTGACCCCCAACCCTATACAAGGTCCCTGGCCTACCTTCCTCATGGTCTTCTTGCCACTCATGCTGCAAAGTTACCCTAAGCTAGCTTTACGCATACTTGTACCAGAGCCAGAGCTAATTATCCTGGATGCAGTACTGCATCAATGTGGGCCTGGTTCACTGCTAAGGGAAACCCCTGGCCTGGGAGACCTGAATGCTTCATAGTAACCATATGTTAATGAGCTGAAATACAAAAAGGAAGCTTACAAGATGTGAAAACTTGGACAAATGATAGGGAGGAGTACAAGAAAATTGCTCGGGCATACAGGGATGAAATCAGGAAGGCCAAAGGGCAGTTGGAGTTGCAGCTAGTAAGGGACGTGAAGGGTAACAAGAAGGGTTTCTGCAAGTATGTCAGCAACAAGAGGAGGTTATGGGACAGCGTGGGTCTCTTACTGAATGGGGAGGCAACCTACTGACAGATGATGCGGAAAAGGCTGAAGTGCTCAATGCCTTTTTCATCACAGTCTTCACAAGCAAGGTCAGCTCCCAGACTACTGTACCTAGCGGCACACTATGGGGAGAAGGTGAGTAGTGACCAGTGGCAAAAGAACAGGTTAGGGACTACAACTATTCCTCACTTAACGTCATAGTTACATTCTTGAAAAATACGATTTTAAGCAAAACTATCTTAAGTGAATTCAGTTATGTCACAGTAGTTACCTACTATCAGGTGGTGGCCAAACAACGTTATAACAGAACATTGTGTGGCTTTAAACAAGTATGTTCTCTAACAGATCAGTGATATAATGACGAAACAACGTTAAGTAGGACGATTTTAAGTGAGGAGTACCTGTATTTAGAAAAGTTGGATATGTACAAGTCCCTGGGGCCAGACCTGAGGGTGCTGGCTGATGTGATTACAGAGCTGCTGACCATCATCTTTGAAAGTTCATGGCAATTGGGAGAGGTCCTGGATGACTGAAAATGGGCAAATATAGTGACCATCTTTAAGAAAGGGAAGGAGGAGGATCTGAGGATACAGACCAATCAGCCTCACCTCAGTCCCTGGAAAAGTCATGGAGTAAGTCCTCAAGGAATGTATTTCTAAACATTTGGAGGAGAAGAAGGTGATTAGGAACAGTCAGCATGGAGCAAGTCATGCCTGACCAACTTGATTGCCTTCTATGATGAGACGACTGGCTCTGTGGATGTGGGGAAAGCAGTGGATGTGATATACCTTGATTTTAGCAAGGCTTTTGATACAGTCTCCCACAACATTCTTGCAAGCAAGCTACAGAAGTATGGGTTGGATGAATAGCCTGTAAGGTGAATAGAAAACTAGTTGGATCATCGGGCTTAAAGAGTAGTAATCAATGGCTCGATGTCTCACGGTATCAAGTGGAGTGCCCCAGGGGTCAGTCGGGAGGCTGGTTTTGTTCAATATCTTCATCAACAACCTGGCAGATGGGATGGAGTGCACCCTTGGCAAGTATGCAGACGATGCGAGCTGGGAGGAGTAGTAAATAGATGGGAGGGTAGGGTTAGGGTCCAGAGAGACCTCGAGAAATTGGAGGATTTGACCAAAAGAAATCCCATAAGGTTCAATAAGGACAAGTGCAAATTCCTGCACTTAGGATGGAACAAACCTATGCACTGGAACAGGCTGGGGACAGACAGACTAAGCAGCAGCTCTGCAGAAAAGGACCTTATTACAGTGGACAATAAGCTGAATATGAGCCAACAGTGTGCCCTTGCTGAGCCTCGTCAGCTGTGGGGCTCACAGCAGGGGCAGTATCTTTGGCTGCGGGGCTTGCAGTGGGAGCAGCAGGAAGCATGCTGCCCCTGCTCTGAGCCTTGTGAGGTCTGGGGCTTGCCGGGGCAGTATTCTTCCCCATGCTGCCCTGATGCGAGCCCTGCAACTTGTGTTCCTGTGGGGCTCACAGTGGGGGCAGCACGAGGAATGTTGCTGCCACTGCAAGCCCCACACCTCCTGAGGCTTGTAATGGCAGCAGCGTTCTCCCTGTTGCCCCCACTGTGAGGCCTGCAGCCCCTATTGCAAGTCCTGAAGCTGACAATGCTCAAAGAGCGGGCAGCATTTCTGGCACTGCCCCCACTGTGAGCCCCACAGCCTATGTTGGCTGTGGGCCTCAGCAGCAGTGTGGGGAGCACTGCCCCTGCTGTGCACCCTCCCAGCTGTGGGGCTTGCAGCCACAGGACCTGGTCCAGGAGGAACCCAGGATCATGATCTCAGGCTCCCCCTGCACTGGAGATAAGGTGCAATGGGATCTAATATGCAATCCCACAATTGCATCTTCTTCCATGCACATGTAGAGGGGCCTTTGCCTTCACATTAAGCTCTACTGTGCATTACAGATTTTTTTTTAAGCACAACAGCTGTTTTCTGGAAATACAAATTCAGCTTTGTGTTTATAGTTTTTCCATAAATTCAGGCTAATCCCCAGAAAAGCAATTGGTAAGAGGCAAAAAATATTGCTTTGCACATCCTCTTTTCACTGACCTTTTTAATATTATTATGTATTGCCGCCTTTGGCCATAGATTATTCAGAAATGAACATCCCTGAGTCACAATAGAGAACAGAATGAATTACTTGCAGCCTAATATATGCCCAATTTAGTATTAAGAAGATTATTCCCCAGTAATGGTATTTTTATCATAGTCTTTTCTTTATAGGATTTAAACTGGTTGAGAGGATCCTAGTGCCACATGGGGTTTCAGTTCCAACGACAGAAAACAGAAGACAAAAAAGGGTAGGTATTGTCAGTGTGTCTCCCAGCCAGCTCCGCAGTTTTCTTGAAAAAGTTTTGAGTAGGAAATTGAGTAAATGTAAGAGGTCAAAGGGGTAAAGGGGAGAAACTAATTAATAGACAGAGGTTAAAAAGAAAAGTATAACTGATAAATAATTGCTCATTCTCATATAGCCCATCTGCCCCAGAGTAAATCCAGGTCCCAGGACACTCTCCTCTCCTTGGCTTTGTGGGAGGCTGGGCCTGAGTCTCTTCTGCATAGCCTCTCATCTAGCCATGGTCATTCATTGCTGCTCTCTCCAAAGTTCACTGAATTAATTCTATGGATTTGGAGAAACTTTGGAGAAAGCTCCTGTTCCAACACCCAATGGGTATAAAAGGCTGCTACTGATACGAGGGATGGGGGCATACAGATGCTCCACTGAGGTACTAAAGGTATGAGATAAGTGTTGTAGCAATGACGTGTGGCAGCCTGCCCTCACCCCGCGCATGGATCTGATGGGCACACGCCCCCCCACGTTTGCTCGGGCATGCACACAGTGGCGGGAGCTGCCCTTCCCCCTTCCCCGCACTCTCCAAATGAGCCAC
>NW_017729034.1:40885646-40885951 GCF_001723915.1 Gavialis gangeticus | reverse complement strand
CCCGCACTCCCCAAATGAGCCACTCACTGCTGCATCCTGTGCCCTGCACCTGCTGGGCAATGCCTGTTGGCTCCCCTTTGCTTCAGCGCCTGGGGCAGTCGCTCTGCTTGCCCCCCTTGCTACACCTCTGTGTAAGATGCAAGGTGCAAGACAATGGTCAATCACCTCTAGGGGCTCCTCTTGTTCCTGTCACCACAGGAAGTTCAGTATCACATCTGCCATCCAGCACAACACTAACAAGGGAATGACAGTCACAACGCATTACGTGCGTTCATTTAATGTAGGCAAAGAGGGATTGCAGCAGG
>NW_017729034.1:40870049-40880646 GCF_001723915.1 Gavialis gangeticus | reverse complement strand
TGCAAGGTGCAAGACAATGGTCAATCACCTCTAGGGGCTCCTCTTGTTCCTGTCACCACAGGAAGTTCAGTATCACATCTGCCATCCAGCACAACACTAACAAGGGAATGACAGTCACAACACATTACGTGCGTTC
Organism: Gavialis gangeticus; assembly: GCF_001723915.1. NCBI lineage: Eukaryota > Metazoa > Chordata > Crocodylia > Gavialidae > Gavialis > Gavialis gangeticus. The sequence continues at coordinate 40,880,510 of NW_017729034.1, read as the reverse complement.
ATTTAATGTAGGCAAAGAGGGATTGCAGCAGGAGAGAAAGGGCAAAAAAAAAAAAAAGAAGAAGAGTGGAGGAGGGGAAGAGTAGAGCCTGGCTAATTTCCTCTTCACACCCTCTCTACATTACCATTTCCTCATGCCTACTCTGAAAGTCAAGTGGAAATCTGAAGAGGAATCACCTGCATTTTAAAGTGCAGTTTTCCTTTCAGAAGTATGTGAAAATGCCACCTTCCTACTCTGGGGACTGGGAGTCAGAGGCATGAGTTTTTATGGAAAAAGGAGAATTTGCTATGTTTATAGCATTGCCAGCCCTGAAGAACCAACCATTAGTTAAAGGAAATTGGAACAGGAAGGGGAGCTGTCACTGCATCACTGCCAGGGAGTGTCACACTCCACACTAAGGAGAGGAGGTGAAGCTGTTACTTTTCTTATACAGTGTTTCCCCTTTCCTAATAAATGCCCCTCTAGGAGTGTGAATTAGGTTCCTTTCTGCTGTATGCATCATCCAGATTAAACAGTACTTCAAGGAGGTTGCTGGACACCTTTCATCTTTCCTACATGCCCATCAAAATCTATTTACATAAACCTATATTTATGTGATTATCATATATATATGATACACACATATCTGTATCTATAGAGAGCTATATTTAAAAGAAGGTTAATTGGCCTCCTAGGAACTATAAAGGACTTTTTAGATTCCTCTGTGTGAGCAGTGACTGTATGAGGCCTAATTACTAAGCCTGAATTATTCTTTTTCTTTGAAAAAGGAATCTCCAAGGTCCTTATTAAAACCTACAAAAATCCTAAAGAATGTGGGAATTAGAATTGATTTGTCCATGTTGATCGCAAACCCAGAGCAAATAAGGATGCTGAACTCAATTCACAAAACACTAATGGGGGGTCATCTAGGCATGGTTTAACTACATACCACAGCTGTTACAAAAATGCACAGGGATGATTGTGCTGGGTACCTACAGCTGGAAATTATGGCAGCTTACAGATGTGAAAAAAAACAGTACTTTACTTTCAGTTCGGCGCAGAAGAGGCATTGTGTTAGTTTTACCTCTTGGCAGACAATTGGCCCTGAGAAAAAAAAGGCTGAATATGATAATCAACTTATTTCCTGCAAGCAATTCTTTTACATCCATGATCTTTGACAGAGCCTATCATGGACCTGCAAATCTTAAACATACATGTAGGCAAACCTAGTTCCTTTATTTTGCCCTTTTTTGATAACAAAGGGACTAGGCCCAACTGTGAAAACAAGTATTCTCTAACCTTAGGTGATTTGCATAAAACTGTGGTAGAGTTGAGAGTAGAACCTCTTCTCCAGTCCATGCTGTATCCAGAAGACCATCCTTTCTCTCTGCACCTATGGGAAAATTGGTTTCCAAACCTGTGATCAATCTTCTTAATTGGCCTGTGAAGAACTGTACCATGCTCATGAAGAGTGTCCCAATGATTGGAGATCCATCTGAATAATCTGTGCAAGAAATTAACCTCTTCATTATCTGAATGGGCTAAAAAATAAGCAATGTTCAAAACCACTGACATGTTTAAGGAAAGCTGGCTTCAAATAAAAACCATCCATCAGAGACCAGGGAAGCAGCTAGAAGAAAACAAAGGGCTGATAGGTGGGATGTTTTTGCTAGGAAAGACCAATTCACAATCATTATCTGCTGCACATGTTACTAGTAGAAAGCGCGACATTTAAATCAAACATCAAACAGTGCGTGGATCTTAAAAGCCCAGCTCATTTATTTTTTTTTATAACTACACCATCACTGTAACTGCCACCACCACTTGGGCATTACAAATCTGATTAGGACAAAGCAAGCATTGCATTGTGATTAAAACCCCCCCAATAATGCATATTAGGAAAACAAATCACCTTTGACAAAGTTGGAGACTTCTTTCCACTGGTGTTGATCCCTCCTGGCAAAAGCAGAAACACACCCTGTAATTACTTCCTAACTACTGGTGCTGTTTAATTTTCCAAGTATCAGCTCCCTTACATCTAGTCTCATTAGTGTATAACTCATGAAAAAGAGGCTGCCAAGTCAATAGAATTCAACATCTGTTTTAAAACCATAAGAGGAACAGAAATATGTTCATGGTTTTTCAGAGAATACTGAAATGAGCACCTGAAGGGAGCTGATGAACCATTGTGCAGCACCATGCGAACTCTGTTATACCACTTGCAGTCCGGCAGTAGGCTTCCCATAGATGGACTTGCAAATAGCGTCCTTCACAAAGTCCTACTTTATTGTCTCCCAATATCTTTGATGTGGAAAGCTGATTTAAGCTAAAAAGTTATCAGCTGTATTCTCAAGGCAGAAGACCATGCTTCTGCAAAGACTGAAGGCAATCATTGTGTTTGAATTACAGCCAATTTAAAAAGTATTTTTATTTGAAATGTCAGACCATTCCTCTGACTCCTTTTAGCTCTACTGACTTATAATTATAGAATCATATTATAGAACCACAGAGAAGTAGGGCTGGAAGGGACCTCCAGAGGTCATCTAGTTCAACCCCCTACCTGAGGCAGGATCAGGTCTACCCAAACCATCCTGTACAAATCCATAATCAAAATTCTTTGTAAAACTACCATCACCCCTGACAAAACACAAGACCTAACAGCCTAACCTGCCACAGGTAAAGCAGGGGAACCATGGCAGCATAGGCGATGCGTGTGTCCTGAGGCTGGGGGGCATGGCAACCACCTGCAGGCAGTGGTGGCGGTGGTCCGCAGCAGGGGCATGGCAGCAGTGAGCAGGGACCAGCCACAGAGGGGCTGTGCTGACATCGGCAGCAAGGGTGGTCCGAGCAGAAACTTCCTGCAGGCGGCCCCCACAGTGTTGGCGGCGGGGGAAACAGGGGTCCCCCCTCGGCTGAACTCTGAGCCCAAAAGTGCCAGTGGCACTTCTTGGGAGTGGGCACCATCACTTCACCTGCCCTCCCCGCCCGTTGCCTAAGCCAAGAGCATTCTCTGTCAGGAGGGGCACCAGTGCTCTCAGGAGGGTGCATGTGCACTCCCTACGTGTCACCTATGCATAGCAGCCAACATCCTCATTCTATAAAATGTTGTTAATATATGCGCAAGAGATCATAGGTAGTGGGCCATGCCCCCTACTACAAAGGAAGGCAACCCAACCCCCCCACCCCAGTCTGTACCAATCTGACCTTGGGGTAAACTGCCTTCCTCACCTCAAATATGGCAATTGGTCTGACCCTGAGTGGAGGGGCAAGACCTCTATCTAGGAACCTCTGGCTTTAAGTCTCAGCAAGAGCTTTGGCACATCCCAGTCAAAATCTAATGGCATACTGGGCTGCATTAGTAGGATCATCACCAGCAGATCAAGGGAAGTGATTCCTCCTTTCTATTCAGCACTGGTGAGGCCACATCTGGAGTATTGTGCCCAGTTTTGGGTCCCCCACTACAGAAATGTGGACAAATTGGAGAGTCCATCCAATGGAGGGAAATGAAAATGGTTAGGGGGCCAGGGGATATAACTTATGAGAAGAGGCTGAGGGAACTTGGCTTTGTCTGAAGAAGAGAAGACTGACGGGAGATTTAATAGCAGCCATCAACTACCTGAAGGGGGTTCGAAAGAGGATCGAGCTGGACTGTTCTCAGTGGTGGCAGATGACAGAACAAGGAGCAATGGTCTCAAGTTGCAGCAAGGGAAGTTTACGTTAGATATTAGGAAAAACTCTCTCATGAGGGGGGTACTAAAGCAGTGGAACAGGTTAGCCAGAGAGGTTGTGGACTCTCAATCCTTGGAGGTTTTTGAGACCTGGCTACACAAAGCCTTAGCTGGGATGATCTAGTTGGGGCAGGTCCTGTTTTGAGCAGAGGGTTGGACTAGATGACCTCCTGAGGTTCCTTCTAACCCCAATTTTCTATGATTTTATGATTCTATGAATGAATGAAAAGTGTTAATTACATTCTTGGCCTCAGGAACTGTGGCTGAAGACTTGATAAGGTGCTAATGCAGCAGTATCATTCCTGACCCTGGTGTCTGATGCAATGCCTAGTGAAGTCAATGACTACCTTTCCATTGCTCTCAACAGGCTTCGGATGACACCTCTATTGACCAAGATGCTATACTACATGCATGCTGGTGCAGAGGCCTTCATGACTGCTACAGACAGAAGACAGAGGAGAGATTAATCTCACAGACCAGTGGTGCTCAATCTTTTGGTTTTGTGGGTCAGATGAGTGGTGTGGGGCCAGTCCGTGAGCCAGATCAAGCTCTGTGCAACAGGATCAGGCTTTGGGGTGATTGGCACTACCCCTCCCTGCCTGCATACTGGGTTTGGGCACCAGGGGCCTGGCATTGTCCCTTCCTACCCCCACAGGATTGGGCCCCAAGGGTCTGACAGCACTCCTGCATGCTGGGATTGGGCCCTGGGGCCCAGTCCCACCCCACCCTGCCCTACACACTGGATTGAGCACCCAATCCTGCATGCAAGGTCTGGGGGCTCCCCATGAGCATAGAAATTTGGCAACAGGAGAGTGGTGCCACTGCTTCTACACCACCAAATTTCTATACCCATGGGGAACCCTGTGGGCCAGACAAGCTGGCACCACAGGACAGATCTGACCTGTGGGCTGAAGGCTGAGCACCTCTGTTATAGACTAAATCAATCGGAGATGCATATACAGTTTCTCTAGCCTCTACCCTGTCGAGCAGTCATTTTGCTGTTAAAGATTCAATATAAAGCTGTCTGTTCCCAGTCCATATGACTCCCCACCATTAAGCAAGCCGTCTCTCCTGGCTGGGCTTTAAGTGTAGATACGAGTGGGCTAGAACATAGGTGGGGGGTGACCCTGCACATGTGAAATTCAGACATGTCTATATGTACTGTGTATATCATTGCATGATTACCTCTCACATTTTTTTTTTTAAATCCTGTCCTTGTACAAACCCAAAGTATTATTGGCAAGACAGCTAAGGATCATCTTTATAGAAATGATATGGTTTTTAAATGTAGCTATGCCCTTTCAAAACCAAGAAATAGCTCTGGAACTCTGGGCACATCTGGAATTTTCTGATTGGCTGGCAATGATGCTCGGTTATTAATCCCAGTAAAGTCCTGTGCCAGACCTTTTCTCCATATAATTTCCTTTTCACAACAGCAATAAGACACAACGAAGCAGTGAAATTCTGTGGGGATTATTGCACTTTTTGTATGGCTGAAGTGACTTGGCCTTTGGCCTTATGCCTGGCTATGCAATCTAGAAATGCACTGAAGTTTGTATGTTATTACTTGAGTATTATTGTTGGGTAAATAGATGCTCCATACCCTGGAACAGTTTCAACTGTCTTGAAAGACAGTCTTTCACAATGTTTGCATTCACATGTTGTGGCTGTAAATTATGCCCCGAGTGTTCATTTTCTCTTTCAAAACATTCTCATCTCAAGGTAATTAATGGTGTCAAGTTAGCAGTGTGAAAAAACCCTGACTTTACAACCACTAGGGATTAATGAAATGATAGTCGCGGCAGCAGTAACAGCAATACATTGTTAGTGAGGAGTGATGTACCTTAAATGATGCCCTGAAATTATTTTAGTTTAAATATGTCTTTGTAAATGTTTGGCTTTGTTAACATTTGTTTCTGTGTTAAAAATCAAAGGTGGCAGCACTGGCAATAACAACTCATTTCCTGATGAGCTTGGGAAAAGTGAAATGCTGCTTTCCAAGAAATGTTTTCCTTGCCCCAGTGAGCACTATGCAAAATGATCTCTTAATTCAGCCTCTTTCTAATGTCTTAAATGATCCTTTGCATACTGATGGGCAAACACATCAGCAGGTTTTTTGGGTTGGTTTTTTTTTTTTTTTGGTGCAGCAGGAGTTGAAAGGAAGGACTAGAGCTGTTCCTGAAAGAAATGTGACCTGAGAGAGTGTTGAAGTATGCATTGACGGTTCTGTAGGAACAATAAAATGGGTAGGGTCAGGTTTGCTGGGCCCTTTGCACAGGCTGATTGGTGCCGAGGGAACAGAATTTGGTTGCAGGTGTCAACGTGGTACAGAATACAGTTGTGCTTTTACAGTTGGTTTACCTTCTTCTAGGGGTCACAGCCACCTCTCCTAAATTAAAGCAGCTTATCTGCTCTAACTTGTGTCAGGGATGGAGCAGCTTCAGAATCAGCTTAAGAAACTGTTTTCTATGTCAATCAGAACATTGTGCTGGAGAAAAGCTGACCTTCTCAGGTTGCAATCTCCAGTTTGGGAAATGCGGTCCTATAGGTCAAAGTCCCAGTTCCTCAAAGGCTTTCAGGCACCTAACTCCCATTGCAATTATGCTTAAGTCACTTGGGGTGCCTGTACATGAGCCAGGATGTGGCTCCAAGTCGCTATAATTATAGCACGTCAGAGCAGACTTGATTAATCAAGTTTGCTGGAGTGTGGTAATTACTGCACTCCAGCCAGCCTCATCTGGTGTATCAGCGTCCCTGCACTTCAAAATGGTGGCAGGGGTGCTTTAACTAAAGTTTGTTTGATTGCCAGCTCATTCAACTATTATTCATCTGAAGTGATTGCCAAGACTTTAGCTAAAGTGCCCCCCACCGCCATTTTGAAGCGCAGGGACGCAAGTACACAAAACCCTCTGGGCACTTTAAGCTCATGTAAACACGCCTGTGAAAACTGTGACCTGGCCTCATAATCACTTCACTAATTTGAAAAGTTTACTCTTACGCTAAAACAAAAAAAGAAAGAAAATGTAGACACCTGTGCTCTTGGGTATTTGGTGTATTGTCATTATTTTCATTTAAGACCTTTCAATATTTGAGAATTTAATAACATTGTTAACAGCTAGAACAAGGACCCAATATAAATGTGAAAGAGCCAGGGGTCAAACCATATGAGTTTCCATAATAAAAGTACCAAATTCAGGCCTACAGTAAACCAGGTGCAACTCCACCGAAAGCAATGAAGCTCCTATTTAGCTCCAGGACTCAGTTTGCTCAAGGACAAGATTTTACAACTGGCTGGATTACATATGTTACTGCTGGGTCAAATGCCTCCATAATAAAACTACACTTTTTGCTCCTGTGTCTGAATTTGCAATTACAGTGTAAAACAGTAGAGAGCAACCTTGAAGAAAAACCATTTCATCACAGAATTGCTTGGTGAAGAGCCCCATGATCAAAACATCATGCTCACCTGCCAAAGAATGGCCTAGTTGAAGGCTACCATCTCATGTGAGTCCCTAGGGGCCTTACATGAATCCATGCAATGTTCAGTCCAGGATTCGGCATAGACGGCTGCAGACAGTGTCACAGATTTGCTCTGCACTCCAATTAGGTGTGTGCACATAAGGGCAATCTAAGAGAATAAGGGCTCGCAATATCTTTGAAAGGCACAAAGAAGAACATCACACCAACCCTTCTCCAGCCCTCCCCATCTCTTTTGCATGGCTCTTGAGTTCAGATTTCAGCCTCTTTCTGTGTGTAGATGCATGTAGAAATGTGCTTTCTATTGAGGCCCAGTTAATAAAAAATAAAAATAAAGTCAGGCAATTTGACTAATAGACAACCACAGCTGAAAATAATTGTGGCACAGGATCATTCCATAGAAATATATGCTTTTATTACCCCCATCAAATACTAAGACATGTATACTAACACATTGCTTTGTAGACAGCCAGCTCTCCTTGAAAATGGCATGTATTCCCCCTCAGTATGAATTCAGTAAGGAAAATTATATAGGAAAGCAGCTAAGCTAATGCACATTCAACATTTTAGCAAAGCAAATAAGGCCTGATCAAAGGCCTAGAAAAAATCAATGGGAATCTTTCCAATAAAATCAAAAGACTTTGGCTCAGGCCTGTAGAGAGATTTTGCCATTCAGTGTCACGGAAAGAAAACATTTCCTTTCCTTTTCCTCTGAATGCCAGTCTCCCAGCTTGTGGGATTTCCTCACTGTGCTCTCCTGCCAGCCTCGCATTGTTCCTTAAGTTCCATCAGGGTTTGTACCAGGCTGTGGTCCGTTCCATGTGTTACTTTCATAATGTTATAAGCCTTGAGAAGAGAGAAAAAAGGAAAAGTTAGATCGGCACCTCCTCCCATTCAATTCCTTACGCAAAGGCATGAGCAGAGTCACTGTTTACTGGATCAGATTATTGTATTCTGACTTGACAGTGGCTGCACTAGCTACTTCAGAAGAAGGTACAAGAGATGCCAAAGCAGGCTCCTCAGGAAAAGGTGCCCAAGTTCCTTCTTAACCCCAGGTTGAGGGCTTCCCCAGAACAGAAGCAACTTTCTGTGCTCAGAAGGCGTTTCTACATGCTCATTAATGTGCCATAGTTACTGTGCATTAAGTTTAGTACTTGGTTAATCAAATACTAAATCAATGTGCAGTAACTTACACTACTGCGCAGTAGTGCTGGTACATGGCTATTTAGTGACACCTACTGTGCCTAATACTAGTGTGCAGTAGGGAATTAGCACAGTTTTTGCCTGGCCTGCTACTGCAGTGTTACTAGGCTACTGTGCAGATAGCGTCTTGTGTAGACACACTGAGAGATTCCTAGGTTGGTTTCCCACCAGGGAGACCACATTGCAAGCCTTCTCTTCTAGGGAAAAAAAAAATCTTTTTATTGAAAAAGAGCGGCTTTATTTAGGATTGAAACAAATCATAAAATTATAGAGTTCGAGGAGACCCCAAAGTCATTTAGTCCAAGCCCTGCACAGATGCAAGCTGGACTATTCCTAAACCATTCTAGACAAATCCATCTTCATCTTGAAAATTTTTGGTGGAGGAGAGTCTATTGTTTTCATATGCAGCTTACTACTCTCATGTAGTTCTCAAAGTTAAGGAGTTTTAGTTCTGAGATTTCATCTAAATCTCCTTTGCTACAGTTTAAACCCATGTCCTGCTCTCTGTAGTAAGTGAGAAGAGTTGTTCTACCTTCTTTATGGCAGCCTTTTAAATATGTGAAAGGATCCCCTTAATCTCCTTTTCTCCAACCTAATAAATAGATTCCTTTCCTTACACAGATTGCATTCCAACCCCTTTCCCATCTTTATTGCTCATCCATGGATCCCCTCCAGTTTCTCTACATTCTTCTTAAAACATGGACACAACACTCCAGCTGAGGCCTAACCGGCGTTGGGAAGAGTGGTACTATTACCTTCCATGTCTTGCATGCAATACTTTTGCTCTTGCAGCTCAAAACTGCACTGGCTTTCTTGCAAGTGTATTGCATAGCTGACTCGTGTCTAGTTTGTGATCCAGATCCTTCTCAGCCTGTTATTCACTGTTCTGTATTTGTATATTTTATTTTTCTTCCCACATGTAGCACCTTACATCTGTCTTTGCTGAATGTCATTGTGTTGTCTATTGTCCAGTTCTCTAAGAAGTCCAAATCCTCTTGAATTCTGACACTAACCTCTGTAGTGATGCAGCCCCGCCAAGTTTTGTGTCTATCTAGCTCACATTTCTCCAGTTTGCTTATGAGAATGTCATGTGGGTCTGTGGCAAAAGCTGTATTACATTCCACAAATATCATGTTCACCATATTTTCCTTGTCCACCACATTAGTTACACTGTCAAAGGAGGAAATCAAATTGGACTGAAATGATTTGTTAGCAGTTAGTGATCAGGGTTTTACGGTTTGCTTGAGTAGCTTCCCACACACTGAAGTCAGGCGATTTATCTAGAATCCCCCAAAGTCTTCCTTTTCCCTCCCTTTTTTAAAGATGAGCTGTATTAGCTCTCCTCCAGTCCTCGGGGCCCTTGCTATAAAATCCATGACTGAAAATATTATTGCCAGTGATTCTGAGATTTCTTCACGGAGACTGAAGAGTGCTCCGGGCTGCATTTTGTCAAACCTGCCTCCTTATATTCCTTCAAATTTATCAAAAGTGCTCTCAGATGTTCTTCACTTATCACTATTCATGGCAATCCCCCTTTGTTTATGCTGATTTTGTTACTCACAGGGTTTTTTTTCTTTGTGAAGACTTAGACACAGTAGTGACTGAGTCACAAAGGTGGCTCAGCCTTCCTTGTATCTTCTGTTAGTAGCTCACCATCACCACGGTGCAGCAGATGCTGTTTCACTGATCTTTCTTTTCGGTCTACCATATTAATAGAGCCCCCTTCTTGTCATCTTTAACATTCCCTGCTGGTTGCATCTCATGTTTCACACCTTTGCTTTGCTGATATGGTCCTTTCAGGCTCTTGCTGTTCCTTGGTATACACTTCCTGGTGACTCGCCCTTCCTTCTACAATGCTCAGTCTTTTCCAATCCGTCTTGTCTTATACAAACACAAATATGCTACCTCATGGGGGACGCCGATGAATATATTCTCCAAATCCACAAATGCATGAGGCAGTTTCTTATCCCCCTTGAGGAACTGTTCTTGCATTTATCTCATCATGAATATAACACCTGTGATTCCGTCACCTTGTATTATAAACTATTATACGTGTCTTTATTCTTTCTGTTGG
>NW_017729034.1:40858520-40865049 GCF_001723915.1 Gavialis gangeticus | reverse complement strand
CCTTCTATGTTTTGGGTTTTTTTAATTTGAGCTACCTAAAAAGTTCCTGGTGTACACATATTGGTTTCCTAATCCATCATGTTGGAACAGCTCCTTGTTGAACTTTCAGCTCTATCACCTTTAGGAACTGCAAGGTTTCCTGGACCTGTCTATCCTTTACTCTACGTGTCATAGCGTCTTTACCCACTCTTTCCCTGAAGTGGTTTAAATCTGCCCTTTTGAAGTTCAGAGTCCTTGTTTTGCTAGTCCATTTATTGAAATAATTAATTCTATCATATCTTTCCAAGTTTACTACCATCTTATCATTCATAACCAATTTGTCCTTATTGGATACAGCAAATTCAAAGTAGATGATAGTCAAATTCTCAACTTTCTGAAACAGAAGCTTGTCCTCTACAAACACTAAGAACTTGCTAGACATTCTTGGCAGAATCCTGTTTTAGCTAGCAGATGACCAAGTGCAGATTGAAACTATCTCTGAGTTATGTGACTACTGTGTAGAAGCTATTCTAAAACCCCCATCTGAGCAGTGCAACACCTCCATTGTAGAAATAGGATCATCCCGCACACATATTCATGCCTCTCCCTGTTCCCATAATGGGGGCACTTGTGTGCCTAGAGGAGGCAATAGAATTGATCCTACAGAATAGTTGGGTGGCTCAGAGTTAGTTTCAAGCCACACTTTGGTCATTCACTAAATGAAATAGGATTCTACCCTTTATGTTTTGCTCTGTTATTCTTCCAACAGGTATCAGGGAGGTTAAAAAATCCTCACGGGGTGCCTATATAGATGCATTGAGGCTGCTCCAACACAGATTTGATTAATGGAGTAGCTTTGAGTCTGCTGGAGTAGACTGGAGTCTGCTGGAGCAATTACCATGCTCCAGCAGACTCCAGCGTCAAGTGCATCAGAATCCCCATGCTAAAAAATGGTGACCAGGGCACTTTAACTAAAGCTCATGATACACGTGACACTCTAATTAAAATGTCCCCCCACCACACTTCCCAGAACATGTGTATAAACACCCAGTAGTAATATCTCATAAGGTTGGTAATATCTCATAAGGTTGAGCAATTTTTGATGCCTGCTTGAAGAATACATTATCAAACAATCTGTGTTATTGGATAGGATGAGAAAGTAAACAGAAATAGAAAATAGGCTTCTGTTTCTAGCATCCAGCAGTAACTGCTATAACCACCCTTATTTTTGCTTTCAGTTGGTTGCTTTTTCAAGTGTGTGTGTGTGTGTGTGTCTGGTTGGAGGGGGCAGAGCAAGGATTGAAAGAACAGCTTGCCAAGCAGTCAGAAAGCAAATCACAGTGTGCAGAACTCTGCTGAGTGCAATAGAGGTTCTGAGTTATTACAGGGCCCTGGCAGCAAAAAGGGAAGTATTTATTTCAGTCAAACAGAAGAATAAAAATAGTTTCATCATTATGTGAGGAGCCCAAGGTATCTGAAATGAAATCACAAATCTTGAAGTTTTGCATATTCCTATTTTATCACATGTCGATCATGTTTTTGCTCCATTCTGTTGCTTAAATGAATTCTATTCAAATGCATTGGCCACTTCCATGGTAAAGAGCTATCTCAATAATGCAGAGCAGAACAGCTGAGTATAGGATGCCTTGCCAGGTGTATTTTGCTATTTGAAAAAGTAGCAGTATGAGCCCGTGGACAGCACAGGTTGTAAACTGCCTTGTCTGTGTCAACGAACGGTGGCTGCAGACTTAGACAGAACTAGGCCATGCTACTTAGTTCCTGTGGATCTAAACTTGCCAAAGCTGCCTTCCCAGTACTAACTGGCAATAGACATGCCTGTGTTAAAGATGTTTTTCATAACCATCGCTAATGTGGAATAATGCCTCTACTGGTAAATATGCCACTTTGCTTCCCTCCCAGATACCTCACCCATTTCTATGAAAAAAGATCTCTTAATGTATATTCTTCAGTGCAAAAAATCATTATATTGCAGACATTCCCACTGCAGCCCTGCATTAAGGATCAAATCGCGGCTCCATTAAAGTCAATATCAAGATTACCAGTGATTTTAGCATGCCCAGGATTTGGACTGAAATAGCATACATAGCCTTGGCCTCTTATACTAAGCTGAATTTCCCCCCCACCCAATGAAAAACCTTTTCTTTCTGGCTGCAACTCAGAAAGGCAAATGTGGTTCCTGGTTTTCAGAGTACCAGCCTGCTCTCTTAAACCTCCCAGACTAAGCAACAGAGTTGAGTCTGAGTATTTCAGTCTGTGTGGTCTTCCTCTCGGCTTAAGGAACAAATCTAATTATGAAAAACTACTGTAATTGCAAGACAGCAATATGGGGCATGGTGTCATCAGCCACCCAGTTCCTCCCTTAGGAACATAAAAACCCATTAGAAGATTGGTATGAATGTGCTTCTCTGCATGCGAATGAAAGCGCAGCACATTCATTTGTGTCTGATTTGCATTGGGACTGGATGAGGGGCCTAGCATCACAGATGCATGTAACTGTCAGTGTAAAATATTAGATTTGTGTGCTGCCAATACAGAAGAGTCAATCCTGACATGTGCAGACAGTCTAGGCCGCATGTCCCCTACTCGACCCCTGGGCCTGTCAGTCATCTGTGACCTACTTTTCAGCTTCGCACATGCTCAGTCACCCACAAAACCTGATCAGGCACATGCTCAGTCTTTCTGCAGCATGACATAATCAGAAATTTCTTTACAGGATAAGATCTGATTGGCCACTAAATTCTTATAAAAGACCTGTGAGCCCCCACCGTGGTGTGGGTGGTTGCGGTAGGTTTTTGGAGGTGTGGGCGTTCGTTGGTCTTGTGAGTGAGGGAGAGCTGCTCGATCTGTTAGCAGAGGCTGCTATCAGCAGGGACTGCGTGACAGAGAGAGATTGGGATCTCAATCCCCGGGTCCTCTCCTCACAACCCAGTACTCGTTTTCGTATTGAGTCTTCCGGCTTGTGACTGATCTCGGCACCGATTACTGACGACGATTTGGATCATCCCTCACTACTCTGACCACAGTTTTGGCTTCTCCTACCTGCCACTTGACCTCGACACGGCTATTCGACCATCCGTTTGTCCACTTGGACTGGCGTCACTACTCGTTCTTCGTTCACCTCGTTACAGTTTCGTTGTTCGTTTGTTCCTTTAATGAGCCGTTGACCAGCCCTGGGACTATTAAGTTTAGCAGCCACCCCTAGCTCCAGCTAGATAGCAAGGGCTCACTTAAGAACCGCATGGGCCAACGGACCCCTCCGTTGTTTGTATTTACCGTAACTGAAGAAAGCAGCTCTACCTACGCCTTCTAAGTGTAAGTCAAATAAATCACCTTTGTTTAAAACCATTACGCTTCCGTGCCTCAGAACTCCATGCCAAAAATCCCGCCTGTTCGTATTCCAATCGCCTACCCTGGCCCACCGTGACCTTGGGGCCCGACAGTAACCATATGGAAATATACTGCTGCACTGCTCCACCATGATGAAAGAAGAAAGCAAACAGCACTGCACTGATATGGCATAAAGTGAAAGCCAGTATATTAGAGAAATTATTTTATTTTCTCTGATATTTCTTGATTAAAATGGGCTGTTGCTAGAAGAATTAAAGAAAAAAAAATATGCCTTCAGGTTTATCCTCACTTTACAGTGATTACAACATGAATGCACTATGAGTCGTTTATTGTCTGAAACCAAAAATCTCTTCACACAGAGGGTAATTTATCTGTGGTCAGAGAGATGTCTGGGATATAAGGTTTTTTGGTCATTATCTTTTCTGCTTGCCCACAGGTGTGGATTACAGTCAGAAAGGACACATTAAAGCATCTTAATGATAATTCTACATCACCCTGGGCACTTCTATATGCAAAATTAATACACCTGAATTTTTCTCACTGAACATTCAAGCACATTAAACTGTGTCCCCGCTCACGTGTGACTGTGCCCATCAGGAGCAACGACTGCTGCATCCCAGCTATGTGGAGATAGGGCTGGGGCAGCTCTCCAGGCTCCCCTGGATGCCAGGCCAGGGCTGGCAGGAGACATGGGGGCTAGTCCTAGTCTACATGGGGTGGGGGGAAAGCTGTGCCAGCAGCTGGGCAGCTGCTTCTGGGGTGCTTGGTTGAGGCCATAACAGGGAAATCATGAGCAGAACACCTGTGCTGTGGGGGCTCTACAGTGAATAGAATGGCAGAGATGATTTGTCAGAGGCAAGCCAGGGGAAGAACCACAGATGAGGTTGCAGAGTGACATGTCCTCAGGAAGAACGCCCAGCACAAGAAAACACCCCATGAGGTGCTACCCTTTAGCATGGTTTGGTGGGCTCTGTCTTGCATGGCCATCCTGTCACTTTGGTGGGGCCGTGGAGCTCTCCCAACCCATTAAAGGAGGATGTGTATGGGGACTGTGGTCAACCATTCCCTGCTGCATGCATGAGTCCTTTTATTCCTCTTCCCAATCCACCTTGTGCAGCCACTCAAAAGATGGGCACCATCTAGCCCCAAAAGTCACAGAACCATTGAACAGTGGGTATGGAAGGGTGGCAGCTACTATTCCAACCCAGAGAATGGGCTAGAAGTCCAGGGGGAGATCTTGCTACAGCCCTGTGCTAGAAGCTGCATCCCAGCTGTCCTTCTTCCTTACCCTCTCCACTTAATACTTCAAACCAAGGCACATGGTGAATTGAATTTAACCCTCTTTGAGCAGCAGTAGAAAATAACTATATAAATTGTTTTGTATAGCTTTGGTCAACCAGTGCCCTAGGAGCCAATCAGACTTTCCTGTATGTTGACAGAGGACTCCCACACACCCCTGCTTTTGTCTATAAGTGACAGTGCTGTTTCCTCTCCAGGTGTATTTTTTCTTGACAGCTCATTGATTCACTGCCATTAGTGCCAGTTTATTCAAACTGTTCCAGGCTCCTCAAACTAGAGCTGTGACTCAGGTACAGCTTTTTATTTATGTATTCATTTTTGCTGAAGAAGGTCTCACCAATAATCTCATTTCCCTGCTGCATTCTGCAAATAATTTGTTGGTTGTATAATAAACAAAGTGGCAGTTTCAGATAATATTCCTGAAATACAGTCTTGCCTCCCTGTAATGTTTCCATGTCCTGCTGAAGGACCTCATAATATTCACTTTGGTGTAGAGGGTGACTACTATGCCATTTGCTTCATGTAAGCCCCTGCCTGGAGCTGTGGAAAGATGAGATGAACAGTGAAGGGTGAAGTCCCAGTAGGATAGTGGTAATGGTCTGCCATAGGCTGACATGGAGGGCAGTAAAAGGGGAACCAGCGAAAGGGCCATGGGAACAGCGTATGTTGTTGATCAACTAGTCTAAGCCCGCTGCATACAGGGTGCAGAGGGGCTGCCAATCTACAAGCTGGAGTAGTAACTCTGGGGAACTGCCTGAGCCCACAGGATGCATGTTGATGCAGTGTGTATTACTTAGATCTCAATTCCCTTCTGCAATTTCCACAGTCTTCTTAACACTGAGACTATATTGAGTTTGACTGGGGTTCCAGCCAGGGTGCTAGGCAGTGTCAGGATGCATTACACAGAGTAATGAAGCATTGCAGGTAATAGAGCTCTTTCCCAAGCAGATGCAGGACTCAGATAACACATATGAAGAAATCCAGCTCTGGTGCAGCTAGAACTTCATCAGTGTTTCACCAGAGGTGGATGTAATGGATGGAGCCACAATTACAGTAAAACCTGTGTAAACATTACAGGTTTTACTCCATATGCCAATCATACTGCCCTCCTTTTTGATAGGGGTTTCCCATGCAGTCAGGGTAAAGAGGGATCAAACTGAGACTGTCCTTAAAAACATTGCACAGGAAGGTAAGGTGGCATAAAGTGCCTTGAAGACACCCTTCATTACTATGAATTGTAGTACAGGGGAGACCAGACTCCTCACCTTCTTCACACAGGAAGGTAAGAAGTGGGTAGGCAGGTCAGGAAATGAAAGAAGCATTAGGACCCCTCTACAGGTTACATTTATACTGCAGTTAACATGTTAATCACAGCCTAAATGTGAAAGATGCTACATGTGAACCTAATTTAAAGCAACATAAAATGGCACACCAGCCACAAAAATGTTCCACATATAATATAGAAATTTTTATAGATGGTTTTTATGGAGCCTTAAAATTGATGGTATAGCATGTCCAGAGCTGCCCCCGGCTTGGTACTGCCATTCAGCTGATTGCCAGCCCCAGGACCACACTGGGGTCTTTAATCTGTCCCAATGCAGTGGATGACCCCAGTCCCAGATCACAGCAGGTACACTGGGTTGCGGGCACTTGGCTTTCATCTTACTGGTGCAAAAGCCCAGGCTCCCCCTGCACTGGCAAGTAGAAAGAGTGCAACTGGGGTCTGATGCATGTGTGGCATGGTAGGAGGCATGGTTGTTGGAATCAGGGCTCAGATCCCATGGTGTCTAAATGAATGTGAGCCTTAGTGTGACCTCCTCAGTTCACCAGTCAGTCAGCTGAGCTGTTAAGAACAAGAAAGTAATCAGCTAAAATACAGTTC
>NW_017729034.1:40818063-40853520 GCF_001723915.1 Gavialis gangeticus | reverse complement strand
AAGTCCCAGATCACAGCAGGTACACTGGGTTGCGGGCACTTGGCTTTCATCTTACTGGTGCAAAAGCCCAGGCTCCCCCTGCACTGGCAAGTAGAAAGAGTGCAACTGGGGTCTGATGCATGTGTGGCATGGTAGGAGGCATGGTTGTTGGAATCAGGGCTCAGATCCCATGGTGTCTAAATGAATGTGAGCCTTAGTGTGACCTCCTCAGTTCACCAGTCAGTCAGCTGAGCTGTTAAGAACAAGAAAGTAATCAGCTAAAATACAGTTCTATAAGAGCAGGTCATTTTTTGGCTGGAGAAAGCAGGAAGCTAGACTGGACACCAGGTCTGTTTCTGGGACACCACAGCTATGAGCCACCTTAGACTCAGGACAATCTAGTTATAAACATGTGGAACAAATAGACTACTTTGGCTACCATCAAGTAAGAGTACTCTGCAAGTTTTACTGAGATTATTCTGAGGGACATTTTTATTCAGTTTCTGAAGTATCATCAGAGAAGAGAGGGCAATATGTGTGCATGCCCCTTAAAGCATTAGAAAAATAGGATTGGTGATTCATTCTACCTCCTGAGAAGAGAACGGCTGTATTTGCAAGTTATAAATGTCATAGAGGAAATGGCAGCCCAGATTAATTGGCGCATGAGACATATGGTTCACTTTTGAATAATGAATGGGAAATGGAATTGATTACTTTCTCATCAGCTTTTTTTAATAATCAAAATTGGCCACAATTTAAATTAAATGTATCAACTAAGGATTTAACTTACCCAGACTTGCTAAGGTACATACTGTATTAAGCATTAATTTATTAGTAAAAACAGGTGGAAGTTATCAGCTATTCAGCAGACAGACATTATCACTCATTAAGCCCTAATAGATTTGTTTTTTCCCAAAATAATACAAAAACATTAGTGTCACACATATAGGCAGTAAATAATGGGTATATAAATACACAGACTCTGTACTGAATAATATAGAGCATAAATGCCTTGAGATAAATCAATTCCTCAGGGATAATGCCATCTGAAAGATGAATGGAAAAGAAGGAATCATATAAACCTTAACCTGAAAATGCTGTGTTACTTGCTTTCAGTGACACTGGTAACATGTGGATAGACCATGTGAGAAGAGCAGAATGGTCTTAAGCGCATCTACATCAAATACGCAGAATGGTCAGATTCTGTTCTTAGTTATATCAGTGCATAATCACTGTCCTTAATGAACACAATAGTAATGTTCTAGGTGATCATTAAATATGTTATGCCTGATTCATCTTCCATATAAGTCAATAATTGCAATTGTCAGCTGTGCTGGGCTTTTGTTCAGAATTTGTAACACGCTCTACAGCTTAAAATTGGAAACCGAGGCAGTGAGGGGTGAGGTGGCTTGCCTCAAGTCAGGCAGGAAATCAGCTGCAGATCCAAAAGAGGTAGGATCCAGCAGATAGGGCACTGACCTGGGCCTTGGGAGATCTGGGCTCAGTTCCCAGCTCTGTCAGAGACCTGCCACAAGTCACAACCTCTTTGTTCCTCAATTCCCATTTGTGGATATGAGCACCCAGAAGGATGTTGTGAGGGTGAGTTCATTAGAGGTTGTAAGGTGCTGAGTTATTAGGGTCTGCTGCCAAGCTAAGGCTGATGGAAGCAAGCGAAGGCTGTCAGCACCAGCGCCTGAGTGCCTTTACCATAAGGCTATCCTTGCTCCCCACCCCCACCTTATTCTCTGCTCTGGTTGTAGTCCTTTACTGAAGTACCATTCATCAGAATTTATGATGTTCTTCTGCCCCTTTGGTACTGAAATAATAACTTCTTAGGAAATCACATCCCATTTAACAATGAAAAGAGTTCTGGAGAGAAAGGGGTGGAGTTCAGCATAAAAACAAAACAAAACAACCAATGGGTTTGTAGCAGGCACATATGTTGATGACTTCTGTTTGTTTGCTAAGTTACCCATTTCAGTGCAAACAGGTTGTCATAAAAGGTGTGGGTCTCCCAGGTACTTCAATAGGAGCTGCACATATACATGCAAGAACTTAGTTTGGTTGGGCATATCAGGGATGGAAGAATGCTGACAGTCCTTGCTAGGGCTGTGCAAGCTTCAGTCCTTGATTCAATTTGGCGGAGATTCAGCCCGAATCTGAATGGAATCAGAGGACCCTTTAATCTCTCCAAATTGAATCAGAACACTCCAAATCAATTCGGAGAGATTCGGAAAGATTCGGAAATTCGGCCATAGGCACAGCTTCTAATGTTTTTTCTACATACCTCTAAGTAGCAGGTGGCTTGTGAATGCTGGGATGCTGGGGTGCATGGAGCATCCCACAGAAGCGCAGGGGGCTCCCCAGCATATTTGGCAGCAGACCCGAAAGTGGACCAGAAGCACTTCCGGTCCACTTCTACATTCACTGGGGAGCACGCAGGGTCTCCATCCCCCTGGCTCGACGACTGGTGCCTCCTGGGTCTGGGGCGGGGTCCCCCTGTGGTTGTACTTCTGGTCCACTTCTGGGTTCACCACTGAGCATGTGGACAGCCCCCCACACTCCTGTGGGACACTTCATGTGCCCTAGCATTGCAGTGTTCACGAGTCGCACTGGTACCTCGAGGTATGTAGAAAAAACGTTTAAGCTGTGTCTATGTCCAAATTGCTGATTCTCAGAATCAGCAGCGAATCTTCAGATTCGAATTTGGCTGAATCGAATCAAAGACAGTGATCCGAATCAATGAACTGAATCACTGTCCCCAATTTGGGCCGAATCCAAATCGAATAGGGCCCGCTTCGCACGCTCCTAGTCCTTGCCCTTTGCCTAAGGGAGCTGTGACCTTATTGGCATGTTGCTTAAGCTTAATTTATCCCAGGACTCCACTAACCAAAGCCTCCCTCCGGGCCCAAGCCTGTTCTCACTGACACAAGTAATGCAGCACTGCTCCAGATTTACACTGGTTTGAGAGAAGAATCTGGTGCATGGCATGAGCTATCACTGCTTGCTAAGCTACACTGTAGCAGCTTCTGGGTAGTGCAAGGTCCCACCTGAACACAAATCCCACAAAGAACATTATGTGAATGAGAGTAATGAAACTGCTGCTTCAACTTGCCTTGCAGCAAAGCATACTAATTAGGGGCCATAGCAGTTCTGCTTTGCCATAGATCTGAACAGAAAAACTTGTCTGGTGTCAGCACTGAAGACTCCTCTAGCCTAGCAGCAGAAGACAAGGGGAAGGGCCAGATGGCTTTCTGAGGCACTGAGCACAGGAAACAAGCAGAAAGTGTTACACACCGGAGATAGGGAGAGAAGATAAAGTAAGACCTCACTGCATATCAGCTGTGAGGCCTAATTCTGCAGATGGTAATATCAGTAACACAAAGGAATAAACAGAAAACCTCCTTGTGGAGTGGTTTGGGGCAACACTGAAGGAAAGCACTGAAGTCAGGAGCTGGGGCTCAGAATGGGAAATGATTCACAGCCTGTATCATGCAAGGTGCTGTGGCGCAGTCACCCGTTGCCTGCATATGCATGTATGTGCTTTTTTCTTCTTCAGTATTTGTACAAGAACAACAACAGTAATATAATAGCAGGACAGATAAGAGCCTGGGGTAGAAGGAAGTGAATATAAACTGAGTTCAGCTTGAATCCAGCTGGAAAGGAAGAAAAGGATCAAACAGAAAGAAAGGAAGGCTCGGAATGAGATACAAAAATGATGTGAATAAACAGGAGCTGCTTGTTGATTTGAAGCGTGCTCCATAATAAACCACAAACATTAAACCAAAGATCTCCTATCTTAAAACACAGGGCCCTGACCCTGTGGAAAAGGTAGGAAAACTGACTGAGAGCAGGGAGGATGGGGAATACAGCCTGACTATTGCCCATCTCCTTCCACAGCTCCTATGCTCATTTTTGCTTTCCTGTATTTTGGTAGGATGAGGAAAGCATCTGGCCATTTTAGGGTTACTAGTTTCCCCTTTATCCCTCGCACCCACTTTGGCACGGAACAACTCAGGGCATATTCAGACATGAAGAGGAAAGAACAGTATAAAGCATTGTAATATTTTTATCTCTTCAAATTTAATAGCTGTTTTCCATTCAAGGTTAGGGGGTGATTAATGGCACCTTCAAGCTACTGAATAGTAATTAACAATGACTGATATTAAAGGAAGCGTGCTCAGGAAACACAGTAAGCAACAATGACCCATTACCATGCATTGCAGTTATTGCCTGGGGAGCTGGCTCTAATAGAAAAAAAATTGTGGGGGGCTTAAGAGGGAGGAATTCAGGTGCAACCAGAGCTGATCGGGGGAGGACTGCATGGACAATCCATGGAAAGTAGTGGCAGAGGGGAGGAGAAAACCCAGTTGGCAATACTGACCTGCTTCAAGGTTTCCAGAGCTTGACAAAACATGTCTTGACTACACTGCAATTTGGCCACTCTCATCATCTGGACAGCCCTCAAAGGATGAAAGCCAGGATAATAGAATCTGTGGAGAAAAGGGAAAAAACAGAGTCACTATCACTTTTCACCTTCACAGTCACTGCCTCAGTGGAGAGCTATTAGGGTGGGGCTGCAAAGTCATTATGAATTTTAATAAGGTACTCAGAGAAAATTAGCTGCACTATTGAGAAGCATGAAATGCTTAGGGGAGTTAACAAATTATTACTCTCTGTCTCCACGGAATGCCTTTTACATTAGCCTGTTAGAAAATGACAAGAATGGGATTATTTTATACACTGCTGTTGGATGACACAATAGCATTTGCCATACATGATGTTTAAAATAAAAAGTCTCTCAGGCAGTCTCAATACTACTGAAGTAATATTATTATTTTGAAAGAAAAGTTGAAATATGGAGCCCAGTTCTGGCTGTGATGCTGTGATCTTATGGCACACAAAGCATAGGTGGCTGGCAGGGCCACACACATAACAGCATGGAAATTATTTGTCAACATACACTTGGAGTCTGGCGAACCTGAGAACTGGCCATGAAACTCCTTGTGCGTGAAATAATTGAAAGATAATGTGTTCAGGGAAGTGTCTCTTTACGGACTTGCATAACAAGGCATCAATAGCAGGCAGAATGCATTTGCATGGACAAAGTTTCTGTTGCTCCTCACACGTGCCCAATGCCTGCTCTGGTGTGTGCTCATGAGCATGTGTTGGAGCAGACTTGATTATCGATCAAGTTAAAGCACCCCCACCACCATTTTGAAGCGTGTGACACTGAATACATGACATGCTGTGGGCACTTTAATTAGAGTGGCTCTTGAGAGCCACTCTAATTAAGGCACCCCTCCACCATTGACTCCAGAGCACGTATAAAGATGCCACAGGTTTTACACAAGGAAAATTCTCCATTAACTTACCTGGAGTTGCTTCTGATTTATATTCACATATATGATAAAACAATCATGCCGCTTTGGATTTGTGATGTAAAAGTGGACATAAAAGCAATCACCCCCCTACTTAATTATAATATATTGTGAATAAGTTCCTATTTTAATGGCAGCCACTTTGCAGTTCTAACATTGTAAAGTATAACTTTACTGGAAAGTTGGCAAGGGTGGAGCACATGACTTGGTAAGGATAAGTATCATACTGGATCAAATATAAATTGACTTTCTCCATTCCACCAATAATGAACACTTAAGAATACTTCAGAAAATTTCAAAACCATAACAACTGTTGGAAACAGAGACAACACAATGGCATCATTTTTAAAACAATGGGCCAGTGTCTCGTACCACTTGTACCAGGTTTCAAAGTGATGGGTACTTCAGTGGAATTATTTCTGCTTTATATCTGTGTAGATGAAAGGAGAAGGATGTCCAGTGTCTGGAGAGAGACTGGTTGAACACCTGATAGATAGCCTGTTCTATAAACACATTGGATGACTTGAGCATGCAAGGATGGAGAGGAAATGGATTGGAAACTCATACAGAAGGGATAAATCTGAAAAGGCAACACACAGTAAATACAGTCAATCTTTTGAATGGAAGGTGCTCTTATTATAAATCCCAAATAAAGTACAGAAATATGAAAGGTTTTCACACAGAAAAAGCTTCTGATGCCAGAAAGCTGCAGTGAAGATATACAAAGCTACATAGGAAGCTTATTTCTATGCACATTTGGATGAGACTTGGCCACATCCAACAAAGCCTCCACCTGATCCAAGTTATCTATAAAAACCTATCTTGATTCTGCAAAAGCTCCATCTTTAGGGACCACAAAGGAATGTGGGATACATAGGATTGCAAGATAATCTTCGGGCCATGTTGTGGCTTGCAGACCAAAAGAGGTTAAGAACCACTTAATTAAAGCACAGTATTAGCAGTATTTGTGTCTGACACCAGTGAATGTGTCAGTCAAAGACTTCAGGAAACAAAAAATACTGTCTGAACACATGCATGACTAGAGGGTTTTCTTTTAGTTTTCAACAAGAGTGTAACTGGGGAGGGTGGGGGGCTGAGCAGGACACCAGGCTTGGACACCAGCCTACTGAGGGCACTGAAATGGAGGCCTCTTCCAGGGAGTCTGCACCATGGCAGCTATCTTGCACTGCTCCTGTTGCAACAGAAGCCAGGTACAGAGATACTGTGATGCCGCTGTAGCAGCAACAACTAAGGTACGTAGGCCATGTGAGAGCAGCTACAGGAGCCCGGACATTTTTTGAATCCCCAAAGCAGGTAAGGTGCCTGCCGTCCCCCAAATCCCCTGTTCTTGGCTCCCACTCCTTTCCAGAGCTCTGCAGTACCTCGTCCCCCTTCCTACTCCCCAATCTATGTTCTCCAACGGAGAGTTACACTTCTGTTTTTCAGTTATGATCATTATATCCGTTGACATGGGTACAGCCATCTCCTGTTAAAAGGGAACAAAATGCAACTGAAGCTGAGTGGGCTAGAGATTTGGAGTTGAGTTACTGATAAGTAATAGTAACTTTGATAATGATGATTAAAGGAATAGATGGGATTAGGTGGCACTTACAATGGCTTTGCAAAAACTGTCAATATTGGTATATAAATTGTACATATCTTCTTATCTCTCTCTCAGCCTTTCTATATCAGTATGATTGCTGCACTGATGAAAAAGAGTTGGGGGCAAAATGGGACCCAATCAAGTCAACACCTTCTCCCAGCATCCCTCAGCCCAAAACTGTTCAGGAGATTCTGGTCCTATTCTAGGTCATTAAAATCGTAGAGATACCTCCTGCCTAAGATGTGGCCTTAGGATAAAACTGCATGTGGTAAAACTTTGGATACAACAGCCAGAGACTGCAGCCAGTAGTAGCAGTGGCAGCAGCCACTAAAGCAGGGCCCTTCAGAAGTTTGGAGGACTTCTTTCAGTTTCGACTGACCCTGAACATATTGGACACTCTCTCATTTTCCCTGTGTCACATCAGCACCTAACTCTTCTATCCCCTTCTCTTCTGCTTTGACTTCTTCACACTTTCCCCTCTGATGTCCTTTCTCCCATCTTCTCTCCCATATTTCTATTCAGCCAATCTCCTCCTACTGAAACCAACTCCAACATCTATAAAATTGTGGATCTAAGGGTATCTCTGTGTTATAGTCATGCCTGGGATTGTGGCCCATATTGATGCAACTCAAGCAACCTCAGAACTAGCTATCTCAGAAACTGCCACTAGATTTACACAGATTTATCTCAGGTTAGAATATGCCCCCTGCATTCAAATGGATATGATGTGTCCAGCTCTTTAACTAGAGTCCATGAAGATTTAAGATTATGGCATGTGTGATACCAGAGGAAGCACAAGGCCATTTTACGATGTCAGGCACATAGAAAACTTCCAGCCATAAACTAAAGCGAGTGGAATTTTAAGAGGAGATGACAGAGGAAGCAAGTGTGGATATGTGAACCCTAAGTGCATAAATATTTACAAAGCTGTTGTGCTGTGCTGATTTATGTGCTGATCTTATGCGTATGTTTAGCTGCATTTTGCAAACCTTAATAATGACACTTTGAATCTCTCTTTATTGTCATTTTCTGAGATAAATCTGTTAGAATA
Source organism: Gavialis gangeticus (assembly GCF_001723915.1). Taxonomy (NCBI): domain Eukaryota; kingdom Metazoa; phylum Chordata; order Crocodylia; family Gavialidae; genus Gavialis; species Gavialis gangeticus. The sequence goes on along the minus strand of NW_017729034.1, from coordinate 40,845,506 downwards.
CTAGAACATCTTTTGTGTGGGCACATCTACTGAGCAAGCTTATTACAGGAGTCAGTGCAACTTGCAGCTTTTTGGGGAGAAATAAAAGGAAGATAATGTTTCTGCCTTCTTCCAGGATTCTCCATGCTTCAGTACAGTCAAAAACTGGTATGGGGAAAAGACTAAGAAATTGTATCAGGCACTTGGGAAGCAACATGTTATCTCTACTAGTAAGTCTGATCTAAATAAGATGATAAAATTAAGACCTGAGGGTTAAGGGAAAATCCTCTTAACCTTGGTGTTCACTGACCTGTGGGGATGCACCTTCAGCTGGTGTGGTTAGCACAGCTACACCGAAGCCCACAACCCACAGAATCATACAGTTGCAGAGATGGATGGGACAGAAGGGGATCATCTAGTCCTAGCGATTCTCAAACAGAGTGCCAGGGGATACTTTGAGATCCTTTCAAGGGTGCCACAGGGTGCCACAAAATGTTAGCACTGTTAGGTGTGCAAATATGATTCACAAGATAAACTCTGATGTTTTGAATAGGAATCCAGAGGGTTTTAACCTTTGTGATCTGTTATGGTCTTCCTGAGTTCTTTGCAACGACAGACAAATTGCTCTATTATTTTTCTGTAGTCAAAGAATAAGTGAAAACGAAGAGCTGGCATTTTCCTAGGGATGCCTCAAGTCCAATGAGAGGTGTTTCGAGTCTAAAAAGGTTGAGGATCATTAATTTAGTTCAACTTCTATCCCAAGGCAAGTTAAGTATAGTTGCTGGTTTAAGCTCTTCTCAGGAAGCCTCCAGTGCAAGTCATTCCACAATATCCTGAAGTAGCCTTTTCCAATATTTCATCACCGTAACAGTCAGAATGATTTCCCCAATATACAACCTACATCTTTACAAAATAGATCTATGCCCATTCATAACAGGTAAATATTCTGAAAAATGATACTTAATTTATCTAATCTTTCATGGTTTGAGATTTTGGAATTACCGGCTCCTTTTTCAGTTTAGTCATGATTTCAGCCTTGATAGTCCCCTGCTTCAGTAGCAGACTACATGCTTTGTGAAGAAATAGGTCCTTTGCCTTGTTCTATGTATATTCATTCTTAATTTTTTAAAGTGGCCCACTGTGTTTTCATATTGTAGTATGGCACAAAAATACAAGCCATGACCCATATTAGCTACATGTTTCCTTGTTTTTAATACTGAACTACAATCAAAGCCACTCAAATGCTTTCTTTTTTCCAGGCTAAATAATCATTACTTTTGCATTTCCTTGTGATGTTAGCTACTGCCTGACATTAAAAAGAATGGCCCAAGGTATACCGCTATACTACTAAAACCAGTATAATTTCTGATGCTTCACAGTTTAAACCAGGCTAATAGAACTGCAGTATTTCCTGTAAGTCAATTTGTAGGGCTAACATTTGCACCTTTGTCTTCAGCCTGATGTAATTTAAAACACACAAACCTTGAAATAAGGGTTTAAAATAGGAATGTTTAAAGACCCATTGATATAGTGATGCTAAAAGGTGGCTATCCACGTTTTTAATTTGGTCTGTAAAATCTCCCAGCGCAAGTAAATATGAGAGCAGAGAAGAGATGAAGCCATTTTAGGATCTCTAGCAACAGAGAGGGAGTTAAGACTGGGCTACTAGGCTGCAGGAAACATGTTGAGCAGTATAAAGAGGACAGCCTCAGTCTTCAGAGAGAAATTATTCTAGCTGAAGTTGGTGGAATTATAGATTTTAAAGCAATTATCCAACAAGTTTGACCTTACTTTCTATTCTTGACTCAATACTGATTTGCGATTATGCTGATTATTCATATACATTCACCAAATTTCACCTGTGACTTTATAAATTGTTTGCTTCCATTAATTTGCTGTTCGTTATTTGCTACATGAGCCTGATCACCTAATTTACATTTTCCTGTTCCTTGTTTGAACTCCTGAAGCTTTTACATGAGAAATATATCTTTATGAAAATTTAAGGATAAATGATTACTGTGTGCTAAAATTCATGAGACATTCAGAATCCATCAACATTTCCCCATGTGAGCCAGCAATTATATGAGTACTCAAACAAATTATATGACCCAAGGAATAAAAGTAGATGAAACCAACTGTATTCATTTATAAATTCATAGATTTTAGGGCCAGAAGGGACTATTATGATCATTCAGTCTGACCTCCTACACAACACAGGCCACAGAATTTCACCTAGTAATTCCCACATCAAGACCAGTAACTTGAGGCTGAATGAGGTTATAAATGACACTGCTTTATTTGTGGGAAACATTAAATCACATTTCTACTATTAAACCAGTTCTAGGGCTTTTACATCATTTAAGTAGAACTGTACAAGAGTCCAGAAATGATACTAGCAGGGAATGTAGATACAATTTCTCTACCAGTGTACCGATTAAAGTGCTACAAAAAGAGATATATTGGAGGAATGTAGGAAAATATATTTGAGGCAGAACTAAAACTTTTTGTTTTGTACTAGAAATGGCAGAAGTCTACAGGCAATGTATATATCTAAGGGCATTGTATATGTATAGAACCATTAAGGCTTCCTGTGAAAGCCCTGCACAGGAATACTGACCTGACCCACATGTTTATGGTGTATTTATGCTGGGGAGCAGGAGCTCAGGATAATCTCCCTTTTAGAGGGTTATTCTTTCTGGCTTTCTTTTTTTATTTTGACCTTAACAACATCCCATTTATCACCGATGATCAGATAAGATTAAACTAGTTCAGGACTTGACATCTCCCTTTGCACTTTCTCTTGTGGCCATGTCATTTTGGTGCATCAGATTGAATCCTTCATCTGGGTCAGGCCTGATATATTCCAGCTGCCCTGAAATGTTTATTGTCCATTTTATTCCCCCGTCTCAGTGTCTCACTGAAACAACCAGGGCAGCAGTGCATAATTTAATGCTGGCATCACCCTTCTTGATTCTTTCCTAAACTTGACCTGGGCTGATTAGGGTTGTGCAATTGGCCTTTTCACACCAGCAGCCAAGAGTTCCCAGAGGTATCTCTAAGTGAAGGTCAAAAAGGCCTTACCTAACACCTCCACCAGCTATGATCTGGCACTGAAGGGAAAATATCCTAAGAATGTTTACCCTTGAAAATCCTTCATAAGCAAAGAAGTGAATGGTTACTTTCTGTTGTTATTTAGCACATAGAGACCACCACAGTGATCAGGGCCTCATGAGGCTAGTCCTTATGTACAGATAGGGCCCAATTCACATTGAATGCCTTTTACCCAACTCCAGAAATTCAAAGACACCTGACAATGACTGTAAATTTAATTTATACTCATGGTAAAGCCTCTCTATACTACAAGAAAGGTGTAAAGCATCCTTAGTGAAAATGAAAAGTAGAATCAGAGCTTACAGTTCTGAAATTCCTGTGCCAAATCCTCTATTTCTTTTTCAGTTTTTAGCATGCCCTTAACTCAAGAAAAATCTTGCTGTTTCACTGGGACTTTCACCTGAATAGGAAGTGAAAAATTTGGCTCTGCCAAATTGTAACTCTCATTCTCCTACATCATACACACAGCTGGCACTGTCCCAGTACTCCTTGTTTCAGTTATTTAACTAATACCAGATATCCAAATATGCTCCCAAATCATAAATATTTGCTGCCCATCTCAGGAATATTATTATTCTGTCCTCAGGCCTCTGATCATTTTGCTGTGTTTCTCAGGTTAGTAATTTGTGTCATATTAAAATGCATAACTACTCAGATGTTGGCGCTGCTACAGTCTAAATTAATACTTAACGAAATGGCAAATAGGACACAAGTGATATCTAACTGCAATTTTCACCTTGATTCCCCATCCATCCCACTCATCATTTTAAAATCCTGACACTGCAGCTGAGTTGCCCTGCTCCCCACCTGTCAGTCTGAGCTGTCCAGTTTGAAAGCTTTGCCTTCTCCTGGTGTCCATCTATATTGACTGAACATGTCAAGGAAAGACAGGATGCTGACTCAGGCTGAAAGATTATCCTCAGATAGCACCTACATGTCCTGCTTGATCCTTGATCATTCCTTACAGCGCCCCTTCATGCCCAAACTCTTGTCTACTGGCCACCATCTTTCTGGCGGAGGACAGCAGACTGGAATTGTTCAACGGTACTCAGTTTAAGCAGTGCTCGGCTTTTCATCCTTCCAGCAGATAAGCAGATTGCTTCAGTCTAATAAAAATCAGGTGAGCAGGTGGCAGACTGAAGGATCTCCCACATGTCAAGGCACAACATTACCATTGGGCTGGTAAGTTAGTAACACAGCAGCCTAGCACAAATATTTCTACCAAAGACATGGGGACAAACTGCAAATGTAACATCCTGGAAGAGTGGTAGAAAATGGAGGAAAAGTAGGAAAGAGAATAAAGAAAGAGAAGGGGAATGACAGAGTAAAGGAAAATAAACTCTCTCTCCCCATTCCCGTAACATGCACTGGAGACAATGTAATTTGTGACAGTAACCTTGGCATTCATTTTCTTCTCTGACAGCAAATCAATAACTGGCGCCTTGCATTAAGCACCTAGACTCCACTCTTAGCATGTTGTATCCCTTCAGGGTGAAACTGCAAGACTCATCATGTGAAGAAGCAATCCTGGGCCCTTAAATTTTGGGAGTCGGTCACAGGGCTGCTCTAGCTTGGCAATTCACATAGTGCCATGACTTTTTCTCTCCAGCAACAATACTCAAGAATGACTGGAAAGAACTGAAGCTCACTGTTTGATCCGTTATCCTGTTTGCCAGGTCAGAAGGGATCTTTCCTCTTTACAAATTCTTCTGCTTTCTACTACAAAACTGGGCCCCTGCCAATTACAGTGCCACCTCTATATATACCCAACCTCCCTCAGAGTTTCCTTCAGGGAGACCATGCTTGAGAGTATCAGACAAGGACCTGACAAACCTACTGGTGCAACACTATTGTGAACTTCAGTCCTCAACCCTCAATAGCTTCTGAATGTCTTCTTTCCCGATATGACCAGCCCATGTAACCTAAGAATACAGATGTCTTGTAACCACAGGGATAGAAATTAAGATGCATATGGCTACATATAATGCTGAGAGTTGTATCCTGCATCTAGTAATGACGAAGGAAATATTTTGCATCTTTCCTATCATACCACGGATCCTGGGAAGCTAACCGGTGCTCCATTTTTATGGTGGCACAAAGGTGGGGAAAGGCAATGTCCGTTTCTACCTGAATCAGTTGAGTTCTTGGTGCGCACCTAATGTAGCACAACTAGGCACTGATACATTTTCAAAGTGGAACAGATCCATCCAATCTATTCCTAAACAAATATGGGACATAACAATGTCTTAGGGGACACAACAATAGGCATGGGGCATGACAATGATTGGAGAGGCCAAACAGTAAATGTAAACATGCTGTTGGCACTACGACTGTATAGAATATTTTGGTTTTTTGTTCTGTGTGTTTTAAATTATACTTAATAATCCTACAGAATGTAAAAGCAAAATCAGCAGCAGTAATCCCTCATGGTCAAGGATGATCTCTCTTATGGGTAAAGGAGGGGCTTGTAGATGAATACACTGATAGCTACGAAGGCCGGTGGCTAAGAAGCGACAGACTCTCTGGCAAACACTGCAGGTGGTGGTTAAAGGGAGGGCTGGACCACAGATGTCTTGGTCTTCTTTCCTTTTCTTCCATTTCTGTTATTTTTCCGCCTCTGGGGAGAGATGATTTTCATCAAAGTAAGATGTGTCTTCTCTTACAAGGTGTCACTGTGTAGCCTTGTCCCAGGCTAATTTTCCCCAGTTTGTGGTGTCAATGCCGCACTTCTTAACATTTGCCTTGAGGGTGTCCTTAAAGTGTTTCCTCTGGCCCTCGTGTGTCCTTTGTCCTTGGCTGAGTTGGGAATATAGCAGTTGTTTTGGTATACGTACATCAAACATGCTCACACAATGCCCTGTCCACTGCAGCTGATGTTGAATAATCAGTGCTTCCATACTGGTGGTGTTAGCATCGGTGAGGACACTGGCATATGTGCAATGGTCCTCCCACTTTATGCCAAGGATCTTCCAGAGGTAGCACTGGTGATGGTGTTCCAGGCTTTTCAGATGGTCCCTGTAGGTCACCCAAGCTTCATAGCCATAGAAGCATTGGTTGGGATTACCACAGCCTTATACAGCAGGAGCTTTGTTCAAGTCCTGATGTCATGACTGTTGAACACATGATGATTGTTGAACTCTGCCAGCCTGCAGAGAGCTCTGTGCAAAAGTGGAAAATACATGGGTATCTTCATTAAAATGAAACTCCCCTTTTTTCTCCGTTAAAAGGGAAAGTCTGTGTTTTTTTCCATTTTTCTGTGGGAAATGGAAAACTCAGATCCCTGCTTATCAGCAACCTTGTCAGTTCCCAGCCTTCATTTTGTTAAATAAGGCAAGGTTTTTAAGGCTAAAAAAACCTTAAAAACTTGGGGGGGGGGGAAGAGGGCAAAGAGAGAGGTTAGATGGTGTTAAAAGTAGCCACCTGATCTAATTTAGTTCACCCTGGTGTGGAACATACACTTAGTTCCAGGAAGGTTAAATTGGTCCAAGGTAGTCTATGTTAGATCAGGTTGGCCATTTTCAGAACTGTCTAATTTTCCTGAACTTCTGTACAGATCCTAGCACAGCCCCAGGGCTGCAAAAGTCCAACCGCTGGCCCCAGTCCCAGGGCTGCACTTTTCCTTCCCATTCCCCTGTCACTGGGCTATCTTTAGCCCCTTGGCCCCTTGCCCCCTCCCCCTGTAGACCAGCAAGCACCTCCTCCGTGAACCTCTATTCCGCAAGCCACTCCTGGTGCCAGTTTTATCAGCGTTTACCAGTGCTGAGAGCTGAGGAAGTAAGTCCTGGTGGGAGCAGGCGTGGGAGGGATTACCAGAGGGTAGACGGGGAGGCTAAAAATAGCCCCTTCATCCCCAAATCTCCCCATACATCCTGCAAGCCCCCAATCCTGTCAAACCCTCCTGGACTCCAGCAACCTCCCACAAACTCTGCCTGTTCCCCAAGATCCTGCTTGCCCCCTGATCCCACACAGATGCTGCCTGCACCTCCAATCACTCCTGCCCCCTGATCACCCCACAGACCCTGCTAGCCCCACCCAATTCCTGATCCCCCGTGCCATCTACCCCCACCTCTCTTCCCCCCTGATTCCCCCGTGGACTCTGCCTATTCCTCCTGATCCCCTTGCAGATCCCTCAATCTCCCCAACCACCCCCACTAGCTTCCCCATCCCAACCTACTTATATCGGGTGGCAATTTTTAACTCAATCTAACCTCCCCAAATGTCTGTACTTAGCCCATATCTCCTTTACCAGGCAGGCTCTCCATTCCCCTGAGTATCTTACTATCCCTTTTCTGCACCTGTTCCAGTTTGAATTCTTTCTTGAACACAGGAAACAAGAGACATGGACAGTATTCCAAATGAAATCTCATTAGTGCCTTGTACAATGGCATTCATACCTCGCTCCTGCTACTGGAAATACCTCAGCTAATATATATTGTAGGATCCCATTTGTTTCTTTCAGACCTGCATCCTCCTGGTGGCTTATGGTTATCCTGTGATCAGTGAATACACCCCTGATTTTCTTTTCCTGTGTCATTTCCAATTGATGAGCTCCCAGCTTGTAACAGAATTTTTTGTCATTAGTCAGTAAGTGAATCACCTTGCTCTTTGTACTAGTAAATTGTGTCCCACTTCATCCCATTTCTATTACTCTAGCTCTCAAGGACATCTAATTCTTCCTTCATTCCAGTCATTCCTCTGTGATATTGTGATGCCTCTCCGTTTTGTGTTATCAGCCAATTTCATTAGCACTACTCCTACCTTGTGCGCCAAGGTCACTGATGAAAATATTAGATAAGAATGCTCTCAAGACTGAATCTTGAGGAGCCCCATTAGTAACTTCCCTCCAGCCTTTCAACATAACCTGTTGTCATTTCCCTCTTAGCCTATTCCTTAGCTTCCTAACAATTCTTACATTAAATACCCATCTTCTTCATCTTAACTAATAACTTTCCATATAGGGCTACATCCAATGCTTTACAGAAGTACAGATATATTAGATCTAATACACTGAGCTCTCTGAGTTTTTCTTTCATCTTAGATGAGGCGGTATCCATTTTCAGCCCTTTATTCTCATTAGCCATCCTGTCTTTGTTTCCCTGAACTCTCTATTCTCTAAACTCATTGCATAACAGACTTACTCCTTCTTTCTTTGTTGTCTATGTATTTTCATTTCCTTTGCGTGAGATCTAACTCAACTTGCCTGTTGGCAATTCACACTTTATCCCTCCACTTCCTGACCTCTAAATTGTAGCTTTCTGGCCTATGAAGTCCAATATATGTACCAAGTAAGTATATTCTATTGTAATTGTTCATTATATTATCAGAAGCATATTTTCATGTTTGGCACATAAAACTTGTTTGGTTTAAAGGTATTTATTGCTGACAGATCTGCTTCCCTATAAAAACCACTATTGGGGGAAAATGTTTATTAGTTTTTTTGATACACAATCAAAATAAACTGAAAAATACCAAATTACATCCCCTTTGAAAAACCTGTCACAGAATAATACCAGAGAGAGAGCTTGTCCATGTAGACATTATTGATGTTCTACCAAGTCAGTGCTAATGTAATTTGCTTGAAAAAAAGTCATGAAATAGCATCTTGTTTACTCTTGCAGTATTTCTGCAATACCCTATTCTATTTTCATTACTTTATATGCTTGCCATGCTTTACAGCTTAGTTTACTTGTCATTTGTGGATGTGTCTGTGCTCATACCTTTGACTCTGAAAGCTTAACATAGCCTGGAAAGTGCTATTACATTTACATTTGTGAAAAAGATGAGACCAATTCATCATGATTCCTAAAAAAGTGAACACAGCTCATAGAATAATTTTCCTTCTACAACTTTATCATCCATTCTCTCATGCTTTCAATATGGGTAGCTTTACATAGCCCTTGTGTGAAATGACTTTGTGCCATTGGATGGTCTTAGACAAATAGTATAGCATCCAGCCAGTCATGGCACTAATATGTCCTTATGATGTGGCCAGGACAACTCAATGTCTTTTATTATTGGCCCTACCTATATTAGGCATTTGCTGTCAGGGACTTGGAGACAAACACAACTGTTATCCAACACAACTGAAACACAGTGCCACTGTTCAGTGTAGACAAGACGTAAACGATTTAATGGAGTCTCCAAATTATGCTGAAGCCTTAGGTCCGTCCAAGAAAGAACAGTTTTTTAGCTAAGCCAGTGAAAAGTATGTTACAACCCATTTCCCTTAGCGTGCTGAATTTACAATATAGATGGGAAAAGTCTTTTTATCTAGATATTTACACTGACCTTATTGTCTTGGTATCTGAGCACCACTGAAAAGCCTAAATAATAGCAAAGACTAACTTCTGAGACACAAAAAGCAAGACAGTGGCTGGCACTGCATTGGTGCACTAGGTGCACTTGCTCTAATAAAAATTACTGCTCTGTGCTAGCACTGCACAGAGGAGGGAGTGAAATGATGCTGCTCCCTCATGCCCCGTATTAGCTACTAGAGTTAAGTGAATGAAGACAGGTATTCCTCCATGCACCTGTTTAACTGGAAAATTCTCTTTGTGTTGAGATGACTTGCTTCACAGTCTCTTCTTGAGTTAATACTCCCTGCCCACCATAACTACTAACCTGGCACTTGTCCCTTGCCTGTGAGGGCGCATCTGTCTGTATTACATGATACAGGCAGGCACGCTGCTTCCATTGCAGCTGATTCTTACTTCTCCACACTTTGGAATCAAACCAGGAAGAAGTGCAGCAAAAAAAGGCCTTATTTCACATAATGTAATGCAGGGAGATGCACCACTTATGCTACAGTCACTTCTTGGTTGAGCTCCATGTGAATTAAAGCAGAGACCCTCAATTTGTATAACTACAATGTCTCTGCTTTAGAGAACATGAAAAACAAGAAGAGAAAAAACTTCCTTTAGTGGAAGAAATGACAGTGCATCTGTCTTTAAATCACCCAGGAATTCAAGATATTTGCCAAAACCACCAGGCTCAATTGTCTCATTAATTATAATATTATAATCTTATGGTTACTCATGTGTTATAGTTTCATAGTTTCTAGGGTCGGAAGGGACCTGAGCAGATCATCTAGTCCAACCCCCTGCCATGGCAGGAAAGAGTACTGGGGTCAAACGACCCCAGTAAGGTGGTCATCCAACCTCCTCTTAAAAACCCCCAGGGTGGGAGCCTGCACCACCTCACTTGGAAGCTGGTTCCAGACTCTAGCCGCCCTGACCGTGAAGTAGCGCCTCCTGATGTCCAACTTAAACCTTCCCTCCGCCAGCTTGTGACCGTTGTTCCTGGTCACTCCTTGCGGCGCTCGGGGGAACAGGGACTCCCCCAGCGCCTGCTGATCCCCCCTAACCAGTTTATAACAGGCCACAAGATCCCCCCTCAGCCTTCTCTTTTGAAGGCTGAACAGGTTCAGGTCCCGCAACCTTTCCTCATAGGACCTACCCTGCTGTCCCTTGATCATACGAGTGGCCCTCCTCTGGACCCTCTCGATGCTGTCCACATCCCTCTTAAAGTGCGGCGCCCAGAACTGGACGCAGTACTCCAGCTGCGGCCTGACCAGTGCCGCATAGAGGGGGAGGATCACCTCCTTGGACCTGCTCGAGATGCATCTGTGGATGCACGACAAGGTGCAGTTGGCCTTCCTAGCCGCCTCCCCACATTGCCGACTCATGTTCATCTTGGAGTCAATAATGACTCCCAGATCCTTTTCCACCTCCGTGCTGACAAGAGGGGAGTTCCCCAGCCTGTATGTGTGGTGCCGATTGTTCCTCCCCAGGTGCATCACCTTACACTTGTCTGTGTTAAACCCCATCCTATTCTCCTCCGCCCATCCTTGTAACCTATCTAGGTCCAACTGTAGCCTGTTGCTCCCCTCAATTGTGCCCACATCCCCCCACATCTTAGTGTCATCAGCAAACTTGAACAGGGTGCTTTGCACCCCCTCGTCCAAATCACTGATGAAGATATTGAACAGTGCAGGCCCAAGGACCGAGCCCTGTGGGACCCCACTTCCCATGCCCCTCCAGGTTGAGAAGGACCCATCCACTACCACCCTCTGGGTGCAACTCTCTTATGTTTCCAGTGTGGTTTTAAAAAGGTGTTTCCAGTCATATTATTTTTATGCACTGTAACAAATAGCTTTGTTTTTTAAATGGGGTGCCACTAAATTCTGAAAAGTTTTCCAGGAAAGCCTCAAGTCCAAAAAAGGGCAAGAACCACTAGTCTAGTTTATGTGAACGGCTGAAGTGGGACTAAGAATATGTGCATCATGGATGTTGACAAGGGTTGGAGGAAGACAAATGGGAAGCTGAGGACCACATAAGGTGGGAGTCCATCACTGAAAGCGGGAAAGGAGGTCAGAATGCAGCCAAAATTAAATAGGGTAAAGGGTGGCTGTCCACAGAGCTAGAGGGAGGCTGAACCCTGTCCCAGAAGTGGAAATGGAGGGACAGAGTATGAATGTGGGGGGGTTGAATGGGAGCAGCAGGGGGAAAAGGAAAAAGTAGGCAAAACTACATAGAAACAGAACATGAGGTTGGTGGTTAAGCCATGATGTCTGCGGAGGAGAGGAGGGGACTTTCCAAATCTAAAACAGGTTTGTGTTACATTTTGGGGTTCCAGTATACTCTTAAATTGTCTAAGTCAATTTGCCCACTTTTGTTTCAGATTTGTACCTAAACTTAGACCTGCTGAACTATTTGAATCATTATAGTCTTTTTCTTTCTAACACTATTTCAGCAAAGGAGATGTTATAACACAATAATCCAGAAAGAGACTATAGTCCATAAACAGACTATACACTATAGTCCATAGGCTACAGACTGTAATCCAGAGACAATTTTCCAGATATTCACTGTATAACCTTAATGTCTGAAACATGGGCATGAATCAGTTAATTTTCACTGACAGAAAAGTTACTTTTGTGAACTCTGTAAAATGATCACATTCTCCATCTCAATAAAACAACACACTCTCTTACTGAATAGAAAAGCCCCCCTTTCCTTGCATCTGAATCCTCAACTGTGATAAGCTCATGCTTAAGGCAGCTGAGAAGAGAAGCAGGTAATTCTAAGCTGGCCTTCTGCTCCCCTGATCCTGTGGCCAGACAGAGTATGCCGCAGTGGTGGTATTAGTCCTATGCTGGCTAAAGACTGCTTGAGTGTTCTGTGCTTCCAGCCTTTCCTTGAAAAGAAATAATAAGAGAAAATAGGGTTAGATGAGGCCTCAAGAAGTCATATACTCCATGCTCCTGCCCCTAGCCAGCATCAATTATACCTGCGTCATTCCTGACAGATATTTGCCTAACCTGCTCTTAAAAACCAAGGCTGGAGATTCCAGAACCTCTCTAAATAATCTCTACTCCAGTGCTTAACAGTCTACACAGTAAGAAAGTTTTCCCCAGTGTTTAACTTAAATCTCCCTTGTTGCAATTTAAGCCCATTACTTTTTGCCTTTTATACCCAGTGGACACAAAGTACTATTTATAACCTTCTTCTTTGCTGTAACCTTTTGCATATTTGAAGCCTGTTATCATGAGTCTTCTGTTCGCTAGACTAAACAAAACCAATTCTTTCAATCTTTCCTCATAGGGCATATTTTCAAGATCTCTGCTCATTTTTGTTGCTCTCCTCTGGAATCTCTCTGGTTGGTCCACATGTTTCTTGATGTAAGGTGCCAAAGAAATTGAACCCAGGTCTCCTGCTGAGGCCTTAAAATAGATGAAGAGAGTGGAAGGTATTACTTCATATGCATTGTACTCTTGCTTATATATCCCAAAATGATGTTCAGGGTTTTTTTTTTTGTAACAGGATGACACTGTTGGTGTATATTCACTTTCTGATCCATTAGGACCTTACCTGCAGTACTGCCACCTGGACAGCTTTTCCCCATTTTGATCTTGTGCAGTCAATTGTTCCTAAGTGGCATAGTACTTTGCCCTTGTCTGACTTCTCCCTCTAAGTAGTGGGGAGCAGGTATCATAGCTGGTTAAATTTGTTTCACGCTACCAAAGAATTCTGTTATGCTGATATCAGTTATGAATAATTATTGTTGGTGACATGTTTCCACACACTTCTTTGCCAATAGGCCTGAACACACATGGTGATGCTAACTTTCAGCTACCTGGTTTGTGTATTCTGGCATTATTCTCTGTACCTCAGTTTTTCCACCTTTAAAATGAGGATATTTTACCTACCCCTTAGAGTTGATATGTAATTTAATTTATTAATATTTGCAAAGTATTTTGAGAGCCTCTGAAGGAAGATGTTCAAAATATCAATAACACTATCAAAAAATAAACTGTGATGACTGAATGAGATCAGCTATCTTTTCTGGAGAACTTAATTTACATACAGTCATTTAGTTAGAAAATATCCTGCATGTCCATTCATTCCTCTGATAAGCTGCTCAAAAGATTTAGCAGTGAATAAACTGCTAAACAAAATATAAATAAAAAGGCCGGAAGAAGAGAGGGAAACATCACACTTCACACAGGAAGTTATGAGAAGTTACAGACTTCAGTAATCTCTCTTGGGTTCTAAAGTGCTGTCTTAAATGCTTATTAATGCAAAGGAGAGCTTTATCTAGCTAACACATGGCATGCAGAAGCTGTGCAGTAGTTCAAAAGATGGAGGCACTCTTGAACTGCCTGTCTGCAATCAAAAGTTACATGTTCTACTCCTAGGTATTTTTAGAGCACATCTATGTTAGCTGCTTATTCTGTACACGTTTAATGAATGTCTCTGCCTCTTGGGAGGACAAAGGGAGAAACAAATTCTTAAAAAAAGATTTGTTCAGTGGGAATTAGACCCATGAAATGAAGATTTTAGTTCTTATCAGGTAAAGCAGTTTTCAAAATTTCATGCTTGGCATGGTATTTCATATCAGCAAGCAGCTATGGTCAGCAAGCTATTATCTCTAATGACTGAAGCCATCAGATGTGATAGAGATGGCAAAATATCCTGAACCATATCCTCAAATGCTCTAAACTGGAGAGTTCCACTGATTTCAATGCTTAATGCAGGGCTGTCCAGCTTCCAAGCAGTGGGGGCCTCATGCTCTGAGGGCCACACTAGCAAGGGCCACACACCACATGAGCCACACTAGGGTCCCCAGGCTGTGAATTATGCAGACCTGCCCCCCACCATTGCACTTCATGCTTGCATGAGCACCTCCCTCTACTATTGCACCATGTTCCTGCAGAGGAAAACCCTCCCCACACTGTAATATTATGCACCCTCATGGGTCCCCCTAACTGCTGTGCAGTGCAGGCAGCCTCTCTCCCCACTCCAGCACGATGTATGTGTGGGTACTCTCATCACTCCACTATCCCTGGACTGTGCTCCCATGTAGCCCTGGCCTCACTCTCCACTCCCTGTGTGCTGCACTGCCCTGGCCCTGGAGTGGAGGCAGGAAGTGGCAGCTGGAGAAGGAAGGGTGTACCTGAGACATAGGGGGAACAACAGTCAAGCAGAAGACTGGAGGCTGCAACTTAACCCCTCACAGGCTGCAAGTAGGCCATGGGCCAGAGGCTGGTCAGCCCTGGTTTGGTGTACTGACTACAATGATTCAATTTAATAAAGAGAAGTGCATTTAGGACATATCAGTCACATGCACAAATGCAAACTATGGAACAACTCACTAGGCTACAGTACTGCAGAAAAATACCTAGGGCTTATAGTGGACCATAAGATGAATGTGTGCTGTTGTTGGGCAGAGGGGGTAGAAGCAAGTAGCATACTGGGTTGTATAAATAGGACTGTTGCCTACAAATCAAGAGAAGTAATTCTTTCACTCTGTTCAGCACTAGCGAGGTCTCACCTGGAGCACGGCATCCAGTCTGGGACACCACACTTCAAGAAAGATGTGGACAAATTGGAAAGAGTCCTGTGGAGAGCAATACAAATAATCTGAAGTCTAGGAATCATGATTTACAAGTAAAGGTTGAAAAAACTTGGGTTATTTAATCTGGAGAAGAGAAGACTGAAGGGGATTCAATACCGGTCTTCAAATGGTTATGAAGAGAATGGGAATAGGCTACTCTCTGTGGCTGCACAAAGAGTAATAGTGTGAAATTGCAACATGAGAAATTTAGGTTGGAAGGGAAGATGAGCATGGAACAGATTACCTCAGAAGCTTGTGGAATCTCCATCCTTGGAAGTTTTTAAAAGCAGGTTAGACAAACACATGTCTGCAGTCATTTAGACAGGAATGAGCCTGATTTAAGTAGGTGTTGGAATAGATGACCTCCTGAGTCCCTTCCATCTCTATTTTTCTATGATTGTATCAATTTGCCACAGTTGAGGAACTGCCTTGTTGCACACAACTCACATAACATGAACTGTTAACAGTGAGATAACATATGGCAGTTTAAGTTTCCAGAAGAAAGCAACTCCAAATGCATTACACTAGTGACAGTATGTTAAAAGTTGTTTTTCCATTTTTTTGTTCAAGTGCTTTATTCCTTGTAGCATGCACAAGGAATGCATACATTGCTACTCAGAGAATATTCAGAGTATATTCATGTGCATACTGTGGATTTCATCTGGGCTCAGATTTGCCTTTTTCACATCCTAAATTCAGGTTCAGGACCATTCTCTTATCTCTGAGCTTTTTTGCCGGAAGAATGATATTCTGTATTCCATGTAGCATCTGACAAGGTCCTGCTGTTACTCTAAGTATAAATGCAAACCTTACTTAGAGATGCATGACAAAGAAGGATGAAGGGCAGAATCCAACAAGTATTCCACTCAGAACTCCCCCAGTATGAGCTTTGTGTAAAAATCAGCTATAGGATCGGGCCCTGAATGGGCCAAGTCTCTAAATAATAATGATGTATTTGCATAGGCAGGATAACGAATGAATAATTAATTTGTATAAGACAGAATGCCACAAGCCGGGGGACCTGCTGAATTTATCTGTTCTGCAGGATAAAAAGGAAGAGTTTGCAAAATAGTCATTGCAAAAATCTTTGAAATGGGGGGGGGGTACATTATGTGAGCATGCAGCACATTGGGACTTACTTGACCTTCTTTCCACCTAATGGTTGCTACTGTAGCTATCGGTACTTGCATAATTTAGGAGGCTAATGAGTTCCATGTTAAATGCCACCTGCTAGGGATTTTGGGTTATTGGAACTAGAGATCCTGGAGGCATCAGAAGAATAGCAGAAGCTAAGCACCTGTCAAAATCAGTCCCACCATTGCACTCTGGAAGCAGACATGCGATGCCAACAAGTACAGCCATCTCTTAAGCTACAGGTAAAGACATGGGCTGGCACACTAGCCAGGGAAAACCCAAAGGAGATTGCAGGAAATTCTATGAGCTTACTTGAGTATGGTCTGATTCGATGTCCACTGAATTCAATTTAAGTGTTATCAGTCACTTCACCGGGCAATGGAGCTGGCCCAAAGACTTCCCACTCTGTTTCCCTCTCCTGGGAGGAGTAGGGTAGACTCCCCTAACAGGCAAGATGTTTGTCTGCAGAGAAACTTGAGGATATTCCTGTGGATCCTGGGCTTTCCCTGCAGAGGACTGTACTTTTTTTTTTTTCCTCTGCAGAACATTTTCCATAAAAGCCCTACTGCTATTTGCTATTGCTCTCTTCCAGGATACTCTAGCACAGGGGTCAGCAACCTTTCAGAAGTGGCATGCCAAGCCTTCATTTATTCACTCTAAGGTTTTGTGTGCCAGTAATACATTTTAATGTTTATAAGGTCTCTCTCTATATATTTATAATTAAACTATTGTTGTATGTAAAGTAAATAAGGTTTTTTAAATGCTTAAGAAGCTTCATTTAACATTAAATTAAAATACAATCAAAATTATCTCACGCGTGCCATAGGTTGCGGACCCTTGATCTAGCCCATGGGGACAATAGGCATGACAAGGATGTTATTACTACTGATCTGAACTAGGGGCCGTGGTTACATGGTAATTGTGGGATGCTCCTGGTGCTCTTAACACCTCGACTGCCTGCACTCTAACACCGGGAACTACTTTTAAGCACTCCTTATGCGGCTCACAGTTAGGCCACTACAGGGCAAGATTCTCTCTGATCTGTGTTACCCAGCTCATGTTACACTAAGGTGTAGCCACTCTAGGCTGTTCCCCTGGCTCTGCCTACTGCCTGCTTTTGCCCAGCACCACTGAAGCCTCCATAATGTTGGGAATCTGGCAGACAATGCAGTGACATGCAATCTCTTTTCCCTACCACTTTGAGACCTTTTCTGTACTAAAGCAGACCTGCTTCTTTAGATGCTGTGCTTTAGAAACCAAGGATAAGGTATATTGTCTTCTCCATCAGGTGCCGGAATGGGTAGGTTGTATTATTTTCCATAAAAAACACAAACACTGGGATACCATGTTTCTGTGTTAGTGACACACAGACAATTCAGCTATTAACTGAGGGGCAGGGGGGCTTGGAATCAATTCAAGAGCTGGACACCTGGAGTCTAGCTTTCCCAACAAACATAGTTGTGTGCCGCTGGGCTAAAGAAGTAGTTCTGCTGGCAGAGGCCTTCTTTTACTGGGCCCATGATGCTTTACAGTTGATTTCCACAAAATTAAAGGTGGTTTACATTTCTAAATCAGAGATTACAGTCATCCTGTGTGGGAGGGCTGTAGGCGAGCTGTTGTGTGCATACAGCAGCACTACAATATCACAGGTCCAGCTGCTAAGAATATCATCTCCTGCCCAGAACAAAGCCCTGTCAGCTGCCCAAACCCTTTGGCATCCATGTCCCATATTTCCTATTGGCTTCCCACTGCATGTAGTATCATTCTGTCTGAGAATCATTCACAGAAACTAACCTAACTTCCTTAGGCACCTATAAGACTCTTATACATGGCTAAGTTT
Source organism: Gavialis gangeticus (assembly GCF_001723915.1). Taxonomy (NCBI): domain Eukaryota; kingdom Metazoa; phylum Chordata; order Crocodylia; family Gavialidae; genus Gavialis; species Gavialis gangeticus. Next base: position 40,827,547 of record NW_017729034.1, on the reverse strand, counting down.
TGCTAGAACTTCTATGGAGGCATATGAAGATGAGCTATGTGCCCAGACAAGTGATTAGGTACCTATCTGATGCCTAAGCGTGCTGGGACTTGATCTGATAGCTGTGTTCAGACCACAGTTACTGTACATTGATAATATTGAATTCAGCATTTAAAGCCATTCTCATTAAAAAAAACATAGCCGGAGGAGAACCTGAGGGCAGGAGAAGGCGAAATTAACTTTAAAATTCAAATTAGGAACATTTTCTATTGTGCATTTCTATGACACAGTTTCCAAAGAAATACACCTTGTTAAGGAAAAACGTATTATTCTCTAATCAAATAAAGAACAACAGTTCTTCGGGCAGGACTTTATACCCACCAAATTTCACACCCCCGTCTATCTGTGTGCTTTCAAGAGGAGTTAGTACTTTGTTTTCTTTTTAAATAATAAAGAAATATTTTCACTTTAGGAATGAAAACACTCAGAAAATGAGAATCTAAAAAACAAACTGCTTAAAAACTTGCAAGGATTTAAAAGCACACATTACAGTCTGATCTGATGTAAACAAGGAGTAACTTTACTCATGCAAATGAAATTCCAAAGACATAAAGCCCGTATGGCTGAGATCTGTATCAAGTGTAGAGGGACAGTTATAATGGAAACTGCTTTACTGTCTTAACTGTGGTGGATATTGCCAGGGACTGCTACATTAGATTTTTTTTCTTTCCCACAAAAATTGTTCCCACTTAATTTTCCTATATATATGTATTAAATAATAATAATAATATAAAGACCTGAGTCTAATCTCACATCAGTGCAAAACTGGCAGTAAATCCACTGACTGCAATGGAATTAGAATTAGACCTGTACGATGGAGATCAGATTCAGATCTGCTTCAGACTGTGCAGTTAATTAGCAACACTAAAGCAGAAGGACCCACTAGTTTGTTTATGCAAATGATCATTTTTATACATTGCTGTAAAGCATAAATAACACTAACTGCGCAAGTAAATTTCACAAAATATATTTTTCCTTTTAACTGCTGGTTTGAGGCGTGACATAGTAGGCTGTTTAAACTGTATAGTATTAATTTCTCTGTGACATTTGTTTATGAATAGAGATGAGCCAAGGGGGAAATTTTGCTGCTGGAGTATGCTGGCAAGCTACATGCTATGCTGTAGTAAAGGCATTGCCAGCATGGAGTAAGTAGGTAGGCAGATCTGAAGGTAGGCAGACACATAGCCTGGCTTGTATTTACAAAGATGACTCGAGACAGAATTCCAACATGTGGCTTCAGCATGTCACAGCGGTATATACAGCAAAGCATACATAATATACTGTAAAAAGCTGTATAGGGCATATACTGTAATATACTGTAATTTCATGCCCACTGTTTTAAAAATGTTACTTGACAAACAACACTGCTTTTCATGTAAAGTACACAAAAACCCACCAGAGCAAGCTGTATACTGCATACAGTGTAATAATATACTGTAACAGGTCACAGTGGCAATACTATATGTTACACTCTTTCCGTTTTTTTTTTTCATCATTTCTTTTTCTTACTACCAGCCCATCCCCTGCTAAACTTTCCACCACTCAAACCACCGACTCCACTATCTCTGATGGTTCAGCTCCTGTATCTCCTTCACTGCCCAACTTCCTCATGGTTCTCCTGTACAGATGAAACTTGGCAAAGAGCAACAGACAAGATTTCTAATCTCTCAAGTGATCAGAGAGCTTGTCAATTTAATCATGAGTCTCACACATGGAGTGGAGCAGCAAAGCTGCAAAAAAAAGTGCTGGCACCCTACACTGAACCACTTCAACCTCTGCATTCCCTGTGTCAATGCTTCTGTGGCCTGACAGCTACTACACAGCTTCTTTTAGTTAAAAGATGATATTAGCCACACTACACAACAAGATATCATCTATCAGAATTGGCGCGCAATATCTGGAAATGATTCAGTCATCTGATTTATATGTCCCTGCTACCAGATAACCATTTCAAAATGTTGATATTAATTATCATACTGTACGCATGTTACTGTATCACACAACACTTCAGAGTATAAACACTTTAAAATGTTATTGAAACTTCATGCCTTAACTCCAGATTTACTGTTCTAAACTGATTTACCTGTTTTGGCTTTAATCAATCATTTTTTGCAGAGGACAAAGGGCTGTCCACTTGTAGATATGCCAGGCTATTTGGCATGTAGCACAAGGGTATAGAAAATGGATATTCAGATTAATCCTGAACTTCTCAGTGTGCAGGCGGCTATCCCAGCAGGCACTCAGATTTATCACACAGCTCACTGGCTGGATATCACCAACTTAGGCTGGCTTTGAATTTATGATCTAAACATGAAAGTCTTCTAGGTCATCATTTCAAGTTTACACCACTAAAATATGCAGCCATGCACTGAATTTTATAAGATTTAGGGATAACTGTAAGCTTAAGTAAACATGTACCATTTCACTTCTGTCATAAATGCTCCACTCTTAGGGCCTGCATACATAGAGACACTCAGGAAAATCAATGTGGATAATTAAAGGGGTGAAAAACCACATTCAGTCCTGATCTGGACAAGTAATTTATAATTACAGTGGCCTTAGTTTTATTTAGCTTAATACATTTCTAAAAGGAATTAAGTTCAACCAAATTAAGGCCAGAGTGTCCACACAGAGGTTTAATACAGTTTAATTTATCATTTTGGATTATTTTTTCCTGTTTGGATTTTATCTTAGGGGCAATAAAAATAAAGTCTGCAAAATCTTTTGCATAAAGTGTGGTTGGTGCTCCCTGAAAATAATTAAGGTAGTATTTCTTAGGGATGGTAGTCCAATATGTGTTTTAAAGATATATTACCATATTATTTCTGTAATATGATATGCATTGCCTTCTTTCACTGCTATATTTATTTTACCAGCAAATTACTTTTCATTATTGAACATCAACTATAAATTCTTTTAGCAGATATAAAAATAATACCTGGTCTCTGATTATTTACTATATGACATTTAAATCACTAACATTCAAGTCTTTAAGTATGGCAGCATCTAATTTTTGCAAGAGGAACATCTGACTACTGTGAATGAAACTGAGACCACCAACTCATTTTATTAAGTCAATGAAGAACCCAGAGATGGAACGTACATCTGGCCACTAACTAAAAACTTAAAGGTTCCCAATCCCGTCACCTAACAGAAAGCCTTGGAAATGTGGGGATGACCTAAGGGACTGCAAAGTTGCCTGTGTAGTTTTCGTTAAATGGAAGGAAGGTAGTTACTTCTAGGATGCCAGAGGGATGTGAAAATGACACGTTAATAGGAAGAAAACAAATGGGGAATCCATAAATTCTGTCACAGGTATGGGGGTTCCTGTCTCGGGGAAAACAGGGATATGTTCAGATTCGAGGCAAAGGCATGTCTCTATTATTAGATCCATAAACTGGTGGCTCTGTATTCTGATCTGAAATATATTGAGCAGTAGATATGAATTATCAACTATTAATTAAAAATGGCAGTCTGGGCTTAATGTACTAGCAAATGCTGAGCTACTGGCAAACATAATCGGTTGCTATAGCAATTTTGTCTCAGCCTGTGCCTTAAAAATTGTATCGTTAAAGGCTAAGCTGAAATTCAGTCCATTACAGAATTTGTTTTTCCCATTACCAGAGATTGCAAATTTCCCTACCCAATCTCTGTGCAGATAGTGGAAATAGCACATAACCGCACTAGAATATGGACCAGTTTTAAATATCTGATTTGAATTTTTATTGAAGGTTAACCTTTCCAATATGCATTTTTTTGTTTATATCTAATATACATCACAGTCGCAATGTTTCCTTCACGCTTAAGCTGAGGCAGAAATGAACATGGTAGACAAATGACAGCAGCACAAGATGTTCAAAGCAAAATACAGGAGTTAATTATTTCAAGCCTACAATCTGGGTGAAATTCCCCTGTGTGCAAAGGGCCAGCACAAGTCCCATACATCAATTAGTTCCAATTAAACCCTGTTTTAAGGGCTTAGATAGGATTTATGTAGTGCCTAAGCCCTGGGCTGCCTTTCTGCACATGAATTAATTTTATCTTTTAAAAATATACTTGTCAATATGTCATCTGAACTTTAAGGAGGTTATTAGCAAATCCAAATCCAAATGATCATACAATTAGCATCAATGCTGCTTTTGTCAACCTTACTTCAGGAAGTAACATGCCCAAAATGAACAACCATAGACAAATGTAGCTCCACTCCTGGAATCTTAAAATTTAGCCTGCCTTAAAATGAAGACAGCATCTTTTTTATTTTCTTTATACTGATTTTCCTTTTTTTTTTCCCAGAGGGAGTTAATTTTCAGTGAAATTCATCCTTTAGGTCAGGTATTCCAAGAGCAGGACAAGTGCTGTCTAGTGCTCCAGGACTTCGTATGTGTGATCAGTTATTCATTTAATTCGCGCAAATGTAAGTCTTTAAATGCATAACTTAAGCAACTGTATCTGCTCTGGTCCCTGGTTCATAAAAGCAAGTAATTCTTAGGATTCATAAATTATTAGTAACCAAAGACAGCTCAAACTCTGCCTGTTTTTTAATTTAGCTAGACATGTCAAAGGAATAAGGGAGTATGGGACTTCTGTCCATCCCCTGAGCTAAGCAGGAACTTAAGTGTCTCCTAAAGGTTCAAAATATTTTCAGAACTCACCATTTAAAAAAAATCCTCCAGTATTTCTTTGTTTTCTCTTGTTTTAGTCAGAGCAGAAATCAGCAATCGAAGGAGAAAAGCCTATCTGAACTAAAGTACAAAATACAGGAAATCTGATGGGAAACGCTTTTCTCAAAATTTCGAACCCAAAGAAATCTGAATTTGCTTAAGCTACTGAGGTCTGTCAACTCCAAGTTAGATAAAATGTTGACTCGTAATATGGGGCTGGCAATGAAGAACTGATACAGCTCATATCTCATTTCCTGCCATGTTCTTCCCACCCAAACCCTTCCCGATCTATCAATGATGCCAGTCTTGATGATGCATGCATTTCATTAGCCCAGTTTTATCTCTATGCATTCTTACATGCTGTCTCCTATGATATAGCCCTACCTTCAAGCTGTCAAAGCCATCATCCTTTCCTTATTCAAGTTTTACCTAAGAATTTATTATCAATCTCCAAAGAACATACATATGGGGGGGGGGACGGGACTTTCAAATTTCCAACCACATCTTGTTTTCAGTACACCTGTCTTTCAGACTGCTGTTTCCTAAAGTCAAGAGCTATATTATGCAAGCACTTAATTTCAAACAAGTGTCTTTTGCCCCATTGACTTCAATGGGACCTAAGCACATTTGTAAGTGCTTTCTTGTATACTGACCCCATTTTTGTTCTGAATTGACAATGAAGAATACACTCTGCTCTCAGTTGCACACATGGAAGATGCATGGACTTTAAATGAATTGAACACATTGCTCACAGCAGAATTTGTCCCCATATTAAGAATTCATAAAGACCTGGGGTGGGGGGGTATAGATTTTCAACAAGGTTGAGACCTAGCATCATGTCTATGGGTACAATATGCACTATACTTTGTTCCTCTAAAATGAAACGTGGGTAACAAAATGATTAGTTGTACTTTACATTTAACTGATCTTTGTCACTCTCAGCTTGCTACATATACAACACAATAGAGCTGCTATCGCAGTTGCTGCAAGGACAAATTGCATCCACAAAGAGAGGCCACTTAGTTGAAAATATGACCCTACACATGTTAGATTTTCAAACATTATTGTCAACGATTGCATTTAATGACTGCTATAGCAGCAAATGCCTATAGATTAAGAGTACAATTCTCCAAGGGCCACAGATTCTAATTTCTTTGAAAAACAGACACAATCTACACCATGAAAAATTTAATTGCACTTTAATTACCAGTTAGCTGAATAGCATGAGATATGTATGCCTTCAGTTTTTAATAGCTTCTGCCACTTCCAGTAAATTGTGGAAAGAAATAATGGATGCCTTGAGTATTATTTTCATCTGCTTCTACCAAAATGAAAAAAAAAGAGAGAGATTAGAAAATCAAAATGAAGATTCAAATTCTTCTGGATCAGTCATAATCCAGGAGGAACTCTAGCAATAATGAATATGAATACACAAACACAGCTGCAGTGCTCATGTCAGCAGCAAGCTAATGTAAAATTTGCCCCTTTGGTTGAGTTCTGCTACATTAAACTGATAAAAGACTCCTGGCTGAGCTGCCTCAAGGTTGCTTCTTTATTTTCTAAGGTCATGGCCTTAAGACATAAAAATATCACTCTGTATATTGCAATAGTTTCCAAGCTGCCCTCATTTGGGACCTTTTAAGCATTCAGTAAGAGCATAAACTGCATAAACTACTGTATGGACAGGCAATCCTAATGCATTTTGATAAGGCTATATCAGTACCCTACTGGGTTTTATTAAGAAGATACTTAACCATTCATAAACATTAGGCTGGTTTTAGTGCTGATCTAGCTGTTTTTTTATGCCTCACCCAACATATCATGATCCCTGAGTGCATACAAAACTATACTGATCCCCCGAGGCACCTATTAATAGATCAGGATTTCTTCTTCAACTTTCTGAGAGAAAGATGAATTTTCAAGAACTTGATTCATTGACTATATCCTCCGCTGTTTATTTTTATTCCCTTCTAGTTGAGACCAGATTCACTTTTCACTTTTTAAATGTGTTTTTCTTTGGGATTATAAAAAGGGTGAGGTAAAAAGTCCTAGCATCTTGGCCTGAAGGTTTGTGGTTACCTTCAACTCTGATGGAGTGGTGTTCCATAGCTGGAGGCTGGCTGATTTTGCTGTAGCAGCCATCTCCTTAGTACCTACCCAAATTCCTCTCAGAAATCTATCAATTTTTATAGGTCCTCTGGGGAGTTGCACTGGATACGACTCTGAAAAGAGACTGTAATGCTGTTTGTGGGTGACCTTCTTGGAAATCAACCAGATACATGGATACCAGATACAATATTAGAGTAGTGAAAGCCAAGACAACTTATCAAGGCCATTTTCTTAAATGGACAAACATCCACCAAGTGGTATAGCTATGAACTGGCCAATATAAATTATTTGGGGAGAGAGAGTCAAAATTGCTCTCTGTAATAAACTCTCCTTTTTGGTAAGGTGATATCTCAGATTAGGAGATGGTTGGCTTCCAATGCTGTACAAATATACATACTGCACCCATTTTCTTATTACTCCCGTGATTAATAATATATTGAGGGCATAACTGAGGCACAACCATACATTTTACCTGCAACTATAGAGCAAACTGAAGATCTTAAAGGAAGAAAGACGTATCTTGTACTTGTCTCATTTTCTTATATCACTTATTCCAATCTACTATGACTACCACTGTAATGTCCTCTTGGAATAAGGAGTAAGAATGAAAGCCAGGTTAAATAGCAGCTAATGTCTTAAAAGCAAATACCTGCCTGTGGATAAGATACCTTTCAAGGCAGTCATTATCCAACCAGTAGATGTTGCATCTTCCCTGGAAGCAAGGAATTTTGAAGCTGCATTTCACATGTACAGATGTGTTTAAAGCCCCTGAGTATACTGTAATTATCATCACAAGATAAATGGAAGAATAAAAAATCTGCTATTGTATCTGTTTTTTTCCTGACAGATTTGAAATGTTGGCACTCTTGACTTATTAATAGCAAAATATTATTGTTTTTTAAAAAAATGAAGCACTAGGAGGACTTGGTTCTCCAGTGTTTTGATATGCATCTCATTAGAGGTGATGCGAGGTTAATATTAGTCGTGTCTGTCCTATAATTCTGCTCCTCTGCTCACACGTATTTTACATATACAAATGCACTTGCAGTATACTCTAGTGAAAGAGGGAACTAGAACATTTGTAGATTAAGGAATACTGTTAGGAAGGAGAGAAAGAATAACCAACGCAGTTCAAGTATTTCTTTGAGTATTTGCATCAGAGAATAACAATAAAAATATTCTTTCTGATCCGTCTCCAGTGTCTGGGATGACTAATCATAAAAGCAGTTATATTAAATCAGTTAGCACAGTTGTAATCCAGAACAATGTGTCAAGAGTAGATGAATTTAACCTTGCAGTATTCAAGGAAGGGAAACTAGACTCTGGGGCATGTTTGAAAAGTACACGGATAGTAATTATCTAAAAGGAGATAGCCAGCATGGTTTCAGAAGGGCAAGAGCCTCCCTAACTAATCTATTTGACCTTTATTGGGAGGCTAAAGACAAGGTTGATAATGGCACTGCATATAAAAGAGTTTATTTGTATTTGCAGGAGGTCAGACTGATATACAGCAAATAGAAGGGACAGAGGTCTGAAAATGGAAAAATAATACATTACAAGATGCATTAAAAATTTGTAAGAAAACATATACCCTAGAGGAACATATTAAAGTCTATGTTATCCAGTGTAATGTGTGGGAGAGGCAGAAGTACAATCCAACTATAGCAGTGGTCAGCTATAGTTGGTGCTCTACCCAGAACCTGCAACCAAGCTCCCTGCCATGGCCTGCAAACCCTACACCGCCCAGTACTCCCATTCTGAGAGCTCAAGCTGCCTGCACTTACCCTCACTGCAAATACTCAGTCCCTCTGCAAGAAGAGTAAGTGCGGGCACCAGAGGGCAGAAGGGAGGGCTGCTGAGGGTGTTGTGGAGGGGACAGACAGGATGGCACAGCTATGTGTCGCTTGAACCTCTGTGCTGGGTCGAGTCAGGCTTTCCTGGGCCAGATCCAACCTCTTCGTGAGCTGGATTTTGCTTGGGTGCCAAAGCCTGATCTACAGGCACTTTAAAAATATGAAATGGTTGCCTCTGTATGAAATGAGTTTGCATGGCAATGGAAGCAGTGGTCCATAGATCTGTTTTTCATGAGAACAGGTGGTCTTTATAAGTTTACCTAAATCTAGGAAAACATTTTATATTTTCAGGGGTCCCAACATGCATGCAAACTTGCTTTAACGTACCTACTGAGGTAGTGAAGAGGACTTCTGTTCTAAAAAAAAGAAATATTGCAAGGCAGCAGATAGTACTTAGACATGGGAAGACTAGTAGCAGAATGGTGGATGAGTAAGTGGGGCATGAGTCCCAGGAGCTGCCTTAAGGGGGCAAGGGGGCAGAAAAGAGTAGAGGGTGCCTTACTTGCCCACCCTCGTCATTCCCCTTCCTCCTGCACCCTTCTGGCTTCAGACTTTGGTTCCAGAAGAACATCAGTGGTGGTGCAGAAACGAGTGAAGAGCACTCTGGAAAATGTTGTTCTGATGAACAACTACAGAAGCAACAGCTGGAGTTTGCTACTGCTGGGGAGAGATGTCACCCCATTTATTGCTGCCAATAAATGATGGCTTTTGGCAGCTTGACATGGGTGTCTGTAGCAAAAAGATGAGGTGACATCTCCCCTCAGCAGCAGGGAAATCCAGCTGCTGCTCCTGTGCTCCACTGCTAGACATCCCCCCCCCCCC
>NW_017729034.1:40810057-40818031 GCF_001723915.1 Gavialis gangeticus | reverse complement strand
TGCAAAGAAGATAGAGGGGGAGGAGCGGGGGAACTTTCCCCAGTGCAGTCCTGGCCGGTTAAGCCTCTGATGGTGATGGGACAAAAAAGGGCAGTGGGTACATCTACACAAGATGCTTTACTGCGCATTAGCATAGTTTACTAAGCAGTAAGCATTTGCGTCTACACGTGCACGTGCTTACTGTGCAGTAAACCCTGTTATTTGCAAATATATTTGCTACCTGCAGATACAAGTAGTACATTTACTTGTGATTACTAACTGTGCAGTAGTGCTTGTGTAGACATCTGACCAGAAGCAAAATCTGCTCCCAGTTGGCTGGCCACCAGGGGGTGGGAGATTGATCCCTGCCCCCAGGAGCTGCCTGCTGCCAGGGCAGGCTCCATCACTATGTCCCCCTGCCCCAGTAGCAGGGAGTTCTAAGCCCCACTCTCCAAGATTGTGATGGGGGAGCAGGGGTGGGACATATTTATCACCCAGCCCCATTTCTGTGGTTGGGGAGCCAGCAGATGCAGGGCTCTGGCTGGAAGATCGTTATGTCTTCCACATTCTCTATAGCTCTGTCATTTCCACTGAAGAAGGGAGCTATGAAAAAGAAATGCAGACAGAAGATTAGAAGCACTGTAAGCCATAGTTCAGTAGTGGCAGGAAGATGGACTGGTAGACCTTATATATGGAGCTAGTCAATCTCTAACTAAAATAATTCTTTTTGCTGGGTGTGTCTACACATGCATTAGATCCAGGAGCAGTTTATCTGCAAGTAAACTTCTTGTAAGTGCTCCTGGGTAGTCATGTGTGACAAATATAACTTTTGTCTGTGCCCTGAGAGTGAAAGACTGCACTGTACCAAAGGGGTAGGGGCACTGGTATTTCATTGCTGCCTCTAGCTTGATGCCCTAAGTCTCTATACACATAAACAGTTCCTTCCCTAAATATTTATTTATCTCATCTTTCTTTGGTTATTTATTTATAGTCAGCTCTGCTTTACAGATACACACAGAGATCTCGTGTGCCTTCCTCAACAGCATAAGATACATTGGGGTCCTGCTCTTTAATTGGTGTTGGCAAAGGAAAGGCATAGGCAAAGGTGTAGGCATATGTATGGTGATATACATATGTGCTACTATTAAGTGTGACTAGGTTTAGCAGCCTTGAGACAGATTCCTTTTGTAACAGTCACTTTGGCAAGGAATTATGAGTGGCAATGAATTCTGATTCCAATGGCCATTGCTACGGATAACAACAGATCTGGCACAAGTGAATCATATCACCATTCACCCCATGTTAATTTCAGTTCAACAAATGATGCATTTTAATGGGTTGCTTATGGAAGTGAAGAGCATTCCGCAAGCATTAAAATAGAGATACCCAAGCTAGGAACACAGCAAAGAAATGAACTGAAATTTACCTTAATATCCTCTGCAAGTTACATTTTCTCTTAGTTGCCAATGATCTGTATTTCCAAAAGAATAAGTTCAATCTTAAAATGTTTATGTACTTGACTCAAGCCAAGCAGAATTGAATATATAAATACTATGCATTTCTGGTCAGGAAATATATATTTACTAAGCATTTTTTCCACTTGACACAGAAGAGAGTATCCAACTCTCTGTTCCTAATTTCCTAGTATAAATATCAGTTTGCAGTTTTAACTGAATGCACCTTGTGCCTGATTGTGCTCCTTTTGTGTGTTCATTCCATGACAACTTGAATTCTGCCGACATAAATGGCTGCAGTAAGAACATTTCCAGGATGCATGGGTGAGTTTTGGTCGAAATTTCATTTTAAGGTTCAAATACATTCCATGGTAAGGTTCAAATCCTGCAATGAAAACCATGAATGTGGACATTCTCATGGCCTCTGGGGAATCAAAGGCTAAAATTTTATATGTAGGCTGTTTGCACAAGAGTTGAATTTGGCCACACAAGGTGCAGGACAGAAGTGCATCTCCCTCATCTAACTCATGGAACTTCACAGAAAGCACCAAAAGTTAGACCAATCCTCCAAGCCCAACAGACGTTAGTTATTGGGGTCAGGAGGGTGGTAAATTGAGCTCCAAGTTGGAGCTGATCCAGCAAGAAAGACTGCATGTTGGCAGCCTCTTCCCCTACCCCCTACCCTCCAGCTCCAGTGCTATCTCTGGATGGGAGGGGGGAATAAAGGAGGGGAGGAAGCTTGGACTGGTGTTTGCTCTGCCTCCACTGGAGTGGAGACAGGTGGATTGGATCCCCCTGAGCCAAGCTCCCTTCTTCCCTTCTCCCTCCCTCCCATCCTGAGACAGCACTGGGGTCATGACTGGGTTGCAGCAGCCCAGCCGCTGGAGCAGACACAAGTTAATGAAGGTGCTCCACTTTGGAGCACCTTAATTTGAACCCTCATACAATAAGTCTAAATCTGCTGCGCCATTGGAGTGTTCTGCAGCTGTGTTCTTCTGTTGGGGCACAGCTCTGGAGTGCTTTCAAGGGGCTGATCGTATCAGAAATGCAATTTCTGTCTGTGACTATCGTCATTAGGTGTGGTATAGCATAGCTTAAAATGTGAAGGACTGCCTCATAAATTGTTTTGTTGTTAATTGCTTCTTTCTTTGTACTTCCCCCCTTATCATACAAATTACACTAATTTTGCAAATCAACAGAATGCCACTTATGTTTGTTTTTAGACTAGCTTCGAGCTGACCTGTAACTTATGCTGATACACATGTCTCCAGTGAATATAGCTATAAGATTTCTTTGGGAGCTGCATGCTTAGTCCAGGCTTCTTTTAACCCTGTGTATTTAATAAGAAACATGCATTATTGCAGAGAAGTATCATTAAAGAAACATGCTCCATAGAACTTTGTTTTGCCCGTTTCCCCTTGAAACCAGCCAGCTAGCAGCAAGCCCTCAAGGGACCTGTTTTTCTTCCTTACATTTAAAATCTTGCCTTTTTAAGCCACAAGGCTCCCTGAAGTACTATCCACAAAAGCATAAGCATGTGTAAAAATTGGCTGCAGACTGTACGTCCATATGTAGACTATTAGTTAACAGACTGTAGACCTTCAAAGAACAAGACTTTGGGCTGGAGATATGGTGCTGAGATCTCACCCTGTTCTTTCTTAGTGATCCCTTAATCCTTGGTGACATACAACAATCTTTCCTGAGAGTTGTGGTAAATAATTCTATGATGAGGTTCTGTGTACTAGAGGCATAGGATGTTGCCTATTCTACAAGCTAGCCTGTTGGTTCAAAAGTAGATTAACAGCATTCCCTGGCTAAGCTCTAGAGGTAAGCTAAACAGATTTGACCCGTAAACAGATTTTCTGCATATAAGGGACCTGATTCTCTTCTTACATATGCTGATTTTAAACAAGTATACCTCCAGTGACTTACTGCTTTATGGTTCATATTATTGTAACATCTAAGAGCCCTGGTTATGGACCAGGACCCCACTGTACAAACACAGAGCAAACTGGTGCTCCCTGCCTCAACGACTTTACAATGTAAGGGAAACAGGTGGATACAGAGAGAGGGGAGAACACAAGTTTAAATGAGAGAAAGTCTAGCTAAGAATTTCAACAGTCCCTTCCAGCCCTAAAGTCGATGAATATTAGTAAAAATGAGAGGCTGTGCACTAGGACCAGCCTTTTCAAGTTTTTTTGTTTTAATTTTTGTTTTTGGTATGAATCTTGGCAAAGAAGAGTTTTAAGGAGAGATTTGATGGAGGATAATCAAGCAGCTTTTGAAATGTTTTGGGGAACATCTCCCAAATGTGAGCAACAGCAGAGGTTAAAGCTTAGAGGGAGTTAATTGTTCCTCCTTTATGAAATATGGGAGTGGAATTGAGCCAAAGCTTTTGTTAGTGTCACTGGCTTGTGAGGTATCTTTTGCCTAATAACCTTTCTTACACATTAGTGAACATTTTGCATTTTGCAAATTAATGCTGCTGAAGTTATTGCCTCCATACCTGCTAAAAATCAGGTAAAGCTCCACTGCACTCAGTGTGGTGCATAAAGTTACTCACATCTGCGACTGCTGCCAGGATCATAGCACAAGTTCACTTACAGTTTACTAGAGCTGAGCAAATAATTATAAACAAGTTATTTGCCAAAGTTAATTTCTTCTCTGCTCTCAAAATATCTATCTACACTTTCCCTGATATTCTTGGCATTCATTAGATGAAAACAGTTCAGAATTAATCATTACTTGAGTTGTTCATGAATCGTTGAGGTCATAGTTTCATAGTTGGTAGGGTCGGAAGGGACCTGAGCAGATCATCAAGTCCAACCCTCTGCCATGGGCAGGAAAGAATGTTGGGGTCAAATGGCCCTGGCTAGGTGTCTGTCTAGCTTCCTTTTGAAGACCCCCAGGGTAGGAGCCAGCACCACTTCCCTTGGAAGTTGGTTCCAGATCCTAGCCACCCTGACTGTGAAGTAGCGCTTCCTGATATCTAGCCTGAATCTATTCTCCGTCAACTTATGGCGATTATTCCTCGTTACTCCCAGTAGTGCTCAGGGGAACAAGGACTCTCCCATTGCCTCCTCGTCCCCCTTGGCCAGTTTGTAGACGACCACTAGATCCCCTCTCAGCCTTCTCTTGCGGAGGCTGAACAGGTTCAGGTCCTGTAGCCTCTCCCTGTAGGGCCTGCCCTGCTGCCCTCTGATCATGCGAGTGGCCCTCCTCTGGACCCTCTTGATGTTGTCTGCATCCCTCCTGAAGCACGGCACCCAGAACTGGACACCGTACTCCAAAAAGTTGGTCCTTAGATCACCACTATGTCTCTGCTTATAAGATCTGCTTTACTCCCATACTGAATGAGCTTCCAGTGCAAATGCCTGCATATAAAAAGCCTATGCAAAAACAGTCTCCAGACAACTGATATACACTGGATAATGCCGTGTGAGGGTCAGGGGGCATGTGCTGCAAGTGGCATGGGAAGCCTCTGTGTGTGGCACAAATGGATCAGGGAGGGGACAAACAGCACAACGGCAGATAGGGAAGGAAGCAGAAAGCAGAGAAGCAGATCAGGCAGGAGAAGGGGATCAGAGTGGCACTTGGGGAGGGTGCAGATTAATCTGTGGCATGCCTGCCAAAAAGACTGGCCCCTTCTGTTGTAATGTATTACTGACTTCAGGGTTAGCAGGACAATAAACATAGCATTCTTATGACAGCATGCACAATTCAAAAAGAGAATGATACATTCTGACATCCAACCCCAAATTATGTGAACAAGCAGAATTCCTTCCTGGACAACCCCCACCTACTTACTGGAAATCTATTCCATGGACTTTCTGTGCTGCAGCTACATTAAATGCTGCCATACATGGAATATAGGATACAAAAAAATCCACATCCTCATGTGGCTTGTGACTCAGCCACTGATAAATCCTTAGTTACAGCTAGGCACCACTATGTCTCTGCTTGTCAAGGGAGCTGCGCACAGGAATATGGGCCTACCTCACCTTATTGTAATGCTTATTACTCCAAACTTGTAAATGGTGAGGATGAAAATGAAATCTGCTTTTCAGACACATGGATTCTGGGGAGGCCCTAGAGTTTTATGAATAATAATGAAAATACCCATTTTCCACAGAATTCTATAGTACACTTAAAAACAAAACAAAACAAAACAAAACAAAACAAAACAAACCTGTTGATTAGTGTTTTCTAATTCATGTTATGGGCATAGTTGCAGGGTGACAGGCTGAGGGGCTGGAAACCCGTATGCCAGGGATGGAGGGGTGATGAAAGAACACCAGAGGTCCTGGTGAGTGGCCCAAGGAGGGCTGAAACTGGAGGAGATTTACCTGACACACGTACAGCAGCTGGAGACACGGAGCGGCAACCAGCACCACCCATGTAGTTTTTGAGCATGCTGTCAGTGCAGCTGGGACAGTGCAGAGACATGACGTCACCAGCCTGCACCAGAGACCAACTACAAGAGTCCATATGGGATTGCAAAAAGGCGGGCAGCCACATGGCAGCTGCAGGCTCCCAGATGGCACATTCAGGCATGCAACACCCCAGCTGTACAGAGGGGACACCTGGAGGGGTGCTGCCCCTATCTTGAGGACAACATCAGCCCAGGGGAGGAAGAGCTGAGGATCTAAGGACCCAGCAACCTACGACAGGGGTGGGAAATTATTTTGGGCAGAGGGCCACTTACTGAGTTTTGGCAAGTCATGAAGGGCCGCATGGGTAGCCCCGCCCCTTGACAGGTGCCCCGCCTCGGTCACCAGCTTGGGACCAGAAGTGTCACCCCCAAACCCCTGACCTTTGCCACCTGAAGTCCCTCCCCTTGCCCCCCAGAAGAACTCCTTTCAGCAAGGGGATTTGCCATCCCTGAACCAGAAAAATACCAAATTATATTCTAAAAATCAAACATACTACAAAATTCATTAATTTCATTTTTAAAAGTATTTTTGTCCTGATTTACACGAGTTTGTGTGGTGTACATAGAGGTGACTGCACAATAGCTTAAGTCTTAATCTTGTATATTGTGGGAGGGTGGGTAAAGGTTTGTGGGTATGTGGGGTGTGGGGGAGGGTGTGGGTGTCTGTGTGAGATTTGTTGGGGGTGGATAGGCATGGGGAGGTGTGGGGGGGTGTGGATTATGTAGGGGTCTGTGAGTGTGTGGAGGGAGGGTGGCTGGGGAGGGTTGTGGCTTGGGTGGAGGGGGAGGTTTGCCCACAGCCCACCACCGCATGGCAGGTGGAGCCCCTGCCATCTGCCACCGCTGTCCTTCTCCTGCCACTTCTACATCCCCTGCCCCACTGCTCACTGCTCTGGCACCACATCTCAGCTGCTCCCAGAGTCCCAGTGATGCAGACAGGAACCAGGTGGTGCCGGAGCCATGGGCAGGCGAGCATGGGGGAGGGGCGGGGGAGTGGGGAAATGGCTGCAGCAGGCGGGGAAAAGGGGAAGTGAGCAGGAGCATGGAGTGCAGTAAAAGCTGGGCAGGAGTACGGGGCCTGCGCTGGTGCACCCGGGCCAGTGCCAGCGGGATCCAGAGCAGGGAGCAGGAGCATAGGGTCTGGCCCAGCAGGGGTCTGTGATGCCAGGGTGGGTCCTCCTCTCCCTGCTTGAGCAGCACAGCACAGCTCCATACAGCCCCTGCCAGCCCAGCCCCCACACTCCTGGACAGAAACTGCTGCTCAGCACAGAGGATAGTGGCCCCTCTAGCCACTGCCAGGCAGTTTTAGCTCTGTGTGCCACACTAGGCTACATGGCAGCTCCATCATCACCACTTCTGTGCTGCCCAGAGTGGCAACAGTGACCGTGTGGAGCAGCTGCAGTGAAGGAGCTGCACCGCAGCCTAGCACGGTGCGGGCTCCAGGTGGCTGCACCAAAACCTGCCTGGCACTGTCAAGGGGGGCAGTGCCGCTTTCCACGTGCTGAACAGCAGTTTCAGCCCAGCTGCTGCTGCTATGGCTCAGCAACAACAGGTGAGCCTAGAGCTGGTGCGGGGCCCAGTCTCAACAGCGGCAGCATGGGACAAACTGCTGCTCAGCACAGGGGGGAAGCGGCCCTCCCACTACTGGTGCAGCCATTCAGAGCCCACACAAGGCAGGTATTTCCCTTGGCACAGGGAGGCAGGAACAGCCCCAAACCAGAAGCCCCTGCTGCAGATGCCCCTGCTAGGCAGAGGCTTCTGGCTGGGTTGGGTGGGGAGTGGGGCCGGGTGGACATGCTGCAAGGGCTTAGTTCTGCCACCGGCTCCCCTTGGGTCCTACTGCCCTGGCTCCTGTCATCTCTGACAGGCAGCTGGGGGCAGATAAATGTTAAATTTTTTAATTTTTTTAGGGTTCCCAAGAGCCAGATAGAATGGCCTGGCAGGCTGGATGTGGCCTGCGGGCCGTATTTTGCCCACCCCTGACCTACAGAGATGTGTGAATGGGAGGAAGAATGCAGCCTCCCAGTTTTGTGTTTCTTTTTCATATTTGTTTTTGTTTGTCATTCTGGGGGACACCATTCTTGCAAGCCTTAAAACTGCCAGGGCAAG
>NW_017729034.1:40800927-40805057 GCF_001723915.1 Gavialis gangeticus | reverse complement strand
CGTATTTTGCCCACCCCGACCTACAGAGATGTGTGAATGGGAGGAAGAATGCAGCCTCCCAGTTTTGTGTTTCTTTTTCATATTTGTTTTTGTTTGTCATTCTGGGGGACACCATTCTTGCAAGCCTTAAAACTGCCAGGGCAAGTAGGCCAGGAGCTCCTAGAGGGCCCAAAGTAGAGGACCAGATCTGCAATGGGTCCGATTGCTGGTCCTACCAGGGTGTGCAGTCCCTGAGGGATGGACTAAAGACTGACTTGAACTGCAAGCAGGATTTAAGTTTGGTTTAAGTTTCATTTATAGCGTGGGCACAAGAAGCAATCCTGTCCATTTTACAAGAGTCTAGTAACTGCACAGTCAGTCAACCAGCCCCGTCTTAGGAAGGCAGTTGACCTGGCTGGGGTCACAGAGCAGGCCTAGCTAGATAAAAGCCCAGGCCCTTAATCACAATGGGTTGTAAGGGAAGAGGAGCCACAAGAAATGTGCATAAGGAGCATGTCTAAGGGTGCTGGTAACACACAAAAAACCTCCCTCACCTCTTTTAAGACTGGGCAAGCTGGGGAGCTTCCCTTGGAAGGAACTGCATGCTGGGCAAGCAATGGGAGCTTCCCTTGGAAGGAAATATCTGGCAGACGATAGCACCGAGAGTCCCAAATGCCCAAGTCTGGGTCACCCAATCCCAAGTCCCTAAGGAGTGGTTTTTCAGGCTCAGATGGGCACAGGCATGTTGAATTATTTCTACAGAATTCTACTTTATTTCTATAGAACATAAATGGATTATGCTAGACTTTTAAAAGGAGCTTCTGATGGAGGTAGGTTTCCAAAGCCCACTGAATTCATGTAGGATTTGAGTACCTAACTCCCTGAGGTTGCTTGAGAAATCACAGCCTTAATCCCTATTAAATTTTTCAGGATGTTTCCTTAAAGACATTGTACATTTTACACAACTTTTAGATCTAGGAAAGACAACTTGGAATGTAAAAATCCTTCCCTGATTAAGTCCTGTACACTTGTTAACGCTGGTTTCCAACACAGCAGCTACTGATGCTTTACAAAGGATCTAAAAATGTGAGCCTTGTGTTTATATTGGCTAAACAAAGAAGCATCTAGTGAAGCTGATACAAGCTGTGCATTTTCATGAATCAGTCTACTTTACAGGTTCCATCTGCTTCTAAATGCTTCCCAGAGAACAAATTCTGTGTCACTGTATTGCATGTTTCCATTGCACTATCCCAAACACACTTAAGCTGCTGACAGATTAATGCTTAGTTCACTTGTGGCATACATTCTTGGGTTCTTACACATGTTCTTATAAGGAAATGGAACTCAATAAGCACTTAATCACAAGTTGGGATAATGTTATTGCACTGAATACAATGCTCTAACTCTGTTTCAGAAACAGACTTAGGTATCTCTCTATAAACCATTGCTGTCACTAGCACAGCCAAGGACCCTGGAACTTGAATAGTTCTTGTAAACCTTTGACTAAGAAAAGCCAAATCAAAATTTGCCAAAGGGTAGCTGCCAGAGCTAGAAAAGTCAAGGTGAGAAAAGTTCAGAAGTCACCAGATGAACTGTCTGCTCTGTTTACCAAAATGCAATTTATTTGGCCTAAAACCACATCTGTTTTGTTCTTTAAAATATATCTGTATCATTGGACCACAAAGCAGTGGGTACTAACATAGTGAAAGAGTGAGTTACTGGTATAAATGCCAGCTAAAGTCTTTGTCCTGAACACTCTACACTCAGAGGGATTATCTATTCTGTAGGAAGGCACTAGCTAGAGAAATCAATATACACTGCATGTGGACAAGCATGTGCAGTGTGAATACCTGCATTTGTACTCATGAAGAGGTGTTGATTTACTGAATATCTGTGGACCAAATCTTCAACAGGTGTAAAAACAGCATTACTCTACTGAAGTCAATTTGCCACTGCTGAGGATTTGGGTCTATTGCATTAATTACAAATATTTGTTTAGCTAAAGACATGCACAATTTGTAGAATATTATTTTAGGGAAAGGTGAACTTTAGCAAGCTTTTATGTCACATTTTGTGAAAATGTTACTTCCCATTCACATAATTTTAAATGAGAGTAAAAACCAGGAAAATCATTAAGCGATTGTTGTCCAGTCTAACCTTGGGAAAAGGTATCAAACACAATAGGGTAATGACTTTTTTTCTCAGACTCCATAATCAATTGTCCTTCATGCATGAAATGAACTGTATCAATAGGCCTCTGTTCTTCCATATACCCTGCTTCAGTTGCCACAGAAATTTTCTAAAAAGTGGAGCAAATTTGAGCCTGACAAAAGAAACAATCCAATAAGAACAACAAAACTGGGTGCTTTATTTCAAAATGAGGCAGGTAATGTTCCTGAGCCATGGTCACTGTTGATGGAGCCTGACTTCACTGATGGCAACAAGAGTTTGGTCATTCACTACAATGAGCCAGGATTTAACAACAGGATCTGCACCCATTTAACCTACCCGTGAATCTGGTCCATGGAATTTTCCATACAGATATTAGAAAGCAGTGATAGGAAAAGTCCTTTTTACACTCTTTTAATAGAGACGGAAACTGTCATGTTAATATCATTTGGATGTAGGCCATTAATGGAACTAACATATGCCAGGGAAACAAAGCAATGGGTGCCACAGGGACAAAGGGCCAGGCACAATAAGAGGACCATATTCCACTGCACCAGCTAATAAGAGCTGGCAGGGTGCAAATGTTGCTCTTCCCTTCAGAGTGAAAGCAAAAGCTGCACCCTTCTGTCCTCCATGAGAGTACAAGGAGGCACAGCTTTTCCTAGAAACACAAGGCCTCTGGAGTGCAATGATCTGGTGTGACTCTACTCTGCCCCTGCTGCAGGGCAGTGATTTGAAGGCACAAAGAAACCCCTGATATTTTGAAAATCTCCAGTGCTGTAGGAAATCACATACTTCTGTTCATTTCATGGCCTCTTGTCTGTGCTTACTTCCATAAAGATAGGAGAACCAATCTCTTGCAACTCTGCACAACTTGATAGCTAATACAGACATTCTTATAGATGTCCAGTCTTGTTAGTGCTCACCTGTACTGCAAGCATGCCAGTAAGACAATACACAGATCAACTGTGTCCTGACAGAGAGAGATAAAAGCTGGATTCTCCATGAAGGATGTTATCTCACTACAACTATGTCACCAGGTTTTCATCTCCAAATTTTGAAACGCCAAATGGGTAGAGGTAATGTTACTTAACTTAGCTTTACATTTTTTAATACTTCTAAAAAATACAAGCCCTACCAGGCAACTACAGTGCTAAGACAAGTTATCTAAGATAACATATCTCTATCTATCCTTCTTATAAAGGATGGGCAACTAATATGCTAGATGTCACTCCTGTTGTAACTTTGTATAAGATATAGGAAACTGCATATTACACAGGGTGAAAGGCATATATGATGGGCCACCTTGTCCAATACAAAGTACGGTAATTTTCCACTTACTGAGCAAGATCTTGTGAGCCTCAGCAAAATATCACAAGATGTATTGTGTGCAATTGTCTGAAAGGAGTTATCACATTTTTTCTGACAAATCTTGAAAATTCCCTAACTAAAAAATTAACCTCCCCAATGGTTTTCCTTTTCCTGACTGTGTGTTGAGCCTTTTGTTTCTTAGTGATGTAGGATGTAATTCCATTTTTTCAAAGTCTGACAAGCAAACTATTACACTAAGAGATTTTCTTTTCTTCTCTATTTTATGTGGTATTTTTATGTAGAAAAAACTGTTTTAGCATGCTCCTACTTGCTGGCTGTCACTTTTGCCAGTTACTGAGAGATTTCTGAAATGCTGGCCAGCCTTAAACATACATTAAATCCTCAGTGTGCCTCATCCTTGGTAACACACCTGAATTAATATGGAAATATATTCATGATGTGACTGCAATGAGCATACTTTGATTCCAGAACTTTATCTTCACTTTTGGCAGCTCATCGACCATGTCCTCCAAGAGTGCATTAAACAGCTGGAGAAAGCTGATTTTCCTCTTAGGCATGTGTTTGCATTTGTGCATGTGTGACAGTATTTTGTTTTCTTTTCTCTTTTTGGAGGGAGGACACGGGGAGGCAGATATCAAAGGGGGGGGGGG
>NW_017729034.1:40792798-40800830 GCF_001723915.1 Gavialis gangeticus | reverse complement strand
GGGGGGGGGGCGGGTGAGAATTTTTTTTCTCCAGACAGGAAGTTTTATTTTTCTCTTCTCCTCTTTTGAAGCTTTTGTTTCTCTCCTTAGCTGATCTCTGCTTTCCTATGTTGTTTCTCTTCTCCCTTTATCGGTTGAGTGTGCTGGATCCTTCAGTTTTCCTCAGTGATGGCTGTATTTCTTTGCTGTATTCATTTACACTTTTTCTTTGTTCACTGGTGGCTTTGCATGTTTTTCTAGAGGTAATATGATTTTTCTCTCTTTGATATTTTTATTTTCCTGAGATTTCTGTCAGGTTAGGTGGTCCTTTAGGCAGACTACTTTCTATTTTCTTTGTGCTTTTTTCCTGTGTGCTCTCTCTCTGTCTCTCTTCTTGACCCTTGCAATACATTGACTCGATTATTGTCCTTATTTAACCCTCAGGTGGACTGCTGTTCTCTACCTATGGCCACTGGTGTTGTTGCTTTCTATTTGCTTCTTTCTTCAAAGTTGAGCTGATGCTGGTGCATCTGCCTGATGATGAAATGGCAAACTGAGAAACAATTTCAACTGTAGAAATCTGGCTATATGCTCAGTGAACACCAGGAAACAAGTTACTCAGGCACCGGCAAAGATCTCAGATACAGTGTTAGGTAGCAGGAGGCAGTATTTGATATCAGGCCTAAAGGGAAGAGATTTTCAGAGTGCAAAGCTTTGAAACCTGTGGTAGAGAAATGGAGACGGGGATGGTTTGGGTGGGGAGCATGAAGAGGTGCAGGGGAAAGACAGTAAATAGCATTTATGCCTTCCTCATATCTGCATCCTTCTTGTACATCTCACCGTAAATTCAGTGTTCATATCTGGTGTTGGGAGGTAAAGAAAAACTTAGTCATAGACCTGACAAGGCCAGGTCGGTATCCACATGCATCAGTGACACAGTTAAGCTCCATGTCCTTCCACTCACATACAGGAATCCCTGACTCCATGCAGCTTTGAGTCCTTGGATAAGGGGGGATTTGCTTCTCTGCTGTTATGGGAATTGTGAGGAACAACAGGGCATGAGGTTGGGGAATGCTAGAAGTGTAGCATGGTGGAGATGGTCCTTCAAGTATGTGACCAGGAATAACGGGTAGATTTAGGCTAGATATCAGGAGGCGCTACTTCACGGTCAGGGCAGCTAGGAGCTGGAACCAACTTCCAAGAGAAGTGGTGCTGGCTCCTACCCTGGGGGTCTTTAAGAGGAGGCTAGACAATCACTTTGCCAGGGTTGTTTGACCCCAGTACTCTTTCCTGCCATGACAGGGGGTAGGACTAGATGATCTGCTCAGGTCCCTTCTGACCCTAGAAACTATGAAACTGTAAATTTGATTAGTGTCAGTTCTTCACAGGACATCCGGTTCCCCCCTTGGAAGGGAGGGAGCCCTGACAGGTATTCAGCTTTTCTGTTATTTTTAGGCATTGTTTCAGTACCTGATACCACTGTAGTTCTCTCCCAGCAATGTGCCAAAGAGAAGATGGGTGGCATCACTGCATTCTGCCTCTCCTTTTTCTAATTCTTTTACCTCTTTTCTCAACTCTCTTTTCAAGCTGCAGTGATTTACCTTCTCCTTTTGCACTGATGCCCAGCTTTCCCTTCCTCTTATTCCAGTCCCCCACCAGGATCCTGGACAATTTCAACTTTCACCTGCATAGCACCTCTTCCTTTAGCTGTTAGAATGGACCAACCATTTCATCTATTGACTCGCTCACTTGCTTGACCTGGCTCTTATCTGGAACTGCTCTCTTTGACTTTTTCATCTCTGAATGCCCTTCCTCTGATTATCATCTTCCCATCACTCATCCTCCTGCTGCCCATCCCATCCATTAATTTTATCAAGACCTTTACTTTCTCCACTGCCTTTGCTCAACTTTCCTGCTCCTCTAGTCACTCTCCAAACTTCCAATCTGCCTCTCTTGCCAGCAGCATCACCTCCATTCCACAAAATGACAGGAAAACTTCTCGTTTCTCCTTATTCTCTCAGCTATTCTTTCTTGCTTCAACTTTGCTCTCCCTCTTGCTACACTACCACAACAGTCTTATCACCCTCCACTTTTCCACCATCTGGGGCTTTCCTTTGGCCTTCACAGAATTATTGCCCGATCTCCATTCTGCACCTCCTCCTCCTTCCCTGCCCAAGTTTGTGACCACTTCTTAAAGCACTGGTGAAAGCTTGCTTCTTCCTATCTCTCCCCACAGCCCTTCTCTGACCTTACACTTGTTCACTCCAACTTTTTGGTCTCTAGTCTGCTCTCTTCTCTCAATCCCTCCTCCACTCCATCAGAAATGGTACTGCTAAGATCTCTTTCCTTGCCTGCAGTGCTATCTGTCCCCTATCCACCTCTTCTTGCATCTCTGAAGAGATTAATTCACAGAAAGCTCCAAAGTCTCCTCATCTTCAATGTAATCCATAATTCCATCTTGGCCTAAATCACCTATACTCATCCTCTACCTGCCCATTTTTCCCTTCTAACTGTTCCCTTCAACTCATTTCCTCACCCTATCTTTAGAATCACCTTCTAGTCCAACCCTTTTGGTCACAGCAGTGCCTGTCATAAACATTCCCATTCTCCTTAAGAAAACTCTTAAAAACCCACTTATTCTGTGAACTGTTCCACTTGTAATGGCAATTCTTGCCATGGCTTTTGTCTTGCAGATCATTGGTCTGCATTCTTTTTCTGTTTTTTATCTAAGCAACAGCTCACCAAAAGTCCCTAAGTGGTTCTCCCCGAGGCCTTCGTTGCACTGTCACTGTCTGACAATCCCAGGGTCTCTATGGAGAATGGCCCAGGACCCACTGGCAGGGCTGCTCAGCCAGGGAGATGGATTGGGGCGAGTGGGTGGGGAGTGGCATTGGAGAGAAGGATGGGTGAGCGAGGCCAGGGCTGGGGCTAGGATGGTAGGGCAGGATCTCGAGGCAGTGACAGTATGGGGCCAGGGCCTAGGGCAGAGCCATGATCTGGTCCCCGCATGCCCCTGCCTGTGGAACCAGTGCCTATTCCACGGGTGTGCAGGGAACAGATCATGGCTCTGTCCTGGGCCTCAGCCCTGCACTGTCACCACCCCATGATCCCAGTCCCACCCCAACCCCCGCTCACCTGTTCCACTCCTGGATGCCTCTCCCCACCCACCTGCAACTGCAGTCCATCCCCCACGGCTGAGCGCATCTTGTCCATGCAGGTCCCAAGCTGGTTTCCATGGAGACCCCACCTGCCTGCTCCATCTGGTACACCTGGCAGTGGGTGCAGGGAAGACGGGCCCAAGGTGCCCTGGCATCAGGGCTAGGGCTTCTGGGAAGCTAAGTCTGGTCACTGTGCCACCCAGCTCTGCTGTGGACCCAGGGGCAGCGTGACCAGCCACACTTGCAATGGTCCAGGTTGCCCACAGGCCATATAAAACCCTTGCAGAGACTATGGTTGACAGTTCAGTCCTTTCCATAATGATAATCTGGATTCTCCATAGAAGTTTTATAATGGAGATGGAGAAAAAATGAAGAGTCACGACTGTGTCAGAGAAATACGAGTCTCTGAGAATCTCCATGATCTAGTTAGAGACATATTTTCTTCAAAGAAAACCAGAGAAAAGTTAGTGTCAGCTAACAATAGAATCAAGGTTGAAACAGCTCCTGGGAGCAAGTGAATGGAAGAGTAATATGTCTTACCTGAAAGTAGGGAAGAATGAGAAGTCTGACATGCTACACACAGAGTAACCACATAATGAACCAGAAAATCTATTTTGCATACTGGCCAATGACTGGTGTTGAGAAAGATGCAGATATTTTGGCACTCATAGACTAAACGGTGAAAGCCTCCTTTCACTGTCCAGTCTATGTTTGGGTGGGTTTTTTTAGTGGGATGAAACTTTATATTGAAGTTCCCTATTTTCAGAAAAAGGAGGTACACCATTTGCAGAAGTGGTGAAAATGTTCCTAAAAATGTGTCAGAGCCTTTAGCTAAAGGATTCATCTATCAGTCTCCATTTTAACCTTGGCTTCTCTGCAGAGACTGTCAGCAAGTGTGCCAATTGCTGTCAGCGGGTGCACACATCCACTAAAATTTAGACTAAGAATATCAACCTATTTCACACAGCCCACAACCCAGATACTAAACGGTAGCTTTTCACCAGTAACCTGGGGTTATGCCTTACATCTCTAATCCTTCCAGTGGTTCTCACCCATTTGGGCTGTCTCTCTTCTTCTTCTGTTTTCCTCATTACACTTCAGGCCCTCCCACCCTGCCTGGTTGTTTATTATTATGGCTACTAGTCAATTGCCCATCAAGAATGATGGATTTCAAAGGAGTGTTTACATGGCTGGCACCAAAGGGGGGGGCAGCCATGTAAACACTCCCTCTGCTACCTCCTCCTCCAGCTTTTGTCATGGGAGCTCCCTCCCCCCACTTGCCTCTGCCTCCTCCCCTGAGCAGGAGGGCTTCCCCCTGCCTCTGTGCCTCCCCTCCCTCCTTCCCCACTGCCTCCCCCTCCCTGCTGCCTGCTGGTAATAAAAGTTGTGGGGTGCATGTCTGCATCGGGCACCCTGTCCCACCAGGCATGGGGGGGTGTTGGGGTGGGTGGCGGGAGGGCACTGCCACTGTGCGGCCCCACCTCCCATGCCCACCCAAGCCAATCGCTGCCCTCTCAGCAACAGTTGATGAAGAGCGTTATGGACAGACAGACACACAGACTAAGCCCCGTGTGTGTGTGTGTGTATACACACACACACTCTCTCTCTCTCTCTCTCTCTCTCTCTCTCTGCTGGTAACTCCTTTGAGGCCTTAGTCAGTACTAATGCCTTCTTCATATAAACAGATGCAGCTTCTGCTGTGAGGCATTAGTCACTGTTCCTTGTTATTAACCCATTTACCATTTCTGGATAACAAAACAACAGAATTATTCTTAAGTGTTGGTTAAAGTCCCCATTTTGAGTTCATTCAAAAATACTCCAGCCCTAATATGATTAATTATACAAAGGAATTTAACATATGCCTCTCTCAGTTACCTTGTTGCTGATTTTTTTAAATGGTATGAAAGCATATCTCCTCCATTCATATTTTACCACAAATTACATGACTTTTAGGTATACCTTTTACTTTTTTAAATAGCATTTTCAGTGTTTTTTCTTTTAATAAACACTGGGCTTTAAATATCAGTTATAGCAGTATACTGCCACTTTCTGCAAACCGTAAAAAGTTGGCAAAGTTGGGCATTACATTCTGCTCTTTTCTTTCATTCTGTGAGGCTGCATTCTTTACCTTCACATTTCTCTCCCAGCCTCAGGTGAACACAAGAGATAAGATTTATGGTTGCTATAGATGTTTTATGATCAAGAAAATACCACTGACTGTTGCTCACTAAATTATTATCAATGGGATCACAAATGCTTTAGCAGTCACAGCTCTCTATGGGGCCTCCCACAACCATAAGATACCCATTGGCTCTTAGACTTTAACCCTTAAGCACCGGCACCCCCTCGTGGTCCTATGCATCACTGCAGTTTGCTTTGTTGCAGTGTTCAGAGGACTGACTTTAAATAATAAGTAAAAGCAGGGTGCCTTTTTAAAGCCATGTTATGTTGTGGGGTGGGGGGAAATCTTTTGCCCCTCAGCAACAAACCCTACAGAGCCTATCAGGACTGGAAATAGCATTTTATTTTTAACTGTCTAGCTGCTCCATCTCTCACATGACTATTATAAAAGATACCTACCTCTGAGTTCAGAGCTTATTTTTATGACACATTGAATGAAGAAAAGGAAATCAATGGAATACAAGTGTATATCTTTCCTGAGGAGCATTCTTGGAGGCTTTAAAAGAAAAGACAGACACTGTGCCTTTTTCTCCCATTTTATGTTCCATGGTTATGTTCAGCTTTTTACATAAACATGCTTCATGGAAAAGAAACTGTAAAATTCACAGATTTATTAATCTGTCTTCAGACACAGTTCATGTATTTGGAGAATCTGGCAAATTTACTTAACAATAATTCTAAATTAGGAATATCTGCTCTACATGTCATTAATACTTCACAAAAACTCAACAATCTTCTCTGACAATATTGCAAGGCCTGCTGTGATCTATGCTGTGCACAAGTGTCTTTGAACTGTGCACATATAAATGTGCATGAATACCAGTTTAGAAAGAGACTGTCCAGTTAAGCCTTGGCTGTGTCTTTACAAAGAAATGAAATCACACTGGACTAACTCCTTTCCCCTCTATACCCGCCAACTCTGAGTCTCAAGATTTGACACACGATTTCTGTAGGGACTGTAAGGAAATAATCTTTTTTCTTCAACTGTGAAACTGTGGAGTCCTAAGTCTGCAATAATTCAAAGTGCTTTTGCACTGAAGACAAGGGACTGTTGATATAAATAGAAGCAATGTCCATCTGAAGTCCATGGGACTTACAGTGAACTTAAAGCTAAGTACTTGATTAATGGCTACACAAAAGAAGAAAGAACTCAGCTAACTTCAAACATGCTCTCTCTGCAACTGAATCTCACTTGTTGTATTGAAGCTTAAACCCAGAAAGGAAAAAGCAGAATTTTTCTCAGTCACCTTTCCTCTGAAATCCAACATGTGAATTTTGTGACCAAATTTTCCCTCCATTTAGTTACAGCACATAGCAGATTTTTATACCAGGCTCCTCTGGAAATACCCATATTAGAGGCATACTTCCTACATTTGTCTATAGGTTTGAGGCAGAAAAAAGCCCTGGAAGATGTGTGATATGGCCAAGGTTTGGGGGCCAAACTAAGTGAGTGTGTGCCTGAGTAAATGCATGAGAATCATTCCATTTGTGAGCAGGCACGAAAACTAAGTGTCCAGGTGTTAACTGAGACATGACAAATCGGATTAAAGCCCCTTGTTGATATTCTGTTATTTTTGTGGTTAGGGCTCATGAGAAATTTTGTAAGGAAGTTTATTTTTGTAAGCTGCTGAGTGCTGACCATGATGTAAAGTGGTTTTCACTTAAATGCCTGCTAGCTTTTGTTAGAGCTCTTGGACAGAGAAATTGTTATGGTGAGAATTTCCAGAAAACATCTCTACAACTGTTGGCATTAGAGGATTCAGTGAAAGTATATGTTGTAGATTTCAACAAATTATAGACAATTATGGTTTAGGGCAAAATAGTCAGTAGTTTTCCATTGTGGCAGCTGTCAATTCTCCCCTACCTACTGAAAAATTTTAAAATACTCAGCAACACATAAACAATGTTCTCTACAGAATATTATTATAATTATCTATAACCTTAAGGTAGGTTTTGAATATATAGGTTTGATAAAATCAGTTGTATGCAATTTAACCAGCTGTCTCTTATCAGATAGTTACATGAAATGGGCAAGTCTGAAGAATCCGTAACTACTGCAATAAACATATACATTATAAGATAGTGTATTGCACACAGCAGTGAATATTAATCCTGCTGGTTAAATAATGGGAAACCTACAATAAAAACATTACCTGAAATTAAAACTGTTTTTGACCAGTTCTTTAGAGCCTTTTAAAATTGTGAAAATCATTTCCCATTTATATGGACTGCTTGAATTTTCAGGTGATTCCCTATGGAGAACAGTATGAATATTTTTTCCATAGCTGAGAAAAGGAAAATAGATAGCTGTAATGGAACTGCAGGAGCAGCCAAGCAGTAGATTGATTCAACAGGAGAAATTCAGTGCATCCCAAAAGATTTCCTAGGATTTGCAATCCTGCTGCTTAAGGCGCAATTTGTTGTAATGAGAGACTGAGGATTTTCTTTCAGGTGCGTCAAAGCTTGTAGTCATGGCTTGAAGGTAAAACGAGGAGAACTACAACTGAAAATCTCCTTCTTCAGGGAATGCTTTTTGGACCTACAGAGACTACGGACAACTTCCTCAAGGTGCAAAAGATGTCAAATTTCTCATGCAAGTAACATCTCAGTAAAAATTGCCGGCTAATGTAAAGGGTGGGGGGAAAACCCCAATCCTACTGTATTAAATGGTTTGAAAACTACAGTACACACCACTGAACAAGCAGGGGAAATTT
>NW_017729034.1:40785770-40787798 GCF_001723915.1 Gavialis gangeticus | reverse complement strand
TCATGGCTTGAAGGGAAAACGAGGAGAACTACAACTGAAAATCTCCTTCTTCAGGGAATGCTTTTTGGACCTACAGAGACTACGGACAACTTCCTCAAGGTGCAAAAGATGTCAAATTTCTCATGCAAGTAACATCTCAGTAAAAATTGCCGGCTAATGTAAAGGGTGGGGGGAAAACCCCAATCCTACTGTATTAAATGGTTTGAAAACTACAGTACACACCACTGAACAAGCAGGGGAAATTTTATTAAATGAACTGATAGTTACACTCTCTCACTGTAATCATTATTTTGCAAAATGCATGCAGAAACCCACTCCATGTTGATGGCCTGAAGGTAAGTATTAGCAAGTTATGAGAGAAAACATGAGGGAGGATTTTAAAAGGGAACATTCAAACAGGTACAATATTGGGTTGGGGTGAAATTCACCCCTCTGCAGAGGGCTGGCACAAGTCCTATGTGTTACCAAATTTCCACTTAAGGCCTATTTTGAAAGGTTCAGTGGGATTTGTGAGATGCATATGGCATGAATTCTGCCCTTAAGGAATGGGAATATTTCAAAGCACTCATGCTCTATTGCTGTAACAAGTCATATCTGTAACACATGCTTGACTTCTCTGCTATTCCGATCATCCACAACGTATGTGAAATCTTTTGCTTCTAACTGAAGACCTCACTGATGGGTTCTATCTAAATTCATGGTTTGAGCTTCATTCACAGACAGCATGGTAAGGGGACATTACTCAGTAGAAGAAGAAGAATGCATTAGGCACTGGATGTTCACATTTGCAGTAACCTGCACTGTTTTGCCTTTTGTCAACTCCTACTGTATGCTCACATGATACAGACAACATAGAAAACAGAGGCTGCACTGTGAAGCTTATTTTCAGCTTATGCTGATAGAATGAATGATATGGTGAACAGGACCTGTGCCAATAGAGAGAAATTCTGCCTTCCAGTGACTCCTGGAAAGGTTAACAGGCCCAGAGCCAAAAGACCTAAATTCAGCAGGGGAACAACAAGCAAGATCAGTCCACCTCAGTACCTCCAGGACCTTTGCTGATATACAAAAGGCTGTCGATGTCAGAAACTCCTCCAGAATCTAGCACAGCAGCAAGTATCATGAGGAAGACAATGTCAAATACCTTTTCAGCCTCCTCATGTCAACAGAATAAACATTAGGCTGTTCACTCTCCGTTCATTCACACCTCACACACAATTAATTGCATTCATTCAGTGGACTCGACACAGTTTGACTCAGCCTCCTACATGTGTACACCTTCCCACTATCAACTTCAAGTTTGTTCTGGGTAAGATACTGGTGAGCTGATGATGAGAGAGAGTAACTCTACAAACAAGCAAACTTTTGTGACAAAAGGATGGGAATGAAGAACTGGCAGGGGCTACTGTGTGTAAATGGAGCTGGCATTATGGTTTTCACTAAAATTTCTCTTGCTTGTCTCCTGACTAAGCAAAGAGGGATTTTTATTCCATATACCCACACAGGATACTAGGAAACTGAGGTTGAAGGTATGCACCAAATACTTTTAGGAATAACAATGATGAGCATTCATTAAGCACGTTCCAAAGCATAAAACAATCTAGCCTTTAATGAGGGAACCATCGCCATGGACCAGTTGAATAAAATAATCTCACCACAGATCTTACCTGTATGGTTCCAGTGTCCTGTTGCCATAATGCAAAGCTTGCTCCCAAAGTCCAAGATTAATACAGGCATCCATGGCACAGTCAAGCAGTTTTAGCTGATAGATGTTTTTGTCTGGGAGACAATCAGCATTGTTATTTAGAAGAGTCTGGCATGTCACCAGAACTTGCTCCCACTCTGTTATTAACCTGAGTTAAGGAATCTTCTTCATCAAACAAAAGTACAAGCTATTAGCAGGGAACAGGAGCTGCAGGGCATTAAGATAAAAAAGCTTCCATTATTTCAGGCTCTGCTTCAACTCTTGAAGTTCTTCTTCAAAATATAAGTGGTACGTTAGGTAAATACATTATGTTTACAGTTAAC
>NW_017729034.1:40774195-40780770 GCF_001723915.1 Gavialis gangeticus | reverse complement strand
ATCAGGGAACAGGAGCTGCAGGGCATTAAGATAAAAAAGCTTCCATTATTTCAGGCTCTGCTTCAACTCTTGAAGTTCTTCTTCAAAATATAAGTGGTACGTTAGGTAAATACATTATGTTTACAGTTAACAAACCAACTGTTAAAGCAGGTTATATTTTCAGCCGTAAGGGGTAAAACAAAGGTGAGAAGATGAGATATATTATTATTTATAATATATAGCTGAAGAAAAACTCAGGTACAATTATTCTTTAGCTATTTGAAACATTACTATTTTCTTAAAACTCCCTTCCTAGTTGCAAAGATTTCTTTAGTGTTCTCATGAAATTAAGACCTAGTCTGCGGATACCTAATTTTCTTTTTATTTGAAACAGTTTCGAAAAGTGAAGGTTTTTTCCTATGATATAATTGGTTGCAAGAGAAAAGTAGCACTCCAGGTTTCTTGGGAAACAGAGGAAGCACTGCAATTCTACTGTGTGATTGTAAGTTAAGTTTAAGGACCTTAACGATAAAGAATATTTTAATCTCCAACACGACAAGAAGCTTCTTTTGTGCATTTGAAAGGGAGGAAAAATGAAATGGGGTTTTCCTTCAAATGAATCAAATGCTCATTATTGCAAAGCACTGATATTTATCAGGTCTTAAAGGATGTCTTTACACATTTTCTGGGATGGGGGGAAGCACTTTAATTAGAGCAGCTATTGGAAGCTGGTCTAATTAAAATGCCCACATCATCTTGTATTCAGCATCTCACACTTCATAAGGGCAGCAAAGGCACTTTAACTAAAGCTCATTCAACAAGCTTTAGTTAAAGTGCTCTTGTCACCATTTTGAAACATGGAGACACTGAATACATGTGACACCGAGGATGCTGCAGCACACTAATTAGAACACTCCAGCAGACCTGATTGAGTCCGCTCCAATGTAGTCTAATGAGAACGTGTTGGAGCAGGCATTGGGCACATGGATGGGTGCTCAAAGTTACTTGATCTCATTGTATGCCCATTTTTCTTTTCACTGGTGTAAATCATGAGTGACACGATCATTAATAGACATGCATTAATGTAAACCAAATCTCAAAGCAAACGTGCAAAGAAACAGGCCTGGTTTTCATATTCTTCATCTGTAAATTGAGTATTATGAACTTGATTTGGAAAAAGCCTTTAGGTACAGCCTTAACTAGCACATAAGCAGCTAACTGATGTCTCATGTACCAAAACCTGCACTAGCAGACACCACGACGTGGCACGAAGTAGCATCATGTCACATCACAGCACAACTTTTTTTGCATCTGAATGGCATTTTGTACCCAACTATTTCCAAAGCTTTAGAGCAATTCACTTAATACCACTGGAAAATATTTTAGGGTCCAATCCAGCAAACAATTTAAATGCATCGTAATTCCATGGTGGAATAAGTTGGTTCACCTAACAGCAGCAACCATGCCAGCTGCTATTTTTGGACCCCCCCCCCCGACAGTTGGTGTTCAGGGCTCGTGCCCTGGTCCTGTCCCTCCCTGCTCCACAGTTATGCTACTGATACTTGCCCTTAGTTATTACGAGGTTAAGTTAACAGTTTGCAAAACTTCCTTTCAAACCCTTAGATCAGAGATGCTCAACCCCCAGCCCGGGGTCCAGACCCAGCCCATGGAGCCATGCCATCCAGCTGATTGGGAATGGTGGCAGAGTTAATTGCTGCTTCCTTGCTGTCAAATTTTCAGACTGGTGAGGAATCTGGCAGGTTGGAGAGCATGGCCCTGCATGCTAGTTTGGGTACATGGGACTGGGATTGGACAGAGCCTGGCTGGGGTAGTGTGGATCCAGACATGGTACATGGGGCGAGGCTGAGCTGGGATAGGGCTCAATCCCATGCACCAATCCAACAAAGGATCTGGCCTGTGGATTGGTCTCATACCTCTCATCTGTCCCATAGGGCCATAAGGTCAAGTACCACTGCCTTAGATGGATAGCATTTTACAAAGGAAAAAACTTGTTCTTATTATTAATGACAACAATGATGGGGTATGTGAATACAGATTACCTATATAAGATTGTACTACACTGAAAGTTTAGATAAAAGGATAAATACAAAATGGTTAAATCTAACAGCATTTTGACAAGACTTCTTATACTATGTCTTTTGAGAAAAAGATTAGCATAATAATAAAGTTGATGTTAATTTAATGTAGGATTACAGAAACCTTTATGAAAACTCTTCAAAGGTTACACACAGTCATTTCAGAATTGTACCTCAGCTTTTATCTCTTGGACACATGTCACTGTATCCTTTATGGCTGATTAAGATGAACAGGAGAATGCAAGATTATTTTCACTTGACATAGTTTTTGTAGTAAGCAGAAAGCAATGACATGCTAAAGAGATTAACATTCTAGCTGATGCTCAGTATCACTTGAGATGCCTTCCTAAATCAAGATATTGTTTCATATGTTTTGTTAGCATCTGATATGAGAAGTGTAATATCCTAAATCCTCTTGGGGCCTAATTCTGGCTGGTGAGGTACATTTTTACAAGCCAGAACACCAGTAGTCAGCAGTAAGGGCACAAAGAAGAAACCTGTCCAAATTCTGCCCCAGGCTAGAAAAGTGGCCATCAACTGGCTCTGCAACTGTGAAATGATCTGAGAGAGATAAGGATTCTTCTTCTCCCTTATTTCCTCTGCACCCAGTTTTATCTGCCCAATTTGTGTGTACAACCCCAGATTTGGGATTTAGGTTATACACCTTCATGCACTCTTTCAGGGTGCTTACGCACAAACACAGAGTACTGTATCAATTACTTCCATGGCTCACGTCTGGAAATTGGTCATCTTCACAACACTCAATTTTAGAAACTTCTTTTTGTTGTTTTTACTTTTGGCTGGCTGGCTGGCTGTTTTAAAGGAAGTATAATATCTGCAGAAAACTGATGGGCAAATACCTCACTCAGCAGGGAAAGTCTCCAACTCATTATACAACTGAGTGGACAAGTGTAGCTGTCAAGGCTGCCTCTCAGATACCGCACAAGACAATGCAAACCAATTTACAGTACTGCAACCCTGGGACTCAGCAGAAGGAGAGCGGAAACATTTCAAGTGGCAAATCCCTGACAGCAAAAAACTGAGCAAACAAACAACTAAGACTGAATTTCTAATCCAGTTCTGGTACCATTGGCTGGAGCATTTTCAAACAAACAAATGATTTTTGGTTTAAGATCTTATCAATATGGTCAGAATTTAAGGCCTAAATTTTCAAAATGACCTACATTTCTGCAGGTGCAATATTGCTCCCACAATTAAATAAGACTCATTACAATGCATTTTGCTTGCATTTGTGTTACTTTGGAAAACTAGCTGCACAAGTTAGGCATCAAAATGGCTATAACTGCACAGGCAAATAAACATACCCACAATTTAGCATCCACGTGAAATTGTGGGCTCAAAATTGTTCCTGAATTATTGAAGGTCTGCTTCAATTCTGACTAAAATGGCATGGCCAAGGACTTACTGACTGTTCTATGCTTGAACATCTTGCCACACGTGAATAATGGAGTACAAGGTATAAGCAAACATACCTTTTAACCACTTCAAAAGGGAGAGAATGGGGTGATGAGTCATGATGACACTTGGGAATGAATATCAGCTGTCACTATCTAACTGTTAGTCTGCAGGATCCTGTAGCGATACAAATTAGCTTTGTGAATGGTCCTTCTGAAATCAAGTTACTATGCAAGTACTATTGCCACAACTGTGCCTACTATTAGGCAAAAAACATAATGACAGGTTTTGTGCTAATAAACTGACTCCCTCTGATTAGGAGGAAAAATTGTGTTTGTCAAAGGGAAGTTGGGTCATCTGGCATATATTTTTGAGATATTCTGATCTGTTGGTTTCCAGGTCAGAGCATTTCAAAATAAACCTGTTTTTTTCAGGGCTTTAAAGAAGATCTCAAAGACTCTTGCTTTCATAGTTCCCTAGCTGGTCACAGTGCCAGAAAACAGTAAGATATCTTGATATTATCCATGAATTAAATTCAGACCTGTTGTAACTTCACTAAAATAATGGAGTAAAACCAAGGATGAGCATGGGTTAATATACCGTACCAAAGATCTGGCTACCAAAATCTTGAGTTTTGTGTTGTTTAGCTTTGCTTGGTCAGTTTTATGTTCTTGATATAGGTACAAGGAGGCCATTATGCCTTAACACAGTTTATCAGCAAACACAATCTCATTAAATTTGGCTTATCCATTGTTCGGAGTATTATAATTACTCAATAATCTGTCTGAAGCTGCTACTGGGCTAAAAACTCTGTTAAAATAAGTACTGTAAAAACAGTGAGGTTACCAGCTGTTTAGAGCACTGGGGACAAACAACCTAAGTGGTTTTATGAATGGGATATGTTGTGCTGTCCTGTGATGGCAGGGAAATGAATTTAGTGAACCAAAAGTCTCCTGTACTTCCTATGTTCCTAAGAAGCAGGTGTTATCCATGCCTTGAAGAGAATGAAATTTAAGACAACATAATCAATAGTACAATTAAAATTATTATTTGGTTTACTTACACCTTACCTGAACATTTAAAAAATGTGAAAAGGAAAGGTTAATAAAAAAAGGCATTTCTACCATTAAAAGATGTAAAACTCACAAGGTGAGCACTTGGGATCATCAGCAATGCCAAGGAAGACCTGTGACCTGTTACTGAAAGGATACCTTCTGGTGATTTGAGGTTTTTCACTTTGGTTACAGCATCTCTGCATTCTTTCCATGCTTGCTCCTCACCTGCCAACATGTCAGCATCCTGGTTCAATAGAAACAAAAGCAACAGACAAAAGTGTTTGATAAGGGAAAGAGAGCTGATTCTGAATATGTAAGGATGCACAAGAGGGATGAGAAAGGGTATAAAAGAGACTTTTAGGACATAAAGAATTGAGTAAGTCTATCAAAACCTTTCCTTGGAAATAAAATTCTAGATGGAAAGCTCAGTTCACATGGTGATCATGCTTTCTCTGTGCTTAAATGCCTGGAATTTACCAGTGACTGAACACACTAACAGAACATTCAAGAAATCGGCTAAAATTCTTTAAACTGTGCAGTGATTAAGGGTTTGAATTCATAATAATTGCATATTCACATAAGAAACCTGTATAAGAATTACAGTCAACTGATTAAGGAACAAAACCAATAACATATGCTTTAGGTTGCATATCAAAACAGCTCAGATTCCAAATACTTAGAAAGAACTGTTTACCAGCAATCTATAGATCCAGAAATATGAGCAAAAATTACTTGACCAATCATTTCAACTAACTTCAATAATGCTAAGCTGAGCACAGACAATCTATAAGCAGGAAGAGGCTAACTTCATTCAGTATGAAATTTAGAAGGAAGGATGTAGTAAACTAGTCTACTGCTAAAAAAGTATTAACACAAATTTTCTCTAATCACACCTCATAATCCCTGCCCTGCCAGTAGACCAACAGCAGTAGACATTTTCACCTTGTTCATTTATAACATAGGATATGGAGGCAAAATACCAAATACCTTTAAAAATCTGGCCCTTAACCTACCTGTTTTTCAATCTCCACATCTGTACAACGGAAAGAGCAATATCCACCTTTGTAAAACACGTTGATACTCTCAGATGAAAGTGTTACAGAGCTGTAAAATGTTTCAGGACGAATCTTGAAATAAGATCTCAAAAGCAGCCCTCCAAGGGGGGAGGGGTGGTGGAGGAGGATTACATGAAGAAGATGGGGTATGAAGAACTAACCAAATGCTTTTGAATGAATATACACTCAATGGGTACTACAAGACCACTGCTGTTAAGAAGACTTTAATCTGTCTTTCTTGTGCTACATAAATAGGGATCAATAAGGGAAGAAAATTAATTACTGCAGATTCAAAATAACTGAAAATATTTACAGCTAGCCTGTGCTCACTTTCATGTTTGATGTTATAGCTCTGTCTTTCCATCTATCCCACAAGATAGTTGGGCTCCTGTATTGCCCAAGAGATGATTTAACCTAAATTGGTCTCAGCTGCCTCATAATTCTGTAACATTCTGCATTAGAAACTTACAAAGACGGCAACGTTACCTTACAGCAATTTGCAAATGTGCTTACCATAAAATCAGTTGTATGATCAAAAGGCTCACCTGGAAATAATTTTGTTCATAGCTAAGTCTGCCACCAGAAAGAAAGAAGGTCAATTTTGGAACAAAACGGGTCATATTTCAGGAGTTATTTTAGTAATTAACAGCAGACACCTAAACTCATTACACTTTGCACCAGATTTATACCAAAAGCATTGATATAACCCTACAGACTTAATGGTAATGCATCACTTTAACAAATACGCTGAATTGAGTCTGTTTGCTATTTGACAAAACTATTCTGAATATTGGGTTTGATTCTATTCACACAATACAGTAAAACTGGAGGTGCTGCAGCAATTTACGCTGCTGTAAATGAAAGGCAACTCTGGCCCAAAACACGTAAATCAGGGGTGTCCAAACTTTTTGAATGTGGGGCTGGATCACAAACTTTTTATCCCCCAGTAGGCTGGCGAGCCATATTCAAAGACC
>NW_017729034.1:40753659-40773367 GCF_001723915.1 Gavialis gangeticus | reverse complement strand
CTGGGGTCCCACAATGACCTCAGCCAATTCCCTCACAAAGGGCCAGGATGTTGCCCACAGTCTACATGGGTTCTGCAAGCAGTTACTATATAGGGCATGGGCCTGGGCAGCCACCTCTCCCACTGCTGTGCAAGAGGGAAAGGTCTGTTGGGGGGTGGGGGGAGGAGTGGTCCATGTCCTGAAAATGTAGCCTGCATGGCTGAGGATGGGGGTCAGCATGCTGCTGGAGCAGCCCATGCAGTTAGGGGGTCCTAGGGGCCCACCCCCACAGCGTGCAGCCTGTGCAACGCATGCTGGTGTTATCTGGGGGGCCACAGCCTCACCAGGTCTGAACAGCCCTGGACTAGCTTATCCTTGAGATCTGTTACTAACTTGATCATGGTCATTGTGGTTAATTAAATAGAAATTGTAGGCATATACTGCAGAGACGTGGAAGAGATCTCAAGGATAAGCTAGTCCAGGGCTGTTCAGACCTGGTGAGGCTGTGGCCCCCCAGATAACACCAGCATGCGTTGCACAGGCTGCACGCTGTGGGGGTGGGCCCCTAGGACCCCCGCACTCTACGGGCTGCTCCAGCAGCATGCAGACCCCATCCTCAGCCATGCAGACTACATTAGCAGAACCTGAACCGCCAAGGAGGCGGCTGGACATAGAACGCCTCTGGGCCGGGCTCCTCCTGCCTCCTGCCCAGCCCGGCTCCAACAACCGCGTGCCCTGCAGCCCCCGCCCAGCCCCAAAGTGCCCCCAGCTCTGAGCGGGAATTTACCTCGTGCCTCCGTCCATCATGCATGCGGGCAGGGCGCAGGCCATGCTGCAGCTCCCCCGGCCATGCACCTGGGCAAGGGGCAGAGCCAGAGAAGAAGCTGCATGTGCAACTTCATCTAATCAGGCGTGGCTGGGGCAGCCCCGCACCGCGCAGCGCTCAGGGCAGCGGTGGCAGGACCCGGCTCACTGATGAGCTCAGCCCTGAGGAGGTAAGCAGCTCCCCTCCCCTCACTGCCGGTTGGAGCCCGCGGGCCGGCCCTGCCCGCCTCACCTCAGCTCTGCCGCAGCTCCGCGCTTGGTGGTGGTGCCACCACGGACCAGATAAAATAGCTTGGCAGGCCACATGGAAGCCTGCAGGCCATATGTTGGACAAGCCTGATGTAAATGATTAGATGAAAGTGGATTCGGTTAAGATCTCCATAGCCATCACAGCGCAGCTCCTAAACACAATACAACATTTGGTATTGTTGTACATGGACCTGACCAGGTCCAACAAGCACACAGCTGGATTTAGAAGTGAGAGTAAGAATGGTGTACAAATTACCACACCAGTTAATGGATGTGAAGCATCCTTAGGAGGTTTAGTTTACAAATTGCAAGATGGAGATGGTCCAAATCATGCAGCAAGGTAGGATTTTAACTTGGACCCTTCTGTGAGGTGCTTTTCCTAGTGCACCCCTCTCTATCTGTATCTCAGCATGAGTTATAGGAACACTGGGTTGGGTTCTTAGCCCTTACTTCAGTGCGCTAGCTGAAACGATGCAAAGAGGTTCCTTCAGTTGAAGTGCTCCATGAAAGGGCCCAGGATAGCGACACAATTGCATTTTGATGGA
Organism: Gavialis gangeticus; assembly: GCF_001723915.1. Classification (NCBI taxonomy): domain Eukaryota; kingdom Metazoa; phylum Chordata; order Crocodylia; family Gavialidae; genus Gavialis; species Gavialis gangeticus. Next base: position 40,771,769 of record NW_017729034.1, on the reverse strand, counting down.
GGAGAGGAACTGCATCCTATCTGCCCTTTGCCCCATCAGAGCCTAGAGGGGGTGGGTATATGGCCATGTCCCTCTCCAAGGTGGATTTACTGGCATGGATGGAGTTCTGAGCACAGACTTGAGGATTAAGTCACTGGTTTCAGTGGAATATTTGCTTTTATTTTTCAGGACCAGGCTCTTGAGAGATTTGCTTGGGTGAAAGCTGAGTAAAGACCTGATGATGTGTCCTTTAAGCACCTCTTCTTTCTGGAAAGTGAGTCTTTTGTTGGTGGCATTGTTGTAGTGCCAAGCATCAGACCAGATGGAAAGTCCCATCCCTTTGCAGACAACTGTGCCTGTGGATGCTGGCTGCCCCTTCAGTAGAATAAGTCAAGTGGAAGCTGAAGAAAAACTAGAAGGGAGATGTCACTAAGAAAAACTTGAGGCTGCCAGCTTAATAAGCTTTTCCAAATAAGTTGTTTCTCTCACTGACTTGGACAATGCTCTTTAAGTCATGGCCATGTGATATGACTAAGCCAGCTAAAAATACAAAGCTGCTTTGGAATAGGAATTACAAAAATAATTGAAGTGATTAATAGTTATGCCAAACTTTAATTTCATCAAAGAGCATGGCAGTAACAGTATTTAGCTTTCCATGAAGTAACCCATTCAACATGACTTTTTCTTTTAGAGCATGTTCCCAGTCAAACTTTCAGGTGTGCAGAGTTGCCAGCAGTACAAAGGAATGTGTTATTTTATCTGCTGAAAAAGAGAGCCCTCCTATAGTAAAGAAAAGGCTTTTGAACAGTGATGCAGGTTTAGTGACATATGCCTAATTACTTCTCCCACTGTCAACAATGGTGTTCAACACAAGATCTTATTCTTCAAAAGAATAAACTGATTTGTGCTTTGCTCTGGAAAAAAAATAATTTACTGCATCACAGAGATACACAATAATCTTCTGACAGGCAAGGCAGGAAAGTTCACAGACTCAGGCTTTGCATGCTGAGAGGCGTGGTGGGGAAGTGTGAATGGATATATGTCTGTGTGTATATGTGGGGAAGGAAGTAAAACTGGAAGGAAAATGCACTCAGTTTCACTACGTGCACTTTCCCCAGCAGGCTTTATGCTAAAGTATGAGCGAATACAGACCTACCAACAGCCATAAATGACTGGCAACAACTCACCGGAGTCAGAGACTGCCAGCGGACATGCTAATTGAGTTCCCAACTCTGAGCTTAAAAGGAATGCATGGTCTTTGTGTTGGTTTATGCCTGGGGAACGATAATCCAGGCACCTTCTTCCCCACTCCCTCACGCATGCATGTATATGAGATACTCACATTTAGTGCTAAGCCTGTCTACTGATAGGGTAAGAAACAATATTAAAATAAAAATTCTACCCTGGATTCTTCCCTCCCCACCTTCCTTGTGGACAAACTCGCAGAGTTGTGGCTTTCCAACTGCAGAGTACCTGATGTTCATGGCCTCAACTTGGCATTCTCTAGAAATACACAAGGACTTCCTCTGTCCCCTGTACTGCCCACACAGCTGTCTGAGACACCACACTGCTACTAAGCAGTACAAGCTCAGTGATCTTCCTGCAAGGTGGTATTTAAGTTGCAGTAAGCGAGCTAAGGATGTAATAAGTATGGCCAGATTTGCTATATTACACAGACCTATACATTTTGGAAACCTGACATCTGGAGTGGCTGCTTACTTGGCACAGGCTGTGTTACTGGTGTAGAGCAGTGATTCTCCCCTGGGGAGTCGCAAAATCCTCTCACAGGTGTTACAGAGCCTGGCTCCCACGTGATGAGGTAAGTGCTCTCCACCCCACATCCCTGCTCCAGCCTGGCACCTGCTCCATCCCCAGCATCCTGTGGAGAAGCAGCTGGGTGGCTGCTCCCCTGGGGACTTGTGCTGCCTGTGCCCCACCCCTGGCACCACTTGCCACTTGCCACCCTTGTGCTTTGGTGTAGGCTGGTAGCTGCAAAGCTGGCTTGTTCCCTGCTCTCCCACAAGCTAACTTGTCCCCTGCTCTTGCCCAGGGCCAGTGGGAAGGGCTGAGAGGGCAGATGGTCAACCAGATGTTTATGCCAAGCTGTTAGCTGGTGGGCAGCAAAGAGCAAACCTTCACTAGTCAATCAAGAAGTCAAGCATCCCCTGCTGGAGGCACAGAAACTTTTCTTTGAAAGAAGTCTTTTTTTCAGAGCATGCATCTCTTTTAGCAGTTCCAGGCCCTGGGTGTCACCTTTCACAAGTGTACCTACTTGTGTCTCAGAACAGGCTCTTCTGCAGAGAGGCAGATGCAAATCAATAGCTAAACTAGCAGTAATGGCCAAATGAGTCCCTGCTTAACGGGCCAACTGCTTCTAATGAGCCTATAAAGGGAAGGGAAAGGACTAATCATTCAAATGCTTTGTGCTGCTTGACTTGCTGCTTTCTAAAATGCTCTGGCTGATACCTAAGGCCTCCAGGCAGGTTTAGGAGATCAAAGTGCAGCACACATTACGTAACTGAACAGCTTACTGCAAAAAACCCACCCTGTATAATAGCTAGAATCCCAAGCAGTGTGATGTGCACATTCATTTTAAATGCATATCACTTTCAGCAACTTGTAGCTATTTGATGCAAATAGGTGACACCAAGGAAGAGAACAGAGGAAGCGGGTGAGGGACAGTAAAGAAGCAAGCGGCATGAGATCCTGGAGGAGCAGCCATGGTGGCAGGGGGTGTGCTTACCCCCTCAGGTACATCAGCATTAATGTTAACTAAAGAAGAGAACTGGGTGACAAAAACCAAAGCAGCAGTGGAACACAAGTGAAGCATCAGAAGAGGATGGAGGATAGAGGGCTCATCAATGAGGCTCTAGACTAGTGATTCTCAACCAGGTGCCACAATAATCTGAAAAGTTATGGAAGGTGCCTGAACCTAAAAAGGTTGTGAATCACTGGTATAAAGGGTGAGCTAGTGGCTATCAGTTAATAAGAGATGGCTGTTAACCTCTCCACTCACTATAGTGATCCATCTAGATTAAATATCAGGAAAAATGCCTTTGTTGTTGGAATAGTGAGGCAGTGGAATGGACTGCCAAGGGAAGTTGTGAACTCTCCAGCACTGGAGATGTCCAGGAAGAGGCTGGACAGACATTGATCAGGGATGATCTAGGAGTAGCTATACCTGTGCTCTACTATGAGTATTTCCCATGCTTCTGGGCTTTGCTGGTTGCCAAATGGGACCGGGAGGGAATTTCCTCCACTTTTGTTGCTACATATGCCAGGGGGCTTTTTAAGCCTTCCTCAAAAGTACTGGATGTTGGCTGCAGCCAAGGCTGGGAATTTTGACTACATTGTGCCAGTTCTCCTACTGGGACTAAAACTCGACTAGAGGGTCTTGCTCCTCCACTCAGGGTCAGACCACTTGCCACGTTTGGAGTTAGGAAGCAATTTTACCCCATGGCCAGACTGGTACAGGCTGTGGGATTTTTGCCTTCCTCTGTAGCAAGAGATGTGGCCCTCCTTTTGAGTGTATTTTAACCCTGCTTTACCTTTGGCAAGTTAAGGTGTTATGTCTTATGGTTGTGCTACAGTTGACTGTGTAATTTTACCAATAGCTTGAACAATGGATTTGTACAGGATGTTTTGAATAGGGATGGTCCTGCATCAGGCAGGCGGTTAGACTAGATGACATCCAGAGGTCCCTTCCAGCCCTACTTTTCTCCGATTTCTTTGATTTAATCAGTGCTTTTTCTTGAGCCAGTTAGCTTTTGTAGTAAAACAAGATGTGATATAAATTCTTTCTGCATGGTCTTCATATCTTCTCAACTCATTTTGGTTACTTAAAACTTAAAGGTTCCTGTGCATAAGTACAGAAAAACCAGATGTATATAACTACGGATCTGTACATAACTACAGATAACTCAGAGGAACAGGCATCTACTTTCAGCTTCCTCTGTGCAAAATGAAGTTTATTTTCTACCTACGGGGACTTTTATCATCTTTAATTTTCCCTCAGCCTGAAGAAGGGTGTGTGCGCCCAAAAACTTGCAAAGAAAGATAATTTTTTTTTCCGATTTCTTAGTTGGTCTGATAAAAGGTATCAACTCAGAACCAAGAGTTCTCGAGTTTTGCAATTCCAACTACAGATAAAGCTTTAAAATCCACTTGACTGTTCATTGTTGACAGTAAGAAGTACAGGAAAAGGAAAAAAAGATGTAATGGCATCATACAGCAGAATTTTCTTTCGGCAAAGCTCCATTTTTTTCCTTTCCCTGCAGCAGTAATATGGTTTTATAAAGCCTTAAAAAGGCAGAACCAATAAAATCCCATATGCATTTGCCTGTACCTATAAACCTACTGTCCATAGGTCAGAACAGAACATAGCCTGTTGTTTTTCTTCAAAATATCCTGCTTTTAAATCCAGTTATCTTCTCAAGCAACTGTGAGTCTTGAGGTTTACGTTTGCAGATACTCATCATCAATTTAAATTTAAGGAGCTTCTAAGCAGGCGTGCTCAGATATGTTCACCACATATATGACTCCAAGATCCCTTTCTGCCTCCGTGCTCTCAAGAAGGGAATTTCCCATCCCATAAGTGTGCTGCTGTTTACTACTGCCCAAGTGCAGCACCCTGCACTTGTCAGTATTGAAATGCATCCTGTTTTTGCTAGCCCACCCCTGTAACCTATCCAAGTCTTGCTGCAGTCTTTCCCTCCCTACTAGTGTGCTCACCTCACCCCAAATTTTGGTATCATCAGCGAATTTAAACAGGTTGCTTTTCACCCCATCATCCAAATTGCTGATAAAGAGATTGAACAGTGCGGGCCCAAGGACTGAGCCCTGGGGGACTCCGCTGCCCACTTCTCCCCAGGTTGAATATGACCCATCCACCACCACCCTCTGAGTATGACCCTTCAGCCAATCTGCAATCCATCTGACTGTGTAGGCATCAATGCCACAGTCACCCAATTTCTTAATGAGGATGGGGTGGGAGACAGTGTCAAAGGCCTTGCTGAAGTCCAGAAAGACTACATCCACGGCAACACCTCCATCCAAGGCTTTTGTGACCTGATCATAAAAGACAATCAGGTTGGTCTGACATGACCTCCCCCTAATGAAACCATGATGGTTGTCCTTGAGCATCATCTCTGAGGCCGGCCCATCACGGATGTGCTCCATGATGATCTTCTCAAAGAGTTTCCCTAGGATTTTCTACTCCCCTCATTTCCAGATCAGAGTTGGAAGGATGGGACCTTCTGTCCCCTCTACGTACAACACAACTTACTCCCTTGTGCAAATACCCAGCTCTTGAAGGCCAACAAGTAGTACAAGATGTGCGTGATGCTCAGCACTGTGGAAGAGGCTTCTCCAAGAGGTGTGGCAAAGATGGGTCAATACCACTTGGAACTGAAACTGAGCTATTATTTCCTATTCTAAGTACAAAAAGGAAATACACCTGTGTAGTAACTGCTGGTGAATGGTTCTTTATAATGTTATAAGCTTAAATGCTATAGCCCAAAGAGATATAAGGGATTTTAATATACAGAAAATAGTAAATATAATTTTTGGCCTCTATTATGCAGGGCAGATTAGATGACCATAAAATTAGATGGACATAAAATTTATTAATGCAGAATGAGAGGTATATGAGACATTTTCCATGAAAGCTTCAAAAAAATGTTTAAAGGACAATTATCTAGAGTACTCCATTTTAATACTTTAATGTCAGGGATACCCCAATATCTGAAGAAGACACACAAAGGGGCGAAATATCACTTTGTAATGTGCTCAATTTCTCCTGATTTTTTAATGGTAACTATACATGATCATCTTTAATAAATGTTTTCCTCAAAGTGTTTGAACTGAGAACTCAGCTGTGTCCAAAGCAAAAAAATTTATTTTGGATTTCAGTTGAAAAGTTCTCAGGGGAGCTGAGGCCCATTTAAATGAGGGCAGGAGATAGTTTTCAAACAGGTTTCTGATGTCTCGGTCTTTGAAAGGACAAAATAATTCCATTTTCTGGTTTAACAGACCTGGAGGCCACTGAAAGATTGTTCCCAATGAAGTCATTAGCAGCTGATTGTTCTGCATTTGTCTGCAAGAGGACATACATTAAATGGAGAAATATAAGATATTGTATTGTGTTGCTTAAAGCACATTGGGGAAGAGCTGTTGCAGAAAGAGTGCAATACAGAAGTTGCTAGACTAGCACTAAACTGTATTCATGCCCTGAGTACTATCGATAAACACTCACAGCTTCATCAAAACAAAGAAAGCGGGTGCATATGGGCATGGACTTGCCAAGAGAAAAGGTGCTTGGTTTACTGAAATATCTACAGGTGTATCATACAAGATCCAAAGGAGCTAGGGGCCTCCAAATTAGACACTGCAATGCCTAACTTTCAGGTACCTGGCCTCTGTTTCCAGAAATATTTATGCACTTTACATTAAACAGTCACTGGACAAAAACAGGAGTAAGAATAATCCCAGGAGCAGGAATGAAAACACAGAACTATTGTCTCCCAGCTGTAGCCTAGTAACCAGTAGGCTACAGAGTCTGAATCCCTTCAGGTTGAGGAGGGCCTAAAACCCAGGGGTCCCATTTCCTGAGTGGCCTCCCCCCTAGGCCGTTATATAAAACAACAGCAGCAACGCTGTCTCCCTGGCAATGCTTTTTAAATGAAAATGGCTGAAATCGATGTTTGCCATTCACCAGGCAAACAAGGAGCACATCCGTACATCCTTCTTTTTGCCCCCTTCCCTTCAGAGAGCCACTCTAATTAAAGCACTGCTGTGTCTCATATGTCATGTCCCCACACTTAGAAATAGGGGGTCATTCGACAAGCTTTATTTCAAGCGCTCCCACCTCCATTTTTAAGCATGGGGATGCTGATACACGAGATACAGGAGGCTGCTGGAGCACAGTTACTGCCATGTTCCAGCAGACTCGAGTAATGGACTAATTGAGTCTGCTCTGATGGGCTGGAATTCCAGTGCATTGGAGCAGCCTCCACACTCATGTATAGGTGCCCTAGGTGTAAGACACAGGAGGTGAAAGTGCCTCTTGGTACCGGTTAGGCCTCATCCAGAATAGGGATGTTGTGAAAGGTCCAGTCTATAAGTTGAGTTCAGAACTATGTCATCTGTCTTGTGGGGCTGCCCACAGGGCCAGAAATTTGCCAGGGGCAACATTATGTGTCACAGCTCCTGGGACTGCAGCAGCTGAGAAATTTCTGGCACCATGGGGATGCCTGCAGGTTGGATGACAAAGGGTGTAGAAAAGTCAGAAAGTGTCCAAAGGTGGGTGAAAAAAATGATAAAGGGCCATAAGCAGAGAGACTGAAGGAAACAGTATGTTCAGCTTGTAGAAAAGACAATCAAGAGAAGGCATGATAGAAATCTTTAAATATCTGAAGGTCTATCATACAGAGGAGAGCGAACACCTTTTCTCTGTTGCTGCAGAGAGTAGGATGTCTAGCAACAGCTAGAAATTTCAGCAAAGTAGGTTTAAACTGGATATCAGGAAAAAGCTTTTTCACTGTTAAAAGGGAGACAGTGGAACAGGCTGCCCAAGGAAGTTGTCACTGGAGGCTTTTAAGAAGAGGCTGGATAGGCATTGGCCAGGGATGATCAATGGCCAATGGCCACTGATTGGCCAGTGGCTATGGCTGAAGTATGCTGTAATGAGCAGGAGTCAGAAGCCAGGAGTCATGAGAAGACCTGCAGCCCACATCAGGTGGATGCTGGAGAAGGCTCAGCTGCAGGACAATGGAACAAAGAGCTTCACAACCAGCTTAGCTATAAAATAAGATTAAAGGGGCTGGAGATTAATTAAGATTAATAGGCGACTCGTGTGTGGGGGGAGGTATGTGCCCCTCCTGAGACTGACCACCACTGCTGGCTTCTGCGGGCAGTTGCTGCTTGCCCCCCGCCCCCACTTCCCCACCACCAGCTTCTGCGGGTGGTCACCGCTTGCCACTCACCACTGCCAGCTTCTGCGTGCAGTCGCTGATTGCCACTTGCCATTCACAACGCTCCCTCCCCCCTGCCGCCGGCTTCCACAAGCGGTTGCTGCTCACTACCCCACTGCCAATGCCACTGACACTGCCACCCACAAATTGTGTCCCCCCAGTCTCAGGAGGCACCAGTCATTCATGAATAACTGTATAGAGGGGATAGGATGGCAAAAAGGGATGTTCTGGCTCTCCAGTTATGGGTTGTGAAGGGTGGAGTTTTTTGCTGTCCCCAAGTTGCAGAGCAGAGTGGAAGGGTTTTTCCTCCTCTGGCCTTTGCTAATTGCCAGGAAGGATTTTTGCCCGTCCTGTTGCCACAGGGGTCAACGGGTTTTTTTCACTTTCCTCCTAATAAGTATTAGGTGTTGGTGGCAGCCAACACTGGATCTTGACTGGGGTGTGCCAATATTCCTGTTGGAATTAAAACCCAGAGGATCCTTGTTAGAGGGTTTTGTCTCTCCACTTAAGGTCAGACCAATCACCACATTAGGGTTCAGAAGTTTTATCCCAGTCAGATCATCCTGAACTGCAGGGGGTTTGCCTTCCTCCACAGCAGGAAGTCTGGTCCTCTTCTTTAACAACCCTTATAGCAGCAGGACATTGACAGTGCCCTCGTCCCCCTGTTTTATCAGTGACAGGTTAGGGCATTCGTGGTGCTTTGGGATAAGGTGCCTTGTACTTGTGTGACAGGGTTTCTGTATAGTTTTAGGGATGAATGAGAGCAGCACTTGTATGGGATGATTTTTGCCTTGACTAGGGATTGTAATAGATGACCCCCTGAGGTCCCTTTTAGCCTTGTTTTTGTATGATTCAACAAACATTTCTGGGAAGGACATTAAGATTCTATTTAAAGAAAACCACTAGTGAATTTGCAAAAGACAACTCAATTCAACCAAATGCAATGGGAGTTAGTTAACTTTGTTTCAATAACATACTAAACGTCATAGCATTGAAGGCCAGAAGGGACCAATCATGTGGTCCAATCTGACCTCTTGCATATAAAGCCCTTGTTACACAGTAATTTTGGATGGCTTCTGGCTTTCTTAATACCTGGATTGTCTGACACTAATACCTGAAACTAATTTTAAGCACTCATTATGTGACTCAAAGTTATGTAACTTTAGGGCAGGATTATATCTGAGCTGTGTTACCCAGCTCATGTTATACTAAAGTATAGCCATTCTAGGCTACACCTTAGCATAAACACCCTCCCCTCCTACCTCCCCTGCTAGCCCAAATTGGGCCCACTGCCCTCCCCCACCTTCTCCAGCACCCCAGATCATCTCTCACTGCCTCCCTCCCCCACCTTCTCCAGCACTTGCTTGTGGCTGCCCAGGCCATCTGTCCCAGGAAACAGGCAAGGAAGGGTTAACACTGACACCACTGCTGCTCTCTGAGCAGGCTCAGTCCAGAGAACAGCAGCAGCCTGGCAGTGGTGGTAAGGCAGCCAGGTTAACATTTCCCTGCTTGTTCCTTTGGGACAGATAGAGTGAGTAGCTATAAAGTAGGGGAAGTGGGGGAAAAACCCCAAGGGCAGGGGTCAGGTGGACCAGGGGGGAACTGGGGGAGTCCCAAGAGGCAGGAATCAGGGAAGAAGCCTAAATTGGGAGGGGGGGATTCTTACCTTTCAGTCCTTCAGGCCCCTGCTGGCCTGAACCTATGACTACTCCAGACTCGACCTAGCACTACCACTGATCAACATTTGTGCAGCTCACAGTATAACAAGGACCTAACAAGCGCTTAAATTTCAACCAGTTATTCCCGTAACTTGAGTTCAGTGAAAGCATGTTTCTTAAAAGATACTTAGTTTTGATTTGAAAATATCAGAAGAAACCACCTCATGTCACTTAGTAGTTTGTCTGATCACCCTCATCTGCTATTAAAAAAAAATTAAAATGGCCAGCGTTTTATTTTTACGGCGGTACTTATACACTGAAATGAAGTAACCTCTCAGTATGCTTTTGATAAGCTTAACAGATTGACTACTTTCAATCTTTTTCTAAAAAAAAATTTTTTTCTAGCTATCAAATCAGTATTATTTCCCTCTGCCACAATCTCTGCAGTTTCCAACCTAAAAGAGGGGTGGGCAAAATATGGCTTGCAGGCCAGATTTAGCCTGCCAGGCAATTTTATCTGGCCCATGGGTGGGCACCCAACAATTAATTGTATCCAGCCCAGCCCACAGCTGCACTCTGCATCAAGCTGAGCTCTGCCTGCTCCAGCACACAGCTTCCAGGCAGGGCTGCTGCTGCTGCAGCTACAGCCACTTGAGGAACTGCTCAGCTCCAGTGGCTCCTTCTTCTGACACTGCTGCAGCACTCTGAACAGGAGGCAGCGAAGCAGTGGTGGCCAGGTGGGAAGCTGTAGTTGGGCGGAGTGTGGAAAGCAAGGCTGGGGCCAACAAGAGCCTAGAGCATGGGGTTCACACTATGCAGAAGGGCAGGAGCACAGAGCCCAGGTCAGCAGGAGCGTTGGGCCTGGGCCAGCCCAGTTCTATCATGCAGGGCTCCTGTGACTCAAGTGCAGGTCCCAGGACTCGTGCCCCACAGCAGGAAGCCCTGCGTAATCGAGCTGGTGTCTTCCCCACTTTCCGCTGCCACGTGCAGCACCTAGGACTCCACCAGGTGTTACCCAGTTCACGATATACTAAAGTACAGTCACTCTAGGCTACACCTTAGTATAAACAAGCTTCCCTCCCCACCTCCCCTGCCAGTGGGAACTTTTTTACCCCAGAAGCCCCACACAATGGAGCCAGGTGGACTTGGAACCATTCCCTGTTTCCTGGCTGAGTCCCAGGAACTGCACGCGGTGGCAGGGAGTGAGGCCAGGCTGCTGGCTCTATCACATGGGGTTCCCCCCCAGCATTGCGTGACTCTGGCTGAGGCCCGGGAGGTGTATATGAGCTGCAGGCAGCCCTGCATGATGAAGCCAGTCTGGCCTGGTCCCACCCCCTGATGCCACGTGCAGCTCCCAGGACTTGGCCAAAGCCACGCACCACTGTGGGGCTCTGTCTGCATGGGCCATGCACAGCCCAGAAGGAGCTGTGTGCTATGGGGGGGCAGCATGTGGCAGAGGGGCCCACATGCATACCCCACCATACCCCCCACACACTGCACAGCCTCCCCGTACCCAAGCATGCATCTACACCCTCACCCACACCACCCTACAAACTCCCCCCACACACCCACACTTTCCCCAACAACCACCCACCCACACCCCACATACATACACCCACACTCCACCACACACACACAATATCATACCCAATATCCACACTCCCCACACCCAATATACAAGAATAAGACTTTATTTCGAGATATTATGCAATTGCATCTATATACATTATGCAAACACACATAAAATAGGAAAAATATTTTTAAAATAAAATTAAAATATTTTATATTATAGTAGATGTTTGATTTTTAGTATGATTTGACATAAAACAGTCCTTGGAGCTTAGCAAGGGAGATGTAGGGCTTCCTGCCAAACCTATAAAAAGAGTCTTGGTTGGCTTGAGGTACCATTGTGACTTCAATATCAGCCCTGCAGACTCAGATTTTTGGCTACATTGGCATGAAGCTACTCAGATGAGTCAGCCCAGCAGGGGGAAGTGACCAATGCCTAGCATACTCTGTACTATGTCTGACAGGCTGCCCCAGCCAATACTTTGTTGATAAAACCTCAGGGCATTTATACGTGTGCTCCAGGAGTGGGGAGGGTAGGGAGCACTTATATTAGAACGGCTTCAAGAGCCACTCTCATCAAAGTGCCCAGAGCATCTCGTGTATCACTGTCCTTGCACTTAAAAGTGGTGGCGTGGACGATTTCACTGAAGCTCATTGAATGATCTCTATTTAAATAACCCCTACTGCCATTTTAAAGCATGGGGATGCTGACACAGGATGCTGGAGTTTGCCACAACATGGTAATTACCAGGCTCCAGCAGACTCAATTAATTGAGCCTGCTCCAACGCACTGTAATGACAGCATGTCAGAGCAGCTTCACTGCTTGTGCATAGGCACCCTCAGTTGCTCTTTGTCAGCCAAATTAGGGATTCTGGGGTAAATGCCCTTGTGCTGACATGAGGCACTTAGAGTTCAGAGAGCAGTAAAATGATAGAAGGGACACAGGCTCCTGATCTATCAAACCACGTAAGCCTTCACTTAACATGCATCATATAAGTAATCTCAGTAATACACTTAAGCAGATACTCAATTTTAAGCATGTGACAAAGTCATCTTGAAATTAAAGTATGTAAGCAAATGCTTAAGCACTTTCTTGAATAGACCCTATAGTTATTCATGGCCTTAAAATTATGCCTTCACTGAAATGCTTTGAAGAACTGTGCCTATTTACACTGCACAACTGCTACTGAATATATGCTGGCCCCCACAGGTGTAACACTGGCCAGGCACTCCGGGTAGCTGCCACACACAGGGGCAGCAGCAACTTCTAAATGTCACCAGCATGACTGCCCAACTGCAATATTCACTGTTTTTTTCTGCACCTCCTCCCCAAGATGGTTACCTTGGTTGCCCTACCCTAGTAACACCAGTAGTAGGACCAAGAGCTTAGTATGTAATCAGTTTTAAACAGCATCATCTCCATAATGAATGCATGCATTTCTCTGTCCTGAAAGCAGCATACATTCCATGATGCAGTTTCTAATGCTGTTGTGTGTAAAGTATAAAGTATTATACACAAAGAAAATAAGCTAGACTTTTAATCTATTCAGTATTCAAAATTATTTGAATCTCCCATTTATCTTTCTAATGAGGCACTGGTTAGACCAAGTGACTTGGGTAACCAATGCCTAATTAGAAATATCCCAAGTCACTTGGTGGCCTATCCACACATATTCAGAGTCAAATGTATGTATCTGCCTGAATTGTGCAGACCAGTTTCAAAGCTTTTTGAATTTGTGCATACAAAAGGGCTTGAATTCCACTGGATCACATCAAAGCTTTCATATGAACAAAGTATTTGGAGGGCTTGCCTCTAGTGTCTGACCTGCTCTAGTGAGAACTTTGATACTTCACAACCTGAAAAATTACTGGGCTGCAAACAAATAAGAGGGCTAAGGTCAGCTGGTGTCTTTAAAATACTGTAATGCCTCTAGTAATTATAACAAAGCACTTTCACTTCAGAGAATCATTACGTACTACCCTCAACATTTAATACCAACTACTATTGTTAGGTGTTCTTCTAATCTTTAAATGAAGCTGCTAGAAACAGTCTGTAAGCAAATGAGTACTTTAAACATTTGGTCTCCTGCACCTACCAGTATACCATTATTCTGTCTCAATATTGATGACATTTCAGTCATTATTATGTAAAATAGGAAAATGGTTGCGTCCTGGAGCGTGAAGAAGACATTCTCTAAACTATCATAATACCATGGAAACCACGATAATGTCCTTGAACATTTCTCAGTGCCTGTATTTAATGTTTCAATAGCTAACGTGCTCCTAGCTCCTGTTGACTACCATTATTACAAGATACCGTGCAGCTCAGTCCTCAGTAAAAACAGGGTACAATGATGCAAAACATCTGGGGACATACAGTCCAAAATTTATAAGCTGGGTGCTTCAAGTTCAATATCTCAGTCTATACATAAGCATCAAGCAACTAATGTGGCCTGCTTTTCAGAGGTACAGAGCACCTGTACCTGTGTGAGGACTTCTATAAGAGACCCTTTGACAGTGAAGTCAAACCCATCTTTAACACAAGCAGTTGTTTCTCCCTTCAACTTCCCAGAGTTGCTAATGTATAAGAATATAAGAAGTACCATATTGGCTCAGACCAATGACACATCTAGCCAGTATCCTTTTTCCAACAGTGGTAGAAGTGGATGCTTTAAAGGGAAAGCATTACCCTCCTTGGCACCCACCACTATTGGTCTGGAGATCAGAAAGGAAATATCTCCAACTGTTCTATTCAGTAGCTATTTATAACTATCTTCCATTAAGTTGTCTAGTCCCTTTTTGAACCTGGCTATGCTATCTGCTTCCATCACCTCCTATGGCAATGATTTCCAGAAGTTAACTACATATTGCATATAAAACTACATTCTCTTATTAGTTTTAAGCCTGTCTCCTACTAATTTCAGTGGATGCCATCTAGTTCTAATATTCTAGGGCTTAGATTTCATAGACATGAGGGCTGCAAGGGACCTTGGAAGATCATCGAGTCCAGCACCCAGCCCCAAGGGCAGGAAGTCAGCTAGGGTTAAAGGATCCCAGCAACATAAGTGTCAAAATGCTTCTTAAAAAGGTCCAGGGGAGGTGCTTGCACCACCTCTGGAGGGAGTCTGTTCTAGGTCTTGGGGACTTGGACAGTAAAGAAGTTTTTCCTTATGTCCAACCTAAAGTGGTTTGATGAATAACAGTTCCCTGTTCACTTTTGTCCACACACTTTATGATTTTATAGACATCTATCATATCCCCCCTCAGCCTTCTCCTTTGTAAACTGAAGAGCCCTAGCCTTTTCAGTCACTCCTGGTATGGCAATTGATCATTTTGGCTACCCTTCTCTGTACCTTTTTCAATTCTACTACATCTTTTGAGCTGTGGTGACCAGAACTGTACACAGTGTTCAAGATATTGCTGCACCATGGGTTTATATAATGGTATGATGATGTTTTCCATTTTGTTTTCAATTCTCTTCTTAATAACGCCCAACATTTTAATGGCTTTTTTAGTTATTGCTGCACGCTGAGCTAACATTTTTAGAGAACTATCTACAATGACTCCAAGGTCTCTTTCTTTAGTTGTAACAGCTAGTTCTGTACCCAGCATTATGTATGTATGGTTGAGGTTATTTTTCCCCAGGTGCATTACTTTGTACTTGTCAGCACTGAAGTTCATGTGCCATTTTTTTGCCCACTCAGTTTGGTGAGATTTTTCTGCAGCTTTTCTCTATCATGTTGGGATTTGCCTACCTGGAATAATTTGGTATTATCTGCAAGCTTGGAGATTTCACTGTGCACCACGTTTCTGGGTCACTGATGAACATATTGAACAAAACAGCCAAGCATAGATCACTGTGGAATCCCACTTCTGACTTCCCTCCATCCTGAAAAGTGACCACTTAGCTTCACCGTTTGCTTCCTATCTTTTAACTAGCTCTCAATCCACAAAAAAATATTTTCTCCAATCCCATGGCTACTCAGTTTTTCAAAAAGCTTTTGGTGAGGAGCCTCGTGGAAAGGTTTTCAAAAGTCAAAATATCTCAGCTTGATCCCCCTTGTCCACGTGCTTGTTAACACCTTCAAAGAACTCCAGCTGGTTGGTGAGGCAAGATTTCCCTATACAAAAACCATTCTGACACTTCCCCAGCAGATTATATTTGTCCATGTGACTGCTAATTTTATTCTTTATTACAGATTCTACCAATTTACCGAGAATGAAAATGAGACTTACTGTGCGCATCTACACGTGCAATTAAGGTGCATGAATAAACTCCAGAGCTTATTGCTCCCAGGCACACTGCTTGAATTAGCTATAAGTTCCAGAGTTTATTCATGTACAGCATACTGAGACAGGTCAGAGCAGCCCTGGCTGGTAGGAATCCAGGGGTCAAGCCCGCCAGCATGGGGTTGCTCACCCCAGCTCAATATGCTGCGAAGGGGCTGGTTGGGGCATGAGGGTGCTTCAGTGTGGAACTAGCCAGCAGGCAGCTCTTGCACAGAAGCACCCTTGTGCCCCAGCCAGCGTCTATACATGCTCACTGCTGCAGAGTTTTTTACAAATGCAAAATAAATACAAGTACTTATCTTGCTGCAAAGTAAATTAGTTTACTCCGGCCTAAGAGGAATGCACATGTAGGTACGAGATGTTTATTGCACAGCTAACTAGTCAACTATTCAGTAAACATCTTGTGTAGATGCACCCACTGATCGGTAGTTCCCAGGATCAACTCTGGACCCCTTTTTGAAGATGGGTGTTATGTTGGAAACCCACCAGTCCTCTAGCAAAAACACTGTTTGTAATGATAAGTTATATACTATTTCCAACAGCTTAGAACTCTCAGGTGAATGCTATCTGGTCCTTGTGCCTTATTAGTGTTTAATTTTTTGTTCTAAAACTTCTTCTGTTACCACTTCTGTGTGGTCTAACTCTTCAGACCTATCTAACTAGGAAGGATTGATCCAGTATGTGAATTTCCTCAACATCTTTTGTGATAAAAACTGATGGAAAGAATGCATTCAGTCTCTCTGTGATCATCCCCGAGCGCACCTTTTTATAGCTTGGTTATCGAATGATCCCACCAAATTTCTAAAAAGACTTTCAGCTTCTGATGTATTTAAAAAAGGTTTTATGATTAGTATCTCTTGTTAGATACTCCTCAGATTCTTTTTTGGCCTACTTTTTTTTGCCTTTACACATGACCAGACATAGTTCGTGAGCTTTCTTTTCTTCCTCATTTGGGCATACCTTCCATTTTTTGAAGGATGTCTTTTTCCTTGAATTGCCTCCTTAACTCTGCTGTTAAACTGTACTGGGGTTTTACTGGACCTCTTGGTACCCTTTATAATTTGTGGTATACACTATTTCTGAGCCTCCAATATGGTATTTTGAACAGCTTCCAAGCTATCTGAAGGCCTTTTACATTTTTGACTACTCCTTTTAAATTCTTTCTGACTTCCTCATTTTTGTGTAATTTCTCTTCCTAAAATTGTATATTGGCATGGTGGATTTTCTTGGTTTACCCTCTCCAGCTAAAATATTTAATGTGATTATGTTATTTCAAAGTGACTCCCAACAGATACCTCTTGAACAAGGTACTATGTGTTATTCAAGATTAAGTCTAGAATTGCTTTTCCTTTTGTGGGTTCCAAGACAAGTTGTTCTAGAAAAGCAGGCATTTATTACATCCAGAAATGTTATCTCTACATCTCATTATAATGAAGTGTTTATCCAGTCTGCGTGAGGGTGGTTGAAATCTCCCATTATCATGCACCACCAGGCCTGAAATTGTCAAGAGCTATTTCTGTTTGTACACTGGAAAAGCAGTTTCTGCCTGGGTCTGCGCAAACCCTACTGAAGTTTAGGGATTTATGAATTGAAACATGCCATTTGAATAGCAGAAGTGGGAAGAAAAACAATCCCTGAAAATTCACTAGGAAATTAGGAGTCAGATCCTGGCCTCTGCTGTTGCCTCCATCAAGTAGAGCGGTGATTCTCAACTGGAGTTCTATGGCAGAGGCTCCAGACAACCAGGACATCTGGTCCGAGCAACCTTCACGTTACCTAATGGTTCTAAGGTAACGGTGGCAGCAGTAATACTTAAAGGGAGACCAAGCTTACTGAGACTTAATGTACTAAGAGGACAGTGGTCTGCCCTTGAGCAAGAGAATTGGTAGTTTGGGTGCACAGTGCCTCACTGAGAACCAGAAGAAACAGCTGTAAGAGCTGTAACTTGATGTAGCATGATCCCACTAACCCTGCCTCCCATGAAAGGAGTACACAGACCCCAGTATCAAACTCCCTTGAGGCCACCCAACCTATCCAGTGTATTATAAGCCAGCAGTTAGAAGACAGGACTATTATCCGAACCCACTCTCCATATAACAATCCAGTGTGGCCAATGCGTAAGCCAAATAGAGGGTGGCAGCTGATTATTGACTTTTGAGCTTTGAATGCTAATAGTGACCCCTTGACGGCTGCCATCCTATCACTACCAGCCTTGACAGAAAACATCCAGTGTTATAAGCCTGCATGGATAGGATCCATTAATATTAAAGACATGTTGCGACAATACGTGTTTGTAGCTGTAGAAGTTATCACAAGGATAATGTTCGCTTGTGCCTCAGCAAGAGCTACAGCCCAGGACACTTGTGCAGCACTGGGAACTCTGCTTGCTGGGTATCCACCACCTATAAAACTACAGAGCGATAACGGCCCTCACTTCTGCAATCACCTTGTGTACAACTGGACCGTGAAACATAGCATGTTATGGATGTATCACATCCCATACCATCCACAGTCTAACAGATTGGTAAAGTGAGTCAATAGCATCCTCAAATGCAATTTACGGTTGGCCGCTGGCCCAGCTCTTAAGGACTGAGACTTGCACCTGGATCAAGCTATCAATTAAACCAATAACTGACCCTGTAG
>NW_017729034.1:40748387-40748659 GCF_001723915.1 Gavialis gangeticus | reverse complement strand
CAGTCTAACAGATTGGTAAAGTGAGTCAATAGCATCCTCAAATGCAATTTACGGTTGGCCGCTGGCCCAGCTCTTAAGGACTGAGACTTGCACCTGGATCAAGCTATCAATTAAACCAATAACTGACCCTGTAGCCCTATGCAGCAGGCCTTTGGATTGAGTGGTCCCCGCAAGCCAGCAGTGGAGCAACCTGGGAGTGGTGACCCAGGAAAGCTCCAGGCAGGAGATTGGGCGGTAGTGAAGCATCCTCAGGGAGATAAATGGGAGGGGAC
>NW_017729034.1:40728737-40747854 GCF_001723915.1 Gavialis gangeticus | reverse complement strand
GAATGGCTAACTGTGGGAGGGGAGGTGATTGTTGTAGCTCTGCTCGTTTGGGAGTTTGTTGTTACATATTTCCTGAGAGAAACCCCACTGAGCTCAACGCCCCAGAGTTTGTGTCCCCAATTGTGCATTCTGCATCTGTTCAGCCTCTCGAGCTACTGCGTTTATGGGAGAATCTGCCCCCTCCCATTCCTATGGCTGACAATACTCTCCAGCGATGGTATGAAGCCCACCAGGTGAGAAAGTGCATTACAGGTTGAAACAAAGTTATTACATGGTTTGTAAATCACACTTATACAGAAGTGTGGTGGAATGGTACCCAATTTAATACAACTAAAAGGAAGCTGTATCCGCAAATCTCCATCTCCACCACTTATCCCCATCCTTTTATACCAGTAGGGTTCCTAAAGCAAATTAGTGCTATGATTCTGCCAAGGCAATGCTGTTTCATCAACCCAGTACAGCATCATCCCCATGAGTGACCGTGGGAACTCTTTCGCTCTCTGGGAGGTGAAGCGTAGTTACAGGCTCCCAAGGAGGGAAAGATAAATATGATCTGTGAGAGAACAAAGTGTTCACTATTATCTCTAGCCATTCCCCCACGGGAGGCCCCGACACTGCCCGTATATAACTCCACACCCTGGTGTAGGTCACAGATTAAAGTCCCTCCCCATTACCTGATGTAGCGCATGTGGTTTTATCATCTCAATTGTAGCTATCATAGTGCTTCAGGAAGAAGGGGGGGAGTGTGACAGCTGAAAATTATGTCTGTGTGATAAAGGTGCTTGCTGAAGGCTCTATTGAAGACTAGACCAAGTGTTTTTCTGTATTTGTTTAGATATTAAGCTATATGTTGTTGTTAAGAGCCTAATTAAAATTTAATATATAGTAAGGCCTTGTATAAGGTAGGGCGTAGTAAATTTAGCAAAGCCTTGAAGAAGTAAGACCCTGTGGTGTAGTTAAAATTAACCTTATCAAAGGAATGCAAGGCTCGTACTGCTATTGGTCAGTCTAAGGACAGTTGAAGTAAAAAGAATCTGAGTGGCTGTAATTTATTAGCACAGCTCAGAAATTATAAATGGGCTAAAACATCCGGAAATCATTCAGAAGGAAGGTACAGCTCTGTGAAAAGGATTAGTCAGCTGTTGACCTGGGTCAGTGGGCCCATGGATCTTGAGGAGGCCAAGGATTGAATACCAGGATCCTTCCTGGTACCCCTCGGGCAGTGCTGATCAGGGACGCCTGACTTCTCTGAGCTTTGTGGAAAGAGAAACTTGTTGTCAGGCATCAGAGGGGACTACTGATAAGTTGCCAACGTGAATTATTCTTGCCTGTCATTGTTTGTCTTATTACTACACATAGTTGTGTTTTTGTTAAGTCAATAAACCTTTCCTACCTTTCTACCCCCGACTGTAGTCTCAATCCTGAACCCTCCACAGGTGGCTGAGACAAAAGCCTTTTTTGTTACCAGTCCCACAGACCTGGGCTATATCTTCTATACTGCATTTCCTGGCCTTGATTAAACTGAACCATCATTACACCCCAGAACTTTCTTTTTATTCCTCCTTTCAAACGTGTTTGAAGCCCAGTTATAACACGTTATAACACCCTTCAACTTTAGTTCATTATATTATGAATGATTTAAAAAGAAAGAAAAGACCAGCATTTTGTTTTAATCTACAAAGCCTGATGTTTTCTTCAGTTGTTTTCAGGACAGAGGGAATACATCTGGATGTAAGACCCATTCTTCTTGTGTGCCATGGGTTTTCTACATCTTCTACATTCTACTATGTTTATTATGTCATGCCTAGTCACAAAACTCTCCAGTTTTATCAAAAAGTAAAATTGCAGGCAGAAGGAAGATTCTAAGGCAGTAAAACAGGGATTAATCCACTGCTAAAATTTTACTGAAACAACCTCCATAGCAAGTGGAGCAAAATATTTTGGTATTTTCTCAACAGAGCTGTTTTCAATTACTTTTCTAAAAAAGAGCCATATGCTAACAATGTGTTTGCCTGCATTCCAATGACCTTTAATTAAATGACATAACTTTCAAAATGTATTATACTTCTAACAAAGTATTTGCAGAGTCAGACTGATACGTGTCTTTTCTCTGAATAAGCATTGCAACTGCATTTGTTTTTTCTTCAGACTGGAGCTCATCACTGTATATATGACTCCCCATGTTAATTAATAGAATGCAATGTGCCAGTGATTTCAGTGCATGGATAGTTTTCCCCCTATTCTGAGTGGCCATGATTTCAACTATTCTTATATTAAATGATAGCTGGAAATTACATCAGTACTGTCCAGCTCAGATGGATTCCTTAGATGCCCAAGAATTATGTTTCTGCCAATGTAATATTTCTGGGCAATAAAAGTGAAAGTAAAAAATTGACTCTGCAATAAAGGTACTGGAGATTGGGGAAATTTCATACAGCCCCTCACTTGCCAGAGACGGTTAAAACAAAGAGCAGTTTCTTTCTAAGCAATATGACTTAAATTATTTTAGTAAGGTCGATCTAGGCAGAGGCTTGTGAGGCACCCTGTGCTACCATTAACACTTCCTAATTTAAGTCAACACAGCCATTGTTTTCAGTGAAAACAATAGCTCTAACAACCCAATCCACAGAGCAATCTTGTGGAAAATAATAGGAGATCCTGCAATGGGTCAGCAATTTACACATTCCACCATTATAACTCACATGACTGGAGTTAATTCACCTTCAGCATGCTCTGCTGCACCTTAAAAAACAGAAAGTGCCCATTTATGGATAAAAATAAAGCTTGCAAGCAAATAATTTATAACTATAGCTTTAGTTACTGCTTTATTGTGATATTAAGTTATTGGCAAGAAACTGATATACCACCATGTTTACCATAGTAATATTTCACTCCAAAGCTGTTGCCTGGAGTTTTACAACCTCAGAAGTTATAGACTTGCTGTTCAAATGGTGTCAAACTTGCTTAGTAAGAGCTTGGAGGATATTAGTTAAGGAATGGAATTGATTAGGACAATCAAGGGCCTAATCTTGCAATCCTACTGAAAAGTTTCCAGTTTAATATTACATTAACAGAGATTATTACAGCTGAATGCCAAACTACACTAACATTAAACAGATGAATGAATGAATTTTGAAAAAATAACAGGATGCCAAAGTCAGGCTAAAACAGTTATGCCTGGGAAATGCTGGCAAAGGTTTAGAGAGGTGATATGGATGCATCGTTCCCTCAGTTAAATGAGAAGATGAAAAAGAAAGATGATTTCCATGTTGTGTAATATTAACTTTAGGAATGCCCCATAGGCCTGGAAGATAACAACGGGGTGCTCTGATACAGAGAAAATCCTTCCAAATAATAATTAGTCTCCACAACACCCTTGAATGATTAGCATAATTGTACCTGTTTACAGGAGCACTATGGTATGTGGGATATTCCTTACCCAAGATCCCATATGGACCTACCTAAATTACAATAGAAGTGTGCTGGGCAGAGGCTCCTTTAATCTTGCTTTTTGCTGCATGCTCACCCCTCCACCTCAGCTGATTGGTGCAGGCGCCCTGGTGGTCCTGTCACTTGTTGCTGATCAGCTGGGAGAAAAAACTATGGCATATCTAAAACTGCGGTTTTTCCCTCCTGGCTAATCAGGAGTGAGAAGCGAGGCCACCAGGGTCCCTCAGCCAATCAGCAACAGGGAATGTGGAGGGAGAGGCACAAGGCAAGATTAAAGGAGCCACTGCACAGCACACTTCGCCATGATTTAGGTAGGTCCTTACAAAGCAAATCAGTATTAGAGGGACAAATGGAACCCAACCCCAGAATCCCTTTGCTCCTACTCACTGAAGGGCTCACCCTGTTAATATAGCTCTAATTTGCAACAAAGGCTCTTGGACAAACTGCCCAAAGCTTTCTGATTTACAGCCTGGTTTGGGCTTCAAAAGATCCTTAGCTACAGCAAAGGATGCTAGGAGACAGGACTATATAAATTCTTCCTTATCCCCAAAATAGAGAGAAACTCAGAGAACTTGTTAAGAACCTTGAAAGAAAGGCACAGCCATGAAAAGGAGCGGAGAGCAGCTACAGATGAAAAAAGTGATATTTTTGGAAGGGAAAACAGTCCCAGTGGACAGTAACTAAGGCTCTCTTACTGAAGGAAACTTGAAAATGGTATAAAGTTTTAGTCTGAATTGACTAGAGGCTGACTCTACAGGGAGAGCCTTACTAACTTCAGAAAGACTGTCAAAAGGAAAGACTTTGGAGGCTGATGGGCTTTTGTTTGCCTCAACAACCTAACAGTAACAAGCAATCTGCTGTTTGTTCGATTTAACTTGTTAGAGCCACTGCAATATTTCAAAAGCAGTTTCACTAGCTTCGACCCCTAAGCAACCCAGCAAAGATTCATACTATCACATATTATAATGTAATTAAATATTAAATCCATAATAACCAAGTATGGCAAGTGTCTGGAAATGCCATCCTTCAAGGATTTTGCTGATTGAAAGTCAGCAGTAGGCACCAGGAAGGAATATTTTTTTCCCTTCATTAAGGCTACTGACTTCTGGTGGTGGAGAGCAAGGGATTCACTTTCCTTTGAGGCACCGGGCCACTGGCACCAGCTAAAGGAGAGGGTTTTGGGGTGCACTGATGTTCTTGCTGGTACTTGGAAAGCCCACAGGTTCCTAACTAGAAGATCTTGCTTTTCTGCTCATTTGGTAATAACGATTACCAAAAATTGGGGTCAGAAAGAAATTTCTCCCCTGGGTCAGACTGGCTAAGGCTGGGAGGAGAGAGGGGTTTGCCTTCCTCAGTAGCATAGGGCATGGGCCTCTTTTAGTATGTTCTGAGCATATATTAATCAATGTTGGTGGCAGAGCTGTACTGCTACCCAGTGTGTCCACAGGTGACAAATAGTGAAATAACCTTCAGGGAAGGTTAGCTGTGAAATAAGCAAGGGTAAGTGATTAATAAGTTGGAGACTATGCAGTGGCAGTACCATCAAGATGGGGACAGCAGATGGCAATTCTTTCCCTCCTGAAAAGCCACATATATCTTTTGACAGTGCTGTTCATGTGGCAAGTTATAATGTCACCATTATAATAAACCTCTCCACCCCTCCAGCGATGGATCTACAAGTCTTCAATGGGAGAGCAGGCAGAAGAAGAGGCTAGAATCTCAGTGGCTGCAAAGGTGGATGAAGGCTGAAGCAAAATGAGATCAAGATCCCATGCTGTCAAGAACCATGTGGAAGCTGATGTGTTGCAGCTTCTCTATGATAAAATAAATCATGAACAGGCATCTTTCATGGAAATGTTTTTTTTCCCAGCACGCTCTTCCAGTCCTTTGGCAACCAGCTAGTGAAAACGGGAGCAGGACTGGGAGGTCTGGAACTCCTAGTCACAATCTGCCACAAAGGTGGCAGTTACAAGAAGGTCCTCCAGCACTTGAACACGGTAAACAGGAGTGTGATTTGGCAACTCTAAGCGTGACTGAGCATGTCTCTTCAGGATCCCCCATGGGGAGGAGGCTAGAAAACGTGCTCTAAACACTGACTATCTTTTTCCTAACTGGGTAACCATGTCCAGTGGGATCACCTTTACTGAGGCTGAAATCACCAAGACACACGTTTAATTTTGGGATCTGGAATATCAAAACTGGAAAACCCTAATAATGAGCTCCCAGAGTGCCGCAATTGTGGCTCGAGAACTCAGGCAACATAACACTGATGTTGCTGCACTTAATGAGTGGCAGATGAGCAGCTCAAGGAACAAGGAGGCAGCTATAACCTTTTCTGGAAGGGTAAACCCGAAGGAGATCGTTGGTTTTATGGAGTCAGTTTTGCCATCAAGAATGAATTCATAAACCAACTCAACAAGTTTCCTATCAGAATTAAAGAGCACTTCCTGACTCTCCATCTTAAACTGACAGAGAGCCAATATGCCACTGCCAGCAGCATGCATGCAGTCTCTTGACCCTGCCAATAAAACTGAGGAGGAATTCTATGGCAACCTTGACCAAGTCCTTTCTGAGATTCTGGAAGGAGACAGACTCATTCTTCTCAGTAATTTCAAGCCAGAAGGGACTTGAACCTCTGGAATGGAACCATTGGCAAGGAAAGAGTGGAAAAGGTCAGTTCCAATGGCATCTTCCTCTTGACCAAATGCATGGAATGTGAACTCACCATAACTGACACCCTGTTCCACCAGAAAAACAGGCTCAAGACATCATGGCAACACCCATTACCCAAGCACCAGCACTTGATTGACTACACCATTGTTCATGCCCAGGATCACAAAGATGTCCACATCAACCAAGCTATATTAGGAGCTGACAACTGCTGGACCAATCACCAGTTCAACCAGTCCATTATGTCACTCATACTGTGTCCTAAGCAATGGCTTCATCAGAAGCAATGTTAAAAGAAGAAGATCAACATCAAAGGACTCAAGGACCTAAATGATCAAGACTTCTTCCACCAGTTCCTTAATGGGAAACTGACAAATTCCAATCAACAACAATGTGAGAATGTCAGATGCACTCGGGGTGCCTATAAGTTCACCATCATCAACATGTGTGAAGAGACATTGGATTCTCAACCAAGAAACATTCAAACTGGTTTCATGAGAATGATCGTGAGATCCAAGAGTTGATCAACCACAAGTGCAAGGCCATTTGTGCTTGGCAGAATGACATCAACTCCAAGCAAAAGAAACTCCAGCAAGCAACTCCATCAAGAAGCCACTGCAGAGGTCCAAAGAAGGACCTGTGAAATGAAGAACAGATGGTGGAAAAGACAAGGCAAAGGAGATTTAACATCTCATTGATATTTATGAAAAGTATGTTTTTTTCAGTGCACCAAAGCCACCTATGGTCCAAGCACTCTTTGAGACCTAAGGATGGAGGAGACCTGATCAAGGAAAGGGTAACTATCAAGGACCATTGAAATGAGCATTTTGAAGGCTTTTTCAATCAAGATTCTGTTGTTGATGAGAGTGTTCTCAACTCCATCTCACAACACTCAGTCAGACACAATCTAGGAATCCCTCCAACCTTTGGCAAGGTAAAGAAAGCCATCAAGCAAATGAAAAACAAGGCACCTGGAGATGAGAGAATCCCCACTGAACTCTTCAAGCAGGGAGGAGAGGAGCTCACATCACAGCTCCATGCCCTCATGCTAAGGATCTGGAATGATGAGAAAATCCCAGAGAATCTCAGGGACATCATGATCATGACAATCTTCAAGAAAGGACACTGTGGAAATTACAGAGGGATCACCCTGCTGTGCACCACAGGAAAGATTGTTGTGAGACCCCTCCTGAACCATCTCTTTTACTAGCTGAATAGCTCCTTTGAGAATCTCAGTGCAGGTTTAGAGCATCAATAGGCACAACCGACATGATCTTCACTGCTTGTCAGCTGCAGTAAAAGTGTCAGGAACAACATAAACCTTTCTACATGGTTTTCTTTGACCTCAAGAAAGCCTCTGACCCCTGTTAATTGAGAAGCACTGTAGACCATCCTTCTAAAGTATGATTCCCACTGAAATTCATCACCATCTTTTGCCTGCTCCATAATGGTACGTGACTTACGGTTCTCAATAACAGATCTATCACAGATCCCTTTGAGGTTAAAATGGGAATTAAACAAGGCTGCACATGAATGATGCGTGCCCCTGGAGGCTGGGGGGGGCAGGGTGACTGCCTGCAGGTGGCGGTGGCAGTGTCGGTGGTGAACAAGGACCACCTGCAGGCAGCTGTGGTGACACTGGCAGCAAGGGAGGCAAAGCGGAGAACGTCCATAGGTCCAAGCTATATTAGGCTGGCTGTGGCAGTGTCGCAGTGCAGCAATGGGGGAGGGGAGCTATATTAGGCTGGCTGCAGCAGTGTCAGTGGCAAGGGGGAGGGTGGTGAGTGGCAGGCGGTGGGCAGGGACTCCCTGCAGCCACTGTCAATGTGGTCAGCAGCGGCGAGCAACAAGTGGGGACCGCCCACAGCCGCCAGTGGCTGCATCAGCAGCGGAGGTGGGGGGAGGCAGCAACCTCCCACAGAAGCTGGCAGTGGCTTTGGCAGAAGCCAAATCTCAGGGGGGCATGTGCCCCCCCTACACACCACCTATGAGGCTGAATCATTGCTCCAACACTTGTCTCGATATTCCTTACTGCGGTGCTACATCTGATAACCAACAAGCTTCCTGTCAGAGTACAGCTAAACTACAAAATGGATGATAAACTGTTTAATTTCAGCCAACACTGAGCCAAAACCAAGACCACCCTGATCTCAATCATCAAGCTCCAGTATGCTGTTGATACTGTAGTGTGCGCTCACTTGGAAACAGACCTTCAGGCAATTGTCAATGTCTTTACCAAGGCATTCAAGAAAATGGGAATGATTCTTAACATTCAGAAGACTAAAGTCCTCCATCAGCAAACTCTTAATGAGCAGACCCCAGCTCCAGTAATTCAGGTTCACAGTGAAACTGGACTATGTTGAGTATTTCCCATACCTCAGAAGCCATCTATCACAGAAGACTGACATCAATAAAGAAATTAAACATCACTTCAAATGTGCAAGTGCAGCCTTTGAATGCCTGAAGAAATGGGTGGTCAAAGATTGCAGCATCAGATCTGAAACCAGGCTCATAGTTTATCAAGTAGTTGTGATCTTCACCTTATTGTACAGAATTGAGACACGGAAAACATACCAGGAATGTTGCAAGAATGTCTTGAGAAATACCATCAATTCTGTCTGTGGAAGATCCTTTGAATGCAGTGGAAAGATAGATGTGTTAGTGTCCTATCACAAGCAAATACCACAAGCAATGAGGCAATGATCATCTGACATTAATGTCTCTTGCCCAGCCACGTCATCTGGATGTCTGACTCCAAATTCTCAAAGCAAGTTTTATTTTCCCAGCTCAGTCATGGCCTACGCTCAAGTAAAGGGCAGAGAAAGTGCTTCAAGCACATCCTGAAGGCCAAATTGAAAAAATGCAATATTGACATCAGGTCATGGGAAACTATCACTCAGGACTGCCCCAAATGAAGGAAGAGCCTGCTGCAAGGATTTCAGCACTTTGAAACCTTACAATGATAACCGGGGATGGAAAAATGGGAGTGGCAGAAACAGCATACCACAGGATGAATCAAGAACCCAGAGCCAACAACCTTGCACAGAAACATGTGCCCAAGCTGCAGCAGAGTCTATTGATTCCGGATAGGTCTCATCTTGTCTCCCCTACTTTTACATGTGACATGTTATAGAGACTTCTCAGTGTTTCAAGTATTGTGACTTGTAGTTGTGTATGAGGGTTTGAAAGGTCAATTTTAGGGATTCCTTGGGTACATGACAGTCTTTGAACACAATGACTCAATGGTCCAAGAACCACCTTCCAGTCTTATGTTCCAAAATAATATTTTCTTTACATGATTTTACCCATCTAGAACTTATTTTTTATTTGTAGCATACACAGCAGGTCAGTTTTTAACCTACTGGTTACATAGATAAAAACAAATGTATACTGCAAAGCATTTTCAGATGATCCTTTAGATCACAGCTTCCATAATTTAGTCAGCTAAAAAAACGTCCATTATACCTTCTCCATTTTAATGTGTAATCTTCATGAAAAGTGAATGACATTATAGGGCTCAAATAAAAGTTCATTTTAAAAGGTTTAAACTCACTAAAGTAAAAATGATTGTGGAATTATTTAAATGTTACACTTATTTGTATTCAGAACTCCTGTTTCTAGACAACCAGGACATTTTTACGATTGATGAGAAATTAATTAAACATGGACTTCTGTGTGGTGTCTGCTAAATTGAAACCAGTTACTCAGCTCCAGTTTGGTCAACCTTTGTCTGACAGTTAGTGACTGAACTTTTACTAAATTAATTTCTCCTATCTCTTCCACGTTTCTCTTCTGTGGCTTTCTGGTTTGGTGCATCCCTTCTAAGACTGCCCAATGGGTTTCAACAAGAAAAATAAAGGTTGCTCTCCTTGAATGGCAGTTTTCAGATATGTCTCAAACAATCCCAGCCTCCTGTGACCTAAGCCTATATATTCATGAATCTAGCTTTGAAGCGGGGCATCTGAGAATGGGATGGCATTGAACTAATAGGCATGGTTTTGTTTGTTTGTTTAATCTGCTGCTGCTTTATAATTTAAGTGAAACAAAAATTAGATTTGCAATTCAATTGCTTCAAGACTGTATTGGTGCATGCTGTAGATTACGTAGGCCCCAGTAGATGTTACATGTAAAACATGATTAACCAGTTAATCATATCTTAAGTAGTTACCTTGTCACATGTTCATGCAATTAATGGCATGATAAGACAGGGGATAAGTCACAAAGTTATTGCACAAAATATGGCTGTGGCTAGTTTCTATGACAACTAAAAATTAACATGTGGCTAAGCTGATCAGCTGATTTGGGTTCCCAGCCTCAGGTGCACATCCAATGTATGCCAGGGCGGGGGAGCACCAATCAAATGACCGCCGCTCCTAGCCCCAAGGGGACACCAAAGTCCTTTACTCTGATGTGCTCCTAAGGCTGGGAGAGATGATCAGCTAATTTGTGTTCCAAGCAGGGTGCACCAGTAACACAGCTTGCTGCTTGATGGTGATGGCTAGAAAGCGCTATTTAGAGGTTTGCTTTTGGGAATTTGTTTGTAAGTAAAGTAGATATTGCATTAAAAAAATGATCCAGGGGAATGGCAAGGATTAATTGATTCCTAAAAGCCTGTTTGTAACAAAGTTTCCTTCAAGGCCCATTGGGTCTGAAGCCAGCAGACACACAGGCTGGGAAACTGAAGACATGTACCACACTGTTCCATAACATGAGATAAGGTGACATTAGGTCATAGTGCCCAATTGCAGAGACTTTTGGTTTTCCAGTTTTGGTGGATGGAGACCAGTAAATGCCCAAATTAAGATATGTGCATGTGATGGGTTTCTTGTAACAAAGGAATATGTTGACAGAACAGAATGTGGACAGTATGACGACCACAGGGAGCACGTCCAGATGAGCCCACACATGCCTCTTACAGCATCTCAAACCCCTTTGAAATGCTGCAAGAGGCATGTGCGGAACAAAAAAAAGCAAAATTATACCCCTGGATATCCTGGGGTCAAAGAATACCCCAAGGGAAAAAACTGCCCCCTGAGGCAACCGGAGGCTCAGTCCTCCACAGAGACACTCTGGCAGTCTGCCAGAATGTCTCTGTGGTTGGACCATTCTCCAGTCCTGAAGCATGCTGCCTGCCCGTGCTGGGCAAACAGTGGTGCAAGCTGCAGGGACCCAGACCTGGCTTCTGCCAGGTAAGTAGGGAGTTGGGGGGGCTGGGGAATGTCTCCAGGGGCTGTCTCTAGTCCCCTGCTCATTCCTCTGCTGTCTCCAGCCTCCTGAAGCTGGAGACCAGCAGGAGAAGGAGCAGGAGGCTGGAAACAACCCCTCAAGATAAGCTGAAGACGTACCCTGCTCTCTCCAGACTCCTGCTCATTCTTTGCTACTGCTGGTGAGTGTGGGGGGACTGGGAGAGCAAGCAGGGAGCTGGGTGAATGAATGGAGGGTGGGGGGAATGAAGGGGAGATGGGGGGAATGAACGGGGGCAGGGTGATTGAATGAGGAGCAGAGAGAATGAATGGAGGGCAGGGGAATGAATGGGGGCAGGGGGAACGAACAGGGGGCAGAGGAACGAATGGGGAGCTGGGGGAAATGAGCCTCTGGCTCGTTCTCCTATTCTCCCCAGCCTCCTGCTTGTTTTCTTGCTCATCTCTAGCCTCTGGAGGCTGGAGAAGAGCAGGGGAATAAGCAGAGGGCTGGAGACCAGCACGAGGGGCTGGGGGGGAACTGTAGCCCCTGGGGGGGCCTGGGACCCTGAAGGCAGGATAGTCCATGTGCTGTGGGGGGCAGGAGACCATTGGTGATGTGTAGGGGTGCACACAGGTGCACATGTACCCCCTGAGGATAGCAGTGCACCCCCTCAGAAAAGGCCCTCCTGCAAACCCCCCATCCCCCCAACTCACACCCACCATGTGATAAAGAAACCAAAAGCAAACATTAAAACATACAGATATTTAGGATTTATTTTATTATGATGCTAGAGACACTGGTAGGCTTCCAAATTTCTTTAACATTGTAAATATAGCAATAAAACATTTCCCATCTGATCAATTCCCCTTTCTCTCTCTCTTCTGTTCTAATTGTGAAAGAATGTGGATTTTGGGGTATTTTAAAAAATGAATTTGGGATGCTGCTTCAGCAGTCTAGCTGACACAAAGGGCTAGTGCCCCCATATACCAAGTGGCTGGGCCTCAGAAGCTCCTGAGCAAGTAGCCCTGAGCTGCTGGCCAGGGCAGGTTTTTATATTGTTGGGGCCAACACAGGTGCTGGCCCGGGCTCTAGCTCCCCCTGGCTGCAGATCCAGGAGGAGCCACGCAGGGTTATTTTGCCCCAAGTGGCACAATATGCTCCACAACAAAGTGCATGTTTGAGCACATGCGCTGAGGCAAAAAGCCCTGGCTCACATTTATACTGCTTTTGAGCTGCTGCAAGCGCACATGCTTGCATGTGTGGACACACCCAGGAAGACCAATCAACAATGCCCGGAGATAAAGTCATCAGAGAGGGAGAAAGAATACAAAAGAGGGGATTTCAGAGCAGCAAAGGGTCCCCAAGAGGGGAACCCGAGGCCACCATGGACAGAGGGCATAGCACCAGCCCGTCTCACCCTTCCCACTGTGAAGGCAAGGGGCAGCCTTGACCTCTGACCTCCAGGCTGCTGACAACTGACATTCAAGAAAGAACCTCAAGGTAAAGCTCACATACTAGCAAGATGTACCTTCCCTCTGTGACAGCTCTAGGACTGGTAGATATAGAATTGTTTGCATTATTCTTATCTGCTATCACTGTGTATCAATAAAATTTGCCTATTATCGAATTAAGAGGTCACAGTCAGTCTGATGTACCACCCAGAACAAGGTGTCTGGGTCATAAATCCAGTGCCAAGAGCTGGTACAGGGGAGCCCAGGATTATTAGGGTTATGAAGGGATTATGAGGATTTTGATCCCTGGCTCCCCTGGCAGTAGGGTATGATCAGGATCAGATCCCTGATCCCACTATTGCACCTCCTGTCATGCACATGTAGCATGGCAGGAGACACAATCGTTGGGATCACAGATCAGACTCCATTGTACCTTTAACTAAATGTCAGTGGGTCCAATCTGCAAAGAATTCCCTTACCTTCATGTTTATGATGTCTGTAGACTTAAAGAGATAAGAATATATTTCCTGTCTTAAAAATGGAGCTGAAAGAACATCCTTTTCTACTGACTGTAGAGTCTTGAGTGTGGAAAAGAAATTCTATTTTAACTTAGAGCTCATCTAAGCCATAGGGCTTTGTATGTACCCTCCTTGGTCTTCAGTTAAGCTAATTAAATCACATGCTATTTGAAATTACTACAAATTTGCCTCCCCCTTCTCCTGTCTACCCATGTGTATGTTTGTGGCTATTATTACTGCTATTATATTTACACATCAGTAATGCATAATCACCAATCTATGATCAATTGGTCTACCAATTTAGACTGTACAAACACAGAGAAAAAGATGGTCCTTGCCTCAAACTGCACATAATCTAAGAAGCCAGAAATCAGACATAGTATAGACTGCAAAGGATATAACATGCTAGTACATGGTCAGGATGGTTATTGTCACACATACTGTTGGTGCTATGACTTAAGTTTTTCAGTGTAAATTATATCTCCAGCATTCATTCACCTAGCCATCAATTTGCTTTGTCATTTTGTTACAAAGTACAGTATATGAACCAACTGGTTGGAGAGGAAAGACTTCTGCTACTTTGGCAGACAAGGTGGCATACTCCATGTGGCCATTTAGGACTACCTACATTATAGTCTCTCTTCTTGTTAGCAGCATGATTACAGTATAAGCAGGATGTTGTTGTCATCAGTTTACCTTTTGATGGTAGAATAAACACAACTTTACTATACATATACTTACTTAGTATTCTTGGGATATGGACAAATGAAACAATTAAACAAATTAAGGGGCAGGACATGCCCCTTTTGAGAGCATGTCAGCTGATCCACAGTAACTATATTGTATGTCTCTTTTATCCCAGAGTACGAAGGAAGAAGCCACATTAGGGTAGTTTATAGCTGCTACATTGACTGATTTACCTTTCAATTCCTGTGGGATACAGCAGGCACACAAAACAGTCACAGTCACATAAAACTCTATCTCCCTCTTTTAAATTGGCATAACTTTCATCTGTCCATACTTTTGTAAAGTGAACTATTTTATCTACTGAAAATGCAAATAGGCATCACCATGACGTGACAAATTTACAGATAGTAGGACTGATTTTTCAAAGCCATATTCAAGGAAGCAGTCCCAAGGAAGTAACTGAATTCTAATGAACTCATGTAGGTTAGGATTTTATGTACTGTGTGTCCACATAGGCAATATGATATTTGGGTTTTTTACTTTGTAAATTACAAGGATAAATTCAATTAATAGAATCTATTAGTTTGTAAAACGATTTATTTATGCCAAAAACACCTTAGCTACAGTACTCTTAGATAATAAAGTCAATAAAAGATAATGAACTAATACATCACAGAGCTATATTCAAATCAGAATACTCCAGAAAGCACAGAAGGGTATAGCCATAAATGAATGAAAGAAAAGCAGATCGCAAAAGTTCACCGGTATGAAACATAATAGAACACTTCTGCTCACATAAGAGGAATGTTTTTCAGTCATTCCTTGCTGAGTGTAAGTAGCAGTATCTAACTAAACTCTGATAAAGGGAGACTTGAAGTAGGACAGCTTGCAGAACTCTGAGAAAAGCAATACATTTTGAAACACTTAATAAGATTAAAATAGTGAACTAGACTACAGCCTTGCAGATTTTACTCACTGGAAATTAACTCTTTTTCAGTCTAAGAATTGGATGCATTTTTGATAAAATGAGTTTCAGCCTTTGGGGACACTCTAAGCTCAGAGGCCTAGTACAGACTACATGATGAGTTGATGACCAAATGAAAGAACTTTCAAGATACAGCTAAGCAGGTTTCATTGGAGAACACTTTATTGGCTAAAAACTGCAGTTTTGGTTGACCTGAAACTATTAATTGAATTTCAATTCAGCAATTAATTTCGAACACTAGAAAAAAAGTAGATGATGGAAGTGTCCAAATGGTTTGTTTTGACATTTCTTAAATGAAACATTTTGATTTTTCACACTAAACTGACAAAAGGATATCACTGGCACGCACAAAACTGATGGGAAGAAAGGCCCTTACCCTTCTACTTTATGCTCCAGAGATCAGGACATTCACCTGGAAAGTGGGGAACCGGGGTTAAAATCACCTGTTTGCTTGATTCAGGTCAACCACAACTCATGAAAGTGTCCTAACCACCAGTCAATAGGATTGACTGCTCTTGATCTCTCCTTTGGAATACATTCCTTGAAACAGGAACTGAAAAAGGGTGTTCCTTTAACCACCAGGTTATAGTCATTCTTACATTCTCTCTAGCCCAATAAATGTTCAGGTATTTTATACAAAGTGGAACAGCTTTAACAAGAGAGACTGAGACCCTCATCTCAGAATACTCCACAGCCTACTGGTTATTTCAATCACCTAAAATATAAGAAAATCCTGATTTAAATCCCTGGCCTGAAACAGGTAGGTTTAAACCACTGAGGTTTAAAAGGACAATAACCACTACTTCTTCTTCCATTTTGTGAAGCTCATCCTTTGTTTTATTTGAAGTGCTCAAAATCGCAATGATTTGTTTCAAATCTCTCAAAATATTTTGTTCAACTGTAAAGATTTTTTTTGATTCAGCAAAATGAAAAAGCAAGGGTGGAGGAGTTAGGGGTGTGTGTAAAATGCAACTCTTTTGTTTTATTTTTTGGTTTGGTCACTGAATTGGTTATTCTCACAGACCTATTTGAAAAATTTATCCTCTTTAGGAGGGCCCTTGAAAAGAAGGAACTGGTGTTCGGAATGCTGGCTGAGCCAGAGGAGGATAGGCCTCTTTGGGATGGTAAGAAAGGATCGACTCCCCAAAACTAAGGCTTGCTTGCTGAAATGTAACAAAGTAGTACGTGAACAACCTAGGAGGACTAGGAGTTGCCTACTGGATTAAGGAGTTAAAATCTAATTAATTTTACACACTCTATTCAGTGCCATGTCAATCTTCCTGGTTAATTTGGAAGTTGACAAGAAAATCAAAGAACGTAGACAACAGATCAGGGGCGGGCAATTATTTGGGGCGGAGGGCCGCTTATCCAGTTTTGGCAAGCTGTCGAGGGCCGCGTGGGTAGCTCCGCTCCTTGACAGGTGCCTCGCCCCTGGACACCATCTTGGGAGGTGTGACATATCCCAATGTCTTGGGACCAATGTCCCAGGGCCAGCACCGGTGGGGCCCAGAGCAGGGGACAGGCTGGGCTGCACCAGCAGGGAGGAGGGGAAGCTGGCCCTGCCAGCCGGGACCCTGTACCCTTGCTGCCCTGCTCTAGGCCCCACCAGTGCTGGCCCTGTGCTCCTGCACCTGCTCACTCCCAGTGCCCCCCCAGCCCTGTGGTACAGGTAGGGGGCAGCACGCAGCCCCAACCCCCTGCTCACTGGTGGGGAAGAAGCTGGTGTGAAGCATGGGGAAAAGCAACCC
This sequence comes from Gavialis gangeticus, assembly GCF_001723915.1. Taxonomy (NCBI): domain Eukaryota; kingdom Metazoa; phylum Chordata; order Crocodylia; family Gavialidae; genus Gavialis; species Gavialis gangeticus. Next base: position 40,731,161 of record NW_017729034.1, on the reverse strand, counting down.
CTCACTCACCCCATGGCCAGCGCTCCCTGCTGCAGCTACTTACAGCCCATGTGAGGTTGTCCTGAGCAGGCACAGGCACCCCCAAGCAGGCTGCAAGTGGCTGCAGTGCAGGGCACCAGCCACAGGGCAAAGGAAGGGCCACTTTTCCTGTACTCAGCACCAACTTGTAACCCACCTCTGCTGCCAGCCTGGGCCCTACACCAGCTCTGGGCACATCCATCGGGGCTGCACACGGTGGCAGCGCCTGCGGCCCCCCCGCTTGCTGCGCTGGGTAGTGTTTGCTGCTGCTGCCGCCTGCCCAGAGCTCATGCGCTGGGCACCACAAAGGCAGTGGTGGCACCCTCACTGCAGCCTACCATGGCAGAAGCTCCAGGTGGGCAGCAGCAGCAAACACTGCCAGCGCAGCAAGTGGTGGGGAGGGCCACAGCTGCTGCCGCCGCAGTGCAACCCCAACGGGCAAGCCCAGAGCTCGTGTGGGGCTGGGTTACAAGCTGCTGCTGAGCGCAGGAGAAAAGCGGCCCCTCGCCCGCCCCATGGCTGGTGCCCTGGACTGCAACCACTCGCAGCCTGTGTGGGGCTGCCTGTGCCTTCTCAGGACAGCCCCACGCAGGCTGCAAGTGGCTGCAGCAGGGAGCACCGGCCATGGGGTGGGCAAGGCACCACTTTTCCTCGCTCTCCACACCAGCTCCTTCCCTGCCCTCCCCCCCTTACCTGAGTTTCTCAGTGCCTGTGCAGCCCCATGGTCCCAGGCCAGAAGCCCCTGCTGGAGCTTCCAGCTAGAAGGGCAGGGCCAGGCTGGCCCTGATGTTGCAGGCACCCGCCAGGCTTCCCCTGGGTCCTACTGCCCCTGGTTCATGTTATCTTTGACAGGAACCAAAGACAGACAAATTTTAATTTTCAAAATTTTTTTTAGGGGCCCCGCAAGCCAGATAGAATGGCCTCGCGGGCTGGATTCAGCCTGCGGGCTTTATTTTGCCCACCCCTCCAATAGATCAAAATGATAATGGATTAAAAATGCAAGAGAAACAAATAGCAAGGTGTTATCTAGCTGTTGTTAGCCTATGATTGGATGGTTCAAGAAATAACATATGTATAAAAATGTATGTTTTCAGGGGAACTCTGGATTTGTGAACTCTGGAATTTATCTTTTTCTGTCAAATAAAGATAAGGTTTGACCAGCCTCCTGACAGTGAATAAGGGCTATTTCATTTAGATGAACTATTGAATCCACAGCATTGAAGTTGACAGAAGTGTCCCTGGAAGCTGCAACACAGAGGACTTCAGATTTTTTATACTATTAGTATAAACTGTCATAGTGTTCTCAACATCTAGGAAGTTGAATGATCTGTCATGGAATTTCAAAGAATTTAGGTGATAAATAAAGAGCATGACACTATATGAGAAAGCTCAGCAAGACAGAAAAGGAAAGAATAGGTTGGAAAACCATCTGAACTCTGTGAAAGATATCATAATAGGACTGAGAAAAAAATCCTGGAAAATTATGAATTTCTCAGGACATGGCAGAACTTATAGCTGAAAGAATTTTATGGGTAAATAGTTTCAGAAGAATGGAGACAAAGGTTAGGGACAGAAGTTATACATAAACCAGTTTAAGTGATTAGAAATTAGTTTAAACCAGTAACAGAACATAAGTTCAGTGCACATAAACCAGTATCAAAATGGCCAAAACTGGTTTAAGATAAAACTGGTTGAATGTAATATCAGCCTTAGCTGATTTGGATCAAATCAGTTTAGGCAATGTCTGTCCTAGACCCATTCCTGGTTTAAGTTAAACCAGAGTCCTCCAGCATCCCAGATGATTTGCAGTCCTGGACTGGACTGGACTGGGCTGGGGTGTCTGCTCCCCAGCCACAGCAATATCACTGCTCCAGCTGGCTAAGGGACTGCAGTGTCTGCCAGGCTTCCCCCTACACCGCCAGCCACTGGCTGCTTAAGCAGGGATCCCCCCTCCTGCCCCTCTCCATTTTTTTGTAATCGAACTGGGACTCCCCCACTGAGATTCAGGACAGACTCAGGAGAGACTCTGCCAGGCCTAGGGTCAGGGAGGACTGAGTTAGGGAACTTCTGGAGGGGCTGGACGTGTTCAAATCAGCAGGTCCAGATGCTCTCCACCCCAGGGTTCTGAGGGAATTGGCAGGGGTTATCGAGGGCCCCCTGGCACAGCTTTACGAGCACTCATGGTGCTCTGGCCAGGTGCCAGATGACTGGAAGAGGGCCAGTGTGGTCCCCATTTTCAAAAAGAGAGGAGGGAGGACCCAGGCAACTATAGGCCCGTTAGTCTTACTTTGATCCTGGGGAAGCTCTTTGAGAAGATTATCCAGGAGCACATCAGGGAAGGACCAGCAGGGGGGATGATGCTCAGGGGCAACCAGCAAGGGTTCATTAGGGGCAGGTCCTGTCAGA
>NW_017729034.1:40718187-40718611 GCF_001723915.1 Gavialis gangeticus | reverse complement strand
TCAAAATCATTGGACACAGGTGTTGCGGTGGATGTAGTCTTTCTAGACTTCAGGAACGCCTTTGACACCGTCTCCCAGCCCATTCTCATTAAAAAGCTAGGAGACTGTGACATTGACACCTATACAGTCAGATAGGTCACAGATTGGCTGAGGGGCCACACCCAGAGAGTGGTGGTGGACGGGTCATATTTGACCTGGAGGGATGTGGGCAGTGGAGTCCCCCAGGGCTCCATCCTCGGGCCCGCACAGTTCAATTTCTTTATCAGCTACTTGGATGAGGGGGTAAAAAGCAGCCTGTTCAAATTTGCTGATGACACCAGGATTTGGGGCAAGGTGGGCATGTTAGAAGGGAGGGACAGGATACAACTGTACCTGGACAAGTTACAGGGGTGGGAGAATGAGAATAGGATGGGATTCAATACTG
>NW_017729034.1:40717642-40718176 GCF_001723915.1 Gavialis gangeticus | reverse complement strand
ATGCTCAGTATGCCAGGGGCTGACCCTTGCCTGGCCATGCCTCTTGTCACTAGGGTCACACAAGGTCTGGCCCTATAAAAAGGGGCAGTGAAGACAGACCCAGTGCGAATGCCATTTCCATCCGGACCAGACCAGCTTCACTTCACCTATCCACCACAGAGGCCCTGCCGGCGACCCCCTCTGGACAACACCGAGCTGAAGGAGACTTCAACTGGCCATCAAGGATCAACTTCCAGCCTGGGATAATTAGATATTACCTGCACACCTCCTCCTACAATTTGGACTCTCTCTCTCTGTCTCCCTCTCTCCTCCTGGACTTCAGTGGACTTCAGCCCCTGCACCAAGCCTCTCTAACTCTTGCTGCCATTGTGTGTGTGTGTGGGGGGGAAGTGTGTGTGTGGGTGTGTGCAATGGAACCAATAAGACATTGTGTCACCATCTCCCCTATTCAATAAAACCACTATCATTTGCAACCCTGAGTTGGGTTATGTTTTACTGAATCCCAGTCCCTTCCCTATCTTAAATTCCAGCCTC
>NW_017729034.1:40702859-40717375 GCF_001723915.1 Gavialis gangeticus | reverse complement strand
ATATGTGTGAATTAGTGAATACACATATATATACATATATAGATATCATTGTGTGTGTGGTATATGAATTAGTAATCCACGTATGTGTATTGGATGTGCAGGTGTTGGTAACTGATTCGGTCTAAATTTGGTGTGTGTGTAGTTTGTATGGGCTTAAACTGGTGATAGGTGTGCATGAACCTAGACTGGTTATTTTGAACGTGTGTGTATCTGAGTTGCTAGTGTGAGTATGTCTAGTGGGGGTGTATGCACCTAGTGAGTGCATGTGTGCTTAACTGATTTTTTTTTATGTGTGCATGTGCAATTGTACACCACACCCTCCTGTCTAACAGAGCAATATTGAGATCCTGAGTGTTGGTCTGACCCCTCAGGGCAACAAAGCAACCTGCTGGCTACAATCTGTCAGTCTTCAAGAAAGGACAGAGGAAGGTGTTAGAAATGACCTTGTTTGCAAACAGTATGAAAAAGCAGGGAGAGGGATATTGAAAAGCTCAGTATCATCAACAGACAACACACAAGCAGTCCTGTCCCTGCCTTCTTGCCTCAGTGAGCTAGCTGGGGGCCAGGGTCTGGCAACATTTGTCACCCCTTGAGTGGCAAGTGGTGGGGGGCAGGGGGAAAACCTGCTGCTTCCTCCTCCTCCTACAGATTGGGGACCATGCAGGCAGGGTGGGGGTTTAAACACCCCCATACTCAGAGGTCCTGCCAGGTCCTGGTGAAAACCCCCTCAGTTCAGCACTGTGGAAGGGAAGAGAGGGTTGCTCTAGTGCCCCCCCAGCTTCTAGCCTGAGCCACTGCAATCATGTGTCTGCATTTCTGGAATAAAAAGGGAATGCCTATCCACCTCCAAATTGGTTCAAGCTCTTCAGATTAGACAAACCTGTAAAGATTGAATCAATTCAGGCTCCGGCTTTTTGAATGTATTGTCCCTAGCCAAGAGGTTCAAACAAATAGATTTGTATGAGGCAACCAAATCAAGATCTAATAAAAAACATTCCTAATAGCCTGACAGACATTAGCTACAACCTTGAAGAGCTGGCACACAGAGGGTGTCCCCTGATAGAATGTCTGGGTATAAGTGGCTCTGAGAGTGAAGGGTTTCTGTCTTGGAGAGAACTCAGGGCAATTTTTTGTGGGAAACCTTTTAAGAAATATCAAGAACACTGGAACGGAACCCTTATGCCTCCCTTAAAATAAAATAAAATAAAATAAAATAAAATAAAAAGTTTTAAAATGTGGCATGTTGTCTGGATTTTAACAGTATGCTCAGTAATTTCTTAATGAAGATTAATGAGATCAATTTATGTCAAGCTATCAAGTCTAGGAACCAGAGGTTCAGATGAAGTATTTGACTCTGTGAGTATTGAGTGTTTGAGAATCTGGGAAAACAGCCACTGGTTTCAATGCCTATTTGGATAAGATCTATTAAAGGTGTGCAGAAAATGATTTGTCAGATCTAGTCTCATCTTTGTAATAACAACCTCTGGTTCTCTCAGTATGTCCTGACAGCTATACATTTGTTTTGGACTAATAGCTCCCTGGGAGTAAGAATGTCTTTATTTGTATTATTCAGAGCAGAGCACACAGTTAACAGCATATGAATAATATATAAAAACAGACATAACAACAATGATAATTAGTGCTGACTGCAGTGCCATAGGAGCTGGACATACACAAAGAAACCAGAATGTTAGTTGAGAGCCTAACTGTGGCCACCAGAGCCGAAAAACTGATGGAAGCAGGTTCCATCCCCCTGGCAGGAAAGGGTTTCTTGCTCAAAGCATCTGCCAAAAGATTTTCATTTCCCTTTAGATGGCTGGATCTGAAAATAATGAGATTCTTTTCCTCTTTCCCTCATCTGAGTAGAGGCTTGACTCCTAGGAGAGAACTACACTCCAAGTCCTACTTTGGCTATGAATGCAAACTTGTCAAACCAAATTAGTATTGGTTTCTCTGTGAAAGAGTGCCTGGACCTGAACAGACTCTGGCACACAACTCTGAGCTCCAGTCTATTTATATGAGCCACAATATATTTTCTGTGCCCTCTGGCAACCCAAGTGAATCTCCAGACCACTTCAACAGCTTTATGCCCATTGTGACTACAGCTCATGGTAGACAATGGTCTTGGAACAATCAAGGTTGTCATGGCAAAAAGAATCAAAATCCATTTGTCAAAGTCTAAAACTGACACAGTCTGTGGTCCTGGGCTTTGATCAGGAAATACTATAAAGTCCAAAGATGGAACAAACCCAAAGAACCCCTACAACAGAACTTCAAGAAACTGAAGAGATGGTGCCTTTGTTGGATTAACAACTGAGATGAGAAACTGAAAACGGTTGTTCTGGCTTTCACTGGCATTAGATAAATGCTGTCCTTGGCTGCTTTGCAGTGCAACCCAGAATGATAAGACCCCATGCAAAGAAAGGGGGATTGCTGGATTGTTTGTCCAGTTTCAGAAACTGACCCAGGTTTCATTTTATGGCCAAACAGCCTTCTAGAAGGGAGAAACTATTAGTGAGTCACATAGAAAAGGAAGCACTGATACATCCCAATGACTTACTACCTACTTCTATTAGCTTTGCAAATGCTCCTGATACTAATGTTGTACTGAAAAGGGGGGATGAAACAATACAGCTGCTCACTCTTCACCCTAGGGTCCTGAAGGAGTTCAGATCAGAAATTGGTGAACTCCTAACTGTAGTATGCAATCTATCACTAAAAACCTTGGTACCGGAGGACTGGAGGGTTGCTAATGTGACTCCTATATTTAAAAAAGGCTCTAGAGGGGATGCTGGGAACTACAGGCCAAAGAACCTAGCTTCTGTTCTTGGAAAACGGGTAGAAACAATAATAAAAAAAAATTCAGCACATGAATGAACATGACAAGGCTAGGGACAGAAGTTACACATAAACCAATTTAAGTGATTAGAAACTGGTTGAAACCTGTAACAAAACATAAGTTCAATGCACATAAACTAGTATCAAAATGGCCAAAACTGGTTTAAGATAAAACTGGTTGAATGTAATATCAGCCTTAGCTGATTTGGATCAAATCAGTTTAGGCAATGTCTGTCCTAGACCCATTCCTGGTTTAAGTTAAACCAGAGTCCTCCAGCATCCCAGATGATTTGCAGTCCTGGACGGGACTGGACTGGACTGGACTGGGCTGGGCTGTCTGCTCCCCAGCCACAGCAATATCACTGCTCCAGCTGGCTAAGGGACTGCAACATCTGCCAGGCTTCCCCCTGCACCGCCAGCCACTGGCTGCTTAAGCAGGGATCCCTGCTCCTGCTCCTCTCCATTTTTTTGTGCAGGGACTGGGACTCCCCCACTGAGATTCAGGACAGACTCAGAAGAGACTCTGCCAGGCCTAGGGTCAGGGAGGACAGAGTTATGGAACTTCTGGAGGGGCTGGACGTGTTCAAATCAGCAGGTCTAGATGCTCTCCACCCCAGGGTTCTGAGGGAATTGGCCAAGGTTATCGAGGGGGCCCTGGCACAGCTTTATGAGCACTTGTGGTGCTCTGGCCAGGTGCCAGATGACTGGAAGAGGGCCAATGTGGTCCCCATTTTCAAAAAAGGGAGGAAGGAGGACCTGGGCAACTATAGGCCCGTTAGGGGGAGAATCAATATGGATTTGTCAAAGGGAAATCCTGCTCCACCAACCTACTAGAGTTTCCTGAGGGAGTCAACAAGCAGCTGGATCAAGGTGATCCAGCTGAAATGGTGTATTTGGACCTCCAAAAAGCCTTTGACTTTGGCAGGGCAACTTTGGGTGCCTGCCACTCAAAAGGCCTGAGTAGGCAGCAGAGCCAGCCAGCAGGTGGCTTCACTCCCCATCAGGCATCACATGGCTAGCGGGAGACTGCCTGTTTGGGGAAGAGGGCTCAGCTGCTAGCATAAGAGCAGGCTTGAGCAGTAAAGCCATGCAGCAGTTGCTGCAAGCCGCCAGGGGCAGAACATCGCCTGGCTGGAGCTGTTGCTCAGGAACACCCAGAGGACATAGTAGGAACTATGGGGATGGCAGGAGGTTCCTAGTCCTGGGGAATGACCTAAAACTACACCCTACTAGGGTTGGATGATGTGGTAGAGCTGCTTCTGGCAGGCCAGCTTTTAGGAAATGCCACACCTGTGCATCCCCAGTGAAGGGAAAGTATGGGACACCAGAAAGCCTCAGCCCAGCTGCCTTGTGGGTTACTGCATGGAGGGGAAAGGCTAGCGAGCACACCCTGACAGAAAAGCACACAGACCCAGGCCCACTGAGTGGGGCCTGAGCCAGGGTCCAGGTATGTCGACAGATGCCTGAGGCCTGCGTAGCTGTAGGCTGAGTTAGGGGGGCCCAGGTAAGTCATCAGATGCCTGAGGTCCAGAGGCCCCAATAAGGGGGCAGAGTAGAGTTATAGGGACCCAGCGGTGGTGTACAGTAGGGCCAAAGATGGTCTGAAGGGCTGCACAGGATGTTGACTAGACTAGCCACACCTGGCAGCAGTGCAGAGTAATGCCTGAAGATGGTCCAAAGGGCTGCCCAGAAGGTGACCAGTACAGTTAGAGCAGGGGGCCACAGTGAGGGGCATGAGTTAAAGGCCCAGGCACGTCTGAATATGCCTGAGGCCTAGTTGAGGCCAGAGCAGCCCAACAAAGGGCTGAGAGAGTAATGGAAATTTTGAATGCCATCTGTGAGGCATGGGACACAGTATACGGGGAGGTAAAGGGCCATGTAGTATGCCCTTGGCATTGAGTTTTAAAATGGGAAGCCTCCTGCTTTCAAATAAACCATTTATTGTTTACATCAAGGCATGGCAGATGAGTGTAGGCAGGCAGACTGGCCAGACAGGGACATGGGCCAGCCAGGTGCCCAGTCCTGCTAGTTACCCTGTTACATCGCCCATCAGAGACTCTTAAATAAGTTAGGCAGTCATCTGATTACAGGGAACATCCAGTCCTGGATTAGAAATTGGCTCAAAGATAGAAAGCAAAAGAGTAAATATAAACAGTCAGTTTTCCAAATGGAAAGAAGTAAACAGCAGGTTCCCCCAGGGATCTGTGTTGGCACCAGCACTCTTTAACATATTCATAAATGATCTGGAAAAGCAGGTGAGTAGCAAGGTGGCGATATTTGCCAATGACACAAATTTATTCGAAGTGGTAAAGACCAAGGCAGACTGTGAGGAATTACAGATGGATCTGGCATGATTGAACGAACAGGCAACCAAATGACAGATGCAATTCAATGCAGATAAGTGTAAAGAGATACACCTGGACAAAAATAATCTGAACTATATCCATACTATGATGGATATAGCTGTTACCACACAGAAAAGAAAACTGGGAGTCATTTAGACACTTCACTAAAATCAGCAGCTCTGTACTCAGCAGCCCTCAAAAAGGCATACAAAGTGATTATTAAGAATGGAACTGTAAAAAGTATCATGGTGCCCCTTTAAAAATCCATTGTGCACCCACACCCTGAATACTGTGCCTGGTTATGGTCCTCACACCTTGAAAAGGATATAGAATAACTAGAAAAGGTACAGAGAAGGGCAAAAAAGATGATTAGCGATATCGAGGGCTTCTATATGAAGAGACGCTAAAGAGGCTAGACCTACTTAGTTTAGAAAAGAGATGCGTTAGGGGGGACATGATAAGGGTTTACAAAATTACTATGATGAAGAGAAACTGAATTAAAATGTATTATTTACTCACACAATACAAGAACTAGGGGTCACAAAAGGAAATTAGTAGGTAGTAAGTTTAAAACTAACAAAATAAAGTTCCTTTTCAAACGGTGTATAATTAAAGCGTGGAAGTCATTGCCATCAGATGTTGAAGCTGACAGTTTAGCTAGATTCAAAAAAAAGGACTGAACAAAGTCTTGAAGGAAAGGGGCATCAGTAGCTATTGAGCATGCGAGTTAGGGAACTTCTTAGACCTTACCAAACTAAACTATGCTGCACATAGAAAACTGCATAACTTAGATCAATTCCATCTCAGGCTTGTTTACTGTCCATACCTAGCTTTAATGCTGGAGGCTGCAAGTGAAAGAGGAGCAGCAGGGGAAAAAAAACCCTGGTCATACCCAGTTAAATCTCCCTTTCAGCCTTCACTCTCTGCCACTGTGTGCTATAGGATACTGGGCAAGATGGACCAATGGTCTGACCCAGTAAATTGCAATTTTTATATTCTTTGGATTCTTGTAGTGTACTGAGATCAAAAATGTAAATTGCCATGTCTATGTTCTCTTGCAAAGCTGATTCAAAAAGTATTTCTAGTGGCAAGCATGTAAAACTGAGAAAAGAATAGGATGGAGTCTTAACAGAAATTCATGCTATTACTTTGTGGTAGAGGGCTTAAACTTGTGTTGTAACTTGATTACTAGGTACTTTTTCTACAGCAGTGCTCACAGAATCTTGTAAAGAGCTGCAGGTCTTTCTCCTTTGGACTTCATGTTTTAGGGTAGCAGTCTTACATCTATTACCTGAGGTGGGAAAATTTTCAGTTTTACTTGTTTCATGTTTTCCCCTCTTCATATTTTGGTTTGGGGTTTTCATCTTTTGTACTGTAACTAAAGTGGAAGTGTAAATACATTTAAATAAATAAGTATGCAAGCAAATATGACTGTGTGGAAAAGTCTGGATCCCAGCATCTGCAACAAGGCTAGCAATAAGGCTCATAGTAAAGGCACCTCGCAATACATTGTGTTGCATCATCTATCTACTTAGAATACAGTTTCCTTAAGGAATAGGTGGCATCTTTCTTTATATTTTGTTGAGTACCAGCACACTAGTGACTCTACTGAAAAGCCTTTCCATCCAGTCAATAACAGCAAGCGTGTTGTTGGAATTCTATTTGAAGCATATGTTGTAAAGTGAGAGGGCTGATGTCAAACATGAAATGTCCAAGATGAAAACACAGGGTAAATTCTACCACTGGCTATTTACAAGCAGTTTCCATTAACCTCATGGTGGAAAATCCATCACTGGCATACACAAGGAGTCTTCCTTACTTATCCCAATGGTAAATCTGGTCCAATAAGGCTAGTCCTCTCATTTAAGTGAAAAATGTAATATATTATTATTAACTGTGATTGAAGAAACCATAGCAAAACTCCCACTGATTTCAGTAGGGCCAGGATCCCACCCAGTGCCTTTATATTAATCAGATATCAGGAGAAGCAACTTCATGGTAATATTACTTCAGTTTAACAGTTGCAAGTGACATTTTAACACAGGCATAAAATGCTTGATTATTGATGGTGACCTAACTTTCAGTGTACTTGAGCTTAGATTCAGAATGCCAACACCCCCAAACTTTGGGTGCAACATGAATGAACGCTAATGAAGAAGGATAAACCACTTATTGCCATTAAATTATTATAATTTCTGGTGAATTTCTAATACTGGCCAAATGCAAAAATGACTTGCAATTCAGACTGTTTCTGACCTTGACAACACTTCGTATTAAATAAGAGCTTTCAAAAAGCAAACTAGACTAAAACATTAAATCTTGGCTCCAAATGAGAAAGGCGACTCTACAAAGTGATTCTTTCTATAATCACAAATCTCTCAGAAATGCTTGGCTGAAAATGCAGAACATTAACAATACTTTGGCTCATGACAGTGGAAAAAAAAAAGTTCCTCATTTAAAATGTTTGTCATCACTGTAATCCCATCTTTAATTATAATTAATGTAAGGAGCTTTTATGTGCTGCAATGGTAATACATTGTCAAGAGTTCAGCTTCTAGGAAGGAACATGTTTCTGAATTAGAGTGAAGATTGCTCTTAAATGTCTGGAACAAATAATAATGTATAAAGCTGTCAAAGCTATAATGAACTGAAAGAAGTACAACAGCAATAACTTAAATGCTGACAATCAGCAGTTGTCTTGTACGTCTTCCAAAGTCTTTTTTTTTTTTTTATTACGTTTACTGAATTGCTCTTTACATACGGCCAAAATTGATTTTTTTTTTTAATAAATGTTGCCTGTGGTATTATATTTGGCAGCAAACTGTCACCAAAAAAAGTCTACATTTTTCTTTGCTGAACGTTGAGGTCAATATAAAATACACTAATTCGCTATTTTCAAAGTTCAGATGATTAAAAAGTGGCCCAAACAGATTACATAACGTAATCAGTGTGCTCTTTACATGTGTGTATATTTAGGTAAAAGTGTGATACAGACCACTGTTAACATTTATTACAGTAGTGTGCAGAAGCTCAAGTTGGAATCAGGGCCTCCCTGTAGTTGGTTTTATATAAACACATGTGAAGACAAGGATTCCATCATAATAAACTTCAGGTCTAAGGGCTATATAATAAAACTTGCACAAACACTGTGGAGATTTGTGCAGTTAGAAAGCCAGGGGTTCTGCTGTTCTGTGCAATTTTGAGGGAAATTCCAGGTTTGTGGAAAATAAACAAATATTCTCTTATTAAGGTGATTTAAGAAAAAATTAAAAGCAAAAAACCTCAAATCTCCCCTCCACCCCTCAAAAAAAACAGCCATTGCTCAGAGACCTGAAACCCTAAAAATAAGTGAATAGTGGAGGTGGCCAAAAGTGAGTTTGATCAAGTGACTGCCTAAATGCCTAGCAGCAAAATGGAGGTGTAATTTTGCACAAGCTGCCATACCTGCACCAGCCTAATTTAGCTAGCACAGGTAACAAGAGCAGTGAAGATGGAGTATAGATTTTACCATGTGTTAACAGAGTATAAACTCACCAGGGACCCTGGGTACATGCTCTAGTTCAGGGGTGGGCAATTATTTAGGCTGGAGAGCCGCTTACCAAGTTTTGGCAAGCTGTTGAGGGCCATGTGGGTAGCCCTGCCCCTTGACAGATAGCCTGCCCCCAGTCACCATCTTGTGAGCAGAAGTCCCATGCCCTGGACCCTGATCTTTGCCACTAGAAGTCCTTCCCCTTCCCCCAGAAGTACTCCTTCCAGCATGGGGTTTTGCCATCTTGGAACCAAAAAAATACCAAATTATATTCTGAAAATCAAACTTCTAAAACATTCATTAATCTAATTTCAAAAAATATTTTTGTCCTGATTTATATGCGTTTGTGTAGTGTACATAGAGGTGACTGCACAATAGCTTAAAATGAAGCCCTACTCTTTTATATGCTGGGGGATTCATATAGGTTTGTGGGGGGCTGTAGGTGTGTGGGTATGGGGGGAGGATGGGTATGGGGTTTGTGGAGGGCTGTGTGTGGGGGGGTGGCTGGAGTGTATAAGGAGGTGTGGGGGTCTGCGTGTATAGCAGTGAAAGGGGGGCTGTGGGTGTATGTGTATGGTGGGGTGTGCATGTGGGATTCACCCTATGAACACACATATATGCACACGTCCCCTGCCTATACACACACACTGCCCCTGCCTGCACACACAGACACTCTGCCCCTCCTGCATACACACACACACACACTGTCCCTGCCTGCGTGTGCACATGCACACACATACACATGTGCTCCCCTGTCTGGTGATGTAGCCAGGAGTGGCATGGTGCCAGAGCATGGCGGGGGCACGAAGAGAGTGAAATGGCTGGGGGTGGGTGGGGCTCGGCTGCTCAGTCCTGATGAGGGCTCCCCCTGGGTCCTACTGCTCTTGGTGCCTATCAGCTTTGACAGGCAGCCAGGAGCAAAAAAAAAATTAATTTACTAATTTTTTAGTCCTGTGGGCCAGATAGAATGGCCTGGTGGGCCGGATCCGGCCTACAGGCCGTATTTTCCCTGCCCCTGCTCTAGTGTGTGCTAATGCTTGTTCCTCCATGTCTTCATTGCTATTGTTACCTGCATAACACAAGTAGGCTAGTGCTATAATTTGTGCATAACACAAGTAGGCTAGTGCTATAATTTGTCACAGGAATACATTTCACTTCATGTGGGGCTGTAAGTAGTGGGCCAAATTCATGCCGTCTTGTATTCTGTAATTCAGTGGTGTTGTACCCATATAATGGAATGGTGGGGTTCAATCCTGTATTTCATCAAGTGACCTACCTCTGAACTTTGTTACATCAGTATAGATCTCAAGTAGTTCTGCTATAATCTACCAGCTGCAAATGGACAGAGTTAGTCCTGAGCTGAGAAGGTAGGTAGATGTCTCCCTCATAGGCAGTGATTGCCTCAACTCTGAGTAAAGTCAATGGGAATTGCAACAACTCAGAAGCTGGCCTTGAGGTTATTGGCATCTCCCAGGACCATGCTTTTGGTCTTTTCATTACAATAACAAGGAAAAATCGGGGAATTTCATGTGACTGGGGAAAGCTGGCTATAATATTTGACACTAAACTTTTCCCAGATAAATTTGCTACTAGGCAAAATTATTTTTCTAAGTTTCACTCTTAAGAGGGTCAAGAAGGACTTATGATTGAATGAAGTGGTTCCATTTAGAGGGTTCTGTTGTTTCTATCAGTGGGGTATTTCAAACTTACATTGTAGTGGTTGTGACACACAGACACACATGGTAGAGTATAACCCACTCTTCAGACCTTGCTTCTTTACTTACTCACTAGTTTTCAACATGCTTAATGGTCTTCACCAGCCCCACTGTGCTGTGTCTATCAAATAAACCTTTCAGATTAACTTGTTCAGAGGCATAAGCTTTCACTGGTGACAGCCTATTTTGTCAGGGTCTTTCCACCAATCAGCACCAAGGGGTGGGGCCTCTTCACCAATCAGCACCAAGGAGTAGGGATGCCATGAAACATCCATCAAATCAGCTCTTTGGGCAGCCAAGCTGTGAAAACTGTTTTTTTCCCCGTGAATTAGGTAGTTCCTTACTTATGCCTTAAGTAGTTAGGCTTTACGGTGTGACTCTTCCCTGCCTTCTGCATGACTTCAGACTAAAATGGGTTAAGTACTTTTCTTTAAATAAACCTTTGATGACTTTTCAGGAAGTTCATCATTCTTAAATATCACTGTACTTATGCCAAGATGAATTCAGTGGATACAGGTCCCTAAAACAAACCTCAATGATACTTGAAAAAAAGACATTTAAAAAGGAAGAAACATACATCTCTTCCCTTCAGACAGATTTAATAATTTTACGTTGCCACACTTTGCATGTAGAACTCCAGCTGATGGCAGAGAGTTCTGTGCACAGCTAGGATTTCAGCATCAATTTAATGTGTAAATTATTCTACTAGGATCTGTTTTTTGGGAACTGTTGGCTAAAGTGCTGTAGGATTTGTTATACATTTCAAGGATCCAGCATGGCTTTAGGGGAATTATGCTTACCAGCTTCCCTCTCTCTGACACCAAATATTCAGAAACTTGACATAATTGAAATGTAAACTTTGAATATCTATCTCTGCTTTATTAAATACAAATTACTTCTTGAATCACATTATATCATTGTGCTCCTTGGAATCACACTTTCATTCAGTTTGTCATATTCTTTTTTGGTCTGATGCCAAGGTACATAATGCCAGTATGGGACAGATCTAAAACTGGCACTACAAAATTTAAAAAATGCTGTGTATAATTAAATGAAAAAATAAACACAGCTATAGCAACAAGCACTGCCTACACGATCTCACAACACGGGGAGCCAAGGCTTTTTATCTATGTCCATGTTCAAGCAGTCAGTTGTGCTGGAACCAAGCTACAGAGGTGTGTTTGGGCAAAGAAGGAATCTTGCACTTAGATCTTATTTTGGTATTGCTTAGTCACATGCTGCTCTACAAGTAAGTTTGTAACTACAAAGTGTTCATAGAGAGAGGCTGCAGGTAGCTGAGCCTGTTGTGAAAAGTTTCATGACACTGGGATAAACTTGGCTCCCATGGCATGAGAGGTATGACTTTGGATCTTCTTCAAAAATACCATATTTTCTCACCTACAACACACCTTGGAACAAAATAAGCACCTTGTGTTTGACCAGCAGAATATAAAAATAAAGATCTTTCCTTCTAGTAAGTAACTGAACAGCAGCAGCTAGGAAGCAAAGCCTGTTTGCTGTTCTGCTCCCTATGAGCCTCATGCAGATTCTGCTGGTCACCAGCAGAACTGTTCTTGCTATATTTCTCACATATAATGTACACTGCAATTTCCAGCAGCTGGTTTTTGAGTAAGAAGGGCTGTATGCAAGAAAATATGGTAATTTAGCATTAGTACTAAGGCCCACAACTTTACACAAAGCTTATACAACTGGTTTCAGCTAAGGGCCCTGGCAGATGTTATAACTGTTTCAGTCTATATGCCAGTTTTGTACAACAAAAAGAAATCAGCAAGCTGTCTGTGATAGGATGAAAATGGTGGATCAGTCCCTAAAATTGGGTATCTCCAACAAGATGAAGGAAGGGAAGAAGGGAAGAGTGCCTGAATCCCTGACAGCTTGCCCAGCAGTGAGCTGTCAGGAAGCCAAGGGTATGCTTCCCCCTGCCTGGTCCTGCCAATCAGCGACTGGGCAGAAGGTATCTCTGTTCCAGACTCAGGGGATACACCCTGTCTGGTCCCTCTGATTGGCTGATCAAACTTCGTTGCACTACAAAAATACCATCTCCCTGAGCCCCAAGAGCCATGATTTTCTTTTTTTGAAATATCTTATGTGTTATATTAACCCACATGTTCAAAGGTCCTGGAAGCTCAAACTAGTCTGATCTATGGTACCAAGGACTGAAAAACATTTTCTGTTTCTCCAAGCAATATAGACTTTAACAAATAAAGCTTCTTATCATGTAATTGGCTTTTATGCTTTTCCTTCCTTCACATTTGTCTTTCCCATAAAAATAAACAGTAGAAAAGGCAAGGACATTTGCTTCTGGATTTTGACAGTCAAACAAGTAACAAAAGATAAGCTCTTACAAAAAGGGAAGGAAGAGACTTACAGGCCTTGAGAAAGGTCTTTTTTACTCAACCTACCTTGTTCTGTGTTTGGCATTGAAGACAGTCACATTCAAAGCAATATTGGCGCTTCAGTTGTTTCTGGCGTTCATTGCTGGGCATCAGCGACTCAATATAGCTAATGGTGAGCTGTGTGCAACAGAGAAAAAAACAGCTGTTATATTTTGATAAAAACTCAGTAAATGTTAGAAACACAACTAGTTGAATTTCTGACCCAAGACTTCCTGTCAAAAACATGATTTAAGTGCACATTTTCCCACAGAGAGATGTCAATTTGACAGGAAAAAAAAACAGAATTTACTATTGAGAAAATGTGCAAAAACTTTTTCGTATCAACGTTTCCTGAACAAAATTTTAATTCTGAGAAAACTTTGGAGATTTCAACTTTTCATTCTGCTTCAGGACAAAAACATAAGCTGGAAGGTCCACATTTCTGGGGGGACAGAAATTCCAACTAGTAGTAAAAGAAAAGGACATTATCTAGTTCTGGAGTCCTGTACTCTCCAATGCTGTTGACATGAGGAGGTGACTCATCCATTGTGAATATATAGTTTCCCTATAAATGACACCAAGAATCATAAGAAATAAGAAAGTAGAGCTGAAAGGGAACTTACAAGGTCATCTAGTCCAGCCTACTGCTCAAGGCAGAATCATATTTGACAAAACCATTTGAGCCAAATGCCTGTCCAACCTGCTCTTGAAAATTCCCAAGTTTAAAGATTCCACAACTTCTCTAAGTAGCCTGTTCCAATGCTTGACCAGCCTCATTGTCAGAGAGCTCCTTGTAACCTCCAGCCTACATTTCCTTTCCTGCAGCTTGATGCCATTGCTCCCAATCCTATACCCTAAAGGCCCAGAGAAAAGCCTGTCTCCATCCTCTCCGTAATCACCCTTCAGGTAAATGAAGAATGCTCTCAAACCCAGCCTCAGTCTTCTCTACAGTCAATAACCCTAGTTCTCTCAGCCTTTCCTCATAAGTCTCATTTCCCAGGCCCTCAAACAATTTTGTCCTCTGCACTAGAATTTCCAATCTGCCTGTGTGCTTCTTGAAGTCAGGGCCCAAAGCTGGACGCAGGACTCCAGGTGCAGCTTTGACAGTGCTAAACAGAGTGGAAGAAGCACTTCCCTTGATTTGCAAGTGACAGTCCTGTTAACATTTTTTTTTTTTTGGGGGGGGGGGGGGGGCTTGGTTATATTCAGCTTATGATCTAGTGCAGGGCTGAGCAAAATATGACCTGTGGGCTGGATCCAGCCCACCAGGCAATTCCACCCAGCTTGCAGGGCCCCTCCATAAGCTGAAAGAATGATCACAGGCCCTGGGCCTTGGCTGCTTCTTTGAAAGCCAGCACCTCTATGCTGGAGATGCAGATCTAGTTGTTAAGCAACCAACACCCCACCCCAGCCTGGCCTGACCTGCCTCTAACCCCAGGGTAGAGGGCACTGGAGCCAAGAAGCCTCTGCCTGGCAGAGGTTTTTGCCTGGTGACCCTATGGATGTTTCCCAGCCTTCCTTCCCTGCGATAATGGAAATGGGAGCCAGGAACTCCCAGTGGGGGGCAAGGTGGCTGGGAGCACAGGGACCTGCATGCTCTGGGATCAGGCTTGCAGGGGGATGGGGGGACTACTGCCACTGCTGGCCTGCTGAACAACCCTTGCAAAGCCAGAAGACCAAGGCACTTAAGGGA
>NW_017729034.1:40702190-40702436 GCF_001723915.1 Gavialis gangeticus | reverse complement strand
CATGGGTGACTTCAATTACCCGGACATCTCGTGGGAGGATCACTCAGCAAAATGCGAGCGGTTGCAAAGCTTCCTCTCGTGCGTGGATGACCTCTACCTGACTCAAGAAGTCTATGGTCCAATGAGAGGCAAAGCACTGCTCGACCTGGTACTGGCTACAGGGGATGACCTAATCAACAACCTAGTGATCGAAGGGAAGCTGGGTGACAGCGACCACGAGATGATCACCTTCACCATCCGCCGGAA
>NW_017729034.1:40701455-40701858 GCF_001723915.1 Gavialis gangeticus | reverse complement strand
AACCAGATGAGGCAACTGACAACTGACACCTAGGAAAAAGCCAACCTATTAAATGGGTACTTTGTGTCAGTCTTTCATCAGTCCCATGGGACTCCAATGCCCACCATGGGACAGGGCAGTCTGGGTGAGGGAGATCCCCTGCCCTCCATTAATGCTGACCTCGTGAAGGAACACCTTGAGAAGCTGGATACTTTCAAGTCAGCCGGCCCTGACAATCTACACCCCAGGGTACTCAAGGAGCTGGCGAGCATCATAGCCCAGCCCCTGGCATGGATCTTTAAAAACTCCTGGCGCTCTGGTGTACTGCCCAAAGACTGGAAGAAGACCAATGTGGTGCCTTTCTTCAAGAAAGGGAGGAATGTGTATCTGGCTAACTATAGGCCCATTAGCCTGACTTCTATCC
>NW_017729034.1:40696630-40700414 GCF_001723915.1 Gavialis gangeticus | reverse complement strand
CCGAGGTCCCTTCCAGCCCTGATGTCTATGAAATCTATGTGCTGCAGGAGCAGGGGAGCTGTGTGCTATGGGGCTGGGTGGGGCCATCCCTGCATGTGCCACCATGTGTGGCCAGGAACTTGGGTGGGAGCATAGGAGCTGCATGTTTTGAGGCCAGGTGGGGGCCCACACACTGCCACCCTATGCAGTCAGAGACTCAGGAGACAGTGTGAAAATGTGCACTATGGGGCTGGGCTTAACTGGTCCCAATCGCTGCTGCCAAGTGTGGTTAGGGACTTGAGCATAAGCACAGGAGCTGTACAATATGGGGCTAGGCAGTGCTGGCTCCACATGCTGCTGCCACATGAGGCTCTGGGGACTCCAGTGGGAGGACAGGAGCTGCATACTATGAGGCTGGGGGCAGGGGCTGGCCCTGCTCACTGCCACAACATGAGGCTCTGGGGACTCACACACTCCAGGGACTCTGAGGATCCTGCCCCCCTATACACCCCCTCACACACACACCTACATCCTTCCACACACCCCACAAACCCACACATAGACCCATATCTACCCCCCATACCTCCCACCCTTCCACACACACTCACACACCTCACCCACAATACCTACACCCTACACACCCACCATACCCTACCACATACACACCCACCCACTCCCCAACCACACACTCCCTAAACCACACACCCCATACATACACTCCCTTAACCTCCCCACACACAAAATACAAGAGTAAGGTTGTATTCTGAACTATTATTCAATCGCCTCTATATATACTATGCAAACACACACAAATCATGACAAAAAAATTTTTTAATAAAATTAAAATATGTTAGAGTAGATGTTTTGATTTTTTTAGTAGATGATTTGGGGTTTTTTTCTTGTTCCAAGATGGCAACCCCCTCTCCCCACAAAAGGAGTACTTCTAGGGCAAGGAAAGGGACTTCAGGTGGCAAAGGTCAGGGGTTAGGGGTAGGACTTCTGGTCCCAAGATGGCACCTGTTAAGGGGCAGGGCTACCCTTACAGCCCTCAACAGCTCACCAAAACTTCTTAAGCAGCCCTCCAGCCAAAATAACTGCTCACCCCTTTTCTAGTGTGGCTCTCAGGGTCCCAGGTCCTCCTCTGCAGTATTTCAGCCTAGCCACTAGTTCCCCACTCTGTATTTGTACATGCAGTTATTCCATCCCAAGTGCAGGACTTTGTACTTGTCCTTGTTGAATCTTACCTCGGTAATTGCAGACTAGTTTTCCAGTTTATCCCAGTCATTCTAGATCTTAGCCCTGCCCTTCAGACTGTCTGCAACTCCACCCAACTTGATGCCATCCACATATTTGCTAAGTATGCATTCAATCCCACCATCCAAATCATTAATGCATAAATTGAACAATACCAGACCTAGGACAGACCCTTGAGAAACCTCACTTGATACCGTTTCTCAACCAGACATTGAGCCATTGATAACTACTTACTGAGCACAATGATCCAATCAGTTATGTATGCACATTCCATCTAGTCTGTATTTCCTTAGCTTCTTAATGGGAGATAGTATCAAAAGCTTTGCTAATGTCAAGGTACATAACATCTATTACTCTTCCCCCATCGACAGGGCCTGTCACCTTATCATAGAAGGAAATCTTGGTGAATCCATGCTGGCTGTTCCTGGTTACCTTATTCTCTTCCAGGTGCTTCAAAATAGATTCCTTGAGGACCTACCTATTCCATGATTTTCCAGGTTTTGAGGTCAGACTGACTGGTCTGTAATTCCCTGGATGCTCCTTTTCCCCTTTCTTAAAGATGGGCCCTACATTTTCATTTTCCAATCATCGAGGACCTCTCCTGACCTCCATGAGTTCTCAAAGAGGATAACTAATGACTCTGAAATTACTTCAGCCAATTCCTTTAGTAACCTAGGGTGCATCTCATCTGTCCCTTCTCATCTGAAAGCATCTAGCTTCTCTAAATAATCTCTAACATGTTCTTCCATCACTTTAGACTGTTTGGCCATCAGATGAGCAGGGGCATGCAGTTTGTGATGCCACAAACTTCTCTGTGGCACTACAAACTGCATGCAGTGAATGTTAAACTGTGCACTGTGGTGTAAATTTGCAGTGTGGGGGCAAAATTTGCTACTGAGATTTCCCATAAGGAGCTGCATGTGGAGGGGCATGTGCTGAGACAACTTGTGCCACTGCAAGCACACACTCCCTAATCGTCTGGAAGAGGCTTTTGTCTCCTTCCCTATCTTTGCTCCCAATTGCACTCATCATCTGATAGCTGCCTATGTTTTTGAAGACTGAAGTAAAAAAGGCACGAACTATTTGAGCCTTCTCTGCATTATCCATAACTAGCACTGCCTTCTGCATTCTGTAAGGGACCTATGGTTTCTTTGGTCTTCCCCTTACTTTTGACATATGTGTAGAATCCCTTTTTATTGCCTTTTATGTCACTTGCCAGTTGTCTCTCAAATCATGACTTGGCCTTCCTAATTTTTTTCCCAATGTCTTTTTTATAATGAAGGATAGTCTCCATTATTCCAGTCATGGCTTGCTATCCTGAATATGTCTGCAGTGACAATCACTGCAGTATTTAAGGGCTGTTTCTGTTGTAACTAAAGAAACGCAAAAATACCCCCATTTACACTTCTGAAAATATTGCTAACTGCTCATAAGAAACTATACAGTAATCATCACTGAAATAAAACACATTTCGAACTCTTTAAATTCTCTAATACACAGAATGAATTATATTCAACAGTGAGTTTTTTTATAAAAAATACTCTCATTGCATTTGTTTTCAAAGCTTTGTAGTTTAAAGCACTGTGTGGACATCCATATATGATAAAGAGACACTGTTACAAGCCCGCTGCCTAGCTCTAGCCCAGACCAGCACTCATGCTTAGTCATACACACTGTAGTATATAGGATATTTACAGACCACTCAAACACTCTAAAGCATCCAACTAGAAATTGGGTTGCATTACTTCATTTTGATCTTAGACACACAAAATAATAGAAGGATATTCTCACATGATTCCAAGTTACATCATCAGACTGAGCTCAAAAAGAAATTACAGGAAACCCTTACCAGTTTGCACTAATAACTGCAAAAAGCATGGTCAGTAACAGAATGTTGCAAATTAGTGGGTACTGTAATTGAAGTAACAATTAACAAGCATAGCTAATAATTCCGCTACTTTGTTCATTTCTTATTATAACTGTAATTTGTTCATTTAACACATAAGAGTTAAGTTAAATGAACATTATTAAGGTTGCAAAGTCAAGTACCCAACATTTCCACAAGCAGGGACTTGAGAAAAAATAGTATGTGATTATGTAATTAAAGACCATAATATAATACAACTTATCAGAGTGCTGAGGGAATTAGCTGAGGTCATTGAGGGACCCCTGGTACAGCTTTACGAGCACTCGTGGTGCTCTGGTGTGGTGCCAGAGGACTGGAAGAGGGCCAACATGGTTCCCATCTTCAAAAGAGGGAAGAAGGAGGACCTGGGAAACTATAGGCCAGTTAGTCTTACCTTGATCCTGGATAAGCTTTTTGAGAGAATTATTCTGGCACATGTCCATAAGAGGCCAGCGGGGGAGATTATGCTTAGGGGCAACCAACACGGGTTCATTAGAGGCAGGTCCTGTCAGACCAACCTGGTGGCCTTCTTTGACCAAATCACCAAATCCTTAGATGCAGGGGTAGCAGTGGACATAGTCTTTCTGGACTTTTGGAAGGCCTTCGACACTGTCTCTCACCCTCTTCTCATTAAGAAACTGGGGG
>NW_017729034.1:40695525-40696569 GCF_001723915.1 Gavialis gangeticus | reverse complement strand
GCAGTCAGGAAGGCCAACTGCACCTTGTCATGCATCCACAGATGCATCTCAAGCAGGTCCAGGGAGGTGATCCTCCCCCTCTGTGCCGCACTGGTCAGGCCGCAGTTGGAGTACTGCATCCAATTCTGGGCGCCGCACTTCAGGAGGGATGTGGACAACATGGAGAGGGTCCAGAGGAGGGCCACTCGCATGATCAGGGGACAGCAGGGCAGGCCCTATAAGGACAGGCTACGGGACCTGAACCTGTTCAGCTCCCACAAGAGAAGGCTGAGGGGGGATCTAGTGGCCTGTTACAAACTAGTCAGAGGGGACCAGCAGGCACTGGGGGAGTACCTGTTCCCCTGAGCACTACCAGGAGTGACTAGAAATAACGGTCACAAGCTGGCAGAGGGCAAATTCAGATTAGACATTAGGAGGCGCTACTTGACTGTCAGGGCAGCTAGGAGCTGGAACCAACTTCCAAGTGAAGTGGTGCTGGCTCCTACCCTGGGGGTCTTTAAGACAAGGCTTGACAATCACCTTGCTGGGGTCGTTTGACCCCAGTACTCTTTCCTGCCATGGCAGGGGGTCGGACTTGATGATCTGCTCAGGTCCCTTCCGACCCTACTAACTATGAAACAAATATGCAAGAAGGCCCAATTAAGATTTCACAAACAACCTGAATTTGGGTACTGCCCAACTTTTGACTTTGAATCTTAATAAATGGCCTTTTAACATAGTTTGTATCTCTTTGCATGTGTGCCTTTCTGCTTCTGCCTGTATAATTTTGCAGATTTAAAAAAAATAAATAGTAAAACCAGAAAAATCTATTTAGTCAATTCGTATTGGATCACGCATACATAAGTTGGCAAAATCCATGGGGTTGAAACCTATAGATCCACTACACAGACCTTGGCCACTGGCTACCAGTCCCAATCTCCCTCACCTGGCACCTCATCTATTCTCAGTGTCCCCTATCAGTTCCTTGTCCCAGCCACTCTCCTCAGCCAGTTCCAGTTCTCTCCTCATCCCCCTGGGACCTCTCTTCCCCCCCCCCCCCCCCCC
>NW_017729034.1:40683585-40690525 GCF_001723915.1 Gavialis gangeticus | reverse complement strand
CCTGGCACCTCATCTATTCTCAGTGTCCCCTATCAGTTCCTTGTCCCAGCCACTCTCCTCAGCCAGTTCCAGTTCTCTCCTCATCCCCCTGGGACCTCTCTTCCCCCCCCCCCACACCTACTGGTTTCCAGTTCTGCTCTTCTTGCCCAGCCAGTCCCATCTCCTTCTCCAGTCTCCAGTCCTGTCTCTTACTCCAGTTCTACAACCTTCCCCAACCAACCCCAATTTATTTCTTTTTGCTCCTCTTCTCCAGATCTGGTTTTTGTCCATTATGCTTTTGAATCAGACAGATCTGGCTCAGATACAGTCTGAGGTATTACAGAAACCTTTTGGAAGTAAACATGTGTGTGGGAGTCCATCATTCATGGTCAGCAAACTGAGAAACATTTATTAGATTTTAACACAGGTGGTTCCAAATATTAGACCTGACATTATCTTACACCTGAATGAAAAACTGTAACCCATACCTAATAAATCACCTTCTGCTTGTTCAACTTCAGGCCCGTTTAGTTTTTCACTCCTTTTTGTTGTTGTACTCTACACAGGAGTACAAAGTGTGATGCAGATATTTTCATAATATGAACTAAATGGAAATGACTAATTTAGTTCTCATAGGGCAGATGGTAACAGTTGCTACCAAACTGCTCTATATTTGAATATATGACCAAGAGGCAAAAGGTGCCATACTATTAATAATCCTTTTAGTGGAGCTTTAAACTCTCATGATTCTTTTGGTAGGTAAAGGGCCTAGTCCACCTCCTATCAAAGTCAGAGGGAATATTTCCACTCATTTCAATGGGACATGAATTTAGTCGTCAGTAAAAAGGATTTTATAATTGCCAGATTGAATGGGAAAATGTAATTACAAATTTTAAAAACATGGCCATCCTAACAGTGACTAAGTCTATACTAATCACTTAATCAGTTAAACATAACAACCTTTTATTAAAGTCTCCCTCAGACTCATTTTAATTTTGGATCTGTTCATTAAATGCAAGGCTCATTTAACTTATACATATTTATGAAATATTCCCATTTATCAAATATTGCCCGAATGTTATTTTGCATGTAGGATGGATTAACACATTAATTTTGCTGACCAAAGCTTTGCCACTTTATTGTATTTCTTATAAGAAACATAGTAAATCTTTTCTGTACAACTAGAAGAATATCTTAAATATTTATCAAAAATGCAGGAAATTATTTAATAGTTACAAGGTTTACTGATGGCAGACTAATCCCTGTGAAACAGAATTGCTGTCTGGGTATACTTGCACCATCAAATTCCTAATCCACTTTTCAGCTTTTAGGAGATATGAACTGTGTCGCTCAGCAGTGTCACTAGGGTGGGGCAAGAGGGGCATCAACGCCAGGCACCAGCTTAGATGGGGTGTCAGTTTGGCCCTGTTCCCCCCCAGGGATCCTTCCCATGGCAGGTACAGAGCCAAGCAGACACAGTCCCATGCCCAGCAGTGCATGGAGGGGGAAGGGGATGAAAAAACATCATAGGAGGCACAGCTCTGCCCTCAAGGCTGGGAGGGAGAGGAAGGGGTACCAGGAGCAGCTTCCCAGGGAGCCCATGTCACTGCCTCTCCCCCAGCTGCAGCAGCCCAGCCCATGCTACTAAGAAGTGAGCAGCAGCAACTGCAGCTGTTGCTGAAGTTAGAAGAGCCAGGGCATACAACACTCCCCATGCTCTCCCTCTCTCTAGTGGTCAGCATCAGCACAGTTCCCTCCTACCCTTGTCAGCTCTTGCCCTGGGCACTGGCTTGTACCTCTGGTATCCCTAGCTCTGGCATGGAAGTGCTTTCACAATGGGTAAGTTAGGTAGCTTTTCTGAGAGTCCTAGTTTCCGTGTATTTAAAATAAACAGTATACTTTCCAATCCCACCTGATTATTGTTAGCCTGAATTAATTCACAACTCTATAACATGCTACCTGAAAATAAGTCCTTGGGTGGAAGGTTCTCTAGAAACTGGAACTCAATTTATTTTTATGTATGCAAACACAGGCATGCATTTTCACTACAGAGAAGCAGGCTATCCATCTTTTGAAACTATTGCCTCCAAGGTCACAGTATAAATATATATCTAAAAGCCTTTTCATGGTCATTGTTAAACCAGGTAAAATAAATGGTGACTGAGATGTGAACTTATTGTTTTGCTACTTTAGACAACCAGCTTCTCTGCCCCAAGGAAAAATTTAAATTAGAAAACTGCAATGTGAGAAACACCAGTTAATGGGCTATAGGCCTGTTTTTGGAAACAGAGACTGCGGCTGAAAATCTATCATATTCATGCTGTTGTGGTGATAGGAATTTGGAAAGTGCAAGTAGCACAGATTTAAATGACCAGCTAATGGGCTGTCTTTAAGACTTGGGTTTAACAACAGGTCAAACAATGTACAGTGGAAACACTGAGTCTACTTTCAAGTCATTACTTAAAGGGAAAATTGATAAGTGATATTCAGAGCAGGTTTCTCTGAAGGTTTTCAAAATGTGCCTGAATAAAAATGAACATGATGGCCCAGTTTATCCTTGAAGAATCCAGGTAAATGATTCCTGCCTTGTAATCTCTCAGTCCAACCTTTTTATACCATTTTCTTGCTCTCAAAAAAATGAAAGTAAAATGTAAGAAAAAAATCTCTACATAATGTTAGGAGTTTGACCTAAAGTAACAAAAGTAATCAAAGCTAAAGCTAACATTACCGTGAGGAGGAGGATGGTGTTATAATTAATTCAGAGTGACTGGAAGCAGACTTTAGTGTCCTGTAGCCTTATAATTAGAGACATGCAGAATAAAAATTTCACAGCTGAATTCTATCATCGTTTCCTTCTTCCTGTTATTAAACTCAATTATGCTCTGAACCATGGTAAAGATTAGGGTCAAGAGAGCGCTAGGTGACCTTCTCTAACTCTTGCTTTGACAGAGAGAGATTGGAGGTTGCTCCCAAGCATGGTCCACTTTCCCTTCACGTCTCCTTCCCCATGGTGTTCCCATGGCATTCCAACCTGCCCGTGCCTGCACTGCTGGCTTGACATACACCGGTCAGTTTTGCTCTGAGGATCTCTCAGCCTAATGAGCCCAGGTGCAGACCCACATCAAAATAGTTATATTGCTTCCAGTTCCAGAGCTAGTACGCACATAGCTAACTCAGGTGTCTCTGTGGTTGTCTGCCTTGCACAGTACGGGCACACCCTGAAAGCACAGTGTTTTTGCACATTTATTCCATGCTGCTAAATTAGTGTAAAGCTGGTATTCTGTAACTGTTCAAACCTGAGAACCCAGGATTGAATAGCTGGTTTTCTAAGCAAAACAAAAACCAGACAATTATCAGTGTGGCCAACTCTTGCAATTTTTTGCTAAAGCACCAACTCTCAAAATCACAAGATTATACCAGAATCTCAGCTTTCACCCTAAAAAAAAAACCCAACAAAACTAGTATGATAATTGTGGAGGCAAGCTTGAAATATATATCCTAAAGGCTCAAACACCAGAAAGCAAAGAAAACAATCCAAAATTTTTCAGTTAATATATGTACTATTTTTCACATAGGATCTCCTGAATTTTAAGCTGTTATGATTTGGAAGGACCTGACTTACGATGTTTTTAACACTTGGAACTGTCAATACTGAATCCTCAAACTTATTTGAAAGCTTTTTATTTCCTATGTGATATTAAGTTCTATAAGGTCTTCCTCAAATATACAGCTACATCAAAACCAACAGTTTTTTGCCTATGGAAATTTGGGCAAACAATTCCTTCCTGTTTCAATCTGCCTGATTTCTCATATCCTAAAATTCCATTTGGCTTTGGGATTCTAAGAAACTCAAAAGCCTAAAGCAAAATTTGGTCAAAACCATTGAATGTTCAACACTTTTTGTCAAAAATGTGCAAAAGTAACACATTCTCCATGAAGGTGAAAATCCATGAAATGGCCCCAGTTAGATCAAGAGTGGGACAGTACCCAAAAGAAGGGGAAAAAGGCAAGCTTGTCATTTTGAGGTTCATCTTAACTGACCTTTCATTTTAGCTGACCCATTCTTTTTTTTACTTACTTGGTCTATCATCTAATCTGAATTATTTGTACTTTAGGGCAAGATCTCGCCTTGATTCTGATCTGTATTATATCAAACTTTAATGAAGTCTCTCCTCCTGGCTTTCGATAATACTTAGGCCCACTCTGCCCTCCTCTTTATATTATGCTCAGAAAAGCATATTGTTCAGCACCACTGACTTAAATTCCATTTTTCCATTTCCCTTTTGGTATAATGGGGATAATAATTCATGCTTGTAAATTGATTTTAGACACCTCAGATGGAAGTCGCTATAAAACTGTAACATAACTTTTATTTTGATTGGTCTAACAAAAACATAAAATGCTTTTGCTTGGTATTATCTTGGCAATGGCCCCAAGCTCCCAGCAAGCTTGTTTATAGATGGATAATAAAACAATAGTGTCCCTTTTACTAGTCTGGCTGTGAGTCACTACTGTCATTCTTATTTCCAATAAGGTAATTTGATTATTCACACTTCTATTTATCACACATTCTGTCTTTAAAACTAGTTTAAGACAAGATCAAGATGTTTTTCTAATCCTTAGGGCCCTGCTACATGTTAAAATTAAAGCTCGATAGAAACCAGCTATAGAGTTATTTTAAATTTTGAAGCACTAATTTTATAGCTGGTTGGCTCTTTTTATAGCCAAAGAGCCATTTTTATTGTGCACTAATTACTTTGCATTTGTGGTCGGCCTAAATTTATTACATGATTAATCAGTTAATTGTGTGATAATTAGTTTGCACTTGTGACCAGACTTACTTTGCACATGTGGCTGGTCTAAATTTACTGCATGATTAACCAGTTCATTGCATAATCTATGTAATGAGTAGCAGGGGCCTTAGAACTGTTTCAGGGTTCTTGTTGCTGCAAAATTTGAAAAACCACCTCTTGTATGATCCCACATTCATTATGTAGAAAGCAATGCTTTTACCCAGACATAGGGCCAGATTCTGCCTTGACATATTTTGTACTGTCCCACTGACACTGATTCCTTATCTCAGTTATGCCACTGTAAGTTCTGAATAATTCATAACAGGACTAAGTGAAGAAGTAATGTAACCTGCACTGTCTTTATGTGTAGGAGGTGTGTACAACAAAGACAAACTGTACAACTCAAGAGGAGAGGAGTGGAAATGTAAAACTGAGAAGAATATATCAAATAATGTTGGATCCTCACTTTATCTTACATCTTCTCGAATATTATTCTCCTTTCCCTTTTTCCCCTCTCCAAGGGTAAATGACAGATGCCAAATACCACTATTTAAACATTTATATCCATTTTTCAAAAATCCATTTTAATATGTAGATACACATCTGCTGGTTCTTGGTAACTGCTCATATGCTTACTCGTATCCCTCAGTAAGTGAAAACTTAAATTGCTATAGCTTATCTCTCATTTTAACAAGCATGTTATGCCATCACTATTTTCAGGTGAACCAGGGGCCACCTCCTTTATTTCACAGCCTCTTAATTACTTTCTTGCCCCAATTGCTTTTCTCCCTTTTTCAGGTCTGATTTTCAAGAGACCTCAGGTCCC
Organism: Gavialis gangeticus; assembly: GCF_001723915.1. Classification (NCBI taxonomy): domain Eukaryota; kingdom Metazoa; phylum Chordata; order Crocodylia; family Gavialidae; genus Gavialis; species Gavialis gangeticus. Next base: position 40,684,927 of record NW_017729034.1, on the reverse strand, counting down.
ATTTAGGCACTGTGGCCAGACTCTCAAGAGCCACCATTTTGAGAACTGAGCTCTTTGGAAAATCTAACTGCCAAAAACGTATGCTGTATTCATTGTTAAGTGCCCAATCCTGCAGCTGTCAAAGTCACCACAAATAAATTGGTAGAATAACTTACAATTTCCATCATATTGACCATACCTCTGACTTTGGCCAAGAGGCTTCCCTGGGAGATATGCCTATTTACACCAATTCTTCATGTGGACCGCAGATCACAGCCATAGTGCAACTTATCCACGGGCCATACAAATATATAAATCAGCATTTTATTCAGCTTCTACTACTAGGCCTATCCCTGCATCAGATGAGCACCCTTCATGCTTCAAAAGAGCTGCCTTGGTACAAAGGAACATTTGGGCTAGGGACAGACATTGACTCAATCTGAGCCTGAATTGATTCAGTCTTTGCAGGTTAGTCTAATCTGCCTAGGCTGAATTAGCTTATAACTGCACAGACATCCCAGAAATGCAAGCAAATGCCTGCAGTGGCTCAGGCTAGAAGCTGGGGGGTGCTAGAGCAGCCCTCCCTTCCATTCCATAGTGCTGAGCTAAGGGGGTGTAGCCAGGCCCTGGCAGGACACTGATTATGGAGGGGTTCCTCCCACTTTAGCCCAGCCCAGCCCAGCTCAGCCCAGCCCAGCAGGAAATTAATAACACAGCGTTTATCAACACAACTCAGTGCTTAAGACCCCATTAAGAAAACAACAGAGGGACATTACCAGCTACCTGATGATTCTGCCTTTGTCCTGTCTGCCACAACATAGACCATAGCCAGCATGTGGTCTGTTAGCTAATGCTGAGAGGTGTCAAAGCAAGGCAGAGGAGACAGGGCAATCCCTGCTTAGCAGGGAGTGGGGAGGGAAGGGAGGAGGAAGGGGGGAGTAGGGGGAAGCCAGACAGATGCCTGCAGCCTCTGGTGAACTCCAGCTCTGCTGTGGAGCAGAGAGCCCCACCCAGCCTAGACAGCATGCTGGGATGCTGGGGGAGTCTGGCTTAACTTAAACCACAAAGGGGTCTGGGACAGATATTGCATAAACTGGTTTGAGCCAAATCAGTTAAGACAGATATTACATTCAACCAGGTTTATCTCAAACTGGTTTTAGCCATTTTCAAACTGGTTTATGTGCACTGAACATCTGTTCTGTTACAACTTTAAGCCAGTTGTTCTGTTACAGGTTTAAACCAGTTTCTGATCACTTAAACTGGTTTGTGTGTAATGTCTGTCCCTAGCCTTGGTGAAATTTATCTGGGGAAAAAAATCCCCAAATAGAAAATAATGAGGTTTAGAGTTTAGAGTCTATTTGTT
>NW_017729034.1:40677668-40678585 GCF_001723915.1 Gavialis gangeticus | reverse complement strand
TTGGTGAAATTTATCTGGGGAAAAAAATCCCCAAATAGAAAATAATGAGGTTTAGAGTTTAGAGTCTATTTGTTGCATAATAGTAAGATGTCATTCATGCTTATTCTACTCTTTTTGTGTATTTTAGTAAATAGGGAAGAAAGTGCATGGTCATGAAGTAAGAAAAAAAAAAGGTAACAAAATAAGGGCATACAATTATCAACAGGAATTTTCACTGGAGTAAGATCTGCAGTTGGTAACACTGGCTCCCAAAAGATTTTTGTCTGGAAGGAAACATGTACTGCAAAGACACTTTCCTTGATTCTCCAGTGTAATCTCATTATTACAGGTATGAAGATATTTTACCACTCAACTACCTACCTTGCAGTTGATAGAGTGGAATGTTAGCTTTTTTTTTTAAATTACATAGATAAAGCATTAGGTATTTCTGGAAAGCTGTAATTAGGGAATATGTGTGCCCTACGGCTGAGCAAGTTTTGAAGCACAGAAATGGACTGGATTTATACAAGGTCCTGGTTCTGCAAAGACATTCATATGTGTAGAGTCCTAATAACCTTAACAGAGCTACTCACATGTATAAAGTTCTGTAAGCACCTAGGCCTTCCTTAGTAAATCAAGTTGCTGTGATCAAGTTGTTGTTACCTGGAAATATTTAATCAGTTCCAAAATAATTTCTGTAAAGTACTACAAATGCAATCTAAAAAACAAAGTTAGGAATGCATTAGATCAAAACATGTAAATTACCCTGAAAGGGATTTCTCTGAGTCTTTTTTTATGAAAGAGACAAAAAACCAAATCCTGCCTTGCTACTTTCTCTGCCAATAAAAGGTTTACTGCTACAATGTGGTTGTAGTCTGACAAATGTTTATTGTTGTGATGACTTATAGTTTCATAGTTTCTAGGGTCGGAAGGGACCT
>NW_017729034.1:40673822-40677657 GCF_001723915.1 Gavialis gangeticus | reverse complement strand
TGGTCCTTACTGAGGAAGACAGAGGCAAAGAAGTTATTAGTTAGTGAACATTGCATTCCACCCAGAAATATTGTAAGTGTTTCCATCAGCCGAAAGGTGTTCAAATACTAACAAAATGAAGTACCTAGAGGAAGAATGGAGGAACAAGAATTTATCAAGACTGTGTGTGATTTATGAGAAGTAATGATTATGGGGCCCAGGCAGTGTGAAGAGATGATTCTATTTATCATCTTTGCCCTGGTAGGTGTATGAGAAACAGGCATCAATATATCATCAAAATATTAAGCTAGTGGCCCTGCAGTCTGGAATTTATTTAGGGAGATGCCACTGCTGCAGGTGTCTGTGATAGAAGAGAGAACAAATTAATTACCTCTTCACCAATCTGGATCTCCCGGACTGAACGAAGTAGAAGCTGGTATCCCTCAAAAACAATCACACAGTTTGGGTCACAGCTGTGGTTCAGCAGAGACATGCTGTGGAGGGGGAATAAAGAGAGAACATTGAAGAGAAAGTGCTGACGCTGCTGATGCTTCCTGAATCATCTGAGATTACCTCCTGAGTCACTTACAACTACTGTATCAAGCAATTAAATTATCAAACAAGGAAAATCCCTGATAACCAACTGTTGTTGGTTAGTTAAGGAAATTAAGACTTGCTATATTTATATTCAACAACAACAGGGTTCCCATCTTAAATGATGCATCTGACCTATGTACATGATCATTTCTCCTTCTCACTGTTCGGCATGCAAAGGAGTGGTTAGCTGCCTTCCTGTACGTTCTCTATACAAAGGGCAGGAAGAGGACATAGGACAGGTCAGGATAGAGTGTATAGTCTGGGCCAAAGACATACAAGAGAGTTCAGGATACCCATCATATTTCTATATCTTTTCCATGTCAGCAGGGCATTGGTGACATCCATTGCATACTTTGGCCTCCAGTGGAATCACAGCATTTGTGAGCCAGCAAGTGCAGCACGTCAGTGTGTGGTGAGAAGAGATATACACTGGGTACAGACAGATGTAATAATTGCATCAATATGAAAGGATGCAGATGCAAGCCGTTATGCTGTACCTGTTAAACTTGTTTGATTCTGCAGCAATGTATTAATTAAAACTATTCCAGTTTTAATCCTAATTCATCCAGGGTCAAAATTAGACTGATTTAGCTCACTTGCATTGCTACAGGATCATGCAGGCATGACAGTTACAGCATCACAGTGGCTGCAGACTCCTAAGCAGCAGGCCTCCCTCCTCTTTCAAAGCAACTAAAATATACAACTGTCCATACACACAAGCACAAACACACATATGTTGTGATGGAAAGATAAGTGAGGAAACTGTAAGGACTCTATCAATTTTTCTCTTCTTATCCATCCCCAGTAAAGGAGTTTGTCTAGAATAATATTTCTATACATCTGGCAAAACCATGATGTGTCGCATGACTGCTACTTCCTAGAGTAATCACATAACTACTAGGAAGACCTTGATCTTCTAATACCCAGGACTGGAGTTTAACCATATTGGCAATAGTCGACTGAACTATTCACATAAAAATTCTAGCATAATCATGACGTATGGGATAGTGGCCATAACTCCTTAGCACACCTTCCTTTGCTTACATCACCCATAGTGTCAAAGGAAGTGAACTTTAGCCACTCAAAATGGTAGCTGCTGGCCCTGGGGGCAGGCTTTGCTAAAGCCACATTGGTTCAGTTTCTGGTCCCAGTCCAGAAACTCCTCTTGACTTCTTGTTGAAGTCAAAGGGATTTCTTGTGCCCTGGCCTACCAGCCAACCACTAAGGACCAGGCGGTATGGCTTCCAGAGGGTCCAGTCTTCTCTCATTTTCTGTCTGTAATCCTTGGACAATTCTTGCCAGGCTTCTTCCTGAGGAACTTCCTTAATGTATTCCTCTCTGGTAGTCATTCACCCTGCCTGGGTTGCACCCACACAACTTACTTCCTGTGTATCTATTTAAAAATGTTTTGTATCTGTTATTTGACAACAATGCACTATAAATCAATATTCTGTAATACCTCTCATTCCTACACTGTCAAATGTCTTTACTTTTTTAACAGGATATCACATGGGCTGCAGCAGCATGTTGACTGAGCCACATGCAGCCCATAGGCCATGGGTTGAGAAGCACTGCTCTATAGCCTGGTGGTGAGTATACTATGTTGGGATTTTGGAGACCCCAGGTCAAGTCCTCACTTTACCTAAATCAGACAGATCTGGAATGGAAAATTCTGCTTGAACCTCTCTGCCGCATCTCAGGACAGTTCCTTAACCACCAGGCCACATAATCTCTTCCCCAGTCAGAAAGCTTAGGTTTTAATTTGAAAATGAATATTTTGACATTGCATTTCCCCCAAAACATTTGAAAAGTTTAGGATTTTTTTAATTCCCCATATAAAGTGGAGCTTCACTCAATATTTGAATACATAATTCCTCAGGTCCTTCCTCCCCTATTTCTGTCTCTATGTTTGTCACATGTACACCTTTGCAGTACAGGGTCCCTATTCTGGGTCCTGTAGACATTAATCTAGCACAGGGGTGCTCAACCCCCAGCCTGTAAACCAAATCTGGCCCCACAGAGCCATATCATCTGGCCCACAGGGCTCCCCAAGTTTCCAGAAATTGGGTAGTAGGGGAGTGGTGGCACAACATTAATTCCTGTTCCCCTGCTGTCAGATATCTGGACCTGTGGGCCAGCTAATGTGGCCCTTCATGCTAGACTGTGCCACTGTATGGCTGGATCCAGGCACTTGGAATCAAGACAGCACATAGTTTGATTGGGACAGCGACACGGGGTGGGATCTGGCCTGCAGACTGACTCTATGCCACTCAGCTGCTGGGCCAGAAGGTTGGACACCACTGCTTTAGCAGAGTGATGCTCAACCTCTGGCCAGTGGAACCATGTTATCTGGCCCACAGAGCTTCCAATGGGTGTGGAAATTTGGCTATGGGAAAACAGTGGCAATTAACACTTTCAGTGCTCCCCTGCTGCCTAATTTTCAAGCTGTGTAGGTCAGATAACGAGACTCTGTATGTGCAGCCAGGGCCTTGGGTGCAATCTGCCATGGGTCCCAATCTGGCTTGCAGAACTGGGGCCATGTGCTGGGCTGGCCCCATGAGCTAGATTGGGCCCTGACCCTGCATGCTGTTTTGAGCCCACAGACTGACCCCACATCACTCATCCAGCCTGCATGGCCAAAAAGTTGGGTACCACTGCTATAGCACAAAATATTAACAATAATGCCAAGCTTATATATAAATAAAACCAAATGGACAAAACCAGACAGATTCTTCCTCATAGTTAAGATTATATAGAGAGTTACAGATTATGTAACTATGAATATCTATGGATCAGTCTTTCACTTTATTAGTTTCTTGATCACTCTTAATGTTCAGCTTTAACATCATGGCTTAGCTTTTGAAAGGCCAGTAAGAAAAGCTCTATGCTGCAAGAAGTCTTTCAAGGAAACCCTGAAACAAATTTCTTTCTACTCCTAGGAAGCCCTGATCAAATGGCAGTGTTCATTCTGTACTCCCACCCCCGCACTGTACAGGAAGGATGAGGCCTCAATACAAATCAGATGTAGACAGATGCCCTATCTAAATTATTTCAAAACTTCATAATTAGGAGTTTTAAACACAGTTTAAAACTCAGCAATATCTTTTATTTTCTTACAATTTATTTGCATTTCCTAGTTTCTGATTCCGCTGTGGTACCTGCTGCTTCAATGGCCCCTCTAGCTACCAATAAAATAAAATAACTTAAAAAAACCCTCATGGTTTTTGCCTGTGAATGAAACAGTGACCACAGTACCTGG
>NW_017729034.1:40668288-40668822 GCF_001723915.1 Gavialis gangeticus | reverse complement strand
CTTCGTAATTAGGAGTTTTAAACACAGTTTAAAACTCAGCAATATCTTTTATTTTCTTACAATTTATTTGCATTTCCTAGTTTCTGATTCCGCTGTGGTACCTGCTGCTTCAATGGCCCCTCTAGCTACCAATAAAATAAAATAACTTAAAAAAACCCTCATGGTTTTTGCCTGTGAATGAAACAGTGACCACAGTACCTGGGATACAGGCCAACACCAACATCCTGCATCTCTCCATTACTGATGGTGAAACAGTTACATGTCACCTGTGAAAACAAGAAAAAACCCAGGATTACCAGAGTCATTTAGAAACCTCATATCCAAGTGAAAGAAACTTTCAAAATAAAATGCAGGGGCATTTTGGTAATTGGATTGGAGATATTCAACCCCAACACTGACACTCTTTCATTTTAGAGTAATCACATCTGGAATACACACTCCTGTAAAACTGCAGTCAATTAAGAACAGAAATATTAGTATCCTGCAAAAATGTGGCGTTAAACACATGTGGAGGCCCTACTTTCCTGTCCAGGG
>NW_017729034.1:40657108-40663288 GCF_001723915.1 Gavialis gangeticus | reverse complement strand
AACACTGGCACTCTTTCATTTTAGAGTAATCACATCTGGAATACACACTCCTGTAAAACTGCAGTCAATTAAGAACAGAAATATTAGTATCCTGCAAAAATGTGGCGTTAAACACATGTGGAGGCCCTACTTTCCTGTCCAGGGGGTAGAAGGAAAAACCTACACAGAGCTTGCAAAGGTCAGCATTTAGACACTAGGGCAGATGGTAGTGGCCCTTGATAAATATAGTAGCTATTTCAGTTCCTGGGTACTGCCAACGTCAAACTGACAAATTGCAGTTTAGAAGTAGCAATGGAGCACTGAGAATGTACCATAGCTTTGAGGTAAATAACTACCTTGGCTGGGGAACTATGGCTTGGGCACATATAAATACAAAATGTGCCCAGGGGCTGAGCTCTTGCATGGCATTTTTTTTTCACAAGTGCAGAAAGGAAGGAGAATGAAAAATGGGGAAGCTGAAAAACATCTCTTTTGAATTATATTCCCAAGGACAGAGAAACAAACTTCCACCCTATATCATGTATTCAGTTATGCAGAGCATATTTTTATCTTAGACACTTCTTTAAAGCTGAAGTGGTCCAAATTTGGGTCTGTATTTTGAACTGATCCACTACCATTAGAACAGAGACAACCAAAAACTAGTCTCCACAAGATGAATTTCAGGTTGTTTCAGATTTCAATCTCAAATTTTGAGTTTGCCTCCTGGGATTTTTGGAGTGTGTAGTAGGCATTACTTTCAAATTATTGATAAATTTGTAGGATATCTCATCAATGACATACTAATAAAGCATTCCCCTTATTCTTAAAAATATTCTACTTGGAGGAGCACGATAGGCTATAATATATTATAAAGTATACAAAAAAAGTCTCTGCATCTTTTTTTCTAAATTGATTATTAATTCTCTGCTGAGAAGAAATAGTGCTAATGAGTAGCTTTGGCAGGTGTGAAAATGAGATTTGAAAGTCAGACTTTTTTCCCTACAGAATAATTGCCCGCAACAACAAAGGCACACCTCTAAAGAAACACACTGAATAATACATTTTTATATCTTACCTAGAGAATTCACAGATTAATATTTAAGAGTTTGTTAACCATAAAGTGAAAAAACAAAATCCTCCTTCAGAATCTTCTCATAAAACTTGACAGCAAAGTTAATTTAAATGAATATATACACAGCAGGGCATGCATTTTCTTTCAAATGCTTAGACAATACTTTGATTAGTCTGTTATTTAACTCATTCAAACCTTCCTGATCACTTACAAAACACATACATCTTAATTATGGCTCTCCTACTGATATTGAATATATTACCAGACTACACTTATGGTATTTTAAGTCCATTTTAAAGTAACAATTATATTTGTTATAAAAATATTGACTTGATTTTGGTACATAGTGACAGAATAATGTCCTTTGGGTAAAAAGAAAAGATTTTCAGTTTCAGCCGACCCTTATTCTCTATATGGGATAATTAACTAGGATAGGTTTTCCTAGCAGACCTACATTAACCCCCACTCCTACCACATTTACAACTGAATCTTCCTCATGATTATTGTAAATTACTTATATTAACTATTTGGAATCTTGAACAATGCAGAAAATGTACAAAATATTGTGTTTGTTTCCCAGAAAGTTTCATGATCATGCTAGAGCTATGTGAAAAGTTTTACATAGAAAAGGAAAATGACATATTTCATGTCTGTTTCCATAAACACACGCACATTTTCATAAATGTGTATGTATAACATATTTAGCTATTCACGCCAGCATTTTTTTCATGAAGGTGAATAGAGATGCTCCAAGATTCAAACATCATACACTTTGGAGAAGTCTGAACTCTGATATGAAATGTGGTGAATCAAAGAATATTGAAGTGCAAAGATGGGGAGCAAAGATGGAATGAAAGGGATTTGTTACAACAAGCAAGTATAGCAGTATTGTCTTTGACATAGAGAAGTTCAGAAGAAGAAAGAGACACTCAGTGGATAGCTGAGAATTTGCTAGTAAGCTGAGCTGTACAAAGAAAGATTTTTTTCAGTGCTTAAATGAAACTGGTCTCCATTCTCCCAATATTTCATTACCCTCCAAAACACTACTTTCCCCCTTTTTACAAATGGGGAACTGCGATCATAGAGATCGAATGACTTGCTCAAGATCACACAAGATATTTGAGATGGAAGAGGGAATTGAGCCCAATTTTCCTGAATCCAAGGGTAACACCATAAAGGGATCACCCCTTTTCTGTCTTTAAAGTTAAAAACAACACAGATGACAGAGGTGCAAATAGAGGGCAGAATTTTATTACCTACTGGGCACATCTACACATTCATTAATGCGCTGTAATTATGGTGCATTAAGTTTAGTACCTGTAATAACAGTATGCCCGTCTCTGCTCTACTGTCTGCTCCCGTGCCGCCTTCGCCCGGACAAGTGATCTTATATGCCTAGGCCCCACGTGCGGACCCCAGAGGATACCTCGGTTGTCTTCCAGGAGACCCCCTAACTCACCTACCACATCTTTGAATGACTCTTCAGTGGAGGGGGGTCCCCTCTGGTGTTGCCTCCAGGGTCGTCATGCATCTCGGCATGCACTCATGGGGCTCCAACCTCCCCTCCACCCCGGCCATGTGCCACTGTTGTGAGATGGGCCTCTAGGTCTAGTTCGCGGTCAGCCCCCACAGGTATCTTCTCTGGCCTCCACGTTGCCTCACGACAGTGGTCACCCTGGACCCCTGGTCAGACTCCAGTGGGCCTGGAGACCTTTGGTTTTCGGGCCTGTCATCTCAGTGCCCCAGCGCCTGCTCCCGAGGTGTTCCAGCGCTGTCTCTCTCTCTCTTCTCTTCCCTGAGGTCCTGGCCACCCTCACCTAATGCTAAGGACTTCGCCCACCTTCCCTCACAAAGGTGAGGGAAATAAATGAGCCCAAAAGAGGACTACTACCACTGCCTGGACCCTAAACCCCTCTTCCCTGGAACATCCGCCATGACACCGACTGAACAAACCCTGCACTGTGGCTACTAGTGAGGTGTAGCCAAAGGAAGGGAAGCAAACAAAAAAAAAAGAGTAAAAGGAAGAACCCAAGAGAAAATAGACCGCCCACCACGCTCTGTACCCCTTAGCACCCTCGACGCCCGATGCCTTGGGCACCCTGCAGGTCGGGACTCATGTCATCGCCCCAGCCATGGTCCCTCTCTTCCCTTCTCCAGGCCCTGCCTCCACTCGGGTTTATGTCCCCCGTCACCTGCAGGTAGGCTTGCCCACAGATTCGCCCTGGGGTTACCATGGGCTCCTCCACCGGCTCCTTCGGGTCTCACCAGGCTTCTCCAGCTTGGGAATCCCTGCTGCTCCTGCTGCTGTGGCTACCACCACCAGCTTTCCTGCCAGCTTCCTTGCCGGCTTCTTCAATCCCTGCCGATCCTTGGCTCAGGGATCTCCCGCCGCTCCCACTGCTCTGGATGCTGCAGCCGCTGCTGCCGGCCTCTCTGCTGGCATCCTTGGTCCCCATCAGGCTCCCCTGGGTCACGGATTCCCCACCGCTTCCACAGCTGCTACGGTCGCAGCTGCCATCGCTGTTCCCACCGCAGCTGCTGGTGCTGGGGCCGGTGCCACCGCTTCTGCTGCCGTCTGCCAGCCGCTGTGGCTGGTCCCCTCCTGGCCGGTGGGTTCCTGCCAGTTCTCCAGATGTTGGTAGGGTTCCCGCGCTTTCTTGGCTCCCTTTAATCTCCACCGGGTGACATCTCCTCATGACGTCACCCAGCCCCAGCTGTCTATTGGCCCAGCTTACAAACTGCGCGGGCAGTTTCCCACCCTGGGCTTCCTCGCTCCTCCTGGCCCCTGGAACCGGTAAGTCATTATTTCTTTCTTTCTTTTCCCTGGTTGGAGTTTTGCCTCTGGGTGAGGTTTCCCCTCTTCCCAATCCTGTGCCCGTGGCACAAACAGGTACTAACTTAATGGGCTGTAATCAGCACTACTGCGCATCAGTGTAAACTAATGCTTTTTTTGTGATGCTTAATGCTTACTGGACTAATCTACTGCGCATTAGCACAGTTTATACCAACCACACTAATGCACAGTAGAATTAGTCCAATGGCCATTAAGTGTCTCATGTAGACATGCCCTTTATGTGCCTTAAATTGCAGTTTTTGACACTTACGAACATTTTGCAGTTCTATTGTCCTCTATTACCTGTGCAGTGTGGACACATAAGAATCCACACAACTACTGTGCATGCTCGGCAGGCTACCCACTTACAGTGCAGGTAGGTGGTACGCATACGAATCTCAAAGGGAGGAAAAGGGCCCTCCCATGTTGTAGGCCCAAGAGTTGAACAATTAGTGCACTTGTCCAGGGAGACCCAAGTTCTAGAATAGAACCCAAGGCCTGCTTCTTGTCCGAGCAATATCCAGCACACTGAGCTACACATACACTTTAGCTTGCTGTCCTCCCCTAAGTCCTCAAAGCTCCCTCACTTGGCTGCTCAGGATGCCAGATTCAAATGGAATACTAGAGAAGAGCTGATGATTAATCTGTGGCATGGTAGTTACAGCACGGTGCTGGGATATCAGAAAGATTCAGGATCAAAGCCCTCCAAGTGGAGGCAGCATAAAACCTAGATCTCCTGATTCCTGTGTGAGTGCCTTAACTTCCCAACTATCAGGGATTTAACATGGCCCTCTTCTGCTAGTTCCTAACCCATACAAAGCTACTCATGGGTTTTTGTCCAGCTACAATTTTGTGATTTGTGCATGTACATTGGATATGCATACGCAGCTTTTTGCCTGCTCAGCCACTGGGTAGCTTACTAAGCATGCACAATAGTTGTGTGAACAGTCATGTGTCCACACTACATAGGTAATAGTAGGTAACAGAGTCATAAAGTCTAGGTAAGTAACCAAAAATGCCAGGGCTGGAAAACTACTGCATAAAGGAAAAGAGAATTCCACCTGTAATATACACTACAAGTACTAATCTTTGTCAAGCTTTGCAATTTTCTGTTATCATAACGAAGGGAATAAAAATCCTTTCGTTTGAAAACTATTGGCAAATTCTGATTTTACAATGCACAAAATGATTATCTTATAGATAGCCCAATGTCACTGGTAGGTATCAAACAACCTAAATTATGCCTCTTGTTTTTTAGTTCCCTGTTTTTAACCTGATAATAAAGATATACGTTGTCTATGAAAAATCTCTACATCAAAGATACCTGAAATGAGAAAAAAAAACTGTAAGGGGATCAACAAATCTAAGGTAAAGATTAGAGCCATTAGCATCTCCCATTTAGAACTCAATGTAATATTCATAGGAAGCGAAGATGCAGAAGATGGTGTTTGCCAACTTTAACATGCTTGGCCCTCTCAAAGAACATACAAAAATTTAATTTTTCTATTTAAAAATTATATTTAATTGAATTTATCCAGCATCTGAAAAGCCCATCTCCCTGACGCCTCAGAATTTGAAGATCTTTGCAAAGCTTAGACAATAGCTCTACTGTGTGAATCTACATACTGCTACAGGGTGACAGTTGAGCTGCCTGTCGTGAGACAATATGAAGTAACTATTACTGATCAAGACCCACTGCAACACCTATAAAGAAAACTCCTGCTAATTAGTATATAAGACATTATTTCTTTCAGCTTGCTTTTTCATTTATTTGGAAGCTTATGTGCATGTACACTAATGACTACTGCTTTTCACCTTTTGTGATTTTTTTAAATCAGTTGTAAGAATCCAAGCACAGTACTTTACTATGCAGTCCCTTTGAGTGTGCATCAGGAGCTCTCCGACCTCCAATTTAGACAGTGTAATCCACCCAGGGGTTCCAGCAGATAAAAGTTAAGGTAAAGGGAATAAGTATGAAGAAAGAATACCTCACAAAGTATCTGGCATAGGAGGAATTCAAATGTAGACACAGCAATTCAGCTTTTTTATCATCCCATGAAACAGTAAAATTAACTTAATTACAGGAAAATTTGAGACATTTCTTTAGAGTGAGAAAAACCCTTTCACATTAATTTGTGGATATGCTGATTGAACATCCTAATTTCCACATATCAGTTATACTGCCTATATCTAGCTGTGGATTGACAGTGACAAAATAACAAATAGAAGATAAGTATATCTTGGATGCCTATAAGCATTTGGACTCTTATCTTGCTGGGATCCTTTGACCCTAGCT
>NW_017729034.1:40642865-40652108 GCF_001723915.1 Gavialis gangeticus | reverse complement strand
TTGCTGGGATCCTTTGACCCTAGCTTACTTCCTGCCCCTTGGGCACGGGGCTGGACTTAATGATCTTACAAGGTCCCTTCCAGCCCTAATGTCTAAGAAACCTATATATATATATATAAGGCTGGAAATTTTCACCTTCTAATATAGTGCGTGGTACTAGAAGGTTATGAACAGAACAAGAACAACTTATTATTAGAGCAGTGAAAATAAGTGACAATGAAGATAATAGATGGAACTAACACATCTTGAGGAAATAAGTGCAGGAACAACTTTCAAGTGAGGGAGGAAAACCATAGTGCATTGAGACAAAAGCAGCTGCTCTGCTGTATTCCCCTTCCCACAGGAAACCCTTAACCTGTTGGTGTTCTACGCATCAAAGGGCTAAAACCAGGGAAATCTTTGAGTCAGTGAGCAGACAGTTAGATATCCAAATAGAAATCAGCCAGCAAAGTTGTAATAATCAAATTAACAGTAACTTCTTTAACATGGTGGAAACCATCTTCTTCTTGTCCAGATGTGTGTATGCAGTCTGCATGCAGTCCCTATGGTAGGGACTGCTTGGCTCCCCTCCATGCAAGAAGGGAGCCTGACAGCAGCACTGTACCTAGGCTTCTGGCAGGTCCAGGCGAACTTTCAGTATCGGGCCCTGCTTCACCAGAGATAATGATTATACTAATGAATTTATAAGTTATAAATTATAATAATCATTATTTTCACCATTTTTGGGCCCCCTTTCTGTCTGGGCCACAGGTGGCTGCTCAGTTTGCCCATGCCTGTGTCCGGCTCTGCCTGGCAGATTCCTAAAGCTACGTGTCATGACTACAGCGAAAACTATGCCTTAGACCACTTCCAATTCTTCTCAAGTAAACCCCTTATGTGACACACTTGGCTTCCTCCACCTCATTCTGTTTATAACCAAACGGTCCAAACACTTTTAGCCTGAATCTACATGTCACAGCTGCTTGTTTCAGAACTGCGTTGATGACGGGTACAACTCAGAGACTTGTGCGAGGTTCCCTTCAGGAGCCTGAGAAAATGTAAGCTGCCAGTGGCACAAAAACAACACCTTCAAAACAAGTGGCACCGACCCATTAGAAAGCCTACAAGCCTGAGCATTATTTAGACTTTTGCAAGTTCCCCTCAGGCCAGCTAACTTGTTGTCCAATAGGGAGAAAAAACACCTGGACTTGCTCACCACATCTGTGTGCATCACTGTCAGACACACCCTCCTCAGTCTTACCTCTGGCTCATACAAGCCTGCTCCCTTTTCTTAGGTCTTTCAACTTTTTGATGCCAGGTTTTTAGCTTAGGAAAACTAAAGCACTATAGTCTGGATGAAGCCAAACAGGTAGTTTCTTTTTATTGACGGCCCAGAGTTTAATCTCCATTCCGCTGAATATACCTTTTCTATTGCCGCTGCTATTACCTTCCATACTTGGGTCCTCTTCCCAATGCTATCGGAAGTAGCCCCATCCTAAACATATTAAGAGGCACACATTGTATTCATACCAATACTAATATTTCCTGCTTCAATGCACCCTCACATCTGCAGCTGCAGAATGTAGCCAAGTGTCTACAGATTTCAAATTTATGAGGAATGAGGAAACAACATTGGCCTTCTGCTTGGAGTGCTAAGAGAACATTTTGGACAGATGTTCATAAAATTTCTGAATCTCCACATGGGAAAATGATTTTGCCAGAGTGCCACCAGTGACTAACACTTGAAGTTTTACAGAACAAAAGAAAATTATAGTAAAAGCTCTGTTATCTGGCATTCCCTGGGAATGGGGGACACTAGTTAATCAAATATTCTGGTCAATCAAATGTGCACTGTCTGGTGCACTCCCGGTGTCAGTGTGCTGGGGGACAAGGAGGAGGGCCCTGCGCAGGCTGCTTTGCCCTGGGCTGTGGACCGAAGAAGTAGCAAAGAAAAACTCTGCTCACAGCAGCAAAACCCGGAAGTGGTACTTCCAGTTTCGCTTTTGCTGTGTCCCTCAGATGCTGGTTAATAGTTTTCTGGCTAACAAAGTGCCAGGTAACACAGCTTTTGCTGTATCTAAGTAAAATGCATTATTAGTTTATGAAATGCGGCATATAGAGAGTGGAGAATAACTTCCTGACCACTAGTATACAATTCCTTTCATTTTAACTTTTGTAACTACAAATACTATACACTGGCCAGGCAATTTACTATTTTCAATATCTAGCCTCAACATTTGACAAAATTTCCTGCAGCAGTGAATTCCACAGGTTGATTTAGTGTTGTGTGAAACAGCATTTCCTTTCATGTATTGTTTATACTGTTTGCACTTAATTTTTTTCCATTTTGAAAACATACCACCTATTTAAGAGAGAGTCCTTACATACATATAGAACCAACAATCTTTTGTAAACTGATAAAAACATTTATTTTACTTATCATGATTTGCAAACATGCTTAAACAGTGGAAAACAGGTCATCTGTTGGGTCTTTTAGAGAGAAAACTTGAGAGACAAAGGACTCATTCCTTCATATATTGATTTCTTGTCTTGTAAAAGGATCTTTTCTTAACAGCTTCAAAGATGCATGTTGTGAAATAGTCTATACGATTTTGTGTTCCTGCAAGACCAGAAATTCCTTGGAGAGCCATGAAGATTTAGAATGTCTTGACAACATGAGAAAAATCTGTATTTGACAGGTCAGGAGATCTCAGGCTAGTGGATACACTGAGACAGATTTTGCTTTCAGTAATCCCTATCTAAATCTGGAGTTATTCCACTGAAGAACAGAAAATGCAACCACAATTTTGATCTCATTTACAATTTATACTCCAAATTTACACTGGTGGAAACTGAGTGCATCTACATGTGCAATTAACACGTAGCAATAAACACTCATGCAGTTTGTGCTGGAGTTTATTGCTCCTGGGCTCAGCATTCACACGTGCCTGGGGCCACAGCAAAATGAGCTAGGGCGGAGGTGCCCCAGCTGGCAAGAGGCCAGTGGGGGGGGGGGGCAGGGGGTGGAAATCAGCCTGCCAGTCCAGGACTGCTCTGCCCCAGCTCAACATGTTATGGAGGGGCTGAGTGGGGCACAAGACTGCTACAGTGCATAGGCTGCCTGCCACCTAGCCCCACCCTGTAGCATCCTTGTGCCCCAGCCAGCCCCAGGCACCGTCTACATGTTCATTTAGGCACATGTAACTACTCCACTGCAGATTAGTATTTGTCCAAGACAGGTACTAACCTACAGCAGAGTTAATTAATCTATTTCACCCTAATATGGGCAACCACGTGTAGATGGTGATGCTTTACTGTGGAGCTAATTAGTCAACTCCACAGTAAAGTGCACATGTAGATGCACCCATTGCAAATTTAGACAGAAATTCAGCCTGTTCCATTTTGGATTTCTACTGCTATCAGGCATTAGAGATTAGAAGGGAGAAAGAATGACTGCAGCAAACACTAAAACTGGAGTGTGACAGTTTGGTAAGCTCTAACCCACAAGTAGGCATGAAGCAATAGCTAATATATTTTGTTCCTTGATACATGAAAATAAAATAGTACACATTAAAGGCAGCAAAACCCTACTAATCCCATGGTAAATTATTCCTATCACTGGCATGGATTTAATGGTAGATTCTATAAATCGGGTATCATACTAGTATGATTTTTTTTAGTGAACTAAACTATATTAATAATAACTAGGTAGTATAGTACTAATATTCATTAATGAATTAACAATAAGGAAATAAAACAAAACTATAAATGCTGAAATACTATTTTCTAATGTGTTATATTAGTTTGTTCTAACTGCTTATTCATTGATTAATTTGACATTATTTTACTTCATACAACAGTGGAAGATGACATTAAACACTGACTGCAATGGTCCTGATCAAATGCCTCAAGTTACGTGTATGTTTAAGTGTTTTGCTGGATCATGACCTTTGATTCCTATCCTGTTTTAAATATGTACCAAAAAAATCCTATTTCCATCAACAGGAGCTTTGAGCGCACCAGAAATACAAGGCTGAACTGTCTGCCTCATTCTAGAGGCTAAGAGACCCAAAATAACAAGGAAAACTGCTCTTGCATTATTTTGAGCTAAGCAGTCATCAGGATATACAAGACTATTTTCAAGAAAGCTTGGTCTCAGAAAGTGGAATGCATCAACTCAACTAAACGCCCGTGTAAAGGGCTTCTTTATGGAACATAGTACAAAAACCTTAAAGCTAGCTCAGAAGCCAATTTACCCTTGGCGCAAATGTATTCAAGTCGACTGATTTCAAAGCTCCTTTTAAAGACAGGGATGAATTTTCAAAGCCTCCATTTCACTTTTAGAACATTACATCTAATTAGTTTCTGGTGCAACTCCATTTACTTCATGGCTGAATTAAGAGATTATCATTCATTTTGTACCCTTACATTAAAGATTAATAAAGCTCATAATTTTTCTCTCTCTCTCATACCTCCAAAGACCCTTCTTCATATCAACGCATCAATATTTCATTACCTTCTTCACAGCAAGAAGCTGCAAAAAATCTCTGGTATTTACAAGTACATCAGTTCCTGACCAGCAGGGGGAGGAAGTGATATCAGGCATTGCAGAACTAGTCTCCCATGTGGAATTGTGTCATACTAAGGCTAAGCCAACAGACCAGAGACATATGGCTGGACTTTGGCAGATGATTTAGTGCATGTGTACTTCAGACATCTTTTTCCAATACCCAGTTAAGCAGTGCAATTTTGATTGGAATGGGATGAAAACAGGTAATGTCAAATTACATCCTCTCCTCTTAACCCCACAAATATTTCTGCTATGAGCTTTGTAGCGGAAAAAAGACAACAAAACTCCACTTCCTTTTGCATGTAAAGGGTATAGTTAAGAACAAAAGGCGTGCAAAGTTAGGAGCTAAAGATATGGAGGGTATAATGGGTTTTTTGATTGTAGCCGTGCTGGTCTGAGGACGTAGGCAGGCAAGGTTCTTTGGGTAGGTGTGATATCTTTTATTAGATCAACTGAGAAGCTGGAAAAAAGTTCCAAACTTTCAGGCACAAGCACCCTTCTTCAGGCATAGGGAGTCTCTGCTGTTCTGAGATCTCCAAGAAATGAAAGAAGCGGGAAGTGTGATAGGATGTCAATGAGAATGTAAATAGGTGGAAATTAGGAAAATTACAATTTCTCCTCTTTACCCAACAAACAAAGAGTAGGGAAGGGATGTGGGGAAGGGAGGAATAATGCCAAAGGTAAGTAAGGGAGTATCCTTTACCTTTGGCGTTATTTCCTCCTTGTTTCCCCCCTACCTTCCCTATCCTTTGTTTTCCTAATTTCCACCCATTTACATTCTCACTGACATCCTATCACACTTTTAGCTTCTTTCATTCTTGGAGATCTCAGAGCATCAGGGACTCCCTATGCCTGAAGAAGGGTGCTTGTGCCTGAAAGTTTTCAAAGAACTTTTTTCCAACTACTCAGTTGGTCTAATAAAAGATATCACAGCTACCTGAGGAAGCCTGCCTGCCAAGGGTATAATGGAGCACTTGTGAAGTTCTGCAGAACTTCCCCAACAAACGTGTCACCAAAAAGTTCCCTTGGCAGCAATCTGTAATCTCCATTCTAGCATAGATGAAATTCCAGCTCTAGTATCCTCCATGACAAAAAAACCCTCTTGCTTTCTGGATTAAAATGCATGTTAGTTCTTCCTCTGAGCTAGCATGAGGTAACTAAACTTGACTTAGGTAGCAACAGGGCACTTATCTATCCAAAATAAATTGATTGGCCAGTGGGTCAGATTAGACTTCACAGGTATTCTGATTGTAATATTTAATTTGAATTAATGTATCCATTTTTAAATTCTATAACCAGACAACATTGACTAAAGTAGGATTAATTATGATATTTTTCTGTTTTTTCCTAGCTGCAATCTTAGCTTTTTCTATTGGAAGCTTGTGTTCAGCAAAACACTTAAGCATATGCTTCTTACATGCCATTAATTTCAATGACATTTTGTTTTTAGAAACAACAGTATTTCCCTATATCTGCTTCATTTTATTTTTTATTCTCAACCCCCTTCCCCAAAGAGGTGAACAAAGAAGGAGGGGAAAAAAAGAATTTCCCCAAATCCAAAAACTGAGGACAGAAAAAACAATATTTTCATTTCCTAGAAGCTGAAATGAACTGAAATATAAGATTAAATTTTTGTTTTGAAAAACTGTATACGGAAAGGAGGGTTTTCATTCTTAGATGAACATTTCAACTTTTTAGGAATATAATGGAATATCTAGAGATAACAGTTTCCAATATGTGAATCTGAATGTGGACCTGAGTAAGCCATGACATTAATGCAGCCTAACGACATGAGACAGCAAACCTAAGTGCTCTGTTTCGTACAAAATGGGCACAGCCCACAGGCTCTTGGCAAATTACAAACAGTTCTCACTTGCAAAGTTTAGGTACCACAACCTAAAGAATAGATTGAAATAATTGATTTTTTCATTAAAAACACCATGGCATTATCATTTCCTCCACACTCCCTCTCACCCATTATCTGGCTATCCTACTTTCTTTCTGACACACTGTCACAACTGTTCATTTTATTGTTTCTTTAGAGCAAAAGCCAAAAAAAAAGTGAAACCTATTTATAGGTTCTTTTTCACGACATATATTTCTTTTCACATAAATCTTTATCTTCTTCTTTACCTCACAATGCAAGTTCTCTCTCATCCAAATTGGGCTATGTTTTCCAACATACTGATTATTACTTTTTTTAATGCAATGGGCCAGATGCATCCCTTATTTAATGCTGTCAAGATCAGTAGACCTAAGCAGGAGATAAAATTGCCCCAATATCTATTTATTTTTTCCTGGAAACCCCCAAGTGACTTTCTTTGAAGCAGGGTATATATAGCAGATGTGCATGCCATTCTTTTTTCAGATAATTGGCAGATCTAATACCTGCCAGAAGCAGGTCATTTTTAATTGCATTTTTAAAAGCAATATATTTTAAAATGATACAAGCTGTTCATAAAATGCTGAGGTGGAATTTCATAAATGAAGTCATCATCCTCTTAAAATTGGTTACCTGTTGATTACCATATGTCTACAAAATTCCCTTAAACCCACCTGACTCCTTTTATCATGGAGTGTCTAAGAATAGGGTCAGCAGATATGAAGACTGGCAATATACTGTGCATTCCTAGGTGTTTGTGGCAGACAGGCTAGAGATCTGCAGCCAGTGTAATACAGCAGCTTCCAAATCCAGATGAGAGTCATCAAATGTAAGAAAGGAGGTGGCAGTCAGAAGTTTAACAGGAAGAGGTAAAAATGTGAAACAGAAGAGCGTGGTATGTATTTAATAATGAAACATTTAAAGATGCAAGTGATTGATGTAAAAAGAGATCTCTGAAACACACAGGCTAACCTACAAACCACGGGTTTAGCAATACATCCATGCCAGAGACGGCCGAGTCCAAAGCCATCCAGTTCTAGAACCCTGTTTCATCCACTCTGATAAAAAAGAAAAATGAATGACATTGTGGCTCTGTCCACTTTGATTGCTGGATATGCCTGGCTATATCATGAACAGATGTCACCCTTGTCCCTGGATATTTTTTTCCTCCTGGGACAAAGTGCAAGTGTTTGCTGAATAAGAAATGCTAACAGTTTGTCCCATGCTATTATGAAGGACATCTGAATGGTTGTCCAGTGGTATCATCACAGGGCAAGCAGGCTGACAGGTCCTTCAGGCATCCTATAATGAACCATTTTGGCCCCAGTCATGGCCTCTTTGGAACTCGTTGCAGCCACTCTGGCCCCGATCACAGAACTCTACTACTCAGAGGCCACAGGCCTCCCCCCACCACCCATTAACTGCCTTGCATGGTGACTTACCAGCCAAATAAAATCAGCATCAGTCTGTATCCACTGAACCAATCACAAACATCAACAACCAATGTGGATCTCCATCCACCTTATCACCTGGTCCAGTGAGGCAAGTTGAGACTTCCATAACCGCACAAACCCATTCGTCCTTCCTCCACCATGGCCCCTCAATCTGAGTGCAGCACTATGAACAAATGTGGTAGCAGCTGGATCAGGAAGGAGGCAGCAGATCTCATTGCCATCTGGGATGAGACTGAGAACTAGAAGATGCTCCTGTCAAGCCACCAAAAAAAGGCTATAAATGGATCACGAAGGAAATTTGGTGTACACAGGGTCACATGCCCACTATGAAGAACTGTCTTGCATCTTCTCAGTCAGTGATACGGTCATGTCCAAAAATGCGGTGGCCATGGTGGCCTGTGCTGCCCAGAAGAACAATAAAGGCACCAAGGCAATCCTGATTGAAGACATGCAGCCCCCTTAAACTAATACAGCAACTCACGCCATTCTGCCAAGCCATGCGGACTTGTTGGCCATCCTCCCAAGCTGCACAGACTCCCTGGCCATCTGCCTGAGCCATACTAACTTTGAAATGGACCCAGGCTCAGACACCAAGGGCCTGGAGTTCCCTATCCTCATCATCTTTAACATCTCTGCCAGCCCTCCCCTAACAGGGAGCTGGTGCCACAGAAGACCTATAACACTTTCAAGGCTGGTAAGTGGCAGCTCACTGTTATGATTGGGTATGGAGAGGTTGGGCAACAGGGGTGGTGGTGGGTGAGGAGCTGCAGCACTCCCAATGGAACCTCAATGCCTTGGTAGGTGGTGAACCACAGTCCATTTTCACTGGACCCCAGAGAACTGTAGTTTGAGTCTTTGCTGGAACCACACTGCTGCACTTTGAGACTGCCCCACTGTACCTCCCCTTCCCCCACCACCCTCCCCCATACCCTGTCCCCTGGGTGAGTCTGGTGTGCTAACCACTCCAGTCAAAGCAAGCAATTATTGATACCAACATTGTTTCTGAGGGGCATCCATAATGGTCACTGAACCTTCATTGTGTTGTGCACCCCAGTTCAATTAAGCAGTGATTGACATGTTTTAAGGTAGTTGGCCACTTAATGTCTCATGAATTTCCCTCCCAAAGACACAACAGCACTAATGTGCAACTATAGGGAACCTCCTTGCTGTCTCTGGCCTCATGCCCAGACCTTGAGAGAAGGCATTAGTTTTGGCTTCACGCCTTCAGATGTTAGGACAATGTACCCCCCCAACCCCTCCTTTCCGCCCCCTGCCAGCATCTTCAGTTTTTCACCAGTCAGAAGCCAGTACCCAGAATGCTTCCAGGCAGAGGAGTACCCCCCCCCCCCCCCCCCCCC
>NW_017729034.1:40631061-40642719 GCF_001723915.1 Gavialis gangeticus | reverse complement strand
CCCCCCCCCCCCCGCTCACACAAAGATGGACATTGCTGACATCTGTGATACAGGCTGAATGCTCTTGGGTTGTGAAGGCAATGAAGGGAAAAAAAAAACTGAATGTACCACCATCAGTGCTTGGCCAGGGGTCAGGCATGGTATAAAGGAGTTGTAGCGCAGTGCCATAGCTTGCCAGGCAGCATGCAGAAGTCACAGAGTGCAACATGACCATTGTTAAGCATACAAACAAGAAGCTCAGTGCGTCTCTGAGGATCAAGCAGAAATCCTGGTGCATGTGGAGTCCTGCCAATCCATCTACTTGGCGGCCTCCTTTGCCTGAGTCAACTGGGTCAAGAGCTCTGGCCTGGCAGTGGATGATAGGTGGCAGGTGGCAGGACCTCTGGTCAGTCAGGCCCAGCCAGGCCACACTCTTGCGCTTCCACACCTGACTAATCCCAGGCTAATGCAACTGCCTTAGTTCTGTGTAATTGCATTGGCTGCTAAGAGCACCACTCCTTTCTTTTAAGCACACCTGCAGCATCAGACTGCAGACAGGCTTGACAACAGCCTCAGTCTGCTCCAGGAAGCCTCACATTCACACCTTTCTTTGGTTCTCTTGGCTACTGACTTGGTTTTGGCTTTTCCTGACCCTGATCTTGGAACTGAATACCAGCTCTCTGATTCTCCTAGGTCTCGACTCACCTTCAGCTTTCCCTGACCCTGCTCTTGGATCTTTGGTAGAACTCAGCATCCAGCTGTCTGCTTCTCCTGGCTTCTGACCTCAGCTTGCACCCCAGATTACATCTCTCAGATTTGGCGAACAGGGCCCAGTCTGCCTTGGCAGCTAGGTGCACACCTTCCACCTTTAGGCCCTGCAGTGGCTCCTGTACAGTGCTGGTAGCCAGGCTGCATGGTACCTGACTGGCCATGCCTTCCTCTTCCACCTCCAAGGGTTCCAATACCACCGGCAGCTCTTCTATCTGTGAGGTCTCACCAAGCAGGACCTCAAGGAGGTGCTGGCTTTCTACCAGGACCTCCTCAGATCCTGGAGGCTGGTCTCTGTCTCTAGGTCCCCAGACACAGTTGCCCAGGGCACTGACCTCTTCACTGAACTCCTGCTGAAAAACCAGCAGCTGCTGGTGCTGGCAATGCAGGTGTCCTGGGTGCACCAGAGGATGATTCTGCTCAACATCACTCATATCAGGGACCTTCTGGATTATGCTGGGCAGAGGTGGGCAGATCCCTCTGTGCTGACCTGGTTCATGGAACTGTCCACACTGCATGCTCTCTGCCACTTACTCCAGAAGGTAAAGACTTCCACGCCACCCACTGCCCTTGCCTATATTAACCAGGTCCTGCTTAAGGGCACTCCCCACCCACTGGTATCTTCCAGCCATCAAGAGCTAGTCACAGGGCTGCTACCTCAGCAGGCCCCATGGTGCTTCCTGTCCCATCAACCTAGCAGGCTGGGGGATACCAACCAGTCTGACTCCAAACAGCACACCACCACCAGCTCTACATGCTTGTACTCCATATAATGCATCATCATGTCCTTGTATCCCGTCCCAACACCAAGAGGTGGGGCAACGTAGGCAAAGATGAGGGTGAAGGCCTCTGATGGACAAGTCTGTATTCCACCCTGATCCCATGAGCCACTTGGAACCTCAGCTGGAGGCTTGTTCACAGAGCCTTGGTACCTGGTATGTTTTACGGCCAACACCAACATGTGCTGGAGACTGGTGCACACCAACTTTGAGTGCGCCAGCTTGCAGCTTCTTTTCTGTCTCCTGTACGTGGCCCCACCAGTCCCAGGACTGCCTGGTCAACCTCCTCCTGGTTTTGGCCAAGCCAGCCATTTACCAGACCAGGAAGGAGGCTCTGGCAAGGAGAAACCTGCATGAGTGTTGAGCTGTCCTCCTTTCACTCCTCTGTTCATGTCTCCAGGCAGAGTTTTACTGGTTGGTATCCACAGGCTGCCTCAACTAATTTGGGGGGCAGTGGACACTGACTGATGTGTTCTGCTCAGTGTCTCCTTCCAGATTCCTTGCTATTAACATGTAACCCTCACTCCCTTATGTTTTCATATGATTTGTCCCAAGGAATCAGTTGTTACATTCTCAGTGACCTCCCTTTATAAGGGAGTTTTATACTTTTAGTTAGTGGTCCTAGACCCACATTTCTCCATGGCATAACAAATAGGCCATTGACCTCTCCATTCCACATTCTGTTGTGCTGTTTAACAAAAGTTCTGCCTGTTGTCATAACTGGTCATAGTATTCACCATTCATATGAGGCAGGAGCATTCAGACAGATGAAACGTGCCAAAAATGGCTGCTCAGTGTGCTGCCTGCCTGTCCTAGCACTGAGTGCCTTCTCCTCCCTCCCACACTCATTCCCTTCCACCTGGGAGCTGGCTTTGGCAGTCAGGTGCTGATCAAAAAAAAAAAAGGGCTGGCAGCAGCTGTTCTTATGTCCCTCCTTCCTCCTGGGTCCAGAGAAGTTTACAGCCTTGCATAGCCCTCCTTTTGCTATCCCCCTTCCACATCCCCAGGAGCATGGCTCAGCACCTGGTTGACCATTTCCCCAAAAGCTAACATGCTACCCTGTACACTCCCATCTGATGCCTCCTGCCTGTGCTGGAGATTACCACACGAGACTACAAGTTCAGTTGATGATGTTTAATGGTCTACATGAGCTATTTCTATGGTTCCAACCCTCAGCCCAGAGTCTGCAGTTGGTAGGCAGGTTTCCAATTAATAGCAGGGGTACAGTGACTCCCTCAACCTGGAAGTCAGGCATGCCAGGGGCAAACTCTCTCTACCCAATAGTTCAGAAAGGAGGGAGCCCCTAAATATCCTGACATCATGCACCCTATCCAACCAGCTGGAGTGAAATAGCTATGGTAATCCACAACTGCCCAAAGCATGATCAAGAAGTAGCTCTTCCAGGTGATGAATTTATAGCCGTGTCATGCAGGGGAAAGGATGGCAATGTGTGTGCCATTAACTGGCCCAAAAACAGTTGGGGAATGCCAAGCCCCATTCATGACCTCCTGTGTAACAGCAAATCATATGATGGGTGGAACTATCACCCATTGGATCATCAGACCCACCTCTTGCACTGCCCCTCCGGCTGTCAACTTGCCAACATCAAGAAGGTTTGCCATGGACTGCAGGCCATCTGGAGTCATGGGCTTCCACATACTGGTGGCAATGTGCTTCTCCACAGATAAGGGTGTTCACATCATCAAAGTCTGTCACTGTATATGTGGGGCAAACTTGACACAAATCTCTATGAAGGTGCCACTAGGCATGAAGAAGTTTGTGAGCCACTGTTTACCATCCCAGGTAGCCATGACAATCTGTTTCCACACATCTCTGCTTGTCTCCCTGGCCCAGAAATGCTGCCCCACAATTTGGAGCCACTTCCATATCTGTCTAGCCACAATGTGCTGACCTGAAGCCAAAAGATGTTCAGGGCTGCAGCTGCTGTTGTGCCAGACACAGACTATTGATTGTTTGGCAGCAGGCACACATGTTTCTTCCCCAAAAGTACTGTTCTTCTGCTATTAGCATGAATGGAAGTAGTCATGGTGGTCACCAGAGCCTACTGACATTGCCTTTTCCACTCAGTCTTGCTTATGAGTTTGCAGTGCTGGGCCAGCAAGGTCTGCAACACAATAACCATGTACAGAGCTACAGTGGCTGGTGGTGGTGGCAGTTTCAGGTCAAAGTCAGTGGTGGCAGCACAAATGGAGCAGGAATACAGGCAGGTGATCAGGGGCACAAATCACATAGTGAATCGCACCAAAATCCTTCTCACAAAAATTTTGCCACCCACAATTTGAATACCCACTGGGTGCTTTTTTCAGCACTGGAAGAATCAGGGGAACCTACAGACACTCGAACAGCACAAGACACACTGGGATGTATGCTGTCTTTGGCTACCTGCTGGCAGAAAAATGGTAGCTAACAAGGCTCCTTCCACTGGCTGGTGCTCCTGGGATTCTGTCCCATAGAGGTTGCACTCAGAAGTGCACTGAAAACCAGCTTGAGCCTTCTAAGAGGACTAACCAACTTCTGTAGAGAGGGTTGATGTATACAGCACATCCACTTCCCCCCACATGGAACAGTGAAGAACATGTCTTGGAGGCAGGTATATGGACAGCAAAAATGTCAACAAGAGAGAGACCTTTCCAGGTGTCTATTGAAGAGCAATGACCCAGCCCAAGTACTTACCACTTAAGAAAAACAAGTCCCTTATGAACGGGTGAAATCTTAAAACTGTCACCGAAGACAAATGGACCAAGTATAGAGTTGGATTTAACCAGGTAGTAGTCCATTTCAGAAGGCTAAAAAAGGGGAATTGGGCAGAAAGAAGTGGATGGCAGTGGAAAAGAATTCTGACAGGTAGGGAGAGCAAAAGTTCAGCCGATCACATACAGAACATGGCAATAAGACATAAAAGTAGAGATATGCAGTAAAAACAGTGTTTAGATTTCTATATATAAACAAACAAAAATAAAAAGAAACACCAGGGAAGTATTCTTCATACACCTAGCCTTAGATTAACACCAACAGATAAAGTAAAAAATGGACAATACAAATACTATTATTACTATTTTAATATTAATAACAACAACAACAGCAATGAAATGAAGGACTTTCTACCCTCTGACTTGCCTTTTTTATTTTTCCCCACTAGGAAAGAAAGAATACCTCCTTTATGAAAGGTTTCTTCCAGATGTCTTGGAAATATTACAAAAAGAAGGCAGAGTTAGAAAAACACCACATTACGCTCATGGTTCAAATGTTTGTGGGTAGTGGACCAAAGTGCAGAAACTTGTGCATAATCACTGTCTACAGGAAATACTCTAGTTAAAGCAAGAATTTCTCTCTCTGTTCTCCCATGCTTTGCCTTTGTACTCATTCACCACCAAGAAAGCATCCTTAAAATTCAACATTTCTGAGCTGAGCACAATTATTTCTCCTTTATAAGGAAAATTAAACCTGACATCTAGGAACACAGTCAGTCAACTTTTCAGAAATATTATTCTAGCAAGTGTTAAACTTATCACAGAAATGTTTTTAAATGAAGGGTCTAGCCTTTGAAAAAGAAATTAATTTTCTTATTTCTTTCCCAGCTTAGGTTTCATGAATGCTTCCTATTCTTTTAGGCAGTTGGGGCTTAATTCTTTTCTCATTTACACTGTTCTAACTTAGCAGCAACTTCACTGATGTCACATGAGTTAAAATGGCATAAAATTTGCATTAAGGCTAGAGACAGACATTACACATAAACCGGTTTAAGTGAACAGAAACTGGTTTAAACTGTAACAGAACAGATGTTCAGTGCACATAAAGCAGTCTGAAAATGGCTTGAGATAAACCTGATTGAATGTAATATCAGACTTATCTGATATGACTCAAACCAGTTTATGCAATATCTGTCCCAGACCCCTTGCTGTTTTAAGTTAAATCAGAATCCCCAAGGCATGCTCTCTGGGCTAGGCTCTCTGCTCCACAGCAGAGCTGCCCCCACCCCCCTCCCTGTTTTCTGGCTGCAGCTGCAGCTCCAGCAGAGTCTTGCAGGCTGCTCCCCTCCTTCCCCCTCATCACTCCCTGATAAGCAGGAATTCCCCCTCCCCTCTGCCTTGCTGAGAGGTTTCTGTGTATTAGCTAGCAGACCACATGCTGGCTATGGTCCATGTTGTGGCAGATGGGACAAAGGCAGAATCAACAGGTAGCTGGTAATGTCCCTCTGTTCTTTTCTTAATGGGGTGATAAACATTGAGTTAGGCATGATAAACACTATTATCAATTCCCTGATGGCCTGGCCAGGAGATGACAGAACCCCTCCCTAATCAAAGCATCCTGCCAGGGCCTGGCCACACCCCCCTCAGCTCAGAACTGTAGAAGGGAAGGGAAGGGAAGGGAGGGGAGGGCTGCTTTAGCACCCCCCAGCTTTTAGCTTGAGCTACAGCAGGCATGTGTCCTTATGTCTGGGAGGTCTGTGCAGTTAAATTGATTTAGCCTAGCCAGATTAGACTAACATGTAAAGACTGAATCAATTCAGGCTCAGGCTTTTTGAATGTCTGTCCCTGGCCTAAGTGAGAGAATAAGTTGATCAACAAAAGAACTGGAGTCAACAGTATTCATAATGCTGGAAATGCGCGGATTCATTCATCATTGTGTCTGTTTCAGACACAACAAAATCTCACTGGAGTCCAAACCATGTAAATTTTGTGATGCTCTAAGTTTGAACCTGAATAAGGAAAAGGAATAATACACAGTACAAATATCACTGTGATTACAATCAATAAACAAACTAAGCTTGGAATTTAAGCAAACATATAAAGAAGGGACAAATCATTTATGTTGCAACAATTTTTTGCCACCCACCTTAAGATATTTTTAACAGCTTAAAATGGGACAGTGTTCAAACCCTTTAAAATTTGAATTTGAACGTCTATGAACTAAAGCATTCAAAATCATCAGTCCAGTAATGCCAACTGTCATGATAATATCATGATCTGTGTGTGTCACGGAGCGGGGCCCTATGAGTGGCCGTAATCTCTCTGAACTCCCCTACCGTGCCAAGTCCGAGATAAAGAACCCTCGTTCTCACCTGCCACATCTTTGATGTTAGGTATTTTATAAGGGAGGCTGCCTCTTTGTCCCCTTGGACACAGTGCTCTGGTTTATCCTGGCCCCTGTTCTGTATTGACTGATTTGGTGCACCCCAGCCTTATGGGCTATGTGTGGCTCCTACCACCCCTGTACCACACCCCAAGCCTCGCAGATGTACCGGACATTGTATGGTCAATCCCTTGCCACGCCCTTATGGGCGCCCCCTGGCTTGTCTTGCAATTGCCCGTGCCCTCATAGGCACCTCCTTGGCTTCTTCACAATTGCCTGTGACCTCATGGGCTCCCAGGCTTGTCTTACAATTCCCCCACCCTCATGAGCACTCCCCGGCTCACCTTGTAGCCTGCGCCCCACGGATGCTACCTGGCCTCTCTTTTCTCACAGTTGCCCACGCTCCCCGCTGACGCTTCCTGGCCTCTCTCACAGTTGCCCGCGCCCTCACAGATGTGAGCTGGGGCCTTCCCTCATGACCATGCCCGCACTGGGGCCTTCTTTGCAATTGGGGCTCAGGTGGCCGTAGCCATGCCTGGCCCCGAATCCCCTCCTTGGGTCTTAAAGCGAGTGCCCTCTGGGGCTTCTTGCCTGCGCCCACTCTGGGGCTTCTCACAACTGGGGCCCAGGTGGCCGTAGCCATGCCTGGCCCCCAAATCCCCTCCTCGGGTCTAAAATTTCCAGTGGGGCTCAGGCAGCCTCGGCCTTACCTGGCCCCCAATCCTCTGTGCCCCTTCTCAGGGCTTGGCTCAGTGCACCCCTGAATGTTGTGCCCTCTGTGGCACCAGGGTCCCCACACTACTGTGGAGCCCCTAGGAGGCCTCCTCCAACCCCTAATAGCCTCACCCGGTCCTCCGGTTTTATAAAACTACGAACAGAAAACTCAAGCTCCTGGGCTATAACAAACTCTAAGCCACCTGGCTAACCATCATTCAAACCCCTACCAGGGCTTTCTCCGGTATCCTCGCCCAGAAGCTGCTCAGGCCATCAGGCTTCTCTACTCTGCTTACTCCAGCAGAGCTCCTTCTTCCTTGGCTGCTAGCAGGGAACTGCGTCGCTGGGGCGGGCCTGGATGGTGTTTATATGGGTCAGGCCCTGCCCCCTTCTGGTCAGCTGACCAACTGCAGTTGCCCCAGCAACTGGCACCTGTACCTTTTGATAGAAGCAGGGTACCAAAGTGCCCTGCGACACTGTGATACCTGGGTTTTTAAGGGTTCTCATAATACTCTGATTTCTGTTTCCAAAACTGCAAAGTTTTGTCTCCACCCAAGACAGCTATAACATCAATGGAACTGATGCCACAAGCTGCCGTCAGCTAGCTGGCTCCCACATCTCAACATTTTTATTTCAAAATTTAAGGCCTGATTCATAATTTTTGTATGCTCATTGTTGACAAAATTATTCTACATTTTTCAAATTCTTGGCCTTAGTCACAGTCCTGAGGAAAGGATGAGGTTATGTTATATTATACGTGTGTGTATATATATATATATATATATATATATATATATATATATATATATGTGTGTGTGTGTGTGTGTGTGTGTGTGTATATATATCAAGCATGTGATGTCTATGCTAGGTTTGCAAAATTAAAATGTCTTTTGCTTCACTGCATTTCTCTTCCCCTCTGTGTACAGTTCTCATAAATGCACAGAACACTTCATTCCACTATCAGCAAATCTTTATCTACCATTCTTGATGCCCTTGACTTGGGTCTTTTTTCATTCTGTGCAAAACAGATCACTACAGATAAATTAGGCAAGCAATCCAACTAAATTAATAATGACATATTGGCAGGGAGCATAAAAAAACCTAAAGCTGCCTTAAGCAGCCTCAATTTCTTTCTTTTTGGCTTGAGTCATGGGGGCAAGGAAGCACATACTAATGCTTGGTCACACAGCTAAAGATGGGACCTATGCTTGCAAAGCTTCTAGATCTGGTCTTGGTTGCATATCTTGAGTTAACAACTTGAGACTCTCTTAATAGGGTCCAGAGCAAACCAACAGGAAGTCTGGATTATGATTCTGAACCTAAAACATTTTGGCAAATTCAGATTTGGGGGCTGGATACTGCCTGGTGTAAGCATCCATGGGTTACAATCTTTACAATCTTTTCTCCAGTGCCTGAAGATGGGTATTTGTGCCTGAAAGCTTGCAATTAAAGAATTTTGTTTTGCAAAAATCTGATTGGTCTAATAAAAGTACCTGTACCATGAGTCTTGATTCCTTTTGTCTCTAGACCAATGGTAGATCTCAGAGCCTCTTGCAGTAGATCTTGGAAAATCTTAGGAGTCGATCTCAGCCTTACCTCGATCCTGGGCAAGCTGTTGGAGAAAATTATTCTGGCACACGTCAACGAACTAGTACAGCGTATGGGACAGGTGAGATTTATCTCAACCCTCGACCTGTCCAAAGGCTACTGGCAAATACCACTCCATAAGGAAGACCAGCAGAAGACTGCATTTGGCACCCCCTGGGGTTTGTTTGAGTTCCAAAGGATGCCTTTTGGACTTAATGGGGCGGCGGCCACCTTCCAAAGACTGATGGATTGGACCCTGGCACCACATCAGGGGTACGCCGCAGCATACCTGGACGATATTGTGGTCTATACCGAAACTTGGAGGCAACACCTACAAGCCCTCCGAGCGGTCCTATTGGAACTACGACAAATACGTGTAACGGCCAACCCAAGAAAATGCGCCTTGGGCCGGCGAGAGACCAAGTATCTCGGGTTCGTAGTAGGACAGGGGCGGATACGGCCCGTGAAGGACAAAGTAGCGATTATTAGAGAGTATAAAACACCTTTCACAAAGAGACAAATGCAGGCGTTCCTCGGCCTGACAAGTTATTATAGGAGGTTCATCCCTAGGTTTGCAGAACTGGCGAAGTCACTAGTGGAGACCACTAGGGGCCAACGCAAGGGCATAACTGAGTGGACAGAAGAACGGAGGACAGCCTTTGAGAAGCTAAAAGAGACCTTATGTCAGGAGGTTATGCTACACACCCCCAATTTTGCCATACCATTTACGTTGCAGACGGATGCCTCAGCCTATGCTCTGGGAGCAGTTATGTCACATACTGAGAGGGCAGTTCATCAAGCAGCAGGCAACTATATAGATTAAATACAGCTCTTTTCCCTTCAGAAGGACTGCATTCAAATGATAAATGGAGTGAGGTACTACTACTTCTTGTAGTACCTATAGGATGATTTGTACACAGCATAAAACCCTCAGGCAATTTAGTAAAACTGATCAGCCCTGATCCAGGAATAAACAGTAGTGAGGTATGCTGCAGGTTAAGAATGAGTTACATTAGCAGTGCCATGT
Source organism: Gavialis gangeticus (assembly GCF_001723915.1). Classification (NCBI taxonomy): domain Eukaryota; kingdom Metazoa; phylum Chordata; order Crocodylia; family Gavialidae; genus Gavialis; species Gavialis gangeticus. The sequence goes on along the minus strand of NW_017729034.1, from coordinate 40,632,771 downwards.
GTGGAAACTAATGCAGGCCGAATTCTGGCAAAACAAAAAGCAATGTTTGAACTTTCAGAGTAAGAGCTGATGTTAAACGCACCTTATTTATACAAGCCAGGTGAAATTGCATCAAGGAAATATGCAAAGAGCTATTTGCCAGACAAAACTCATTGGTATCTATATAGGATGAATTCTGCTTGTTGGAATTTTTTTTCTTTAATGCTGTCATGTTTCTTCATGCATTCTGGCAAAAAGGATTTGTTATTTAGCAAGATGGCCTTTAGCAGAAATGTTAGTCAAGAAGCTATGCATATTGCATATTGCAATCCAAGTATCCATAGTAACTGCTGGTACAAGTAATTGAACTTCACTATTTATCAGTTTCAGAATTATTCACAAATGAAAGTAACTGCTACAGATTTGAATTCATAAACAATAGAACCTGCTCATTTCCTTGATTTGCATGGATAAAAATGTTTATCCTAATTAGAGCTGAGCAAATAATTTGCACTAAATACTTTTCTCTACAAATTCAGCTTCTTTTTCTGATTGTGTCTGCAACAAGATTATGAATTCTTCACACTGATTCAAAACTTCCCAGAACAGTTCTTTTGCTATATTTTTAATGTCTGTATTTTTATTCTGACAGTACCATCTTACAGTGGTGTTAAGTAGTTTACTGCAGCCTAATACCATCCCACATGTAGACAGTGACATTTCCTGAATGGATAAGCACGTTGTTGTATCTAAAGAAAGGTTTAAAGAAAGCACTGGGACTTCGGCTGTCTTGTAGAACATGGAATTTTAGGAAACATAATCCTTCCCTTTCTGGCCCAAATGCAGAGACTGAGAAACAAGAATTTTCAAAATGTTTGTGGAGTTTTCTTTTAATCCTCTCAAATTCCATTTATTGGTTTATTCCTGTTAATGGAAAATAATTGATAACAAGAGTTGTGGTAGCTACAAACAGATTACAATCCACTAGGCCTCCATTGCCTTTTTAGAGCTTCTTTCATCCAAGGTCATCAAGCACTTTAGAGCTTTGCTACATGTTGCACTTTGAGCTGCTCTGTGTTAGCGTTAGCCCAAATTTGGAGCAGTCACATCTTAAGGCGAAATACCTTCTCTGACTGTCCCCCGCAACTGCACAGCTGGGACTTGCCAGTAGAGGGCTGGTGAGCAGGGGCCTGAATAGGGACTATAGCTCTGAGATGCCACTACAGGGCTAGGGAGCTAGGACAGGCATCTATCCTTCTGTGGGGAGTGGCCACATATTAATGGAACACAAGGTGGATAACACGGAGCAGAGATAAACCTGCTCTGGAGTGGTGCAACTTTAAGCGGCCTAAAGTGTGCTTAAAACTAGTTTCAGGTGTTAGTGTGTGGACAATCTAGGGGTTAAGAGTTCCAGGAGCTGCATAAAATTAATGTCTAACATGCCCCTTTGTTAAGTCTCATAACAGCCTTGTGAAGTATAGAAGAATAAGACTAAGTCACATAGAGTGCAGGCAGAAGTGACATTTTTTGCCCAATCTGGCCACAAAAAGCAGTCTATAGCCATGACCAAACACAAGCACATGACTGCAGACGGTTTCAGCAATGGGCGATCAGGCAACCTTTATTGCATGAGGGTTCACACGAAGACATTCCAAAATATAGCATTGCCTGTAACTTGAGTCTTCCTGCCTGCCAGCCTCCAAGCTGTTGGGGGGGGGGGGGGGGGGGGGG
>NW_017729034.1:40618943-40626061 GCF_001723915.1 Gavialis gangeticus | reverse complement strand
GGGGGGGGGGGGGGGGGGGGGGGAAGGAGAAGCAGAGAAAGTTCAGTCTGAGATTTTTCCAGCCCCCACTGGAGAGTGAGGCAGGTGGACTAGAGCACCCCCCTGGATGTGGGGGGCTCCAGTTCACCCACCCCACCCTCCAGCACCATCTGGGGAACCCCTAGAATGCGTTCCCTCTGCTTCCTTTCCCCCCTTCCCACTCTGAAAAGAGGGACAAGCTGGCAGGGAAGAGGGGCCATTGCTACAAGAAACCAGCTACAGGCTCACAGCCAGCAGCAAGATTCCCCTCCCCCCTGGAACAAAGAGTGAACTTCTGCCTGCAAAGCGTTCTGGTAAGGAAGCTTCTATTACACAGTACTGAAGATTGCTTTTAACTCATTAAAATGAAGTTCTACTCATTTTTGCTCCTTAAACTGAATAATACAGTCCTAGGTGTCTATCATATTAGTAAAGCTTCTAATTCATTTTTAACTGGAGATGTGGGGCAAGGTGGGCATGCTGGAGGGGAGGGACAGAATCCAGCTAGATCTAGACAGGTTACAAAGGTGGGCAGATGAGAATAGGATGGAATTCAATGGAAACAAGTGCAAGGTACTGCATCTAGGCAGAAGAAACCAGCTGGGGAACACCCCTCTGGTCAAAATAGTGGTAGAAAGGGATCTTGTAGTCATTGTTGACTTCAGGATGAACATGAACTGCCAATACGAGGAAGTGGTCAGTAAGGCTAACTGCACCTTGTCGTGCATCTATGGATGCATCACAAGCAGGTCCAGGGAGGTGATCCTTCCCCTCTATGCGGCGCTGGTCAGGCCACAGTTGGAGTACTGCGTCCAGTTCTGGGCACCGCACTTCAAGAAGGATGAGCATTGAGAGAGTCCAGAGGAGGGCCACTCGCATGGTCCAAGGGCAGTGGGGAAGCCCCTACAAAGAGAGGCTAAAAGGCCTGAATCTATTCAGCCTCCACAAGAGAAGGCTGAGAGGGGATCTGGTGGCCGTTTACAAACTCATCAGGGGGGACCAGTGGAAATTGGGTGAGGCTCTGTTCCCCTGGGCACCACTGGGGGTTACTAGGAATAACGGCCACAAATTGTTAGAGAGAAGGCTCAGGCTGGACATCAGGAGACAATACTTTATGGTTAGAGCTGCCAGGCTCTGGAATGGACTCCCAAAGGAGGTGGTGCTCTCTCCTATCTTGGGGGTCTTCAAGAGGAGGCTGGACAGATATTTGGCTGTGGTGTTCCTGCCCGGGGCAAGGGGTCGAACCTGATGATCTGTTTAGGTCCCTTCTGGCCCTAAGCACTACAAAACTATGGAGAAAAATGTATTGCTTTATATATGCACCTTACCCTCTCCACCCCCATTTTCAAAATTCTAGATCTGTCCAAGTATACGTGAGTTCCAGCTCTTTACACAGGCAAACTCTCCAGCCAAGCGATACTAGAGGCTGCTCCCTGGGCCACTCCCACTCTTAGGGGAGACCATTAATTGACAGTCTTTCCTCTCCCCTGCCTGGGAAGGGGGAGGCTGTCAATAGAAAGCCTGCAAGGTTTTAAATTGTCATGTTGGCCCCCCCAACTGGACAGCACAAGGGTGATTTAAAGCCAGAGGAGCCAGAAAGTGGGTGGGGAGACCTTCCTTTGCCCCAGTTCCCAGCCGCATGGGTTGTTAAATCACCATATGTGCTACCAAGCTAGACTGTGTGGGCGGAAAGCCTCCCTGAGCCTGTTTCCCCACATCCCTTGGCTTCCCATCACTGCCCCAGCTGCCCAGTTGGCAGTCCCTGATCTGAGAAGCAGGCAGCTACTCCATTCCCCTGCCAGGGCAGGCTGGGAGGGGAATGGAGCAGCGTACAGGTGTTCATTTTTGCAAGAATGACACCTGGAAGATCTCCTGTGCAAGAATGTTAACTTCAAAGATCTTTTCACGGAGGAGAGAAAAATTGACTGAACACTTGTACACTTAGTTTCTAACAGGAGAGCAGCTATTCTCTTGGCCTTTACATGGCCAGTGTTAGCGGTCTTACACTAGTAATCATTCCATACCTTTTGTCCTGACTAAGTAATATTCTGAAATAGATTGGCAGATCAGATCATTTCTCCAAGCCCAGAGCCTGTCAAATCCACACTGGGCCTTCCTCATTAATGTAGATTGGTGATATTATTTTGTGGTATTGTTAATGAAGTAAATTCACACACACATACACACACACACAGAGCATGAAAGTGAAAGTAAGGAGGAAGAGAAGGACATAAAGTGGGGAATGAAAAGATTTAAAAATTGTCTACCCACAATTTTTCTATCCTACTACTGTGGCAAGAAGGGGATTTGTTTTTAAGCAACCCAGTAAAATTCCATGAACTCTACCCTGAACATCTGCAAATCAGTATAGGATGGGGAGGTTTAAATGCTGTAAGTTTGTTTTAATACATATAGCTATTATTTATCTGTCAGAAGCTGTAGTAATGGAGGGTTAACAAGCCCTGGAATTTAGGTCTGGAATAGTGGAATGTGGATTTGTAACTTCTAGATCTCCTCATGTTGAAGGGGAAAGCAGGGTCAACTTTTGGGACTTGGCTCTTCCCTTGCAATGCTCTGTAAACTCAGGTAATTTTAGAAAGATATTGGATGAATTCTTCTCAGACCTCCTCAGGTATAATGGTGGGCTCAGCTTATGACCAGGCCCCCCATGATTCAGTGTGGTACTTAAGAATAAGCCAAAATTGAACCATATTAGCTGTAGCCAGGTTCCAAAATTAATGACATTGGCTTTATAATCATAAGGAATAGAAAACCACATTTGTTTTCCATTCGAAGACAGAGAATTCTGTATAATCATCTGACTCTAGGAGGCAGGACTTTGTGAAAAACTCATATTTGGAGATTTGCAATAAAAATAGTAAGAGCTGAAAACATGGGCAGTACTCTAATTGTAATCAATAGGTGAACTTATCTGCTTAAAAATTAGGCACATCTTTAAGATCCTTGATGAATCAGGCCACGTGTGAGTTGATGTCAAAATGTTTCTATGCAAACATCCATTATAACATTTAAAACATAATCATACCAAAAATTAAACTGTACCAGACTGACAGCATAGATTAAACTAAACCTTTTAAAATCCCTTCCTTCTTTATACATTCACATCAGAAACATTTCAGGGGAATAAAGTCTGGAAAGCAGTTTTAGTTTAAGATAAATTCATAAACAGCTGAACTCAAAATAGCTGTCACAAGCAAACCATTTTAAATAGAAATGCTTAGGGTATCCAACTAAACTGACAGTCTGAAAGGCTAAAAAGACCTCTGTAGTAATAGGAAAAAATGAAGACGTCATCACAAAGATCTTTTCCAAAATGATACTTTTCTGTTAATATTGAAAGCATGTGCAACTTCTGGCTTCAATAAGCATTATTTATGATCAAATTTAGAAGAAGAGAGTATTATTTAGTTTGGAAAATGATCACACAATGAAAAGAATTCATGCTGATTGATTTTAACTGGGTAAGTAAATATGATTTGATGTTCATGAAAAGACTTATGGTATGCAATGAAATCTGTCCCCAGTGGAGTTTTTCCACTAAGTTCAGCAACATCAGGATTGGGCCAGTGACGTGGTTTATATCTATGGCTGTTTTCACACCAGGCCCTGAATCAAGATTCTCATTTAAATTTGCATGCATGTCATCTGTTTTCTTAAGTTTTTCCTTTTTTTTCCCCCAGGGAGTATGTGTTGAAGTTTATCAAGAGGTTGCTACCTCTTGACTTCATATGATATATCCCTTTTTCCATGCATCTTAATTACTTACCTTGAAAAATTACATATGAACACTAGGATTTCATTCAAATGATATATTTTATGACGGATAACAAGTGAACCAAACAAACCATAGTACCATATACATCTTTTTACCTACATAGACAGCCCACCTGATACATCTCTTTCAATAAAAGCATAGGCCCCACTTCTTGCTTAATCATATTGCTTGGTACCACACTGGACATATAGCACTCAAATCAATATGGCAAGCAGTGCTCAGTAAGCTTTTTTCAAGAACAAAAAAAAAAGCAAAACCATAACCTGCAGAAAGTAACCACAGTACCAATACTAGCTCTGACTCCTATGGATGGTCTTTAGTAAGTCTCAGATAGCAACCCCAAGAGAAAGAGTATGATCCACCCAGTTCTAAGCAACCACAACCCTCTGGTCTTGTCACCAGAAGCACTGGCATCATAGCTCCCCTACATAATAGCTTCAGGACTTTGTTGGGATCATAAGTTTAACTAGCTGGAAACTGGGGCCATAGATTTAAAAATAAGAATTTTATAATTTATAAAAAATTTAAAATGAGTATTCTATAATTAAAATGTGTAAGGCCAGACTGAGAGTGTAAGATGTATATCTCACCTTAGCAGCTAATTTGGACTCTGTACTCATTTTAGAGAACTTAGCAGCTAAAGGCCAAAACTCAGCCAAGTCACAGTAGAACGTGCTTAGACAAAACTGAGAAGAAACAGGTTGTGCTCTCCGACAGTGTACACAGACAGCCTCAAAACTGGGGCTATTCAGAAATTTTCTGCCAAAAGAATTTAATCAAAAAGCGCGGATTCCTAAAACACTTTCCAGAAACATGAATTTCAGTCAACAACTCCCAAGTTTCCCAAAAACATAATTCATTTCAACACTATGTATTGGAATTCCCAGATTTTTTAATTACTTGTTAGCAGGAAATATTAGTTTCAAACTCGGGCATGAACTGGAAATGCTGCATTTGGGGTAGGTTTGATTGTGGCTCACTATAAAGCAAGGGCAATGATAAAGGCTAAGGCTAAGCTAATTGGTATCATGATGTGACTGTTTATTAATCGATCTTGACATTTGTTGAATTCTTTTTGTCTGACAGTTACTTAAGTTGTCCTTATACTAGGGAGTTTGATTAAATTGAGTTTAAATTAAATGTTGTCAAAAAGAAAGAAAACAAGGAGAAAAAAAGATAATTGGTAATTACAGTTGACCAATGAGAATACTTTTTAAAAAGGGCAGTAGTATATTTGTCAAAATACTGCTGCTCATCTGAAACAGAAGCCATTTAAAACATAAAACAAGATGACAGTAAACCTCCCTAACCTCTTAAAAAACAAAATTGAGCTGATCAAGACAAAATACAGAAGATGCAGCTTAGTGGCCCTTGACCTGAAGTCCAAAGTGGCTTTTCAAGTCACTTGGTTTATTTCTTGAAAGAAAAGAACAATTTTCTTCCACTCAGATTCTCTCTGTGAGTGTATTTAATATATATATATTTCTCAAACATCTGTAAATCTCTCACACTGGTATGATGTCTCTAGTGTGAAATGCACTCTCTTGGTTTCTTTGAAAATTCCTCATAAATACCTGATGGATGATGCAATATATACAATCATTTTAAATATTCAAATGAATATTCATAGTTACTTTCTAAAAATATACCAGGCGCACTCACTATCTGGGTTGCTGAACTGTCTAGTTATCTGTTGATCCTGGGCCTTGTATTGGCACTCGGCACTGAATACTGCAGCATCTGAGCAACTTACAAACCTCGATGCACAATTGTAAGTGTCGTGGTTGCATGTTGTCCCAAAATTTCTTGGGCATCTAAAGGTCCCTTATCATGTTTAAGTCTCCTAGCCAGCAGTTTCACTGTATGCGAATACACACATACAATCTACTGGGACCTACTGGTGTTGTGACCTACTGACGTTCCATCAGGGTCAATCAGAACGTAATGCAGGTGCATGTGCCCTCAACTGGATACACGGAGTCTAAATGAGTATTCTGTTAAGCGCAATGTCCTTTCCATTTGGTGAGCACTTCCCAAGCAAGGGTTGTATCATGAACATAGTTATTTCTAAAGGTTACAAATGATGGGTTCAAAATGCAACTGCTGCTAATATTTTCCTTATAGGCTACAGCTACATTTTTGGGTCATTGGGAAGGAACTTTGTGTAGCAGCAGCTTAGATTTGCACAGAGCAGAAGCAGGTTAGGAAGTACATTTACCGGTGGCTATTGCAAGTCATTTAGCCTTTTGTCGGGTTAGAAAAAGGGACAGTCCACCGTACCACTCTGACACATTCCTTGTGGGTCTTTGACTACCACTGACAAACCTGGTGCCTTTCCTTTTCTTCCAGGGACTGCAAGCAAGTGCAGTGTATGTCTGAGAGCAGTGGATGAGCAGAGTGACCCTGTTCCTTCATAAATGCAAAGAAGCTGAATAACCATCATGTGGCCTTCTCATGCTCCCAAGTTATTTACTTGTCCTCAGGACTAAATATTCAGGCACAACCACATCAATTGGTTAGTAACAACAGAAATATGAAAAGGGATTGAACACCTGTAGTCAGCCACAAAAATATACAGGGACTGTTCCCAAGGCCTAGTGAGGGCTGGGCCCCAAATGGCCCTCACAACACACTCTTAAAGGATACATCATATGCTGCTCCTGCAGTGTCTCATATACCACCGGCTGGCATATGGCCATGGCTTTGCATTAAACTCAGAAGTAAGATCTAGTGCCAACAGCAGTCATACAAGTAGAAGTCAATGCACAAGCCAGTCTCCAAGAAGCAAAGGCTCCAGTATGTGATCTTGCACTCTAGCTACCAGACACAGATGAGTAAAAGCAACTCTGTAATTGGTTTGCAAGGTGACTTCATGGACCAGGAAACTGAGTATTTTAGAAGGCCAAGTTTTTCTTTGCATGACATTGCTTAAGCAAACAGATAATCAGTGCTGAGGATGACATCCAGGGATAGTCATTTATTAGTTAACAATTTAATAATGCTGAGGGGGGATCTAGTGGCCTGTTACAAACTATTCAGACGGGACCAGCAGGCATTGGGGAAGTCCCTGTTCCCCCGAGCAATACCAGGAGTGACCAGGAATAACGGTCACAAGCTGGCAGAGGGTAGATTTAGGCTAGATATCAGGAGGCACTACGTCACGGTCAGGGCGGCTAGGATCTGGGACCAACTTCCAAGAGAAGTGGTGCTGGCTCCTACCCTGGGGGTCTTTAAGAGGAGGCTAGATGAACATCTTGCTGGGGTTGTTTGATCCCAGTACTTTTTCCTGCCATGGCAGGGGGTT
>NW_017729034.1:40609360-40613943 GCF_001723915.1 Gavialis gangeticus | reverse complement strand
CAGGGGGTTGGACTCAATGATCTGCTCAGGTCCCTTCTGAACAGTGTCCAGGAAATGTGACATCCCAGAAAACAGCCTGATAAAGGCAGCAGGAACTTCCTGGTGTGGCTTGACAGCAACAAGGCTGGGCCCTGGACCCAACCAAGGGCAGTAGCAGAACAGTTACTTCTTTGCTGTAATAGTTCTTCGTGCAAGTTCTAGTAAATAACAGTGTGTTGATTCCACACCACAAAACTCATTAAGATCCTATAGACTGCATGCAGCAGGTCACTCACCCCCAGCCAACTCAGCTGCTCTTCTGCCAAAAGTTATTGTTTCACCAGCAGGTGTGAAAGGGCCAACCCTGGGTTCTGGCACCTGCTGTTTTACAGCCTCAGGGAGAGGCGGCAACCATCTTGGGAGCCAGGAGCATCTTCCTGCCCTATTCCATCCTGCTTCTACCCCAGAAAAGATAAACCAGCTTCCTTGCTTAAAATAGGCACCACAATTTTGGAGGTCTGATTTTTGAGGGAAGGGTGCCTGTGGTACATGAGTAAATATGGTATTTTTTTAATGTAATGTAAGGAAAAAGTGGGTGAAAAAGCACTCAAAGAAAAAAAAGGAAAACATACCACAGGATCTGATTGGAGCTTCTTAGTCAAGAGTTATTCTGAAATATAACCCATTACCAATCACTAACAGTCTTTGTGGGGGTAATTTTCAGCACTAGTACTGTTCATGTCTGAGGCTAAGGAAGTTACACAAACACTGGACTGGAATGGTTTAAACAGGGATGATCCTGCCTTGAGCAGGGGGTTGGACTAGATGGCCTTCTGAGGTCTCGTCCAGCCTTATATCTCTATGATTTCTATGAAATGACTTAACCTCTCTGTGACCCAGCACTCTTCAGCTAATGAAAACATTCCCACTGAATTCAGACTCTGGATCTGGCCATTTCTCAAGTTTTGCTAGTTTTTTTTTTCTCTCAGTACAAAGAGGGTAAGATCTTTTGTCATACAGCCATTGTGTGAAAGTAGAAACTCAGATCCTTACCCAGTGGTCCACAAATTTCAAAACAATAGCCATGTTATCTTTCACCATATATTTTAGGCCGAAAACTAACATTTCACTCTCAGGATGAAAAAGCAAACATGCTAAATGGCTAAACACAATCTTTCTGTAAAGAATGAACACAGATATAAATTAATCGGTTCTCATGACCCTTGTCAGAGTGTAATCTCATTCCCCACGCCCCACTCTGGTGCTGAACAGTATATCAATAATTCATTGGGATGCAGAATTATTGCTAAGATGTTTAAAGTAAAATCCTGTCCCTGTAGTAAATAAGGTCTGCATCAGGATAATATCTATCTATTTTGAATGTGAAAACTTTTCATCAGACATAAACCCAAACAAACAAAACACCAGGCTTTTCAAATATCTATGGCTTGCTCATCAAAACCCACTAACTACCAGGTTTCTTGATAAATAAGGAGCTCTCATTATCCTGCCTCGTAGACTTGATAAACACACACCAATTTCTCAAAAGAGCATTTCATAAAAAGAGTTAACTCTATGTGAAAAAGTACTGCAGCTCTTTCTTAAACAAAATACGGTATTTGTATGTGTGGGGGCATGTACATGGCTAACAATGATGCCCTTGTGTATCCCTGCTTAACCAAATGTTAGCTTCAATTAGACAGAACAGAATTACTGTGTTTACTGAATGAAGGTTTACAGAGTAGCAGCAGTTTGAGTTGCAGATAAAATTACTGCAGTTTGCGTCTGTTGTAAATGAAGTATTCATCAGTGAAAGATTGTTTTAACCTAATTATACTTCCATACGGGGAAAAACCCTACACATTACATTTGGTATGCTTTAAAAGAGTCCTAATTGTTGTAAGATCAATCCAATGGCTTTCCAATCAGATATGCACATGATCGCTTATTCACAAGGCCTGACTTTGCTCTCACTTGCATCAGTATAAATCAGAAGCAAATCCACTGGCACCAGTGGCATCAAACAGATTAATGAGGTCAGAGCCAGGCAAAACATTCTATTTTTTTGAGTAACTACAGTTGCATTCGGAAGAATTGGTCTCACAGATCTGGAGGGGGGACCAGAGGGGTTTGGGGGAGACGCTGTTTCCCCTAGCGCCCGCTGACATAACAAGGAGTAATGGGCACAAGTTGATGGAGAGGAGGTATAGATTGGACATCCGCAAAAACTACTTCACAGTTACGGCGGCTAGGAGCTGGAACCAACTTCCAAGGGAAGTGGTGCTGGCCCCTACCCTGGGGGTCTTTAAGAAGAGGCTGGATGCCTACCTGGCTGGACTCATTTGAGTCCCGTTTTTGTTTTGGGGTTTTGTTCTCCCGCCCTGGTGGGGGGTCAGGCTAGAAGATCTACTAGGTCCCTTCCGACCCTAAATCTATGAAACTATGAAACTATGGAATACAAAAACCTCTGTTTAAACAAGCAAAACGGTATAGCAGAAAGAGCAGACTGGGCTTCCCACATAGCCTTGTTAATGTGCTTCAAGTGCAATACAGAAAGACCACTTCACTGCTGAAAGAGTAACTCAGTCTTTAAGGCCCATTTAATCCTTGTGTCACAGGATGGGGTCCCCAGGAAGGGCCATGATACCCCTAGGGCTTCTTGACCATGCCAATCTCACCCAACGGGCACCCTCTTTCTCACCTGCCACATCTTGGTGTACTATAGGAAGGCTGCCCTCAAGTTGTATTTTGGGCACAGCCCTGATGGATCCCACTGAACCCTGTGGGTTCCTGGACCCCTTTTAGGTCCTGCTCCAAAATGAATGCCTCTCGGGACACCCTCAGCCTTATGGGCTAGATGCGTGGCTCCAAACTGCCCCTTTACCATGCCCCAAGCCTCGCAGGTGGCATTCACATGTTGTCTCTCCAAAGTTCAACTTGGCCTCTGGTCATGGCTGGACTCTCCATAGCCCCATCTCACTCTCCCTCTTGGTGGTGCCAGGGCCCACTCGCCCCGTCTCCCTCTCCCTCTTGGTGCCCCTTAGTGCCGGGGCTTGCTTGCCCTGTCTCCTCCTCCCTCTTGATGCCCCTTGGTGCCGGGGCCCGCTCGCCCCGTCTCCCTCTCTCTCGGAGCCCCTTGGTGCTGGGACCCTTCGCCCCATCTCCCTCTATCTCTTGGTGCCCCTTGGCGCTGGGGCCTGCTCGCCCCATCTCCCTCTCTCTCTGCACCCCTTGGTGCTGGGGCCTGCTCACCCCATCTCCCTCTCTCAGCACCCCTTGGCGCTGGGGCCTGCTCACCCCATCTCCCTCTCTCAGCGCCCCTTGGCGCTGGGGCTCACTCGCCCTGTCTCCCTCTCTCTCAGTGCCCCTTGGCGCTGGGGCCCACTCACCCCGTCTCCCTCTCTCTCTTTGTGCTGGGGCCCACTTGCCCCATTTCTCTCTTTCTGTGCCCCTTGGTGCTGGGGCCCGTTCTCCCCATCTCTCTCTCTTGGCATCCCTTGGCGCTGGGGTCCGCTCGCCCCCTTTGGCACTGTGCCCACACTGGAAAATGCAAGGCTGTCCACCTTGAGAGGAAAAACCTGCAGCATCCTTATAGGCTCGGCAGTGCTACCCCGGCTAGCACTACGGAAGATAGAGACTTGGGGGTCATCATTGACCACAAGATGAACATGAGCCTGCAATGCGGTGCTGCAGCAAGTAAAGTGACCAGAATGCTGGCTTGCATCTATAGATGCTTCTCAAGTAAATCCCAGGACGTCATTCTCCCCTTATACTCGGCCTTAGTGAGGCCGCAGCTGGAGTACTGCATCCAGTTTTGGGCTCCACAATTCAAAAAGGATGTGGAGAAGCTTGACAGAGTCCAGAGAAGAGCCATGCGCATGATCAGAGGTCAGGAAAGCAGACCTTACGATGACAGGCTGAGAGCCATGGGGCTCTTTAGCCTGGAAAAGCGCAGGCTCAGGGGTGATCTGATGGCCACCTATAAGTTTATCTATGGTGGCCACCAGTATCTGGGGGAACATTTGTTCATCAGAACGCCCCAAGGGATGACGAGGTCGAACAGTCAAACTTACAAGACCATTTCAGGCTGGATATAAGGAAGAATTTCTTTACTGTCTGAGCCCCCAAGGTCTGGAACAGCGTGCCATCGGAGGTGGTTCAAGCACCTACATTGAACACCTTCAAGAGCAAATTGGATGCTTATCTTTCTGGGATCCTATGACCCCAGCTGACTTCCTGCCGTTTGGGCAGGGGGCTGGACTCGATGATCTTCTGAGGTCTGTTCCAGCCCCAATGTCTATGAAATCTATGAACCCCAAACACTGCACCCACACTGGTGCTGGAGTCCTGTGCACCCCAAATACTGCACCCACACTGGCACTGGGGTCCCCACACTATAGTGGGCCCCCAATGAGGACTCTTCCTTCCCCAATAGCCACAGCCCGATTCTCCAGTCTTATAAGATAGCAACCAAAATATAAGTTCCTGGGCTATAACATAACCTGTAAGTTCAGGTTGTGGTCTGCCCCTTTAAAAGAATCAAACTTGTTCCCCAGCACTAAGTGCCTTGTAGGCAAGGGTACCTGGTGAGCTCCTGGAGCCCC
>NW_017729034.1:40590064-40608970 GCF_001723915.1 Gavialis gangeticus | reverse complement strand
GATGCTCAGCTCCACTGTGGCTCTGATTTTATCTTGCTTTGAACTACAATCCTCCAGCCCAATGTGGGCCAGAAATACAAGGACCAGCACTACAGCTAGCCCCTGCAGAGACTGAATAAGTTGAACAGACTCTGTCATTCTGCATATAGCCAGGCACCATCTACCTTCTCTTAGGTATGATTCAGTAAGATAAAGGCAAATTACTTTCGTCTTCATTTTCTGCTACTAATCCTGACAAAGTAGCAAAAATAATTCACACTTGGATGTGTTGACAACAGACGTTATAAGCAACAAAAACCTGATCTGAAGCACGCTGCAGTCAAGAGAAACACTCCCTGTGATTTTAAAGTGCTTTGATCCAAAAGCCTTAAAAATAAATCTGAGATCTGGAGATTGGCAGAAGGACTAAGAAAGAAAAAAAAATCAGCACTGTGCTTCTATTTATTTGGCAGCATAGTATATGCTGGGAGTTCCTCTCAGGCAAACATTTACGATCCCAGGAATTTTCTTTTAATATTCTCTTCTACTTCAACATATTCTGAAATTTCATTATAAGATATCTTTTAAGAAATAAGGAGGATCGTTCACCAAACATTTCTCTCTTAATTAACTAGGATTACAGCTACTAGTGCTAAAAAGAAAAAATATATTTAAAAAAGTCCACACACCTAAAAGGACTACCCAAATCCTATGAGAATCCAATACTTCCTAGGCTAAAACCATTCTAGCACAATTTTAAGGCTGTATCAAAACTCTACTTTATGAATACTGTAAATATAAATATTATTTTACTTCATATTCATCACTTCCAGTATTATTCCAACTGAATGTCCATTGAAAAGAATTTAAGATCATCAGAAAGCAGGACTGAAAAGTCTCCCACTGCTTCTAGTATAATTGTCTACATTTCAGTAGGAGACAGTATATGATCTAACTGTGTACAGTGCCTACTCCAGTGATTAATACCATGGGCCTTCAAAACACTTACTGTCCTATTGCAAAATCAGGTTTTACTCAAAGGCCAGGCCCATAAATTATTTTAATCATTTATTAAAACAAACAGAGGAAGTTCATTCCACTTGGTGCTGTTAGTTCAGTTTAACAGCAGTCTCAGCAAAACGATGAGATGTTAGTTTTAGAGATGGCTATAAGCCACAGAATTCAGACCTGTTTCTAAACTATCCCGCTGTGCCAGGGTGTTGGATCCAGGATTTTCGTTCTAGTTAGTTAACTGCACATGAAGATAACAAACTTTAGAATCCGGAAGATGAGAGAGAACTCATTTTATTAAAGAGGAGCTTTGAGTCTGCAAAGATAATAAGCTCTTGGGAGTTTATTAAATGAGGAAAAGTTCATTAGTTTGTAAACTAGACACACATGCAGGTTGGAACAGCCATAATGAAATGTACACTTCACCCTCCCAATAATATGCTCCAACTGGCTGGTATTAACTCCTTTGCTCTGACTGCAACTGCGTTCATCACCCAAATCCCCACTATAAACATGATCATCTCAGCTTCTGACCTTTCCTTACCTCTTCACCTCGCCTAGCAGTCTTTTTAGAAGCACCCCTTGCAATTCCTTGCCCCTGGGGAAGGCTTGCCATAGTTTCTTCCTAATTTTCAATTCTTTCTAGTACTGAATTTCTTTCAAGAATTGGGTGGGTTGAAAATGCTGGTTAGATGGAGGATCATATACTGTGGCAGCAAAGTTTGGTTGTGGCATCGCAATATGAAATTCTTAGTGCAAAAGACAGAGTTCAAGGATTTGCTCAGTCATTGTGTGGTTATGAAATCTACCCATCAATCAAAGGCTCCAGTCCTGCAAACACTTGTACTTACTCTTAGCTTTATGAAACAAAGGTGGTACCACTGACCTCACTTCAATCAGAATACTCACGTGTCAATTTAAGCCTATTCTTAAATAATCATGCAGAATCAGAATCTAGGGGCTCCTATACATTTGCACGGCGTCTGCTCTGGTGTGCTGAAAATCCAGCGCATCAGAGCAGACCTGATTAATCGAGTCTGCTGGAGCACAGAAATTGACACACTCTGGCAGCCTTCTGCATCACATGCATCAGCATCCCCTCACGTCTCTGCGCTGCAAAAATGGCAGCAGGGCACTTTGAAATAAAACACATTCGATAAGCTTTAGTTCAAAGCACCCCGCCAGCATTTTTTCAGTGCAGGGATCCCGATGCATGTGACACGTGGGTGCTTTTAATTAGCACGGCTCACTAATTAAAGCACCCAATACCGCATCCTGCGGTACATGTAAAAATGCCCTATGCGTTTAACTCTGCAATGATCATTCAATTCCCTATGTTCTGTGTAAGTCAATAATGGCCCTCAGCCATTCATTGTTTATGGATTTGTTACTGAGAAACAGCTATACAGTTATGAGATATATTAGACACCCCCTCCCCCCAGTCAATCAGAGAGGAAAGAACTGCATAAATGGTTAAAATGTACAGTTATGGGCCAGTAACTGCAATGCAGTCCCATGCTCTGACAGGATGAAAAAATACTTGGAATTATCAAGCAAAGGAAAGTGCTCATTACTACTCTACTCCACAGTTACTCTTTCAAGAGTGGAGAAAAAAAATAAGAACTTGACATTCTCTCACCATGGCCTCATTCCTGGCTTCATATCAGAAAAAGGATATCCCATTACCATAATTCCTCCTTCCTTCCACCATATGAGCTGAAGACCCCTCGTATGGGGCTATGAATGATTCTTAGATTCAGTACAAGTTAAGAATATAGTAACTGAAGATGTGACATTTTTTTTTCCGTAAGAAATATACATAAATATATCCAAATTTAATTTTGTACTATCAGGGGAGGAACAACTTTTAAATATACTAACACAGAACAATTCAGATTATATTCACAGATACGAGAGAGTATATTGCTTTTGTATTAGAACTCAAGCTTTATAAACTATCAACATAAGATATAAAGCCTGAATGTTTAGGGGTCTTTTCATTTGGAAAATATTTTTATCCTGAAATGTCCCTGATCACTTAAAACTGGATTATGCCGTCTACTGATGATAGACAGCACTTTACTCCTGGAGAAGAACCACTAATATCAATGTGAAGAACAGAATCTGTTCTTTAAGGAACTCTGGGTAAAAATCACTTTAACTTTAAATTGCAATTTGTCTCTATTTCATTTAATGATCATTTTTTCCCAAGATTCCATTTGTGCCAGGGAGAATAACAGCAACCCAGGCCCTTAAGCTGCATATCTCCATCTGAGGTAGTGTAGGAAAAAATAACTTTTTGTACTAAAATTATTCTCTAGACCAGGGACATTCAACCTCTGGCCTGTAGGCTCCTCCCCCAGTCACTTAATCCCTTCCCTCTGGGCTAGGGAGAGACATTACACATAAACCGGTTTAAAGTGATCAGAAACTGGTTTAAACCTGTAACAGAACAGACATTCTGTGCGCATAAAATAGTTTCAAAATGGCCAAAACTGGTTTGAGATAAATCTGGTTAAATGTAGTATCAGACTTAACTGATTTGACTTAACTGATTTGGCCCTGAGAAAAGCAAGGTGGGTAAAAGTGCTCAGAAACCTTCCTGGCTCAGCAAAAGCATTCAGGAATGCCTGAGGATTAAAAGGGGGTGTACAACCAGTGGAAGGGAGGAGCTATCACCAAGGAGGAGTACTCCTTCTTGGCCCGTGAGTGTAGGAGGGCTATTAGGAAGGTCAAGGCAGAGATGGAACTCAGGCTAGTGTCCAGGATTAAGGACAACAAAAAGTCTTTTTTCAAGTACACTGGGAGCAAGAAGAGGGCACCAGGCAATGTAGGGCCCCTCCAAGACTCAAATGGTAACTTGTGGCTATGCCAGACAAGAAAGCCAATATTTTTAACAGTTTCTTTGCCTCTGTTTTCCTGAACAGTGACCGGGACATCACTCCTACCAGAGGTAGGGACAATCTTGGGGATAGCTTTGTCAGGCCTTGGGTCAGTGCAGATGTAGTTAGGGATCTTCTGGAAGGGCTGGACAATTTTAAATCTGCAGGTCCAGATGCTCTCCACCCACAGGTGTTGAGGGAGCTGGCAGGGGTCATCGTGGAGGCCTTGGCCCAGCTGTATGAGCATTTGTGGTCATCTGGCCAGGTGCCAAGGGATTGGAAACTAGCTAATGTGGTCCCCATTTTAAAGCAAGGGAGGAAGGAGGACCCAAGTAACTATAGGCTCGTAAGCCTCACGTCGGTGCTTGGGAAGATCTTGGAGAAAATCATCAAGGAGCACATCTGTGGGGGGCCAGCAGGAGAGGTCATGCTGAGGGGCACCTCACGTTGGTGCTCAGGAAGATCTTGGAGAAAATCATCAAGAAGCACATCTGTGGGGGGCCAGCAGGGGAGATGATGCTCAGGGGCAATCAGCGTGGGTTCATCAAAGACAGGTCCTGCCTGACCAACCTGATTGCCTTTTATGACCAGGTAACTAAATCCTTGGATGATGGTGTCACTGTGAACGTAGCCTTTCTAGATTTTAAGGAGGCCTTTGACACTGTCTCTCACCCTGTTCTCATTAATAAATTAAGTGACTGTGGCACTGATGCCTACACAGTAGGATGGGTAAAAAACTGGCTGATGGGGAGACAGAGAGAGAGAGTAGTGGTGGACGCCTCGTACTCAACCTGGTGAGATGCGAGCAGTGGGGTTCCCCAGGGCTCAGTCCTCGGGCCCACACTGTTTAACATCTTCATCAGCAACTTGGACGAGGGGGTTGAAAGCACATTGTCCAAGTTTGCTGATGACACTAAGACATGAGGCGAGGTGGGCACACTTGAAGGGAGAGGGAGGCTGCAACTAGATTTAGACAGACTACAAAAGTGGGCAGATGAGAATAGGATGGGGTTCAATGCAGACAAATGCAGGGTGCTGCACCTCAGGAGAAGGAATCCACAGCATACATACAGGCTGGGGAGTTCCCCTCTTGAAAGCACAGAGGCGGAAAGAGATCTTGGAGTCATTATTGACTCCAGAATGAACATGAGCCGCCAATGCCAGACCACAGCCATCAAGGCCAGCCATACCTTGTCTTGCATCCAAAGATGCATCTCAAGCTCGTCCAGAGAGGTGATATTCCCCCTCTACGCGACATTGGTCAGGCTGCAATTGGAGTACTGTGTCCAGTGCTGGGCGCCGCACTTAGGGATGTGGCCAGCCTGGAGAGAGTTCAGAGGAGAGCCACCCATTTGGTGAGAGGGCAGCAGGACAGGCCCTATGAGGAGAGACTGAGGGACCTGAACCTGTTCAGCCTCAGCAAGAGGAGGTTGAGGGGGGACCTGGTGGCTGCCTACAAACTCATCAGGGGAGATCATCAGCAAATAGGTAGAGCCCTTTTCTCCCCAGCAAAACCTAGGGTGATGAGGAACAATGGTAATAAGGTGATGGAGAATAGGTCTAAGTTAGAGATCAGGAGGCAATATTTTACAGTCAGGGTGGCCAGAATCAAACCAACTTCCTAGGGAAGTGGTCCTCGCTCCTACCTTGGGTAAATTCAAAAAGAGGTTAGATGATCACCTGTCTGGGGTCTTGAGAACCCAGCATTCATGCCTGCCTGTGGCAGGGGGTCAGGCTAGATGATCTGTTCAGGTCCCTCCTGACCTACTATGAAACTATGAAACCATTTTATGCAATGTTTGTCTCAGACCCCAGTGTTCACAGACTCTCCACACACATATACATGCTCTATAGACAAGTTTTTCCTTCGTCTTAACAATTCACCTCCCTAGCCTATACTGTGTGAAGATTCCCTCAAAATACATGGAAATCTTGCCCCAGTAAGATGAAGTCTACTTAGGATCACCTACAGTAGACAGGGCTAGAACCCAGCCTATGAACTTCACTTCATCAACCTCCTAGATACAGAAACTCATGGACTCGATATAGACATTGGATTTATGACACACTATAACCTGCCTGACATCTGACTCCCCAGGTACCTCTCCATTTTTACCTGCTACATCCCCCTTCCTCCCCCCACCCCAGCCTGTCCCTCACCCCTGATGCCTCCACGTACATTTTCACTGACTGGCTTTCTTGTCTGCATTGCATGCCAGCCTCTGGCTTCTTTACTATTACTTCCATCCAGGAAGAGCACACACACCAACTGCAACCTCAGCCTGACAAAGGGCTTTAAACTCAAAAGCTTGCTAAACTTTTAGGCCAAGCGTTTAGACCCCTGATGTCTAAGGGTGACACCCATTCCGCAGCTCAGTACCCCCCCTACACTGTGGCCCATGCCTCGCAGATGGCATCCCAGGCAGCTAAGTTCACCTGGAGCCTCACAACTCCACTGCAACCAGCAAGCCTCAGGCCTCTCAAAGATCTTACAGGTCTGGGCTTTCCCTAACCAGGACTGTATGTGTTTGTGGTGGCTGGAGGTTATATGGTGCCTCCTACCCGCCTTTCACCAGGGAGATTTGCATTCCCAGCATTTCTTGGGAGCTGCTGCACCACCAGCAGTCCCACCAGGCCTCCCTGGCAGGGTGCAGTTTTAGGTCGTGACCAGGACCTGGGGCCTCCTCCTTCCCCATAACCCCAGACCATACCTCCAAGTTTGTTCTGGCATGGGAGCTTAGCAGGCAGATGTTCTTCCCTTGCTGACTGATGATACAGTGAATGCCACCTCCAGCTCAGAGCAGAGCATTAAATGGTTTAAAATTTTTTTTTTAAAGTAAATAGGTGCAGACACAGTGAGGAGGGTGGCAATCACTCCATCTGCATGTGGAGCTTGCAGGAGGTTCACCTTCAGGAACACCAGCTGCTCCACCAAACCAGGATCCAAGGAGTGCGGTGGGGTGTCACAACATCCCCAACAATGCTGAACACCCTCTCGCTTGGAACACTATCTCAGTGGACAGGACAGGTGATCCTGGGCAACTGTGGCCACATCCTGCCACACCTGGCTGCAGCTTGCCCAGTAGGCCAAGGGGTCACAGAGCAGTGGCTCCACATCCTCGGCAAGATAGGTAGCCACCGAGGCCTCGGCACTACCTGCCTGATGCTGGGGTCTGGTGCCTCTGGACCCCAACATGGAAGCCATGCCCTTAGCCCACACTGGCAGTGGCTGGTGGGGAGGAAACTGGCCAGTGGATGGAGTGCTGGCATGGAACAGTAGTTCCACCCACCTCTGCCCTTCTGCCTCCCTGATTCTGTTCACCCCAGCTGTTCCAGATGTCCGAGGTGAAGTGCAAGGCCACCTGCGGACCTGCCTTGCACAGTTCCTCCCTGAAGTACTCCCTGCATGCCTCATATAGGGAGGGCACCACCGCCCTGCTGAAGGTGGTGCATGTGGGCACGCGGTATGATGGGGCCATGAGTGCCATGAGCCGCCTGAACCCTGGCCACTCAACTAAGGAGAAGGGCTGGTGATCCAGAATAAGCATCTCCCCACTGCTCTGAGTGACCTTGCTTGCCCTGGGAATGCACCCCACTTTCCCTCCACCTTTCCCCCACTGGTCCAGGGCGTCTGCTTTGGGGGGTGGGGGCTTTGGAGCAAGAGAGGGACTTCCCTTTGGGCGTGCTCCCACTGGTGCCAGGCTGAGGAGGAGCAAGGGCAAGGGGGTGGTGCCTCCTGATATGCATCAGCATCCCTGTAGTGCTGAACTGTTTCTCATCCTTGCCCCAGCTGGTCTTGCATCAGCAGTGCAGGCAGATAGCATATGTGGGATCATTTGCCACCTCAAAATGATCCCACACTTTACTACCCCCTCACTTCTGGGGTGCAGGTGCAGATCATGCCTTATCCCCCTCCTCAGCAGGCAAAGGCACAACAACAGGAAGAGCTGACTCAGCTCAGCCACTTGCCTCCACAACCTCAAACTCCTCCAAGATGCTTTCCAAAAAAGGAGACCTGCCTCTAGGCGAACTTTGAGGGCTGTGGAGCACAAACTCAGATTCCCCCCTTCTTCCCCAAAACTTCTCTGGCTATGGCACTGAACTCCCCTGGTTCCAGATTGAGCTCCCCCTCTGGCACTGGAAGGCTCAGCCTGGGAACTGAAATTGGGGTGGAAGAGACTGTCATGCTTCTTGTCATGCTGGTGGTGCTGGGGGTTGTTATTATTGCTGGTGGTAGTGGAGGTGGGGCAGGTGTAGACACTGCTCCCGCCTCCTTGCTGCCACTAGCAGCAGAAACATCGTGCCTGCTAGGGAAGAGGGTGCATCTAAGTTTGGGGGGAGAGGGAAGGGAACTTGTAGCTCTCCCTCTGCCCCCTCTCGCTCCACTGCCAGAAGACCTGTCACCTGTCTGTCCAGCACACTTCATGTTTGGTGTGCTGGAAAGTATGCGTATAATTTATGTGTTATGCTTTCCTGCATAGTTATGGATGACACATTGTCACGCAAAGCACAGCTTTCTTTTTGTTTGGGGTGAAAAAAAAAGTAACAAGAATAACAAAGAGGATTTTGGGGTCAGAAATATTTTAAAGGGATTAAGAATAGCGATGGTAGGCAAGGGTAAGTGGGAAAGGATAGGCTAATGGCTGGCTACAACTTGGTAGCAACAGACTACCTACTGCTACCAGCCTAGACCCTTCAGATGTGCTCTGTTGCTCATGCTGCAAGAGACAGGTCTCGCAAAATGCAGTGAAAGTTTTCACACACAGCCTTATATGCTGTTTCTCCATACCTCCCTCAGAGCACTGAGACTGGAAGGAACCTCAGGGACTGACTGCAGACACTGGCCAGCTACAGATGTCAATATCAGAGCGGTCCTCCCCTCCCCACCCCTGCCCCCTCCTTCTCCTGAGTTTCTGTTTCCCTGCAAGCCCACCTCCAATACATTCCAAAACATCCAAAACATTTGGGATGGTTTTGTTTAGTTTCAGAGATGTTTTGGAGCCTTCTGTTTCATTTTGGATTTGGTATTTCAGGCGCCAAAATACCTCTGACATGAAATGGCTGCAAAAGTTTTGCACAGCCCTAAGAATCAGTACTCTTTCCTTTTTGTCTGTCACCACCAATGACTACAACAAGCAAAGAAGAAAAAAAATTCTAGGGCCATAGCTGGTTTCAGTGTTAGCAGATATAGCTTCATAGATATAAATAGAGCTGTTTCTCTTTTACATGAGTATTGAATTTGACTATGTTTAGCAAAATGTATATTATTCCCTGCAGTTTGGAACGTTCTTTAAACATGATCACAGTAGCCATGGCAGAACTGCTCCTTATAGATTTCTACACAATTGGATCCCATGTTGGTTTATGATACTATAATGCTTATAGTATCAGCACTGTAATATATTTTTTCCCTACAGTCTTGTTCACATTTAACAGATTTTTTTTTCTTAAATGTGAACATGAAAAAAATTTACTGTGCTTGATGGAATCTGTGCAAATCTTTATATTACATACTTGTGGTAAATGAGAACTTAGCTAGTATTGTATGGCTGATAAAACATCAATCCCACAGGCCAGGTCCAGTCCCTAGCACAGTGTCATCCAGCTCATGGGGGTCCTCATGGATCCAAAAGTTTAGTGCTAGGGGCTTATCCAGCTGTTAAATTTCTGGATTCTTAGGGAGCTCTGGAACCTGCAAGCTAGATTGGGCTTGCAGGGTGGCAACAGGTCTGATCTTGGTGTACAGAGCTGGGTGGGTGGGCAGCATGGGGCCCCAGGGCCCAATCCTGGTCCATGGGCAGCACAGAGCCCATAATTAAATATCTAGTCATGCATGTACAGCTGGTTAAGCAGAACTGATTTCTTTCTTCCCTTATATCTAGAAAAACACATTAGACAGAATGGACCAAATTTATTCCTGATACAAGTTCAGTGAAGTCAATGAAATTATAATGGAGATGAGTTTGGCTCAATATATCAAACTTAGGGTAAAATTAAGTAAACAATTTATCCACAAATGGCATTCTTAATTCTGTCACCTCTATATGTCCATAAAAGTCATATGCTCATACTTGAACTCTCGCATAAAGCTTATAATAAAAAACAATTCTCTCCTACTGTTTTGACTGCATCACCTCCTCTTCAAACCTCTTTGCTGGCTCCACCTCTTTCTGTATCAGAATCAAATGCAAATTCCTCACTTTTCAAGGCCCTAAGCAATTCTACTCTGCTTATTGTTCTGTTTTTACTTCATTTCCCTTTGGTCCTCCCAAGCCTTCCTTCTAACTTTTTGCTTTTGTCTCTTCCTCCTATGTCATCCCCTTCCTCCACAAACTCCCTTTTGGTTCTCGCTCATAAGACATGTAACCATCCTTTTTTATTCCTTGGTTTGGATAGGCATGGTCCTGCCCCAGGCAAGGGGTTAGTCTAGATCACTGCTTTTCAACCGGTGTGCTGCAGCACACCAGTGTCCCAGGAAGAGCTCCTTGGTGTGCCACAAGAATTTTGGAATAATGAAAAGAAAGTTCTCCAGACACCTAGTACTAACAAATAAGCTGTGCTGATAAGATATTCACAGAAAACTCGTGCATGTGTTGGCTGTGGGGGAAAGAGAGAACCAGCCGAGCAGAAGGAAATTCATCTACTGCTCGTGTGTTGGCTGTGGGGGATGCGCAGTTTACAAGCCTCTGAACAGCTGTGCCATGGAATTTTGCAGCAGTAAAATGAGTAAAAAGAGAACATAAGTATGGGGATGGGAAATCCCTGAACGGGTGTGCCACAGAAAGTTTTTATTAATGTAAGTGTGCCTTGGGCTAGAAAAGGTTGGGAAACACTGGTTGGGATGACCACTTGAGGTCTCTTCCAGCCCTACTTCTCTATGACTCTATTTCAAACTATTCTTTAGATGTGCTTCTTTGATCTTCTTGACATTCTTGTTTCCCTTTCCATTAAAAACATTTAGAAGTACAAAGTATGAATGCAGGCTATATTCATTTTTAAGAAGAGCTGCACAGAGAACAAGAATGGCTTTATCCACAGCGTGGTTTTGGCTATTAGCTTTTCTGGATCAGCACTGATTTAAAGAAAATTTTCTGTATCAGAAATCATCCCTATGTGACCAATAATTTGTCTGATAAATGCCCATGCATGCATGCAGCCACAGTGTAGCATGCAGGCAGTGAGGGGCAGAGCTGGCAGCATGCAGAGCTGTCTGCAGCTGGTAAGTCTGGTGTGGTAGGAGAGGGGAGGAAAGGGGCGTGGTGGAGGCAGATCTAGGCCCCCCGCAGTGAAGGAGGGTGTGGGGCAGGGGCAGAGACTAGCCAGTCAGGGTGCGGCGGGCATGGGATGGAGCTGCAGCTAATTCAGGGGGCACGGAAAGAGGGGGGTGGACAGCTCCTGCTGCTGCGCATGGCTCGTCCTGTGCTCATTTTGTGGCTCCCGCCACTCATCTGGGAGGGCATGGGGGAGCACGTGCCCCCTGATCTGCGCAAGGCAGGATGGGGCTAGGGCTGCACCAAACTTCCCGGCACCGTGGGGCTGTGCTTGGAAGGGGCTATGGGGGAGCTACAGTGAATTTTTGGGTTGCTTCAGCCCCCCCATAACGCTCTCCCAGCACTGCTGTTGCCAATCCCATGTGCAGCCCTGCATCGGCAGGAAGAACTTGGCACAGACCTGGCCCCAGCCCAACCTGCCTCACACAGATCCGGGGGCACACGCCCCCCCCCGCCCCCGCCCTCCTGGATGAGCAGTGGGAGCAGGGTTGGAACCAGATGAGTCACACTCAACGGTGGGAGACTCCCCCCTCTCCCTTTCCATGTCCCCCCAGATGAGCCATGGCTCTGTCCCACACCTGGCCCAGCCCCAGCCTGCAGCTGCAGCCACACAGATCTGGGGGGCACACACACCCCCTGCCCCCTGGACGAGCTGCTTGTGGCTCTGTTCCATGCCCCTCCCCACCCCAGCTGGGCAGCATCAGCCCCAGCCTCACTGTCTCCCTCACCGCAGGGGCCTTGATTTGCCCGCTTAACATCCCATTCCCTCCTCTCCTCTCTTCCATCACACCAGACTTACCAGCTGCATGCAGCTCTTCAAGCTGAAGAGCTGTGTATTGGAAATCAGATTGGTATTGGCCAATATGCCTCTTTAAAAATTGGTTATCAGTATCAGCCCCAAAAATCTCTATCAGTGCACCCATAGTTGCATGTATTTATGACATTTTCAAACAAGGACAAATACTATTAGTAATCAGTACAATCACCCTGCTAAGACTTAATTGAATAAAAAGATGCCTGCATTATTAAAGTTCTGAGGATGGAATTGCTGGATGTGAACAAGTAATAATAGGAAAACTTAAATTCCATGTTATGTAAAAGGCCACAACTGGAGTTTGAAAACATTTCTCACTTAGAACATCTGTTATCAAAGAGAAGAAAGGCTAATATGAGTCCACTTAGTGATCTGTGCCTAGTCACTGAAGACACAGCATGTGGTAAATCCATTAGTTCCAAGGATTTTAGAAAAAGTATACCTCTTCACTAGCCAACATTCTCTGTAGTACCAGCTAGCTCCCAACATCTCCCATTTACTTGGCACAATCTTATTCTGAAGGAGACTGGAATTGCTCCAGAACATATAAAGCAAAGCAAGACTAACATCTGAAGCAGCCTAAATTGTTAAGGTAGAGATTAGAGCCCCAGTTACACAAAGTGTAATACACTTCGTATTCAAGTGGTTGGGGATTTGAGCTACAAATCCTGTAGTGATATAAAGAAGAAAGTTAAAAGATGATTATGACCTATTATTATCTATATAACAGGAAAATATTTGATACTAAGTAGGTCTTTAATTTAGGAAAGAAAAGGATAATAGTTATTTGATGTTTAAGTCAGTAAAGTTCAATTTCTAACACTAACAATGGCAACAGATTTTTGTGGGATGTGGGAAATTCTCTAACACTTGAACAGTTTAAATTTAGGGTGACTATAACATTCCTTTGTAATCTCCACATCTATGAAAAAAAAATCTTGATCTCTCTTGTCTGGCTTTAGCAACTGCCTCAAAAATAAATCTGTTAACCGCAGTAATAAATTCTGTCCTTAACATATAGGTTCCCAACCATTAAAACATTATTTTCTAGTCAAACAGTGGCAAAGTCAATTATAGAATAGTTTGTGCTTTATGCTAAGCAGCAGTATAGTTTCAAGTTGGGCTGTCTCTCATGGATTAAAATCTCTCTTTGTGCATTGATTATTAAAGTTCTTTTCTCTCTTTCCTTGATCCTGATCCCATATACTCTACTTGAAGTTATCGTCACCATTAAAAGTCTAAAAATGCCACAATCTTACTTGGAAAAAATGCAATACTCATCTTTATCTAGAATGATAAACATAGTATTTCATAGAAAAAATTGTCTTTAATAAACTGACTTCCATATTTTCATATTTTGTTTCTTTTAAGAAAAGGAGTCAAATTCTGCCATTTGAATGTATATACAATTCCTACTGAATTTACCGGGAGTTGTACAGAGGTATCTTAAAATGGAATTTCATCCAATTTATTTAACTGAATTTCTATATGTTATGCAAATATAACATTAAAGAGAGAATTAATCAGTGTTTTAGCTGCTGCATTTCCTGAAATGTACAGATGCTACACACGTTTCCATATTAACTTTATTTTTACCTATATTCAAAGAGTTATTTTTCTTGAAAACCTCATCATTTTGAACCATGAAAACTTATTTTTGTCAACTGCTGAGAGATACATAAGTACTTTAGAGACATCCTTAGGAACTCTGCAACTTTAATAGTGGGGTTTTTTTTACAAAATTGTAAGTCCTTCTATTTGTACATGCCTTCTATCTCAAGGTTGTTAAACACTTCCTGTTTAACATACTCACCAGGCATTTTGTTCAGTGCTGAAATTTGTACAATGAGAATCTATTAGAACAACACATGCAATAATGTTCAGATTTGTCTGTGTTAAAAGAACTTTCAATCCATACTGTATTCAGTTCTGGCCAAGTAGCCGCAGTGATCTCAAATAAAAAGCATCCACTTCTCAAATCTTTCACTCATATTGCTATTTTCAGACTTTGATTTGATTATAAAAATATTCCTTCTTTCCTTCCCTCAATTTTGCCACCTATTCACTAAGGAAGTCTTGACAAGAAGACTAGTTACATTTTCACTAAGTATTTCAAGTTCTTATCACCTAATATTCTTTAGCATTGCTATGTCAACCCTTTCTTCCTTAGACATATATATGACTCTGGAGTTCAACGGCATATTGCAAAACCCATGGAAGTCAATGGTAATGATTCTCATTGACTTCATGGAATTTTAAACTAGGCCCTAAAATGGTAGATCCTAGACCAATGGTTTTCAATATATGGTCCATGAACCTCTGGGGGTCTGCAGACTATATCTAGGGGGTCTGGAAAAAAGGACTATGATCAATCAAAAGTATGTGAATGCCCACACAAAGGGGTCTGCATCTCCATTCAAAATTTCCAACACCTCCATTCAAAATATTTTAGGGTCCTGTAAATGAAAACAAATTGAAAACCACTGTGCTAGAGTGAACATGGGCCCAAACAAAAACACCATATCTGAATATCCTCAAATTCTGCATAGCTTGTAACTGAAATAGTGAATAGTGTTTCTAATTCCCCTGTCCTAATGTGCAACTGCTCCTGTTTCTTCAAGTCCTTGACTTTTCTTGTGCCAAATCCATTCAACACGCATAAAGAGAAATCATTTAAAACTATCAAACTGCCCATCAAGAATGACCGAGGGGGGGCAGGCGGGGATGGAGCACTGCCATCCACCACTCCATACTGCCACCTCCTCCCTGAAGCAGGTGGGGAGGAAGCTTACATGTGGTAGCTAGTGCCACCACCCACCGCCCCGCGATGCCGCCACTTCGTGCCTGACTGAGTACTACCCCTCCCACCATCCTGACCCCTGCCCCCGCGCCCACTCTCATGCCACCCCCCTACATCTGGCCCCATCCCACCCCTTTCCCCCCAGCTCAAGTCCGCCTGGCCTGCTCCAGTGGAGCCATGCTCGGTCCATCATTCTTGACAGGCATTCTTGAAACAGCACTGGCTGGAGCCATGCCCCCCAAGAGCAATACTGGCAGACAGACAGACTAAGCCCTTTATATATACAGGCAGTCCTCGACTTACAACATTTAAAGTTATGTTTCGCACTAACAACATTTATAAATTGACACCATTTCAACTTTGTAAAGTCAATCAGTTTTGACTTTACAACGCCTGATCCGATGCGACGCCACGCCAGTGAACAAGTTCGCTGAGTCGCCCATCTCCCTGGAGAACATCTGTCAAAACTTCCTTGGACGCTTTCTTTGAGAAAGCAGACATGACTCCAGAAAAACCTGCGGCCAAGACTCCTGAAATGACTCCAGCCAAGAACCCTTCAAAAAGTCCAACCAAGAGCCATTCAAAAAGTCCAGCAAAGTCACCTCAAAGAAGTCCTTCCAAATCAATATGTATAAATACATTGATGTAGCTATATTACTCATCTATAATTGATTGAATACAAAATTCTGGAGTATTTTTGGTGAAAATAGGGTATCGGGCTTGGTTCAGGAACCAATCCCCCATTTATAACATTGTTTCTTATAGGAAATTGGTTCCGAGTTACAACATTTTTACTTAAGACAAGGTTTCTAGGAACCAATTGTCATAATTCCGAGGACTGCCTGTATAGGTGATTAACAGGCAGGATGACCACAGCATTATTCAATGTGGTCTTGAAAAATTTCTCAATGGATGTGGAACTGGAAATTTGTCAACTCACAGAAAAGAAAAATGATAACAGAGAGAAAGGATTCAGAGGTAGACAAAAACAAGAGTGCTTTAAAACCGAACCAAACCAAACCTCAATCAGCTTCTAGAAAATCAAACTGCCAAACCAAGGGTAGTTCAGAATTTGAACCCACTTGACCATAATACTTCAGACAGAAAGGCAGGCAAGGGAAAAATAAGAAAATTATCCTGGTTTCAGACCATCTTTATAAGGATCAAGGTTAGACAGATCTGAAGAGCCACTGCTTCAGCAAAGAGTGAAAGAGTTAAAACATGGTTCTGATATTCTGGTACAATGTGCTCTACATAGTGATCTGGCATCTGTATGGCACAAAATACCAAATTATCGTTTTTTTCTTCAAATGGGAACTGTTTTGCCTAGATAGAACCGTATCTTCATGTATATTCCGCACCTCACATCTGTAGCTAAAAGAGATTCTTTTTTTACCCCCTTTTGTCAGACATCTTTATCTGCAACAAAATTATTGCAGAAAAAATAATTACCCTCTAAGTTATTTTTGACATCACTGACTTCATAAAACAACATCACTAGAATGCTCTTTCTGTACAAATACTGTTAATTCTTTCCCAATAGGAGACTAGAAAGGAAGCTCCAGGCAGGAAGAGGCTATTTATAACAGCAGCTTTAATACTTTCCCCTGCAATGGGAGATGTGACTGCAGCATATGTAGGCATACATACCCAAGCTGGTTATCACTCAGGCACCTATATCTGTGAAGCTGCACTATCACTGACTTGGGCACTGAGTTAGTCTTCCTGTGCAGGCGTGTACAACCTGTTCTACTGCTCCTTCCCCATTGTCAGTACCTATGAAAGCTGGACAAAAAGTTAACCTAGGCAATCCTATAGATGTGGGAGTCTCAGTTCCCAACAGCAGGCAGTGTAGACATATCCAAAAGCAGTCCTAATCCAATAGCCTTGCCAACAGTCCTAGCTCCAGAGCATTCCCTAACCTGGCATGAACAGGGTGAGTTCAAGACTTCTGGACAAGAACCTTGGTCTACCAAGAGAGAAGTGTTGACTGATACCAGGATAAATTCCCTCAGAATATCTCAAGAGAGAAGAACCTCAGACACCCAAAAGAATGAATTGGTTTGCCTCCATTTCTGTATCTGAGGAGGGACTCTTGACTAATTTAACTCACAGATTTAAGATTAAACCGATCAGGCATATATAGCTGTTTGTGACTTAAAACAATCCTTTTCTTCCGCTGATGTTCCAATTACCATAGACAAACATTTTGTTATAAGGAGGAACTGGTCAACTTTACTGGTTAGAATAGTTCTGCATAGTACATAGTGATAGCGGTGTAGTTTGGCCCTGGCTTGCAAGCCAGAAAATTGAGGAATTCCACCTTGAGACAGGTACAAGACAGACCTGAGGCATTAATAGACAGTATTCAGAGAGAAAGAAAGGCACAGAGGAACTGCTAGCATCATTAGTATGAGAACTGTGCAGAATTAAAAAGTATATATTTCAAACCAAGAGATTTAAAGCCAGTTCTTCTTTCACTTCAACACCAAGTTCAGAATTCCATTCTGGCACTGCAACAACATGGTTGTAGCACACATAAAAGGAAGTTCAGGGAAATGCTTTTTGCACTGCATTGTTTGGGGTTTAGGTTTTCATGATGTCATCAAATGTTGCAGGAGACTTTAGAATACTTAATCCAATATTGGTCAGGAACACAAAGGATGAATAGATTTTCAAATACTAAGATTAAAAATCAAAAGTTACTTTTTGCTATTCAGATCTACACAGTTATTACTTCAATGAATTGAGGTCTTAAATAGTACTTTTTAACAGTTTTTTAACTGATGCGTTACCATTTTTCAACCGATGTTTTACTATTTTTTTCCTCTTTTATTTCTAGATCTTAGCAAAAGGAATATTTATTATATAGATGGGTAAGTCTATATTTGTTTGTATGGGCCAATGCAGTCTATTGAACAGATTCAGAATTTTTCAACAGCTGGTTATAGGCCTTCTGGCGTTAATACTTAATTGAAATTTCCCATTAGATTTAGCAGTCAGGATTACTGCTTTGGAAAAAGGCAATCCTAGTTCCTTCCTCATTCTTGGGTATGGTATAATGGCAACAGCAAAGGCTCCTGATACAGAGCTTTTAACATAAATTTCACTAAAAAATGTTATGTAGAAGCTTGCATTTCTGGTGCTTTAAAGCAGACATGTCAAACTCATTCAGCCCCACAAAACAGAGTAGTGGCATAGGACCCGCTCAAATGCTGGATCCAGCACTCACTCTGGCCAGTCTGGGACCGTGTCGCACATGGAGCCCACCTAGACCAACTGGAACAGCTGCCACATTCAACATGCATCCCAGACTACCCAGAGCAAGTCCTGGGGGCAAGCACCACAATGTGGCTCATTCTCTAGACTGGCTGGACTGTATGATGCATGTGGCATGCATCCCAAACCAGCTGAAATGGGTACTGTGTGTTGCCATACATCCTGGGCCCTGTGCACGGGGCTGGTCCAGTGCATGCTACATCGGTCTACTACCCCAAGGGCAGCTCCAGGGGCTGGATAAAGAGAATCCACAGGCAGGCCCATGGGCCGTATCTTTCATAACCTGGCTTTAAAGTTTGCCTACAGTTTGTGCTCTCTTAAGACCATGATAATTTCCAAGATTAAACCAATTTTGATACTGCATCCCAACTTTCACAAGAAAAAGATCCATTGCAGCCTGAAATTGCCCATGCCTAGCTGCAAGAGAACATTTTTTGGAGAACTGTGGTACCCAAATAACTTTGATTTACGAGTTGGAAAAAACCCCCCCAAAACAAAACAAAAAATCCACCTTTCTCTTAAAGGTAAGCGTGTGTTCTCTTATAGGCTGGCGGACCTCCTCCAGCGGGCTTTAAACTAGGCTCGTCAGGGGAAGGGGAAGATGAGGGCGGAGGATACACCGGACCGGCACCCGCAACTATAGCCCAGCCCGGACCGGCAAGCTCAGTGGACAAACAGGTAAGAGATGGGGATAAGGGAATTGCTGGGACTAGGGGGTCAGTATCCACATCTCCAGGAGGCCTGAAATGCCTCTACACTAATGCCCGTAGCATGGGGAACAAGCAGGAGGAACTCGCCCTCCTGCTGGCTGACACCAGCCCGGACATTGTGGGGATTACGGAGACTTGGTGGGACTCCAAGCATGATTGG
>NW_017729034.1:40587302-40589707 GCF_001723915.1 Gavialis gangeticus | reverse complement strand
TAGTTTTCCTAGACTTCAGGAAGGCTTTTGATACTGTCTCTCACCCCATTCTCATTAGGAAGCTGGGGGACTGTGGCATAGACACCCATACAGTCCAATGGGTCGCCAACTGGTTAGAGAGTCGCACCCAGAGGGTGGTAGTGGATGGGTCCTTCTTGACCTGGAAGGACGTGGGAAGTGGGGTCCCACAGGGCTCGGTCCTTGGGCCTGCAGTGTTCAATATCTTCATCAGTGATTTGGACGAGGGGGTGCAAAGCTCAGGTCCCTTCCGACCCTAGAAACTATGAAACTATAAACTATGAATCTGGGCTTTATCAGTTTATGAAATCTTTTCTTACTCTTTCGGTAAATTCCAAGGGGAAATACAGGCAGTGGTATTAGAATCTGTCTTCTCTCAAGAAGTCTGATAATGAAGGGCAGTTAAATTCTGCCAGGCACTCCATAAAAGCCTCTTACGGGAAAAATGGAGATGTTTAATCACTACTTTCTCCAGCTTCCCTGCTGTGCCATCGACTTTTGTGCTGCTTTATCTTCCTGAAAGCCTACAGTGGATGGTTTATTCCATTTGAGGGGCTCTTGCCATGGCACCTCTCCATAGGGAAGTCAGGTGTGATAAGCCACCAGACAGAATACAGCCCTAAGTTTAAGTTTCACAGTGATTATACAAATTACTGAGAAACACCAAATGTTGTATAAACATGTAGTAATAGAAAATAAACTGAAATTAGAAGTAGTTCAACTCCAGAAGAAGAAATTAATTTAACAAAAAGATCCAAAACACTCCAGGATATAACCAAAGCAATTTTGATAACTTGCGTGGGTAACTGTAATTGGAGCAGAAAGAAAGCTTTAAAATATATGACCAAACTTTGATGGCTTTCTCCTCCTCATCATAATCTAAAACCTTGTAATATGGGATACATCTTGCAGCTCTTATTCTTTCAAAATTTTCATTTACATTAAAACAGTAAGCAACTGTAAGCAATATGTCTAAAGAACATATGCTGAAAAGGTTGGCCTGCTACTTACAATGGGTGAAATACAATGGAAGCTTTGTCACTGACTTTCAATAGAGCTGGGGTTTCATCCCGTATTTGTGGGTACTACTACATAGATGACAAGTAACTTGCTGCCACAGCTGCTACAAAATGAGGATGAAGCAACTGAGGGTGGATCCTCAATTCAAATAAAAAAAAAAAACAAATCAAAAACAGACCTACATCATTTTTAGGCAATCTTACACTGAATCAGCATTGGACAAGGTAATTCATTTCTTCTGTTTCTGTTCCTATGCCCAAATCTCTGATTACCGCAGATCACAGAACTTATTCTGCATGAAAACTTAAACACCTAAGCACTTCTGCAAATGGTTCCTGTCATCAAACAGCTGTGGTTCAATGGCTGACACAAGAAACCCTCAAAGCACTCACTAAAACTCTATGTGCAAGAATAAAAAAAAACCCAACCTATTTTAATGGTTATTTTCATCATATTGTGACTGAAATAGGAAGCATGTGGAGTTCATTGCACAGATGTATTTCTATTATTACACCACACACACGCACACACACTTTTTTCTTTATTTGTCCTATTCCTCATTATGGTAACTGTTCTTCTGATAAAAGGGTTATTTCAGACATGCCAGAATCCAGGGCCAGGATAAACAGTCAGGCAGCACAGGTGGCTGCCAAGGGCAGCAAATTGAAGGGGGCGGTAAAAACAGCATGCACATGCCTCACACATGCTCACTGGAGATTGCCTTGAGAGCTGGGCATATGCAGAAATGAGCAGGGAAGCTTTGGTGCTGCTGAGCTGCTGCTCCAGGGCTCTGTCTGGTGCCCACCCTTCTCAGGTCTCAAGTACACAACAAGGGAGGGCGGAAAGTTTAATTTGCCTACAGCAGCAAAGATCCTTGTGCTGCTCCTGCTGGAATCTCACAGAGAGCTCTATTCTCTCTTTTTAAAATGTTTTACTCCAGTTTATCGTCAAGAGCCTTGCATCACACGAGCTTTCTCTTTAAAGACTGCTCCTTCTATAGATCATCACCACTTCTCTTAGTATCTTCTCAACCAGAGGTTTTCAAACTTTTTTAGTAGGGGTACCTGGCAGCCAGTCGAGAAGCGGGGAGTCCCCTGGCGGCTGGTCGATGAGCAGCGGGGGCCTGACACCCAGTTGATAAGTGTTGGGGGAGGTCGCCTGCACAGCACACGGCAGCGAAACCAGAAGTGCCACCAGTGGAACCAGAAGTGCCAGCGGCTTCTCCATGCTGCTGCCGTGTTCCCCCTGGGGCCTTCCAAAGTACCCCCAGGGGTACACGTACCCCCGGTTGAAAACCCCTGTTCTAAACTAAAGGAAATGAAAGAGAGCAATGAGAGATTCTATTTTCCCCAGACAGCATGAACATT
>NW_017729034.1:40571434-40582302 GCF_001723915.1 Gavialis gangeticus | reverse complement strand
GAAAGCTTTAAAATATATGACCAAACTTTGATGGCTTTCTCCTCCTCATCATAATCTAAAACCTTGTAATATGGGATACATCTTGCAGCTCTTATTCTTTCAAAATTTTCATTTACATTAAAACAGTAAGCAACTGTAAGCAATATGTCTAAAGAACATATGCTGAAAAGGTTGGCCTGCTACTTACAATGGGTGAAATACAATGGAAGCTTTGTCACTGACTTTCAATAGAGCTGGGGTTTCATCCCGTATTTGTGGGTACTACTACATAGATGACAAGTAACTTGCTGCCACAGCTGCTACAAAATGAGGATGAAGCAACTGAGGGTGGATCCTCAATTCAAATAAAAAAAAAAAACAAATCAAAAACAGACCTACATCATTTTTAGGCAATCTTACACTGAATCAGCATTGGACAAGGTAATTCATTTCTTCTGTTTCTGTTCCTATGCCCAAATCTCTGATTACCGCAGATCACAGAACTTATTCTGCATGAAAACTTAAACACCTAAGCACTTCTGCAAATGGTTCCTGTCATCAAACAGCTGTGGTTCAATGGCTGACACAAGAAACCCTCAAAGCACTCACTAAAACTCTATGTGCAAGAATAAAAAAAAACCCAACCTATTTTAATGGTTATTTTCATCATATTGTGACTGAAATAGGAAGCATGTGGAGTTCATTGCACAGATGTATTTCTATTATTACACCACACACACGCACACACACTTTTTTCTTTATTTGTCCTATTCCTCATTATGGTAACTGTTCTTCTGATAAAAGGGTTATTTCAGACATGCCAGAATCCAGGGCCAGGATAAACAGTCAGGCAGCACAGGTGGCTGCCAAGGGCAGCAAATTGAAGGGGGCGGTAAAAACAGCATGCACATGCCTCACACATGCTCACTGGAGATTGCCTTGAGAGCTGGGCATATGCAGAAATGAGCAGGGAAGCTTTGGTGCTGCTGAGCTGCTGCTCCAGGGCTCTGTCTGGTGCCCACCCTTCTCAGGTCTCAAGTACACAACAAGGGAGGGCGGAAAGTTTAATTTGCCTACAGCAGCAAAGATCCTTGTGCTGCTCCTGCTGGAATCTCACAGAGAGCTCTATTCTCTCTTTTTAAAATGTTTTACTCCAGTTTATCGTCAAGAGCCTTGCATCACACGAGCTTTCTCTTTAAAGACTGCTCCTTCTATAGATCATCACCACTTCTCTTAGTATCTTCTCAACCAGAGGTTTTCAAACTTTTTTAGTAGGGGTACCTGGCAGCCAGTCGAGAAGCGGGGAGTCCCCTGGCGGCTGGTCGATGAGCAGCGGGGGCCTGACACCCAGTTGATAAGTGTTGGGGGAGGTCGCCTGCACAGCACACGGCAGCGAAACCAGAAGTGCCACCAGTGGAACCAGAAGTGCCAGCGGCTTCTCCATGCTGCTGCCGTGTTCCCCCTGGGGCCTTCCAAAGTACCCCCAGGGGTACACGTACCCCCAGTTGAAAACCCCTGTTCTAAACTAAAGGAAACCAAAGAGAGCAATGAGAGATTCTATTTTCCCCAGACAGCATGAACATTTTTAGTCCCCACAAAGCAAAAATCAAGGACTGAATTTAGAATCTCAGTTTTAAAAAGTGGGACATCTGTTAAGTTGAAGGGGTATTAGGAGAAGTAATATAATACTTCAGGAAAAGTAATCTTTTCTAAGGCTTGGAACTGGGGTAGAAAGAGCATGTGTGGATGTTCTGATCCTTGCTAAACAGCTTAAAAGTGAATATGGGCCCTATTTCCAGGCTCACCTTTGCTTGGGAAAAATCTTGGAAAAAAGGTCCTGATCTCTGACTTTTGGATGCAGCAATAGTCACCAGACTGTATCCTGGATGGCTAACTAGTGAAAGGAAACAGATCTTACTAGCTTGAGAGGAGATACTGAAAAGAGTGAAATGAAATAACAGCTTCTGTCCAATGAAGTATTAGTTTTTTCTATTTTTTTAAAAACCTAGACAGGTTTCAAAGAGGCAACCTTCACGGTTTTTCCTTTTAGCCATTTTAGCTAGTCCCACACCTAAATCACTGGTATAAACTATAACAAAGAAATAAGCCTCTCTGGCTATAACACCAGTTAACCTGCTCTGGGTCTGATCGTTAAATAGTAGGTACCTGTCTGCACAACCAGGCCTCTCCTTATCCTGGGTCACATTCCTCTGCAAGGCAGTGGCACTCTGTCTACCTCCCCAAAAGTAGCATGGGTGCCAGCTAGGAGCTTTCCTGGCCCCTGTTGCTCTGCAGATCCTTCCATTGCAGCCTCCAGGGCCAAACTGCCTGTGTAGGCTCAGGCCCTGAGCTTATATACACACTAGGCTCTGCTAGGACGGCCATCACAGAGGACATTCGGGTTTTCCATTACTCTGCCCTCTAGTGATATGAAACCCAGGAGCAATGCGTAGGGGGTGCACAGGGGTGCACGTGCACCCCCTGAGCATGGCAGTACACCCCCTACATGAAGGTACTGCCAGCAATGTTGATGGTGCCTGCAGGCAGTTGCTACTTGCCACCTCCCCCCCTCCACCACCAATACAGCTGGCTGTGTCTGAAGGTGGTCAGCGATACCTACTGGCTGCTGCTGACACTGCCAGTGATGTCTGTGGGTGGTCACCGACCCCTGGTCAGCACTTGCCACCCTCCCCCCCACCACTGACAGTGTTAGCAGTGTCTGTGGGAGCTCCCACCGCCACGCTCCTGCCACTGCCGTGCCCCTCCAGCCACTGGGGGCACATGTTGTTCATGATGAGACCCAACACCTTTAGAGTACATAAAGGTGTCCGGTTTTGTATTACTGGAGGACAGAGGACAACCGGACTGTCCTGTATGATGGCTACCCTAGGTTCTGCCCCCTTCCAGTCAGGTGACACAGCAGCCATCACCACAGGGTGTTCATCCTGACCCTGAGGACCTACCTGTGACTGCTTAGCTGCTGTTTGCAGCTCTTAGCCCAAGCAGCTTGTCTGTCCCTTGTGTCTGCTGCTTCTGTCTTTTGGCTACACCTCAGCCAGCAAGTAGCTAGCTCATTAGCTGCAAGCTTTCCCTGAGCCAGTTCACCCTGCTGCAGTGTCCTCTTAAGTCACAGAAGCCTTCTGGCTCCCTGTTACACATGTACACATATACTATTTCTATTGATTTGAGAAATATTACTTGTTCTACTAAAATTCCCCCTTTTAATATAAGGAATCTCTCTCAGCCTAATAAAAGATTTCTAAATGGAAGGCACTCTTTAGTTTACAACGTTTGTTCTTGTTGTCAGAGATATACAGGGAGGGAAAGCTTCCTCTTCAAGGTCTAGGAATGTGAAACATCTTCTTTAAATAGGCAGAGCACTCCAGACAGCATCCATCAAACCAGACTAGCCCTACTCCTGTCTCACCATCAGGAGGAAATTCAGCTCAATACACAATAGGATGGGGAGGATTAAAACCCATAGTACCATAGGTTAGCCATTTAGTTTTCTGTTGAATTTTTAACAGGCATTTATTCATTGCAAAAGAGGAAACAAATGATGTTCCATGGCATTTCCAAGATCTCTACCAACAATGAGCCAGACTGTCTGCTATCCTCTGAAAAAAGACCAAACTAAAACAACACAGCAACCAAAATATGCCTGAACAACTGCTTAATCTCCAGTATACGTATGTGCCCTGTCATAGTGAAAAATTCCATTCTACAGTCATGGCAACATCTCACTTCTGCAGCAACCGCATGTAGAAAGGGGGAAAGCACAAGTTTCCACTTAAGCGTTGTTGCCATAGAATAGAAACATCATTACAGAAATAATGTTAGATAACGTCACCACCTAACCTACCACATCAAACCACAAAAGCTTCTTGGCCAAGTACTGCAGCACTATCACGCGGTACCCATAGCCCAATCCAGAAGACTATGCAAAGGGAAATTCACTGCTACACAGACAGCCAATATAAAGCAAGTATATCTCTTCAAAATAAACCATGTTTGGGATTTAGTGAGTACATGAGCTTTCTGTTTCCCTCCTTCACATGGGTGAATTTAACCCTTCATAAGAAATTAATCTATTCCAATGACCAGCATAAGTCCTATGTATCATATAAGTTCCATTCAAACCTTATGCAGTACACAAAAATATTAAGACTTTGGTAATAGTCTGAATGTCAACAGATGGGGAATAGTACAAGTGACTATTCAAATAATCCTGGAAGACTCAACCTCTTATAAAGGAATGAAACAAAGCATCTAATGATATCTGGCATGAGAGAATAATACTAAATTATCATATCTCCTTTGTTATTAACACCCCTCCCCCCAGCCAACATCATGATATTCTAAAGTGAAGATCAAACTGGCTCTTCAAACAGAGATGCTGTAGATATCCCCACTATAGCACAACTTGGGCTTATTATCTATGAATTACA
This sequence comes from Gavialis gangeticus, assembly GCF_001723915.1. Classification (NCBI taxonomy): domain Eukaryota; kingdom Metazoa; phylum Chordata; order Crocodylia; family Gavialidae; genus Gavialis; species Gavialis gangeticus. The sequence continues at coordinate 40,577,875 of NW_017729034.1, read as the reverse complement.
GTATCTGCAGTTTATTAGAATCTCGCTTAATAAACTCAGCTATTAAAATCAAAACTCCAAAACAAATGCCAAAATCATTGTGCTACATGCATTTTCCTTTGCATATTAGAATCTTACTTTATAAAATTAACTGCTTATTATAATAAAAATCTTAAATCTGTGCATATTAGTTGCCAGTATTAGGACCATGTCTACTTCACTTCACATTACTTGTGTACATGGGTATTCACTACACAGGTAGGTTGGTAAATTTATTGTAATAAATGATCTGTTCCAGTTTCAACTGATTTTTTTGAACATAGGTGATCAGAGCTGCGCACAATCTTTTAAATATGGTCTCACCAATGACTCACACTTTGGTCTCCACTAAAAATACCTTAATATAGGAGAGGCAAGAATTTTGAGAGATGTTATCTTTTACTGGACCAACTGTATAGTTTAGAGAGTTTAGACAAGCTTTTGGGCACAAGATATCCTTCCTCAGGTCTGGGAAAGAAGTGAGCACAACTTAAGCTAAGCAGCAATTACAACAATGGCACGTGTAAAACTCTGTATTAAATAAAAACAAGAAGTTAATTTTAAGTCAGTTTCAAGTAGTGGAGGAGGGCAGTAAAACAGAAACGAAGAACTGGTATCGGGAGTAGCTAGAAAACAAGAGAAATACAGTAGAAAGGATCCTAATACAGGGCCATCCAACTGGCATCCTGCAGCCCACATGCAGTCCCAGTGGTGTTAACATGTAGCCTACAGACACATCTGGCCACCAGTCCTCTCTCTGCTCCTTCTGCTATGGCAGCAGCGTTCCCCGGGTGCCCCATCTCTCTTTTAGCTTTTTGTTTCTTGCCCCCACTTCCAGGCCGGAAGAGCCCAGAGAGGGGTCTGAGCTGCCAGTCGATGGGGCCCTGGCTGCCAGGCAGCTGGGACAGAGCCTGGGTTGCATGCATGGTGAGAAGGAGGGTGGGCCGCCTATGTAGCAGACGGGCCCCTGGGAAGACCACCGCTGCAGTGTGAGGTCCAAGCTACATGTGGCCCAGGGGACTGCAACCTTCAGGGAGTGCGATCCCCCACCACCCAGAAGTTCAGAAGTTGGACAACCTTGGCCTCACACACACACACACACACACACACACACACACACACACACACACACACACACACACACACACACACTAGAAGGCCACTAGCCTTTTTCACAGCCACATCATGCTGACAGCTTGTGATCAGTCTATGATGGGTCAGTACCGACTATTACCACCGTGATCAGTCTATGATGGGTCAGTACCGACTATTACCACCATGCAGTAGTCCCCAAATGATTGCAGAAGGTTTTAAAGGCATGTCTTTACACTTTTTACTGTTAAGTTTCATATTCTTTCTATTATTCCAACCCACAAAATTGTGATTCTGGAGGAGGATCCAACTTTGTGTTACCAGAAGATCTCATGAATGCACATGTAGTTCCTGCATCAGGGTCGCTAATTAAAATATTAAACAAGACCAATCCCTGAGGAACACCATTGGTAACCTGTTTCCAATGTGACACCTGCACTTTCAGCACAATTTGTTGTATTCTTTCCTTTAGCCACTACTGGTACAGCTTACGATTCTAGCATTTATCCCTATCTTCTCCACCTTAGACTATAATTTCTTTTCTAATTTCCTGTGAGGCTAAGTGTGAAACATTTTGCTTAAATCTGGATAGATTAGGTCCACTGCCTTGCATTATCTAACATGTGAATTACCTTATTTTAGAAAGTCTGAAGTGATCTACCTTAGATAAAACCATGTTGCATTTTATTCCATTTTCTGTTTACCTCAATGCCCTTGTTTATTTTTTCTATCCATATCTGTCCTAAAGAGTCAATTTAATTCATTAGGATTCTTTATGCAGTGGAAATTGCATTTTTATAATGATATTCCCTTACTCAAAAAAAAAATTATGTACACAAAAAGTACTAGATTGTCAGACATGGGAAATAAAGGCTGCTCTTATCAATGGACCGTGTTCCACAAACAGTGCAGCCTATGATGGCACTGTGATCAAATGGTTAGTACGGCAGTTTGGGAATCACGTAACTTGATTTCAACCAATAACTCACTGCTCTAACTCCAGCAAATTGCATGTGCTTTTGCCACCCTGAGTAATACAATCATCCTAAATTAATGCCAACAAAACTGTTACACTGCCATTATGTATTCTCTCTTATATTTAAATCCTGCACATACAAACCAAATTGTTAATATATAGTTAAGATTGCTGCCACAGTTGCAACAAATTGCAGCAAATCACACAAATTACATAAACAGAACATTATAAGGGAAAATGCTAAGCTTTAAAAGTATGGAAATGACCATCTAAAGTAGCGTATAAATAGTCCATTACTTTTACAATTTGGCTATTCAATCAACAAAAAAATATTCACAAACAATCTTCATTCTGACCTGTCACACATTTACAGATCTCTTAAATCTATGCATCACAAACATATGTAGATAGAAAGAGTTGGCCAGTTCAGCTATTAGTTGGATTCCTTCTAGTAATATACACCTTAAAGGAGACTAATAGAGCCAGTATCTATTCCCAGAGTCCAGCACACCAGGCTACTTGCCCATGAGGAGACCAGTTTATAGTTGAGCCACTTACATGCTTAAAATATTAGCCCATATAATAGCACATAAACCTTTACAAGGGGGCTTTACTGAAAGAGAGCCAGGCAGTAATGATGAACAATGGGAATAACTACTATTTCAGAACAGTTCTCTGATGTAGTTGACTATGTACCAGGGGGTGTGTGTGCAGATGGCAACTGTGAAGGAGAGGGAAAGGGAGAACCATGAGAATTGTCATTAAAATGGGCAGTTCTTTTTATTTCAAAATAATTAATTTTAGACGTACAAAAACTACAAAATCCTTCTCTACCATAAAGTAATCTAAAAAATATTCACAGAAGCACCTTCTTTTTCTACTTAAACCAAAGGGGCATAAGAAAAATAAAACTATAATGGACACTTCACTGCAATATGAACTAAGCACTTAAAGCAAGTATCTCCATAATACACACGGAGAGATTTATCCCATGCTCATTTGTCCTTGACACTTGAATAATGTTCTTGTAGGGTACTCACCTCTATACACAGAGGATATTAATGCAACAGAATAAGGGAAAGGTTATACTGTATTTTTTGCATATGACATGCACCTTTCCCCAAAATCAGCCCCCCAAAATTGGGGTGTATATATTAAGCAGATAAGCTGATTTTGTACCTGGGATAGAAACACACTGCTTTGACTCTTGCTCCACAGTGCAGCAGCTGTGGCATTACTATTCAGGAAGCTCAGGGGTCAACTGACTTAATAGCTCACTGCTCTTTGCTTCATGGGTTTTAATGACTGTCTTTCCTTTTTAATGGTCCTGATGTTCCATTAATCAAGCTAAATTTTCTTACAGCAATTTTGCTATCTGCTAGCTACCCTGATCTCTCTCCTCCATTTCATAGCCCTGGAGACCCCTTAGTACCTTTCAAAATCAAAGATCCATCTATACAGACAAGTCTTCAGCAGCAGCTAGTATTACAGGTTGAGTTAAGCAGGAAAGGGAGGGTAAGCCAGCTGAAGATTAGGCTCTTTATGCTCAGTCATAATTCTGAAAAAATCTTTTTTTCCTTCCTTCTGCTTTCAAAAACAAGGTATATAATACATTCCAGATTGTGTTCTGTATGAGAAAATGTGGTAAATTCATAAAGTTTATACAATGTTCCCCTTTTGTATCTTAGTAGAGATTTGGTTAATAAGGTCTAAATAGAAAACTGAGGGAAAAGCATTAAAATTATGGCACATCAGGTTTTCGTACTACAACATGGCAGATAACTCAGCCTAGGGACTGCCATATGATTCCTGTTCTATGAGGTGAAAGAGACCAAAATCATCACAAAGATCACAACTCCTTCAGATTTCAAGAGAGGGGGTAATGCCCTCTATCACTCCTTACTTTCAAAAGGCAGCAAGAACTAGCACAGATCCAGGATAGCTTTAAACAGGTAGAAAAGGGCAGTCCAACTACTGTATTTACACAAATCCAAGACAATTTTGAATTTAAGATGATCCCCCAGTAATTAAATTCTACACATGGAAAATTATAAATTTGTTTTACCATATTTACTCAATATAAGATAAAGTTCTCCCCATTCAACATGGGGGGGAAAGGCCTCTCATTTTAGATTTGAGTAAGGGGGCACAGCAGCTACAGCTCTGACTCCAATTCTGATCCTGAGCATAGGGTCAGAGTTGAAGCTGCAGCTATTGCTCTTCCCCTACCATTGCAGCCTTTGCTCCCCTGACTTTATTTCCCCCTTCCCTTCCCCGTGCCCAGCCCCTGATACCTGCCCTATATGTCCCCCCTCACCATTGCTTACCTTGCCCTTGCAGTTTTGCCTTTGGCTGGGGCCCTACTCTGGCCAGGGGCAGGGCGTACAGAGCACATGCTACCTCTGGCACCAGCCCAGCCACAAAACAGTTATTGTGGTGGTGGCAGCTCTGTGCTCCCTCCCCCTAGCCAGAGTAGGGCCCCAGCCAGAGCCACACCTGCAAGGTAAGCAATGGTGGGGAGATGGGGAGAGACGCATGGGGGCAGGTAGCAGGGGAAGTGAGGAAGGGGGGACAGACTGCAAAGGAGAGGTGGCAGAAGGGGCAAATACAGGCAGGAGGGAGGGGCAAGTGATACAGGGGAACAGGTGCCTGGAGGGATTCCAGCACCATGGGGGATGCAGGCATCATGGGGTGCAGGCAATGGGAAGAGCACGGAGGTGGGGGCAGAGGGGCTGAGTGGTGGGGGCAACAGTTGGCAAGGGGCAGAAGTCAGGCCACTTGACTCCCCTGTTGTATGCCCTCTCTGCTCTACCACAGCTTGCCCTGCTTTAGTTGTACAGTGGAAGAAGTTTAAAATGACCTCCAAAAATTAGATTATAGACATGGAAATTATAACAAAATTATGTTTCCCATGTCTAGAATCTAGTTATTGGGGGGTCATTTTAAATTCTGAGTCATCTTGGATTCAGGTAAATGTGATCATTTTCCATATACAAAATATAATTAGTGGAAGGTCATCTTACATTCATCTCCTCAGTGTTGTGGCAGGGAAAGCAGTGGCAGGGGGAAAAGGGGCCAAACTCCAGCTTTGCACCACTAGCTCTTTCCCTCCCTGCCTGCTCCTCCTGCCACTTGCCCCGCTCCAGTAACTGCCCCCCTGCCACTTTTCCCCTGCCTGCACCCTTCCCCCCACGCACCATGCCTCTTGCCCCACCTGCACCTGTACATGACTGCCACCTGCCCCCTCCCTGGTCTCTGCCCACCTCACCCTTTGCCCACCCTCTTGCCTGTGCCTGACCCCTGGCTCCTACTCCTGCCCCAGTGCCTGGCTCTCCCCTTCCTGCACCCTTCCCCACTCACATGTTGGTACTCTGTTCTCCTCTGCCTCCAGCTCTGGGTCCATCAATGACAATCTAATTAGATTAAAATGTAAGGGTGCTTGTCCACATAATCAGCGTTTACCACTAAAAATGCCCCTGGTTTAATTTTCTTTACTTAGTATATGACAACTAATTATGTAACATGGACATAATTTACCCCGCAACGGCTTACTATGCTATAACTAGTAAAATGTGCTAGGGGTACGTCAGAACAATTTTACTCTCCTGCCCTTTCAGTACTACTTTACTGCCAGGTGGCATTTTAAGACAAGATTTGATATTCTGGGTGGTTTATTTTCTTGGGTCGTGCCAGGTTGCTTTTTGGGGGGACTTGGTGGTTTTGCTTGAGACCCCACCAGAATTCTCAAGCATTCTGAGAATTTTTGGGGGGAGGGAGGTTGAGTTCAATAAGCAATGCTGCCCACCTCCCCTGCAAAGCCTCCTGCTTTTTTCTGGGTGCTTGTTGCTTGTTGCATGGGGCGCTGCTGAGTGGGGACGGAAAGCTTTTCATGCAAAGGTCCTCAAGAGTGAACCTGCCTGCCTCCCCCTCACAAGTCTGGATTGACATTGGGGTCTGCACTGCAGGCCTCCCAAAAGGGCTGCCCCCCTACCCAAGCTATGTCCCAAAGCAGGTCTGCCCCCCCTTTTTCTGCATGCTTGTTGCACTGGGCGCTGGGTGTGGGGTACACATAGGGCTACACAAGGATACACAACGGATCTGGCTACCTCCCCTCCTCCTCCCTGTGTGTTGGCATGTGGGTATCATGTACCCAGGTACCCATGCTAAAGCCTGAATGGAAACATTACTACAGGAATATTTATGTAAAACAGGAAGAATCCTGTTTTACATAAAAAGGATGTGGCCAGCCTGGAGAGGGTTCAGAGGAGGGCCACCCGCTTGGTGAGAGGGCAGCAGGACAGGCCCTATGAGGAGAGACTGAGGGACCTGAACCTGTTCAGCCTCAGCAAGAGGAG
>NW_017729034.1:40545357-40566434 GCF_001723915.1 Gavialis gangeticus | reverse complement strand
ATCAGCAAATAGGTAGAGCCCTTTTCTCCCCAGCACCACCTAGGGTTACGAGGAACAATGGTAATAAGCTGATGGAGAATAGATTTAGGTTAGAGGTCAAAAGGCAATATTTTACAGTTAGGGTGGCCAGAATCTGGAACCAACCTCCCAGGGAAGTGGTCCTTGCCCCAGCCTTGGGCAAATTCAAGAGGAGGTTAGATGATCACCTGTCTGGGGTCTTCATTCCTGCCTGTGGCAGGGGGTTAGGCTAGATGATCTGTTCAGGTCCCTCCTGATCCCAGCTACTATGAAACTATGAATCTCCCAGAATTGGCAGAAGTCTGTTTAGATGTGGCTTGGACTTGGCAAGCCATGCACTTTATTTGCTCCATTCATCAGTCAACCTCCCCCACATTTCTGAGGTCCCAGGAACATTTATTCACTTGCAAAATTCCCTGCCAGTCCCTCCTCTGCCCGGGCCTGCAGCTGTAGGGGACCCCCTGCTCACAGTGAGTGGCCTGCACATATCATCCACTGTTTTGGGGCACCCGAGGCCACATGCTAGAGTTTGCTCCCTGAATTTGAAACTGCCTGCTTCTAGTGAAGGTCAAGGAATATCTGCACCATACAGCTCCACCCCCACCCCCCACTACCCCTGGTGGTGTGGGGCAGGGACTTCTCACCATCCACTGTTTTGGGGCAGTCAATGCCAAGGCTACATGCTATAGTTCATCAGGCTTCAGTTTGTTCCTTCAATTCCCAGGTCCTTATTCCTGGTTCCCAGTTCCTTTTTCAAACCTAAGCTATACCCAATAAAAGCTTCTTATTAATGAATTATACATTCTAAAGCAGGAGTAGGCAAAATGGGGCCTGCAGGCCAGATGCGGCCTGCCAGGCCATTCTATCTGGCCCATGGGGCCCCTAAAAATTTAGAAAATTAATATTTATCTACCCCTGGCTGCCTGTCATGTGGCCCTCAATGTCTTGCCAAAACTCAGTAAGCGGCCCTCCACCCAAAAGAATTGCCCGCCCCTGTTCTAAAGAGAGAGAATTTCATTAGCTATGCACATTTACCAAATAATATGTAAATTAATATCCTGCATCGAACATGCCTGTGTACCACCAGCAGACTCTCCTGGACACCTCTGACCAGAGTCTTGCATAGCCCAAAGTGTGGCCTGATTGACAGCCCCATGCACACTGTAATAAGTATATGGGCTCGAATAAGGAATTTCTTTCGGGCTGGGATTAGAGATGGAAAGCCTTCTTAGGCCCCCCAACACCATGACTCTCTGCCACTGGGGGACTTTCCCAGATATCTCTGACTAGAGTCTTCCCTGGCCCAAAGTGCTGTTTGTTCATGCCTGGCTGCCAACTCACAGCCCCCCATGCACACTATACTGAGGAACTGATTTTTGGGCTGGGATGACAGCTGAAAATCCTTCCTGGGCCAGCCCACATGGTCAGGGATGACTAGGAGAGTCCCCAGGGCTAGAGGCATGGCATGGGGTGGCCCTAGCTCTAGGGTGTAATAGCCACATATAATAGTGTATGGGGAGGGCTGAGATACAACCCAAAGCTGGGTGCAATGGCCACATATAACATTTCATTACAGCCCTCACCATACACTTTTATACATAGCTGTTACACTCCAGAGCTGGGCACACCTGGGTCAGCCCTGGATCGACACGGTTGTATCTGGAGAGATGAGGAGACAGTACCATGGTCTGCTACTGTGGTTGGTGTCAGGGGAGCTGTCCTGGCAATGAGGGAACTGCCTGGGTGACCAGTGGGGTCACCCTAAAACCTGCACCCCAACAAGGCTGACATATGAGGTGTGAAACCCCTGGTGTGCACCCCCACTGCAAAGCCCAATGGGCTGCATGGTGCCAAAGGGTGGCAAAGGGTGCAGGGACAATGCTGGCATGGGCAGCTTCCCTGTCACCTAGCAATGCTGGTGACTCCATTAATCCCCAAAGTCTGAGTGCCTATGCAAATCTGCAAATGCAAGAGTGCCTAGCTCGACTAGAACCCTGTTTTGGGACTTTAAAATCAGCACTGTCAAAAAGTGGGGGAGGCAAGAAAGACCTGAGAAAGACCAGGTTTGGCAATGGTTTGGTGGCCAGCCAGGGCAGGGTGCACCCCCAACAACAGGGTTATGGTACTTGCAAAAGGGAATCCCCACTGGGGAGTGGATTCCCCTCAACTCTTTTGCCCTGCCCCACTGGGATGCCTATGCCTCAAATTTTGTGGGATCTGTGCCTCGTATTTTAGGAAACCCTGCATCTTATATTTTGTGAACCCTGAGCCTCAAGTCTGTTGTTGATTTGTCTCTGTTATATGTATATGTTCACCTAAAATCCCTTTGACTCCCCTCTGCTCCCCTGGCTCCCCCACTTTTCCGGGTGCCCAGATGGGGGGGGTACCATTATCTCCCAGAGTCCCTTTGTTCCCTGCATATGTGTTATATTCTACCCTGTTCTATTAAACCCGTATGTGATTAAGTTCCAATTGGTCTTGGTTTTACTCTACAGGGGATAGGAGAGGTACTCCCCCACAAGTGGCTACCCCTCCCATAGCACACTAACAGCAGCTAAATCCCTTCCATTGGAGACGGGGTACCTCGTCTGAGTACCACCCGAGTTACCCCTACCCTCCCAGCCCTGACAGTCCTCTTCACTCCTGCCCTGCCAAACCAAAAACCCAGTCTAAAAAAAAAAGGTAATTTTAATTAGCCTGAGTCTTGAAATGCCTGACAATTTGATCTTTGCCATGAAGTACACGTAAACACAGGAAACAATTTTTTTTGGAATCCAAAAAAGTTGTATTGTTCATTAATCTGAACCTTGAATTAAATCACCAGTAAAAATTTCCAACATTAGCCCCTGGAGTTTTGTTGAAGTATTACAGTAGAGATTCAATAGATTTCCATGGACTACCATGTGAACCCAAACGGCACCTGGTGGTATAATAGTTGCAAAGCAGGGAAAAATCACATTTTTGGGCGTAAGTCAGATCCATAGTGGAAATTTAAAAAGATAAAACAAACCCTCATGGAAGAAATTTAGGAGATAAAAATAAAACATGTTGGAGCTGTTTTAAATTACCATGATAAAAAAAATCTAAAACAATAAAATCAGCTGACAACATAGTTACACAAATGCTATTTAGCTATCTTAATGGCAATTTTTGTCATATGGACACAGGAAAAGTGTGACGTGGCAACAGGAAGGGTGTAACGTGGACAAAGTGCCCTAAGGGTGCCCGTACATGAGCACCAAGATTAATTGAGTCTGCTGGAGTGAGCTAATTAGTACATTCCCACAGCCTCCACATCTCATATATTCAGCATTTATGAATAAGTTTTAGTTCAAATGCCCCCACTTCTATTTTGAAGCATGGGGACACTGATACATGAGACACTGTGGCACTTTAATTAGAAAGGCTCTCAGAGCCCACCCCACCTCCCTCTCCTCCTCCAGAGCACATGTAAAAGTGCCCTAAGTGTCTTAAACAGAAAGCAAACCACTAAAGGTTAGTTGATGCTTTTCTATATAGTTATTTAGATTTCCTCAAACAAGCATTAAAACTGTATCTTTCCAGTTAATAAAATATCTATATACTGTATTTTATAAATTAAAAGAAATCAATCCCACTCCATTTTCTTCAATACACTTAGCACATTTCCTTTAATATGCTTAACAAAATCTTCAGAAGTGCTTTAGATCTCGGTTTAATTGTATAACAGCCACCAAAGTGGCAAGAGAGTTTTACAAATGACAACAAAATAAAAATATTTCTTACAGGTTCAATCTTATATTACAGCTGCTTCTTCAACTGATACAGGTTTGGAGATTTGAAAGACACAGGGGAGAACTGGCTGCCAGCATCTCTCTAAGTCTCTGTTTTAAAAATATATGAGTATGCCCACTAGGAAATCTCCACTCCTTTGATTTGGCTTCTCTTCATGGGAGCTCTGCCTCCCACACTGGAAGAGTGGGAGGACAGCATTTATATCGGCAAGGTGGCATACAACATGCAGTAGGGATCTAGCTCAAGTTCTCTGTCAGGGTTTTTGTTAGTTTTGCTTTCTTTTGAGGAGTCAGAAATCTTGGAGGACTCTGAGTTTGGCCCATGTCTGCCATGTCCCACTGCACCCACAAGGAGAATCTCAGTGTGCATTACAATTCTCTACAGATACATGTTCAATTCACACGTATCTAGCATGACTGAATGAAAGCTGCAGTGTGCTCTTCATCAACAATTATGCATATTACCTTCTGCTCTACCACAAATATTGATTTTTATTCATCACGGAAACTTCATGGCTTACAGGTATGAAAGAAAACCAATTAAATAACATTTTTGTTGGTTTTCTCTTAGTCAGCATATGTATGAGACAGAGGCATACAATGAGGCCCTTAGGCAAGTCTACAGGTAAACAGATGAGAAATTTAAGAGCAAAAATGCTGGTAGTAAATAGGATATAGTGGCTTTTTAAAATGATATTAATATTCCTTGAATTTGGATTTCATTTTTGTGCCTCAGAAGATGATCTTTAGCATGCAGAATGAGAAGATAGCTCCAGGAATCACATTTCCAGTAGAAAATTCAAGAGAGTTGTTCAGATGTTACAGAAAGATATTACATGTTGTGCTTTTCACAAAAAAAATTGTCATGCGGAAAATTTCTCATTCAGCACCTACAGTATATTTTTATTCATATGCACGACACAATTTCACTATTGCACTATTTCTACAAAAATAGATGAAGCATCACTGTACGATCCTCTGACCGATATAACAATTGGCTCTGCTTGGGGAAAAAAAGAAATTACCTCTTCAATCTAGGCTTTTTTTTATTTTGTATAAAGATTTTGTGTTCATTTTCATAGATACTCTATGCAAAATGAAAGACGAACCTGATCCACCCCATGAAAGGAAAGTACAAGTGCTTGATGTGTTGGCATAGCCATTGTTGCAGGTGACATGTTAACATCCCATGCTATGAAACCCAAAGAATGGCTGCTACCCAAATTATACTGGAAAACATTAGAGAATGCTATTTTGAGCTGAAATTAGGTTCTTAAACCAACCATGTTGCAGTGTGGTAGTCAGCTGGGTGGTTGGGAACTATTTCTGATGTACCATACTACCATTAGAAAGCACCAGCAATGTAAACTCCACTGGGGTCCATGGGATTATTTCTAGTGATGCATATGCTGAGCCTGTCCTGTGAACTTCATCAACCTTTTACTTGGGTGCTTTGACCCACCAAGCAAGGGAGCTGCCCCACCAGTTTTTGCCAGCTAGTACCTAAAATATCTGTCAGCAAATACACTTAACATCTTAAGTGACACCATTCTTCGAGCCCTTAGCAGTGGGTTGTGTTTTGAAGGGGATTATTCAGTTACAAAACTGCCTCTGTACCACCCAGTGATTCCATTTGCAGCAGTGGAATCCCAAGGCAGCTGGCTCCAACAGATCTCCTCTGCTGTTGCACTCCTCGAAGGCGTACAGTGCAGGAAGAAGGGAGGCAAAAATCAGCATCTGGGTCTTGGCAAAATAAACAAAAACTTTAATTTGCTATCTGGGTCTTAACCCCAAAGAGAAGGCTGTGCTAACTCCCCAGTTCATTCAGTCCTAATCTCTGCATTTACTGCTCCCAGTCTGGCAGTATAGTTTACAATCCATCTCAAGCTTCTTTAACTGTTGAAACCAATGTGTTTTGCTAGCCCCTCCAGCTAAGGAAAATGGTGTCTTGTATTGTCTTTATCTCTGCTCTACATAACCACCAATGTATCTTGCTGACAGTCTTGACATTTACAACCTATAGCTTCTGAAGAAGAGCTAAGACAGTTGAAAGCTACAAGGCTCAGCTGGATGAAGTTTATTTGCCTTCTTTTTATATATTGTATTAAAATAACCAGATGGCTCGCAAAACCTAAAGCATGAATATATGACTTTACCAATCTATTAAACATATAATGTAAAGCCTCAATTTTGCTTTGAGGTCCATCAACGTGGGCTACTGAACCCCAATAAATGGCTGCTGACTTAAACAGGCTTTTTCTCTAGGCCAGAGGGATTTGCCTGGACAGATTCAGTGCCACTGTGGGACACGAAGTAGCTGAAGTCTGGTCTACTGAACTCCAACTGTGACTGCAGTCCCACAACCATTCTTCAGTTCCCTCATACACCATTAGAGAGGTTCCTCACTGTTTCCTGTCTGCAGGTGAAGTCTGTGATAGATTTTTTCAATTGACAGTAAAAATGAAATAAGAATACTCAAAGGCATCATTGCTTGGAAAGTACCATATTTTTATCACATGCCATATACCCCTTAAATAAGATATGTGCTTTGTTTTGGGAAGACAGAACGTGCAAAAAAGATAAGAAAAGAAAAGAAAAGAAAAAAAGATTTTCCAGAACCATAGCTGACAGTAACAGCTGAATCACGAATAAGGGTCAGAGTTTACTCTTTAGGTCACTCCTTCCTAGCAGCTGAAGCTTTAGTCCTCAAAACAGCCACTGCTGAATTCAAAGCAGCACAGGTTCCCTTCCCCACTTCTTCCCCGCAGGCACTATACCATCCCAATGCCTCCATTCTAGCATGGAAATCAGCTTCCTCACTTACAAGAAGGGGAGAAAGGAGGACTTCGGTAACTATAGGCCAGTTAGTATCACCTCGGTCCTTGAAAAATTATCAAGGAGCACATCTGCGGGGGCCCAGCATGGAAAGTAATGCTCAGGGGCAACCAACACGGGTTCAATGAGGACAGATCCTGCCTGACTAACCTTGTTTCCTTAGGTCACAAAGTCCTTGGATGTGGGTGTTGAGGTGGATGTCATCTACCCAGACTTCAAGAAGGCCTTTGACACTGTTTCTCACCCCACTCTCATAAAAAAACTAGGCGATTGCAGCATTGATGCCTACACAGTCAGATGGGCGGCAAATTGGCTCAATGGTCGCACCCAGAGAGCAGTGGTGGACGGTTCATTTTGGACCTGGTGGGATGTGGGCAGTGGAGTCCCCCAGCGCTTGGTCCTCAGGCCTGTACTATTCAACAACTTTATCAGTGACTTGGAGGTGGGCGTGGAAAGCACACTGTCCAAATTCACTGATGACACCGATGTGGGGAGAAGTGGGCACACTGGAGGGGAGGGACAGAATCCAACTAGATCTAGACAGGTTACAAACTTCAGTAATTAGGGAAAATGCTGCAACATAACTGAGGAAGACAAAACATAAAATAAAGGTTCAAAACACACTAGCTCCTATCACTACATGCACAAACCTGGGCAGTGTGTACTTTTTAGTCCGCAGCTGGTTACACTGGCTGGCAATTTCCTGGATTGAGCAAACTACTCCTTAGTTTCTTTCCAGAGCTCTGGCTCTGTGGCAGGCAAGAAGCATCACCATCTCTGTGGTGAAGCTCCACCCTGGACCATCTCCAAAGGTCTCAGCTTTGCTGCTGACCCCTCGGTGGGATTGCCTCCACCCCGTGGTTCCAGTCTTTCATGTGGCAGACTCCCTCTGTCTCCACTCTCTTGGGCTTTAGACGTATGGGCTCCAGCCAGCTGCAGGTTGGTGGGCACTCATGCACACTCTGACCTTCCAGGCCCCCCTGCTCATATCTCTGCCCCCGAATTCTCAGGAAACTGTCCTTTCCAAAAACCACCAGAGTCTGGATGAGCCAGACCACCTTTCCAAAACCTTCCTCCATAGGAGGGGCACCTTCTTTTTGTCAGTCCACACCCAACCTCTCTACAATTGAGTGGTTCCCCATCAGCACCAAAACAATAATCCAAGAAAAAGAACACATTCAAGGTGGATCATCAGTCTTAAAAGGCAAGCCATACGGGGAAAGGCAGAGGGATCTGGGACTCTTCAGCCTGAAGAAAAGAAGGCTGAGGGGGGACCTGGTAGCAGCTTACCGCTACACTAGGGGAGTACATCAAGGGCTCAGTGAGCAACTGTTCACCAGGGCACCTGAGTAGAAAACCAAGAGAAATGGCCACAAACTCCTACAAGATCAATTCAAGCTCAAAATTAGGAAAATCTTCTTCATAGGGTGCCCAGACTGTGGAATAAGCTCCCTCCAGAGGTGGTACAATCACCTGTGCTGGAAATCTTCAAGAGGAGACTTGAAGGGGTCACCTGACCCCCAGTTATCTTTCCTGCTTGGTGCACGGGGCTGGACCCCATGATCTTCCAAGGTCCCTTCTGGCCCTTTACAATCTATGAATCTAGAGTGAATCCATGAATCAAAACAACCAACATAACCACATAATAGTCACAACTATTAACTACTGTATCAAGCCTTCATACTGGCACTATCTGAAAGCAGAAGCTGGCCCTTACTTCCCAGAAATGCTCAGAAAAGAAATGCAATAAAATTGATAGCATGGTATGGTGCTTTGGTGACATTTTCATAATAGCCCAAATGTACTCAAAGCCCTTTAACTTCCAGAATCGGTGAGTGGATATGAATTTCAGTCATGACACTTTTTTGTAGAAGCTAAGTTTAATTCTAATGATGCCACTTATATATCACACTCAACATGGAATAAAAATGTAGAGTCTCTAAATAGTTGAATGAATAGCTCTGCACCATATTCTCCATTTGGTGGATTATGTTCTTGCAAAAATGATCAACTTTTATGATGTTTTCTGAGCTTGCTCCAGTTTTAAGATATACAAAAGAAAGGATAAATCCTCTTTCTTATTCTTTTTAGTAGCAAAAGACTAAATGGTTCCAATTTGGGGCAAGTTAGTTTTATCTGAAAATGTGAATACATAAGGCACTGCTATTGTTTCATTAACTATCATAGTGCAAAGAGAAAATGGTAAATTTGTTCATTCTTATACCTGTCCTAAAGTGGTAGTGGCAATACTGACTTTTCTTAAAATAAAAAATGTAACAAGAAGGAAGAATAATGCAAGTTTAAAAACATTTAAGGATACTAGGCCAAATTCAAAGCAGGGTTGAATACACCTCACTGATCTCAATGAATGGCAGGTAGATTTGTGCAGATACCTTTTATGTAACCAGTAACTTACCTGGATCACTTCAGTTTCTCTGCACAAATCTAGAAAAAATCAGAGATCTTATCTCTAATGTAGCTACTGACACATGCAAATGTATACAAAAGGCTGGGCCATATTTTAACTTCCCTCCAGAAATGCACATACATATTTCTAACACCAAGCGTTTACTGATAGAATAAGTGAACAAAATATATGAATACCTGGCCAGAACAAAGGCTTCTTCCAAAGCAAATTTTAATAAAACCAACTATTAGGTATCTAGGTAGGTGCATGGGGGCCAGAAGTAAGGGAGGATGTATCTGCTACAACTCTGTTCCCCATACACAGAGACTTCATATGACATGGCTAATTCAAGAGAAATTAACAATTTTCTCATTGTATATTCTATTGTTTGAACCAAGAAGCAAATCAGTTAAGGTCAAGCACAGGCCTTAATTAAAAAAAACCCCTCTGCTATGGCATACAATGCCTTAGGCACAAGTTGATCTGAAACAAAACATTTCAGCCCAAGACAGAACTGCACTTCCATTTTCCCAACATAAAATGTTTAAAAATCCAATAAAATAGGTTCAGAAAATTTTATTCATAAAAATAATTGTCAGCAATCTCCTGATCTCTCTACATACAGTCTATAGCTCATTGACTTTCAATGAAGTATAGGCTCATAAATCACAGAGCACTTTTTGCAAAATTTACCCAGTGGCTACCAGTCAGAATTGGCAGAGTTCAAATTATTTTTTGTTTTTTCTTTCCCATTTAAAGTGCCAATCTTTCATTCTGCTGACCTTTGCACATAATCCAGTACATCATGAACCACGTTTGTAACCTAACACACGTTCACAGAAGTTAATGTAGCTGCATCAATTTAAATCAGTAAAGGATTTGGACCAGCAAAAACAGACCTTCACTTCCAAAGAGCAGAGGATGATGATATCTTCTCAGCCAACTTTAACATTGATTGATATGACTATACCCATTTATCTCATTCGTTTCTATGTCAGAAATGTATGTACAAGAATTCTATCTGAAAAGTAAGAATGTACTTCCCTAAATTACTACACAATACAGTGAATTAATTTAAACACATATTTATTTTCAACAATTCAGATAATCATATTTAAGAACTCAGAACGAGCTTATATAAAGTAACTCTACCCAATAATATGACAGATACTGTATTATTTGCGAGTAATGAGTCTGTCACTTTATAAAATTGTCATGCATAATGTGTCATATATTATGCATGCTTGTATAGTTCAGCATAGTTAGATATAACCAAACAATTAATAAAACAAACCAAGAATGCATAATTAAAATACTAAATCTAAGGGTTCAAACTAAATTCTGACTAGTAGAGAATTATTCATTTGTAGGAAAAGTATCCATTTGAAAGTAATCAGAAAGCAGTCACTCAAGCAACCTACAGCCTTTTTTAAAATTAAGTATTACTATTAGAAATTGATTATAGTTTTTAATAGCAATAAATCCCCATGAAATTAGTTATTACTTACCATAGCTATAGCATTAACCTTTTGAGGCAAATAAACCAATTGCCAGCTAATGCTAATGACTGATTTCAAAAGGGATTATTGCTTAATTAAATTATACTGCATACAGTGTAGTTATACGATAGGATCGTTTTAATTCTAGCTGCATCTTAAGGTGAGAAATCTGCATTGCAGTGAACCTTGTTAATTCAAAAAACAGTGTTTAGGCAGACTAGGAGCCTTCTACTTTGTTTTTGTTATTAATGTCCAAAAGTAAAGGCACATTTCCTTTAAGTTGAAGAATACAGGTTCTAAAAAATCATTTTAACCTCTTAACTACTTTTGCTAAGCTGTTGTTCTCTACAATACATTTGCAACATATTTAATGGAACTTGAAATCAGAGCTTCTAGCAGAACAAGAGAGATGTTCACTTGCAGAATGGATCCAGTTTGTTACTCAAGGTGTAAGCTTTCTACTGAGCATTTGTCAAAAAATCTCAACTACTTGATATGCCTAAAAAATAATCATAATTTTAAATACAGTAAATAGATTATACAGGAATCCGCATTACAGAATGAAAGCACCGTTACAAATGGAAATGCGTGTGTTCAATAAACACATGTGCTCAAATACAGTATTAGGTTACAAAAATGATGACTGGTTTTATCAGTGTTTCAACTCCAGGAAACAAAGGGACAACATACTAATTTTCCTACCCTTCTCCTTCAAGGTGGGTTTTTGGTTTTTTAAAGGTTTCTTCCTTTTCAACTAGCTCTTACAAAACTTTGAGTACTTAACATTTTTTTCTGTAACAGAATCCCAAACAGCCTGTACATAAAAGCATTCAAACTTTTTATTTTCATAACAAAATCAAAATAAGCTTAGAAGGTTTCAATTTCAGATGGATCAAAATAGTAGAAACTCGGATTGGGAAATTTAGCAGTGTTCCTAGCAAGGAGCAGCTTCTTTCAGCCATTAATAAAGTTGAACAAAATTGCTAAAAGTAAAATCATAATTTGGATGTCAGACACCTCCTTGTATTTAGAGCAGTCCAATCTGATGTGTGCACTGGCGCTTATCTCTAGGTTAGTTAAAACCCATAATTCATGCTAGCTTCATTGAAAAGCTCACAAGACTCTGTAGCGATCCTACGCCAACTTTTAATCCAAAGCTTCTGCCTTATGCAATCCAGGCCAGACCAGGGGGCATGTTTGGTACAGAAAACAGTTTTACTCAGAACCAGGCAAAAGTCAGCTCAATGTGGGCTTGAAAAAAGTCAGGCAAAATTCCAAGATGTTGGCTGCATTGTTTTTTTTGGTTTGTTTGTTGTTTGGTGGGGGGGGGCACATGAATGTGAACTTCAACAAAATTTGTAAAAAACGATGCCTGAAAATCAAGCCTAGTGACATCAAAACAAATTGTGTAATAATCCCCTTAATTAAAACCACTGGGGGTTATGCAGTGTCCCAATTCTAAAGTTAAAACTTTTTTTCAAAATTTTTCTCTTATTTTTGTGCATAGTTGACACAGCAGAAACTAAAACCTGAAGACTATACCTGCCCAAACACTGGGAAATTTGGATTTAGTTCTGAACTCTCTGGCTGGCTTTCCCTATTTAATGGACAGAACCTAAATTCAAAACACCTGCAAACACTGACAGGGACAAGAACTTCCCCTGTTTTGTTACCCAAAGGTAGCTTAAGAACGTTACCATTCCGCTTCCTGACAGAGGTTTGGCTGTGAAAATGGGAAGAAAGACATGTACTGAAATATCCCCCCCCATACACCCTTTTTTTCCTCTTCTCCTCCATGTACTGACGTATTTTTCAGAGCCTTGCCAAATAAGTACTCAGACTGGAATGTGTGCTGTCACTTAAACTAGGCAAGGGAAGAAGTTTTATTAGAAAAATTCTTCCTCTTCCTCTTTAGTTTTCCATCTTGCAGCTAATACTGTGGCCTACCCCATTCTCTACATTAGAGCAGCACCACAATGGAAGCATGAAAATTTATTGATACTGTAAAGTCTGCAGTATACAAAAAGCTTCACATAGATGGGTTCGTGCAGATGGGCACAGCAGTCTTGAGTTCTGTGGGACTAAATGTGATCCAGGGGTCTGATCACATGAAGTTCCTTGCAAGAGTTTATTTATAGATTTAAACTGTTTGGGGTGTGGTCCTAGTGTTTTATTATGTGCATGTGCTTCAGCTAACATAATGGGCCTAGTTTTAGACAGAAAGGATGTGGATGAATTGAAGAGCCCAGCACAAGGCAATGAAAATGGTTACGGGGCTGAGGCACATGACTTATGAGTAGGGCCCGGCTTAAACTGCAATGTCACAATTTTTTGCAAAAATCACAAAACCAAGTGATTTTCATGAAAAAAAGAGAGTTGCAATGAAATACTATGATATAGCTGCTCGGTGGGGAGTTTCCCAGCAAGTGGCCATATCCATGGCATTTTGTTGCAACAGCAGCAGCAGCAGCAGTGCATCACTGGGCAGGACCAGGCAGGCAGCTGGAGGGAAGTGCTCAGAGCTGCCCCAGCAGGGCTCCTGCAGGCAGAACAGAGCTGGGGACAGGGGCAGGGACAGCAGCAGGTGAGATTGAGGGGCAGCAGGCCCCACTGGGGGCAGTTGTGGACGCAGCAGGGAGTGAGGCCACCTGCACTCCGGCCTCCCACACTTGCCTCACAACCTTTTATTTCCACCCCCTGCACCTTCCCACTGGGCACTCCTGAGCCCTGCCCCCAACCTGGCAGTGGCAGCCAGGCACAGCCAGCCAGATGGCCCTAAATCTGCCCCCTCAGCCAATCAGAGGGTTGGGGGGGGGGGCGCCAGGAAAATGCCCCCACCAAGATTAGGCCATGACAGTCATGAGATGGGCCTGCAATTTAAACCAGGCCCTACTTATAGGGAACTGGGATCATTTAGTCTGCTGAAGAGAAGACCGAGAGGGGATTTAATAGCAGTTTCAACTACTTGAAAGGTGGTTCGAAAGAGGATGGAATAGACTGTTCTCAGTGGTGGCAGATGACAGAACAAGAAACAATGGTCTCAAATTGCAGCAAGGGAAGTTTAGGTTAGATATTAGGAAAAACTCTCTCACTAGGCAGGTAGTAAAACACTGGAAAAGGTTACCCAGAAAGATTATGGAATCTCCATTCTTGGAGGTTTTTAAGACCTGGCTAGATAAAGCCTTGGCTGGGCTGATCTCGTTGGGGCTGGTCCTGCTTTGAGCAGGAGGTTGGACTAGATGACCTCCTGAGGTCCCTTCCAGCCCTAACTTTCTATAATTCTATCATCCTATGATTCTTGGCTGAGGTCACTAATAATAAAGAAGAATGAGTGAATGTTGCCTTCTAATAAAGAAGTTATGTTTTTGTTCTTTTTTCCTTACGTTGCAATAGAACAAAAATGCAACTGATGGTAAATGCCAAATGCTGCTTGCAGCCAACTGTTTTAAAAATAGAGTGCCTCGCAGCACATTTACAAATCCCATGTACTTACAAGGGTACGATCTTCATACAGCTTCAAATTCTTGCTCACTAACAAGAAGCAATGTCTGGAAACTGAAGCTAGACAGCTTGAAATTGGAAGTAAGGTACACATTTTTAACACTGAAGGCAATTCACTCTGGAGAGAAACTACCAAGGGAAGTGGTGGGCTCTCTCTCTCTCTCTCTTCTCTTCAGATCATGGCTGGGTGCCTTACTAGAAGAAAAGGGGTATCAGCAATGCTTTACTGCATGCCAGGTACTCTACAATAACTGCCTCTGCGCACACACCTGGCCTGCGGTACATGAACACTAACCTGCAGTACCTAAGCTATGTTTCAGCAAGTGTTAAAGTTACCAGATTTAGCTTTCATCTACTATGGGGTACAAGTGATCCCATGGGCAGTTACTGAGAAGTAGCTGACATACGGTAAGGCCTTCTTGCCTTGCAGGTTTTCGTATGTCTTCACCCATAGCTTGAGTAAATGCAAGTTATTGGGCCCAATATAGGGGTACCTGGATGAATTGGGCCCGGACAGTTGGACCAGATCCAAACTGCAGGAGCTCCTCAGGCCATATCCACAGGGCTAGCAGCAATTGCAGTGGAGTCACATTTGGGCAACAGCACAGGTCTGGGGCCAGGAGGCAGCACAGAGCCACATGCAGGCAACAGCATGGGTCCAAGGGGCTGCTGCAGATGGTCATTTCCATTGAGGTCCAGGGACCCTTAATTTTGTGGCCGGCCATGACCCCCCACTTCCAGTAGCCCATGGGACTACCGGTGGGCCAGACGAAATGGCTCCACAGGCCAGATTCAGCATGAGCCATACATTTGACACTCCTCGACTATATGAGGTTTTTTTCTAGCTTTAAATATTGTGAAACTATGAATTGCAAATTGTGTCAAAATACAGTGTTGTTTGGGGAGCAGAAAAACAGCATGATGTACATACATTTGATGTTTAAACACAGATCTTTGCCTTTCTTTCTTTCTTTCTTTCTTTAGCTTGACTCATAGCAAAACTGAACTGTTAGTTGTTTAGATTCTGAGTGCCTATTTTTTTAATATATATCCACTCCTGAAACAGATGCCTGAGAGTATAGTATTTTATGCTGTGAATTTAGAAGCTTTATATATAAGATAAAGGAAAGAAGTGTGATTGAACTAATAAGGTAAAGCAAATGCTGCATTTCAGTCAAGAGACTGCAGCCATAATAAATTCTAAAAGGTGTGTGCTTATGCTGTGTAGACAGTTACAATCTGTGTATAAATTCCCACAGAATGGGATAATGATATACTTCAAAAAGTGCATGAATTTGACAAAAAAGAGGAAATCTTCCTCATTTCTGAACAATATGTTTCTTCAAATGTTTGAATGAATGGGTACATACAGGACAAGGACTGCAGTCTGTGCTCAGGCATAAATTCCCAGTGGGAATTTTGTCTGTATAAAGATTTCTGGACTGGACTGATAATTAGGTTCCATGTGCCAAGCTGGCCCTCTGCTGAACAATGACATTTTTCCTTACACACAGCTATAGAATCACATTTGGTATTTAAAAATTTATCATTCTGAGCACTGTTTAAAACTGCCAAGTCAGCAGCAATATCTTGTTAACATCGAGGCTTGTCTAATTCTCAAAGGATAATGAGTAGGCAACGTATTGCTTCCAAAATGTGAACACATTTATTTTGGTTACTTGTTCCTTACAGCTATGGCTCTAGTTAAGCAAAAGCTATACTTAATATCTTAATTGTTAGACTTAAACCAGATTTAGATTTTCCAGGAATTGCCAAGGCAACAGACCCAGAGTAAATTATATGCTTATTGGTATGTAAATACAAATGGATCCTTCTGCACATTTGTGTTTTTGTCACATGGTTTAGGTTTTTTAATGCATTTTAAAAGAGAGTGAAATTAATTAGCAAAAGTGACAGACTGACAGGACCAGACATGCAAGTCTTCTGCTTAGTCACAGAGCAGACTCAAGCTGATTGTACAGTCTTCCATGAAAGAGGATCAATCCAGATCCAGTGGGACTATATTTAGGATATCTTTTCCAGAACCTACTGAGAGTGTCAATAAAGATGCCAATTAGTGCCAATTGTGGTTATGGCTTTTGTGACTCAGACAAGATCCATAGGGAATGTATACACTTTGGTTTACTTTTGGCCCATTTTAGTTGGTAAAATAAGACACTAGAAATCAGGCTCTCTGGGGTATTTGACCAGAGACAAGTTAATATAGCTTTTTTTTCCTTGTGCCTCCAAGTCTCTTTTATGCAGACAACCATAAATTTATTGTCTGGTTTTATATGGACCTAGAGCAAGTTTATATGATAAATGGACCAAAGAGCCTTACTACTTTCTTTTTCTAATCAAACTATTAACCACTTCTTTTGAAAACAACAGGCTTTTGATCACTGGGATAGTCAATCCAAAAGCCAAGCACACATGTTCTGGATTTTCCATGAGGAAGTCCAGCACAACTTTTGTCAAGTTCCTGTTGTCTACCCCTGAGATTTATCATAACCCAAGAAAGTAACTAGAGAGGCATCTAGAAATCTTTCCTTACCTCTTCTTGGTGGAAGGGAAGAAAGGAGGGGAGTGTGATAAAGACTCAAGTAAAAATGAATCAACAGAGCTACTGCTAACCTCACCCCTGTGAACCATAGCACTTGAATGCAATATCACATGGGGACTACTCAAGGATGCTGTAGGCTGGAGCACTAGCCAATGCTATTCTGAAGCAAAGCGTAACTGAGTTTGCAAAAGACTTACGTCATGGACCTTCCTGCTATTTTGTTTTTGCAAGAGTAGTGTTTTTGTGATAAATCATACAAAGAGTAAAATTGGGTTGGCAAATGTATAAGAAGATTATAAAATGAGAAGACAGGCAGGGGGATTCAGATTCATTTGAACTTCTGAAGAGAAGCAGCTGTTGAAGAAAAAGTACCCTACAGTCCACAATCACCTGAGGATAGCCTGGCCATCCAGCAACAGAAAGTTTTGGTCAATCAGGGCAATCATTTAGGTGACTGTGCTTTTGGTTATCTAGTCCTGGTGCTTCCTCTGTTAAATTATCTATTTAAAAAGCTAGAGTCTTCTTTCTTTATACACTTGAAAGATTACACTTGAATCCTGAACTGAATTAACAGTATAGAAAGGGTGGTATAAGAAAATGGCGTTTGAGACATTTGTCTTGGTTTAAAACAATTTTTGTGTGTCAAACCAGGCCTCCAGGTTAACAAACTCCTTTAGTCTGGGAAAGAAGGACAACACTTGTTCTGTTATTTAGCTCAATGGAAGAGCACTTTGTGACCAAAAGCTTTTCTAACTTCTGTCCCAACTATACAGTGTGTCCAAAAATGATATCATCAAAAACATCTTTGCCCCTCATATATTTCCTAGACCATCATTGCTACAACAATCCTTGATTTTTTTTTGGCCAATTTGTATATGCTTTTGTTTCAGACCTAGTATGTGCAGTCCTTGTGAATCATTTAGCGCAACTGCCTACGGTATGGGATGCACTATTCACAAACGGTCCCAGACAGGAACATATACTAGCCTCGTCTTGAAAAATGCAAGTGAAGAAGATCCCATGACTTCCTTATGCAGCTCATTCCAAGATCTTGTGGTTCTTATACCTAGGATTTTTTTTCTGAATTTTAATCCAAATCTGCTATGCCACGTGTTAAACCCACTGCTTTGTGTCCTGTGCTTTGAGTCATTCTGTATGCATGCATTTATTTTCTTTTTCCATATATTTCTCTTTGTTGAAATCTACCGCACTGTCTACAGCATAGCACTCCAGTTTATCAAGGCTCTTTTGAATTGTTATCTTATCCAAAGCTCTTCTCAGTTTTCTGTCATCTATAGACATAATCAGGAAGCTTTCTATTTCTGCAACTAAATCATTACTAAAAATGTTAAACAACACCAGCCCCAAATAAACCTCTCTGAAATTTTACTTGAGACCTGACACATTTACAGGTAATCTTTGCTTGTGGTTATTCAAACAATTCTGTATCCACTAAAACCTAATCTACCTAACAGTAATTCTACTATCTAGCCTACATTTCTCTTTTACTTATGACATATTGGATGCATCAACAGTCTTACTGAATTCCACATATATATGACACCCACTCTTGTCTACCAGACTGCCCTTGTCGACCAAGCTAGTTCTCCCACCAAAGAAACAAATCAGGTTAGTTTGGCATGATTTGTTTTTAACAAACTTGTATTCCCTGCTAAATTATCAGCCCTTTCTCTTCCAGGTATTTACAAATTGGTTATACTATAATTTTCCATTGTAACTTCCAAGGTTTTGAAATCAAACCTGCTGTTCTATAAATTGCCTGGGTCCTCCTTTTTCCACTTTTAAAAGATGGATACTCTTAGCCCTTTTCTAATAGTAATACTGTACTACAAAGAGCTTTTCCCCTCTGGCAGCTGAATAGCTTCATCAGTTGCAAATATACCTGGGAATCTTCATCTTTAGGCCACTGATTTGACTGGGTAAAAATGATACAAAATTCCACTGATTTCAAAAGTATTGTGAGTGTTTGCACCATGACTGAATCTGCTCCAAAAATCAATAATTACTAAAAACAGTTAACATCTGATGGATACATGAGATAAGATTTTGTTCTCAGGCCAATCCCTAAGGGATAGGTATCTCCATCAGGGAGCATTTTGGGGCAAAATTTTGGACAAAGCAATCAGCAGCAGCAGCCGTCCCACACAGTCAAGGATGACTGTCTTTCTTCCAGAATTGTCTTATCTGTGCATCTGAAGATGGCTGAGAAGGCCTATCCGGGATCAACAGACTCTGTTGCAGCTCAGGCATGTGTTTCCATATGGGGTGGGTAGCTCTAGATTCTTGGTTTGGTTCACAAGATGCTGTTTCTGACGCTGCAATTTTTCCATCTCCTCCTCCATGTCATCGTAAGATTTCAAAATACTGAGATTCTTGCAGCAGGCTCCTCCTCCATTTGGGGTAGTCCTGGGTGATAGTTTCCCATGAGTTGATATCGATGTTGCATTTTTTTAAGTTGGCCTTGAGGACACCTTTGAAGTGCTTTCTCTGCCCTCTTCCTGAGCATACCTTGACTAAGCTGGGAGAATAAAACTTGCTTTGGGTGCCTGGAATCAGACATCTGGATGACGTGGCCAGTTCAGCAAAGTTAATGTTGGTTGATCACCCCCTCAATGCTCATGGTGTTTGCTTGCAAGAAGATGATACTTTTTGTGTGTCTATCTACCCACTGGATTCAAAGGATCTTCCACATGCAGCATTGATAGTACTTTTCCAGTAACATGAGGTGTCTCCCGTGCATTGTCTGCATCTCAGCTCCATACACTAAGGTAAGGATCATGACTGCTTGATAAAGTGTGAGCTCGGTTTCAGATCTGATGTTGTGATCTTCAAACACCCATTTCCTCAGGTGTCCAAAGGCTGCACTTGCACATTTGTGGCAGTGTTGGATTTCTTCATCAGTGTCAGCCTTCTGCAAGAGATGGCTTCTGAGGTACAGGAAATACTCAACTTTCTCCACAGTCTCACTGTGAATCTGAATTACCAGAGCTGGGGTCCGCTCATTAACCAAACAGAAATATAATCAACTCCTCTAGTGGGAACAAAGTCCTGCACTTAGGACTTGATAAGGTAGTAGAGCGGAAGCTAATTTTAAACTACAATATTTTAAAATGAAATTGCTTCGCAATGTTTTAATCTTCACATATATCCTACGTTTGATTTTGGGATATGAGGTTTTCCTATACAGATAGTTTGGGTGCACTGCAGATGATTGATATGACAGAAAAGTCCCTCGTATGCTCTTTTTAAAATTTCCCAGCTGAATTCAGTCCTAATTTATTCCTCTGAGTCTTCAGAGCTTCTTTTGTGCCAAAACCAATACTTCACAGTTGTTTTACACTTCATTGATCAGCAGATGGCAATTTACCAGGTGTGCACTAAAGCTGTTGCATTCAGGTCCAACCGCACGAGGAGCCAAACAACTGAATTCCATCCGTCCGGGAGTTCAGTGGGCTCAGCACATCACTCAGGACCCCACATGCTGATTTTACCACCTAACTTAAGCTTGTCTTGCCTACACTGTAAAATCTTGCATCTTGGTGGATCTGTTGTAAAAACCTCCTAGTTCTCTCTGCGATTCTGAGACTCTCAGGGATGGTATTTTAAAATGTTCTCAGCAAACAAATGCATCCAACCAATTCCTGTATCACATGACAATACATGCCTCTTGCCTACCACTGATATCAAAGGTCATTTTTCATGAGGTGAACTGTTGGCAGAGATAGGCTTCAAAATCACATTGATGGGACCCTCTCAAGAAAAACAAAATCATTTTACTTCTTATTTCCCTCTGGTGGTGCTTGGCAGGTATAGGAAATTAATCTGTGCGCTTAGATTTCATACTTTTTCACAACAAAAAGCAACAGTGGTTTGCAAGTAATTCAGTCAGGAAGTAACACAATATTCCCTATGAGGCCAATCAAGAGCCTTTGATTTTTTAATAATCAAACTACTGTATTGCTTAGCAACAGTGAAAATTAAGAATCTGTGATAAACAAAACAAAACAAATCTGCATCTCCAATGACAAAATAGTGTCATACGTATTAACACTTTCCCAAGGGAGTAACTGATCATTTTGGTTAGTGATATGCATTGTGTATACGTCTGTCTGCAAAACTCACAAATCTAGCTCCAGATCTGCTTATCCAGAATGCTAAAAAAGCCCTCGTATGTATGTCGGTATTCTCACCCCTCAATACATCTCCTACACACGTGTCCAGGGAGCACACTAAATCAGGGATTGACACCAAAAATGTTACCATGTCTGTCTGTGCTGAAAATGTACTTATGAAAAGTGGAACTGATTCAACAGGATAGACTACCTACCTCAGGAGACACTATCCTAAAAGCAACCTACCCTAGAAAATCCAGTAGCCTGGTGAATAAAGCTGTCCCCACAGGGTGGGAGTAATGGGTTCAGATACCCCTTCAGGGTGAGTCCCTGAATGCTGGGTTATTG
>NW_017729034.1:40536749-40540357 GCF_001723915.1 Gavialis gangeticus | reverse complement strand
CAGGAGACACTATGCTAAAAGCAACCTACCCTAGAAAATCCAGTAGCCTGGTGAATAAAGCTGTCCCCACAGGGTGGGAGTAATG
The DNA here is from genome assembly GCF_001723915.1 of Gavialis gangeticus. Lineage (NCBI taxonomy): Eukaryota > Metazoa > Chordata > Crocodylia > Gavialidae > Gavialis > Gavialis gangeticus. The sequence goes on along the minus strand of NW_017729034.1, from coordinate 40,540,272 downwards.
GGTTCAGATACCCCTTCAGGGTGAGTCCCTGAATGCTGGGTTATTGGGAGAAAGGGAAGTACCATCCCCATACTATCATTTCTTCCTCCATCAAAAAAGTGTCCTGAATTTTCACTGAACACTTTTTATTTAATATGTCCAACATGGGAACAGAATGCTTGACTTAACCAAAAATGAACTCTTTTTTTCAATATTTTGTTTTGAAGAGAAACTAAAAACATTTCATTTCAACTGAAGCTGAACCAAATGTTTTGAATTTTTCAGTTCAGCCACCAAACCAAATGACTGTCAGTGTCATGATTGTGACTGTGGTTGTTCAGAACCTGCCATGCCTCTTTTTAATAGATTACTGTACAAAGACCATGAAACAGGAGCTTTAAGACAATTAGATTCAAGAGGTAGAGGTACAGACTCATGGCGTGGTTTGGCATTTTTTGTCCAAAAATGGAAAAAACACTGTTGTTGAGCACTAATGTCATCTATTAGTCAGCTGTGTTACAGTATCTGAACTTAGAATATTTTGTGAGTTTATTCTAAGGTGGAAATATTCAAGTGTGCTCAAAACCTAGCACAGGAAAAGAAATGAAGGAAATCCAAACTGCTTTATGAAACTATAGATTGGTAGCTTGGTGATTTGTTGTTTCTTTGTATGGTTTTGGTTAGAAAGAACTGAATCATGCAATGGATAATGAGTAGATGACCATGAAGAATAAGGGACGGGTTTTTATTTCCTCTTTGCAGACAGTTACTTGCAAATAGAAGCAAGCTCTCAAATAACATCCCAATGGACTTCAGAATTCAATTAGGGCCTCTATTTCCATAATCATCCACTGAAATCAAGCTGAAGTGGCAGTATACCTTAAACACAGTGCAATAGTATTTTACTTTCCTCTGTATGATCTAAACATTTTTATATGAATGGTAGGTTTATGTCTGCTTTTTGCCTCTTTTAGCTTATAGGTTACATAGGATCTACAAATGTTGCTGCCTATATAACTAGAGTGCTTTCCAAAACACTTGATATTGCTTTGCTCATTTACAAGATTGCTTTTGATATGGTGTGACCCTAGTTCTTTGAAGTCAGGATATGCTTTCCAAAGAGCAAATACATGTTTGCATTATAGCACTACAAAGTAAAGCAAGAAACACAGTGTTCACATGATGAAATCCCTCCAACTGCTGACTCTGAAATTTGTCTTTTGCATGGTTTTTCCACTGAAAGATATGAGAAAATTAAAGTCTGGCATAAGATCATTGGCCCATGCATGGGTTTACAGTCTTGTTGATTTTGCCGTAATGATATTTCACTGGGCTCTTATAACAAAGTCTTGTAATTCCCCCAAATGTATAAACAAGAAAACAAATCAAGGTCCATGATATGACTATTTAATATCTTTATCTGTGCGTATTATCATTTCAATACAGCTGCAATAAAGCTGTCAATCCTGCTGTCATATAACCACATTTTTTCAGACGTAGGTTTGCTCCAGGCTCAAATTTGAAAAATAATATTTTTTAAAACATTATTTCTACATGTAACAAATAAAGCAATATCTTTGAACATTTTTTTCACTTGGCTAAATCATAGATGGCTTTCATTTATTAATTTGTATTGAGGAAGTAATTAATCTATAATGAAGTCTAATCAATTTTGGTGTTTAAAAAGCCTTACAACTAAAAACAACAAGGATATGTACATATTTACATCTGAGACATGATGGAAAAACAGAATGCATGTTTTGCAGACTCCTGCAGGGCCCTTATGGTACTTGAATCCATAGTAATGGAGGTGGGGTTTCAAATCATTTCATTAAGAAAAATAGCCATTTTTTTAATTGTTTAAAACAAGAACCATTACAAGAAAATATTTGTTTGGACTAAAGAGCTTTTAACATTTTTGTTCATAAGGACTTAAAAGTTGAGGTTGTATACTCAGACATATCAAATACTTCATTCCACCGACTTTCAGTAAGCCTCCAGCCCTAAGTCATATTTTAAAATGAGGTTTAAGCTACTGAGTTACTGAAACCTTTATCTTATATTCAACCCTAGTCTACCCTAAAATAATTAGCAGTTCCTCCCTCTAGAAAAGAATGATTTCCAAAATGGGGCTGACAGAACCTCCCAATGGACAGGGCACTAACATCGCAAAGTCAAGTGTTCAGTTAGGAAACACTAAAATTAAGGCTGCCTGTGCAACTTGATTAAAAGTCTTTAGTTTAATGAGCTAATGCATTACAATATAGTCTTTAATTTTATAGTCACACAGTATTTCCTCACATCCCCAAATTATACAGGCACTGTAATCTTGAAAGGCAGAATGAAGAAAAATATAAGGTTTTCCTTGAAAATACTGGCAGGTAGCATTAAGTAGACTCAGAAGCAGCTCTGCATCAGGATGTAAAGGAAAAGTAGCCACAGCCAGCATCTAGGGAGCTCCATGTACCACACTGAAGCTTCATTTTTGCTTTCCCCTGGCAGACATAGAAACTGCTATTACCATATTTTCTTGCATATAATGCACATGCAGATTTCCAGCAATTGAATTTTGGGATAAAAGTGCCTGTTGTGTGTGCAGAAATACAGTAGTACATTTGTTCTTTGAATCTTGTTTTGCCTCCAAATGCAATTTTCTGTATTTTTAAAATATAAAACTGAAAGAATAAAAAACCCTACAGGGATTTCATCACATGGAACCCTACAGACCCCTACCCGGGTCTTCCTCAGACTTAGACTCACAGGACCCAAGTTAAGGGCATAGACACTTGTACACTTGGAGGAGTAGCTACTGCTTGGGAGAGCATAGCAACTGTCAGGCTCTAACTGTCAGGCAGATCTTGACAGGCTCAGGAAATGGGCAGACAATCTGATGGGGTTCAACACCAAAAAATACAAGGTTCTCCATCTTGGGAGGAAAAACCTGCATCATGTTTATAGGCTCGGCTGTGCTGCGCTGGTTAGCACTACAGATGAAAGGGACTTGGGGATCATGACTGACCACGAGACGAACATGAGCCTGCAATGCGATGCTGCGGCTAGTAAAGCGAGCAAAACACTGACTTGCATCCATAGATGCTTCTCAAGTAAATCCCGGGACATCATTCTCCCCTTGTACTTGGCCTTGGTGAGGCCACAGCTGGAGTACTGCATCCAGTTTTGGGTCCTACAATTCAAAAAGGCTGTGGAGAATCTCGAGAGGGTGCAGAAGAGCCACGCGCATGATCAGAGGTCAGGAAAACAGACCTTATGATGACAGGCTGAGAGCTATGGGACTCTTCAGCCTGGAAAAGCGTAGGCTCAGGGGTGATCTGGTAGCCACCTATAAGTTTATCAGGGGTGCTCATCAGGATCTGGGGAAACGTCTGTTCACCAGAGCCCCCCAAGGGATGACAAGATCAAATGGTCGGAAACTCCACTGTGACCATTTCAGTCTGGACATAAGGAAGAACTTCTTCACTGTCCAAGCCCCCAAGGTTTGGAATAGACTGCCACCTGAGGCAGTTCAAGCGCCCACTTTGAATGC
>NW_017729034.1:40517952-40531749 GCF_001723915.1 Gavialis gangeticus | reverse complement strand
ATGAAATCTATGAAACTGTTTCACATGTATGAACCTGAAGTGATACAAGTGAACTAAATCGCCCCTTCTTTAGCCCTTGATGAAGTAGGGTTAATGTTGGAGGAGTTTTGCTACATGTGTCTTGTTACAGCCAGGTACACATGTAACTGTTGCAATGTAACAGCTGAAGCAGGGTCAGGAGCAGCAGCTCCTGCTTCTCTTTTGAAACTGCTCCATATGTGCATTTGCCCAAGCTGAGTACATGTAAAAAGATACAGCAGACAAGCTACTACTCAGGGAGGCGCTGCACTCTTCCTCATAGACTACTCAAATGAAAGTTCTGCACAGCCATTGCTCCTCTGCCACCTTTACAAGCTTCCTATTAGTAGCTGTCAACATATTAACTTAACCAGTGACTTACAGTACATACTTATATATACATGCGGTAGCATATCAGTAATAAGGCAAGGAAAATAAGTCAATTATTTCCCTGTTCCTGGCTAATGCCAAAGAGAAATAGCCTCATCTGCTATCACTAACAATTTGCCTTTAATAATTTATCTCAAACTCAACCTGAGAAACAGCTTTAACGAGAGAACCATGGCAAACCTGGGTGAGAGCTACTGTTCACTGAAAGAACTGGCAGAAGCTGTAAGCGCCAATGGCTGACCTTCAAAACAGCAGTTTGCAAAGCATATGTGCTTTCATAAAATGACATTCAGTGCTCCCAGCAATGCTGCCTCTGCTAAATTCACTCTGGACTGCTTCGCGCTGCCCCACAGTTGTGCCCCATTCCCAAACTCAAAAGGGAATGATCTCAATCTCGTGTTATTCGTTATAACTTCACCAACTTCACTGATGCTTTTAATTTCCCCTAGTATAATGGTGGTTGGTATTTTTCAAGCCAGCTATTCAGCTACAAAACTTTCCTCCCTTGAACCTGTTGACTGAAAAGGCAGGAGAGCAGAGACCTCTTGCAGAAAGACTCTAAGTAGAAGAGATGACAAGACCTTTAGACGAAGGCACAGGAGATCGGGTTGACAAAGGATGACTTAAGACTGTGAGGGGCTTCAAGCTTCATTACGATATATCTGTGTTAACAGTGTATTGTCTGACTCAGTTCACCTCCCGTGTCCAAAGAAGGAGGGGTTAAGTGCCAGGGCTAGCTATGTGCAGGAGGAGACCAGATGGACCTTCACTATCAACAGAGCATTGAATAGCTTTGTTTACAAATTCAGAAAAGTGCGAGATACCTGGCATCCAAGAGGTGTCCAGGGGAGATGCACATGACAATAGGAGAAAAGGCTGGAAACAAGCATCCAAGCAGCTCCTGGCCAGAAAAGTCAGGGGACTGAAAGAACTGGAGAAACTTCAGAGAGCTGGAGAGATGGGAAAGGGAACAGCTGAATATCAGTGGGGGTGCTCAGGGCTGCATGGGCTAGACTGGGGACGAAGAGACTGCTTAACCCCTTTGGATGGGACAGACAACCTCTGGCTGGGTGGTACTGGCCTCATTAAATATCTTGACTGAAAAGACTGTCTGCTGTGGTGCTTGGATTTGTGGGTTGCATTGTGTGGCCCCAAAAGGAGATGGAAGCTCCCCTCTCAGGGACTGCTGAGAGCCAAGGAGAACCAGGGAGGGTGAGGGACTGAAAGGCCACGTTCTCAAAATGGGGAGTAGCTCAGCCCTTCTCCCTGCTCTAGAAACCGAACCTGGGCTAGATTCCAGGGATATCAGAGACCAGACGAGGCTGCAGTGGTTCTAAGCAAGCAACCGCTGGAGGGCACTCCACCACACTCCCAGGACATGCAAGCTGAGCTCTCAGGGTTTGTATCAGGTTTCTTGGAGGGGATGCAAAGAACACAAAACTGAACCTATGAAACTACAAGCAAATCCCAGTGACCCAAGTGTTAAGTTTGAATCGCTAAGCATTGCAATCCCAGTTGCATTGCACTGATATTGCTATAAGCTTCTCTGTAAATTTGTCATGAGTGGAGAAACATTTTTTAGTGTCCAACATATCTGATTTGCTTCCTGTAAAAACAGAGCTTAATATGGACCTGGACACTTCTAGAAAGTGCCATAATGTGCATCTCTGCTCAGAGTTTCTCAAGTGATTAAGATTCAAATCAACTCTTAAGGCAGGAAGCAGTGAGGAAGCATAGTGTTTTGTTTCTATTAATAAGATTTTGTATGTTTCAGCTTCCAAGAGATGCAGAAATCACTGTGATGGGCACCAAATCACACAGCACAGTTTAGCCACCAACACCAGTACAGTTCTTTAGTCCTGAGTGCCAGAGGCTTCCAACACAATGACGACAAAACACACAAGAAAGTCAAAATTCTAGTTGAACTGTTAAACAAGGTTCAGCCAAATAGACAGCACGTTTAATTAGTCTTTCTTTCTTTTTCTCTCTCATTTTTTCAAGTCTTGCTCATTTGTAGGATGGAGTCTAAATACTACCCAAGACCAAAATATTTCCATTCAAATATTGTTTAAAATATACTAGATATTGGTTTATTTCATAATAAACAAGATCCTGGACATATAACTGGCTATTTATTTAATACAGCTGATTATGACTACTTACATGAATTCGTATACAGTCCTTCATTATGGTCCTCACATCTGCCGGAAGTATCACCTGTTAGCACTAGCGATTTGCTTCACTCTAGAAACAGGCTCTCCTTTCAGTTTTTGTCTAGTTCTCTTGAACATTTTACAAGTTCAAAGACAAATACTGCTCGTGCTTGTGCAAAGCTGGTGGTAAAGGGCTCCATTTTATTATGTGCCCATGCAGTAGGAAGCCACACGGCAGCTTGTTGTACTCCCGGAGTACAAGGAGAACACAGAGTTCTACACTTCTCAAAGGGGACCTTGTGTGATGAGTGAGACATGGCCGGAGCAAGGTAATGCTTGGAGTTACAGGTATACACACCACATCTCACTATGTAGGTGTACGGACGGGTGATGCTCCTGTTGTACCCACTCCCACTCTAGTACTCTTGAAGCCAGTCTACCTACCTCAGCCTGCCACACATTTCATCTCACTCTTTGCCAGCAGATAGGTGTGGTGGTCAACCAACAACGTTAACTCTACGCAACCCAAACTGCAATTGCCGGACACTAGGTGATCACTTAATTAGAAAGGCATTTTCATCTACATCTCTTTGTACGGTTGAACACATTAAAAGGCCAGACAGTTTAACATTAATTTAACTCACTAGTTCTTTACAGAAAGCCCAGCTAAAACTAGATCTATAAGAGGATAATTTAAATAATTAAAATTAGGTTATACACTACTGCATAAAACAGCTGCATTATATTTTTAAACACTCCTGCTCTCAAAAAGCCTCACAGTAATACGTGTTTCTTAAGCTGTCCATTTGTGCTCATTTATTTTTAAGCAAAGAGGGAGAGAAAGCAGCTGTCACTTTACAAAGTGTCCTGGAATTATTATACCAGAATCAACTTTCAGCAAGTAAACATAAGGCTGCCATATTCAGAGGTCTAAGGCACAGAACACAATTACTGCATCATATGACTACACACATCAATAAGATGGCACACGATTAGACAACAGTGGGGAATCCTAATGATCCCCGGTGAGGATTGTGATAGTGCAAGTCTCTCATTTTCTGCTCCATGATGTGGAGATGAAAAGTACACTGAAAAAAAAATACAAAACTAATTACAGTTCATTTCAAGTGCAGATCCTAACATCATTTTCCTGATAACAGGGTAACTTAACAAAGGACTAGACTACAACTATCAGTCTGAGGACAAGGAATATTGTTTTTAAATGTCTCACTTAAGATCACATTGACTTTTCCGCTTTCTTAGTCTAGCTTGATTTCCATTTTTAAAGCAACATGACAGAAACAAATAACAACAAAACATTCTCTCTTCATTCTAGAATGACTACTTTTGTTTTTCCTTTGAAAAAGAAGATTATTTTAAACCCCTGCCCAAAACATATCTCACTTCTACTAGGGCTCTGGAAACTTTATGGACAAATTATTTCTAACAGAAAAATACTACAAAGAACCAAATGGATGAAGAGAGAACATCTGGGGTATTCCAATACAGCAGCGATAGATTGAACAATGGTATATTTTGGGGTCAGCCTGGTCACAAACAGGAACGTAATTCCTGACTGCATGTTGGTTGATTTCTTTGACTGTCTCTTGCAAGTATTACAAAGTCCACGTACTATTCTGGCATTTTTCGTATGTTACTAAGTGTATGTGACACTTAGTAGCATACAAACACTGTATAATGTTAGAAGGACAAATAAGAGAGTCCTTACTAATTAACTTATAACACAAAACAAACTTATTATAGAAAAACTTGGCAGATTTTCGTCAGATCTCTGTTATCATTGTTCACAAACCATGTTATTTTGGGGGGTTCATGGCATGTCAGCTGTTCTCTTCCATTTTATTGTGCCAATATGGCATGTGTGGCCTCATTGGGGGGGCCCATATTATGCTGTATCCATTTATGCTACTGTTATTACTGGGTGCATCTACATGCACAATTAATTTGGCTGAATAAACTCCGGCACAGTTTGCACTGGAGTTTCTTGCTCCCAGGTGCTGCATTTACATGTGACCAAGACTGCAGCACATTTAGCCAAGTCATGGCAGCCCCAGCTGGCTGGGGGCCAAGGGTCAGCCTGCCAGCCTGGGGCTGCTTCGACCGGGCTCAACATGCTGTGGAAGAGCTGGCTGGGACACAAGGGTGCTCCAGTGCAGGACTAGCTAGCAGGCCTCTGCACTGAAGCACCCCATGCCCCAGCCAGCCACGTCAGCATCTACACATGTTGCAGTGCACTACATAACACCAAGGCAGGATACTACATGTGTTTACAAGTACTAACTTACGGCAGCATTTATTAGTTTACTGTGGCCAAATAGGGTCACGCATGTAGACACTGAGACTACTGCAGAGCTTATTAGGCAACTCTACAGTAAACATCTTGTGTAGATGCACCCACTGTATGGATTATGTTATATTGGCTGTGCATATCTTCATGGTTTTGTGGATATGGTTTAGCCAGTGAACTCAGGGAGTGGGTGGAACTGCTAATTATCCCTTTCCATTGTGTTCTAGGGTCAAGACAATTGCTACTCACAACAGCAGATAAAAGGAGCCTAGCAAGGCCGGAATATTCATATTTGGATCTCAGGCTTTTTGGCATTCACTGATCCCAGTTACAAGGACTGGTAGAGTCCACAGGAAGGCCAGTCTCTAGAACTCTGGCATGGACTCTCACGCAAGGCTAGAGGAAGCCAGATGAGCGGGTAAGAATCGGTACTTGTTCCGCTATCCTGCCCCCAAACCTATGGTCTGTTTTGTTTGCATAATTTTCATCCTATGTAATAAATCCTTTTGCTTTTTGCCTCCTTTATAGTTGCCTGTGGAAGGAGTGACTTCTGGGCAGATGATAGTCCAGGCTGATCCTCTCCACAGAAAGGGGGACCTATAATTTCTTCTATAACCCTAAAGTGGGGACCACTCAGAGTTGGCAGAGACCCCTCACTGCAGCTGCAGAGTCCAGCATAAGGGCAGAGAAACTGAGTTGATGATATAAAAGGCTATTTCAGGGTAACCGTGCTCTGTTCCTCGGGCCAAGTCGCAGTGCACATGGCTGTGACAATATTATATCCGGAATATATTGTAATTTGATGATCAATCATCATATTCTTCACCACTCCTGACTTTCTTTCATCTCACGCTCCACAATGACAGAGAGTACTTCCCTCTCTTACCCTGTATAGTTAAGTCAGGGGTCCACCTAGCACAATTGACACTTTAACATGTGCTCCAGGGATAGGAGGGGGCAGCTCTGAGAGCTGCTCTAACTAAAGCACTGCAGTGACTCATGTATCAGCTTTCCTGCACTTAAAAAAGGTGGCAGGGGTGTTTGGAGTAAAACTTGTTCGATTAGCTTTAGTTCAAGCTCCCATTTTTAAGTGTAGGGACACTGATACACAAGATGCGGGAAACTGCTGGAACGTGGTAATTAGCACACTCCAGCAGACTGGATTGATTAATTAATTACAGACTTGAGTAATTACAGTTTGTCAGAGCAGTCCCCCCACTCATGTATAGGCACTCAAAGTGATTTATGTAATGGCATAAGAATACTATTCACTATGCCTTTCCCTTGAGTCCTTTTCCTCCATATTAATTGGAGGAACAGAAGAACAAAGGCCGGCATTCTGGCTAAAACAAACACCACCAGCATTGGAGCCATATTCGTATGGCACCAGCTCTGTTGCACAGGACATGTCAGATGGATGCCTGACAACTGGGTTCCAAAACAGGTCCCGTACGCTCAACTCACTGATGGTCGCTGCTGCAAAGGCGGACAAAAGAAGAGATTCAAGGACACATCAAAGGCCAATCTCTTCAGAGATTGCAATATTAAAATCAATACCAGAGAGACTCAAACACTGAATCCTCCCCACTGGTACCATAATGAATGACAAGATGGACATCAATCCTTTTGAGCAAACTCACCTCAATATGGAGGCAGATAGATGAGAAAGACCAAAGGGAAGAGCTGTGACCCAGCATCACCAGGATATATTTTTTCCTCTGGAACTATCTGCCAAGTCTGCAGTCGAACATGTGGATCTTGGACTGGCCTTCTCAGTCATCTATGGACTCACCAATGCTTTCCCTATTTACTGGAAGACTGTCACCCTCATATCTAGAGACTGGTGACAACAACTTTAAAACATCATTTTCTTTGCTTTTTTTTTTTGACAGGAGATATGCATTAAGCAGGATGGTTTCAACATAAGAGCTCCATTTAAAGCTAGTCCAATATTCTTTCATTAACTTCACACCTCCTGCGCTTGTAAGCTTCATTATCTCATTAATTGCCACCTCACTACTAAGATCTTATCCTTTCCTTACTCTTTGAAATAGACAATTGAATAGAAGTTGGTACCTTCTGATTGCTCCTCATTGGCAGGGGGTTTCTGAGTTAGTCTGACACATATTCCGTGCTGCCTAAACTTTATGGATCAGATCCAGCTGTAAGGATACTTGCATCTGGGGTGCAAACCATTCTTTAAGATGACTAATTGGCCTTTTCTGCAGTGGGCCAGCAAGGGGGAAAGGGATGAGACTCTTCAGCCAACTGCACACTGCTGGAATTGCATACACGGGCATAAGCATTTTCCCTCTCCTTGCCTTCATCTACTAGTAAATGCATCTGGCTGGACAAAAGAAGCTGACCCTAAATTTACCAAGTATTTATACTAAACTCATGAATGTGACACCTGATTAACTAAAATAAGCTATGTGCTGAAAGCAATTTGTTTTGGCAACCATCACGGAGGGCACCAATGCATCAAGTCCAAAAAGATATGTGAAAACTTCTTTTTAATTTGGGGGAAGCTTTAAAAAAATCAAAGTGCAAACATTTATTTATTTAGATATTTACAAATAATAATAAAAGAGCAATCGTCCAATGTGCTGGGTGATCCCTGACAATCCAGAAACACCCCTGTCAAGATGACGTACAGTACTGCAGGAGCAAAGAGTGTAACATTAATTTCTGTCCCACCCCCATATTATTTTTCAGTAAATGCAGTCAGAAAAAAATCATTTCAAAGGATTTTTGTTTCCCCTCACCACTAACTGACGAAAACTGCCAAAGCCACATTTATAGAGAGCAGTAATCATTAAACAAAACCCATTTGCAGGAGAGCAAAAGGCATTTCCAGTACTAATATGTGATTTAAAAAATAGAAGACACTTCAGAGTGCTTAAACTGCAGACAAAACCCTGTTTAATTTCAAAGGTGCCAGGGTTACTAATGCATCAGTACTTCAAAGACGGAAAAATAAATTGCTTTTTTAAAAACATTGGCAGCTCCATCCAACAGTATGGGAGATGCATAAGGTTTACCAAATATGAAATTTCATCTGGACAGCTTGTTTAAAAGTTTCCTTAATTTGCATGAGTGAGCATAGCAGAAAGGCATAACTTATCATCAACCACAGCTCTGCTTTGAAAATTGCTATTCAGTTGTGAAACTCAGACAATGAACCCAGGAGGCCAACTTTCCCTGTTCTGTCCCTTAGTACTGGAAAAATAAAGTGTTGTTTACATAGCTGAAGGGCTTTGCTTTATTATAAAGCACAACTTGAGAGTAATTTATTTAATATCGTTATTTAGCATGTGAATGAAGAGAAAAAAAGCAGATATGTGCCCTAGGGTTCAGGGCCTCACTAGTAACATTTTTGCACTAGTGACATAACCAAAAAACTTTATACATGCTGCAGCCAAAACAGGGTTGTATTTAAAAACAATCTATATGCACCAACCTAAAATACGATGAACACATCAGCCTGCCAGTGGTTGCTCATGAGAACAACCAAATTGCCACTAAATCCCTTTTCTCTATCCATGTCCACATACAGAGCCCTTTTCGAAATCTGCAGTTCTGATCTCAAACTGATAAGCAACAGATACTTTGCCATACTGACATCTTTACTCCCCCAAGAAACTAATTCCAGAAGATTCACTAGTAAGAAGTCAAAAGTTACCATTTTTCATATTGAAAATCCTACTGTGTTACTCATTACTTAGAAAATTAAATGCTGCATCTAAGATACTATGGTATGGTAATCTGGTTTACTAATGACATCACTGTGCCAGCACATATGGGATCTCAGTAATACATCCAAATACTGTAAGAACATTTGAGAAAGCCAAGATGTTTGGGAGAGAAAAGGAGGGTTGCAGACACCAAAGTCCATATCCAAGAGACCTGTCCTTGGGCTCTGGCACTAAAACAAGAACGGAATAGGCCAACCAGAAAGAGGCTTTCTGAAAGGGGAACGTATGTGAGCAGAAGATGAAAAGATGGTAAGTCTATTGGAACTGTGTTGGCTCTGCTAGAAAAGTCTGGAGAAAAACCATGCTACCCTGGCACATATAGTTTAAATGAATGAATACAGAAGATTTTGTGGGGGCTAAAGGAGCAGAAGTGTTTGTCTGGCTGAGAGACACTGATTTTTCACAACAGTACCAAAATACTGGCATATAGCAAAGGCCATTCTTTGGTAAAGAGAGCTAAAACAAAGACCACTTAGTTATGCATTTATGTCAGCCTGCTCACAGAGAAATGAGCTGCAAGCTAGAGTCCCTGAAGGAAAACTACAGATACATCATGTTCAGAGCATCAAAGTTATTGATCCACTTACAGAACCTACTCCAGAGGGTGATATAAGGACCTAACAGTATTTAAGAACAAATATATAGATTAAAGCAAAAGAGATGTCAGCAGTCCAGAATAACTTTTTATTGAGTAAAATATTTTGTCTTTCTAAGGATCCACCTAAGTGGTGAGGGGATGGAGCCTCCACCTCCTCTCCCTGTCTTATTCTCCTGTTAAATTTTCACTGAACAGAGAATTTTTCAAAAGATCCAAATGTGGCCAGGATGTCTAGTTTTACACAGCTGCTTCAAAGGGGTTGTCCTGAGGCAGAGGACTCAGCAACTCACAGGATCAGTCACTCAGATTTTAAATCCTCAGTCCTACTCCCCCGCAGCAAGGTATCTGAGTTCTGCTAAAGACTATGTAATACTTTTTTGTGCTGGGGCCTCCCAAACATCTGAACAAGGAACTCTGCTCCAAATATACTAAATGAAGGTGACACTGCTGTTAGTTACATGAATCTACTAAAGTAGATCATTTTCATTAACAAGATAATTACCTAAATTACTTTATTTAAATCAGCCCTTATTATTTTGTCTGAATTAAAAGCATATGTGCACAACAAACCCCTGGTATAGGATAAATAGGAAACAACTGGGATTTTAGAAAGTGCTTTGTAATAACATAACACCTCTAGGAGGGTCATGTGACAGGAAGTCAAATATGCTACATATTCCATCAATAAAGCTGTGGGTACTTAGCAGAGTTTGGAAACATTCAGCAGAATAAAGCATTCAGCATAATGAGCAAATGAGATTATGGTAGGTCCACTGGTAAGGATTAATTATTTGTACATACATTGCAAGACAATTTTTTTAACCATAAATATAAAACACTGCATTACCGCAGTCCAATCCTGTCAAGTTTAAGATGGGCTGGTAGGAATTCTTTTGCATCTACTATGGTCTCAGTTGCATACAACCTGGGGAAAAAAACACCTATTGAAAAAAATCTTTAAAAAATCTTAGTGATCTCAGGTGGCTGCTTTAGTTTCATAGTTTCTAGGATCAGAAGGGACCGGAGCAGATCATCGAGTCCGACCCCCTGCCACAGCAGGAAAGAGTACTGGGGTCAAACAACCCCAGCAAGGTGTTCATCCAGCCTTCTCTTAAAGACCCCCAGGGTAGGAGCCTGCACCACTTCCCTTGGAAGTTGGTTCCAGATCCTAGCCGCCCTGACCATGAAGTAGCGCCTCCTGATATCTAGCTTAAATCTACCCTCTGCCAGCTTGTGACCGTTATTCCTGGTCACTCCTGGTAGTGCTTGGGGGAACAGGGACTTCCCCAGTGCCTGCTGGTCCCCTCTGACTAGTCTGTAACAGGCCACAGTTACTACTGTTCACGTGAGACCAAACTCTGCCTTCAGACATTTCCGGCCAACTTCCACTGAACTCAAAAGGCCCTTGCGTGCACCTACCTGATAGAGGCAACAATGGTCAAGGCTGAGTCCTAATTCAGACGTGTGTATCTCCTAACCCTCATGATTTTCATATTTGGTTTTCATTTCATCTATGAAAGTCGAGATTCTTGAAAGCTCCTGTCTACCATGGGTCAGGATGGGAATACATAAACCAGGGAAAGTGCCAACCATGAACACTTGGGGTTTGGCAATATTGTGTCTCCTTTGTTCTCTAGCCACAGCATGTGCTGCAAGAGCAATGGAAGTGTGCCACAAGATCCTCCTATCTGAAGAGCTAAATGCTCTCCTCCCCATCTGGCACACAGTTCCTACCCCAGCTACTCCAGCAGCACCTACAGCTGCTCTTTTGGGAACTGCTGCTGCCATCTTCCTCCAGCCTTCCCTGCCCCCAGGCAGCCCCTATGCCAGTCCCTCTACCTCCCATGCTCCCAGCAGCATACTGTGCTGCAAGCAGGCAGATGCACTGGTTGAGCCATACTCTGCAGCCTGGCTTGCCCCTCCACTTTTCCCACATTGCCAGAACTGGCAGAAGGGGCCCTGGGGCTGGTCACCAGCATGTGAGAACCTGCAAGAGCAGCCTGAGTAGCAGAAGCTGCCTCCACTCCCTGAAGTACAGACTGAGATTGGGAGGGGGCAGACGGTGGAAAGAGCAAGGCACAGCAAGGTGAGGCCCTGCCTTGGCCACGTTTATTAAGTGCCACCAACTAGATCAGTCTCTCTCAACATTTTAGCCTCAAAGCACCCTAGAGATGTTTTCTGAATTTAGATCCAGCTCAGTGATTTTCAACTGGGGTCAGAAAACCCGAGGCTGAATCGATTCAGTCTTTGCAGGTAAGATGCACAGATGAAATTGAAACAGAAGTGAATAAGACATTTATCTTTGATTCAGGAAATGCAGCCACATGCCTGCAGTGGCTCAGGCCAGAAGTCTGGCTCAGCCCAGGGCTGGAAAGCATGCTGGGGGACTGTGATTTAACTTGAACCAGGAAGGGGTCTGGGACAGAAGTTGCATAAGCTGGTTTGACCCACATCACTTAAGTCTGATACTACATTCAACCAGGTTTATCTTAAATTGGTTCCAGCCATTTTGAAACTCGTTTATGTATACTGAGTTTCTGTTCTGTTCAACTGCGGTATTGTGAAATTCAGAAAAATTATGGAGTTTCTTAACAGTACACACACACACACACACACACACACACACACACCCCTTTTCACATGGAAGAGTGAAGTTTGATGCCACTTTTAATCCAGAAAAAGGTATGCCCCGGGTATCAAAAGTTTGGGAAACACTATCCTAGAAAGAATGCCGGATCCACTAGAGACTGAAATGACCAAAGCCTGACAGATTACTAGGCATTTATAACATTCTCTAACAGTAACAATTAGCCCAAAGGTGGAGTTGAAAGTGAAAGAAAACAAGGAAGTTTGCTTGCTTGCAGAACTCCAGCCAGGACTGACCTCACCCAGATGTCACACACATGGAGAGCGTGCAGTAGTAATTAGTAATGCAAAGCCAGTGCACATTGTGACAAACCAGAGAGAAAATGCAATCCAAATGTAGCAAACAGGCAATGAAGATATTTGATGGCTTTAGCACTTCAGCCACATGTGGTTTCTAACAGAAATGACAGCTCATGCAGGCTGGCAGCCTCTCCCAACCTTTGAGAACTCTTCATGACACTCCTTTTAAACTAGAGGCACACAGGGCTTGAAACAAACCCCACAACAATTACCATGCAAGTATGCCTCCATCTCTTCCTCCAGGGATTACCTAAGTCACACAGCAAACAACAGTTTTCACATTTCTCACACTCCTTATTCTAATAAGATATGGGCATTTTGTTGAAAGTTAGGCTTATTTTTCAGCCAGAACTACTGTGGCTTTCCCAAAACCCATCAGGCATATCTTATGGTTTGCTGTGGTACAATTTACCACGGTGAGTATCTGTTTCTTTGTTACTTTATCTCATCCTTTTTAAACAAAGGCACCTAATATGTCCATAATTTGGGATTTGGGGATTTTTTTTAAAACATGAAGTTATATAAATTGTTCTTAGTGGAGATAATTTAACAGGGCAAGCAACATATGACTGTGAAACATCTGACTATCAGATGTTTCTGACTGTGAAAGAAACATCTGACTAAATAGAAACACTGTGCTTAGCCATAAGATGCACTGATGTTTTTAAATTGAAATTATAATTTCTGAGGTTAGTGTTCATGGTGACAATCTTCAGCTCTAACAACAAGAAAGCTTAATGTAAGTAAAAGTAATTTCTATCACTATTTTATATAGAAAAAACCCCCTGAAGATTATCACCAACACCATGTTCAGCAAGGAGGGGCAGTATAACTATATGAAAATGCCACCACAGCACTGAGATGTGTTTCTGAACTGTGAACCTAGGTATAAGTCTCCTCTTGTTAAGAAGGGGCAATCTTCCAACTGGTATCAGGGGGAGAGAAGAGAGACATGTGATCTAATTCTGTGGCACCAGTCTATAGATCCTAATTAAACCAGCAGACTTCTAATGCTCCTGGAAGGAAAGGGGCCAGGAAAAAGAAGCCTCTAAGAGGATTCTTAAGGAGAGATTCCCTTACTGCATGCTGTCAAGGGCCATGGCTTTTAAACCCAGAGGAACAGACCTCAGGGCCTGCCCCCTCTTCCATTAGACTTCTAGGCATCTATGAAATTTGTGAAGGATCCACAGGAAATCACAATTATTTACACAGAGGCCCCATGCTTCCCTATGGGCTCTGCCCCTGTCTGATCCCCTGGCTTCCCGACTGTGAGATTCAGGGTTGCCCTGCTCTATCAAGGGGGGTCCTCAGAGCTGCAGCTGCCATCAATGTGTATGGTTGGGCAGCAAGATGCAGACTAGTTCATAGTAACAATAATGTGCCTTCGGCCCCATCTACATGTTATACTTAAGGTGTTATTAACCAGTTAATTGTGCCTTAAGTCAGTGGTTTTCAAATGTCTTGAGCTAAGCCCACCTTATAAGTTACAGTTTTGTTTGTGCCCCACCCACCCAAACTCAGACAAAAAAGACATGCAAAATATGCTTTCATATATTTAACAGAGATCAACACTAGGGATGCACCAATAAAGATTTTGGGGGCCAATACTGATAGCCAATTTTTAAGGAG
>NW_017729034.1:40517172-40517807 GCF_001723915.1 Gavialis gangeticus | reverse complement strand
GGGGCTGGGGCAGAGGCTGGGGCAGGCACTGCCCAGCCAGGGCGGGGTGCAGGACAGAGCTGCGGCTCATTTGGGAGCCACAGGGAGGGGTGGCAGCTCCCACCACTGCATGCACTCCAGGAGGCATGGGGGTGGGTGGGCATGTGCCCCTGGATTTGTGGGGAGTAGGCTGCTGTGGGCTGGGGCTGCACTGGACTCTTCCCAGCAGGGGTTGGCCCAGGTTGTGCTTGGGGTGGATGGTGGCAGCACTGGGAGGGGTGTTATGGGGGGCTGCAGCCACCCCAAAATTTGCTGGGGCCCCCCCCACTGCTGCCGCTGCCTACCCCAAGTACAGCCCCAGCCCAAGCCTCCCCCCTCACATGCACTGGGAAGAACCTGGCACAGCCCCATCCCCAGGCTGCAGCTGCAGGCCACCCTGCCCACACCCCATGTAGATCTGGGGGCACATGCCCCCCCATGCCTTCCCGGGGTGCACGCAGTGGTAAGAGCCTTCCGCAAATCCGCATGCCCCCTGGACAAGCCATAGATCCACCCTGCACCCCACCCCAGCTGAGCAGCTCCTGCCCCAGCCCCACTCCCTCCTTTATGTCAGGGCCCTTGATCTGCCCCCACATACCTCTTCCCTCTCCTTCCAT
>NW_017729034.1:40502636-40512172 GCF_001723915.1 Gavialis gangeticus | reverse complement strand
ACATGCCCCCCCATGCCTTCCCGGGGTGCACGCAGTGGTAAGAGCCTTCCGCAAATCCGCATGCCCCCTGGACAAGCCATAGATCCACCCTGCACCCCACCCCAGCTGAGCAGCTCCTGCCCCAGCCCCACTCCCTCCTTTATGTCAGGGCCCTTGATCTGCCCCCACATACCTCTTCCCTCTCCTTCCATCACAACAGACTTACCAGCTGCATGCAGCTCTCCAAGCTGCCAGACTGTGCTCCTCGCTGCCTATGTGCTGTACTGCAGCTGCACATATGCATGGAGATTTATCGGCCAAATTATTGGCTGCATCAGGCCGATTTCCAATACAGTCAATTTTCTTTATATCAGTACCAATCCAATATTGGACCGATGTACTGGTGCACATCTGATTAACACAACTTAAATTACCTACACCTGTAAGTTTCAGATTCATAGACTGGAACTGATATTCACAGTGTACTTACCAGCAGAATAAGATGCACTACACAAAAGCTTGTTGTAATTTTTTTGTGTTCTAAGAGTAGATATGATTGGTGTACTAAACTAGAAGGCGGGAAATGTAGTTGTTGGTATGGATATGATTGCTGCCTTAATTAAATACATTGCAACACTGTGAAATCAGTTGCAAAAGGTTCACTCATACTATTTCAATGTGTGATGTTGTCAAATACCACGTTCTTGTTATATAATAATTTTAAAAAGTGGGGCTTTGCACATGGCACCCCACCCAACATTCCTTCATGCCCCACCAGGGAGGTGCGCCCTACAGTTTGAAAACTGCTGCCTTAAGTGGTCATCTGGCTAAATGTTCAATCAATTAATGACATGATAAAAAGAGGTATAAGCAACAAGGTTGTTCTACAAAATATATGGAATAACTTTGTAGCTGCTTCCTATCATACCATCAATTGAATGTCTGATGAGGGGCCTCTGCAGCTGAGAGCCCCATTGACTGATTGACAGGGCTTCCAGCCTTGAAGGATCCCATGTACCCCTGCAGCTAAGAGACTGTAGCTGCTGTGATCCCCCAGCAGTGGAAGAAAACACACAGTACTCAGCTGAGGGAGCTTCCAGCTGCAGGAGCTTTCCTCTGGTCAGTGCAGGGGAGTCCAGGATCAGACTCCTAGCACTAGCAATAAAGTGTGATGGGATGCACATATGGTAGGGCAGGAGGTGTGATTGTGTAGACTGCATATTAGATTCCATTGTGCCTTTACCTGCAGGTGTACAGGGGACCTATGTTATCTTCTCCAGGAATTCTTTGTGAAACTGGGAGAAGGGAGGGCAATGGTATCTCTCTCAGTTTACACACCACTCATTCTTGTCCAGGTCAACTCCCTCTCCCAATACAGAGCCCAAAACAGTGAAATGGGGTCTGAAGGGAACAGGGGGATGGTGTTGCAGAGATAACAGATCAGTATTTATGCAGAAAATATGGAATCAGTGCATGCAGCAACCCCTCCCCATATGTGCAAAGATGCAAGGGTGCTGGTGGAGGTAATCTGGACTGCAATTCAGCTCATTCCCCACATTAAGTCTGACACCCTTGTTATATAACCAGGGAAAACTCCCCAATTTCTTCCAGCCTAGATAGTTTCTTGGTCTAATTCACTACTTATGCAAGTAACGGCTCACAATTCCAGTGACTTCAACAGAATGCCAGCAGTTTAATTGAATTTGTGCAGTTTTGCTTTGTTCTTGGGTACAAAGAGGCTCCTATAACTTGATTATGCACAATATTTCATATACTTAATGGCACTGCTGTTTCTCTTTTTTAAATCCATGTTCTGCCTTTGTTTTGTTTTAAGAAAGTGGAAGCAACATTTGAAGATGTCCCCAAATGTGATCCATGTAGTAGACAAAGTTTCATATTCCAAAAGTTTATGGCATTACAAGGAAAATACCACATACATCAATTAAAAGCCCCTACCATCTCCAAATGGAATGTAATTGTACTGGAAAAAAAGGCACTCTCTGTATTATATGTTGCCAGAGAAAAATGTAGAAACATGAATTCAGACAGAGTAGGTATGTTTCAATTATGGGTAACTGTACTAGGTTATTTGAGGACATTTTGGTTGTTGATGTTTATCAAGCAAATATTTCCTAGTATTGCAGGTCAAATTTTGGAAGCCTTTAGCTAACTTTAGGAAAAGTCAAATGATAGTTCTATACTATCACACTGCTATACAGGGCAATAACACCATGTCAAAAGTGATAATACATTCACAGAGTGGGAGGGGAGCCGAGAAGGGATCAGCATTGAAGTCCACAGAAGTGCTTTAGTATGAATCTGATAAAGACTGTACAGAAATGTCCCTTACAACACAAGTTGTCAGATAATATGAACAGCTAAAATAAGTTACTCATTTAAGCAAAAAAAATCACTATTATTGTAGCCAATCCTGCATGTTAAGAGGCTAAAGATTTTCCAGTGCTCTACTTTGATTCTGTTGAAGTGAGAAGCTACTTCAACATATTTTTTTCCATTGTCCATTTGCTTTTTGAAAAGATGAAGATTTAAAAGCATATCTAGCTGCCTGTTTCTACACAGGAGTACTTAACTACTTGTCATCTGAGACTGAGCATGCCAAATAGTGCTGAGCCCCTTCTACTTTTCACTCCTCCAAAAGGATTAAGTTTGGAGATTAGTTGCAGCATCTCTCTACTACAGACACCCACATACAAAATAACTACAGCACTAGAAAATTCAGCCTTTACATATAAGTTTTGCACTTTCTTCTAAGAAGTAGTGCTGTAGTAACAGCAGATCTCAGATGGTGCAGGGTATAGTAGCTGCCTGAGAGCTAGTTCCTCATTTGTTTAGAGGAAGGCCACGAGTCAGGGCTGGGAGAATCAAGGTCATACAAGAGAAGGTCATTATTTTGAAGGGTACGAAACACTCCAGCATGTCACAAGCTGACCCAAAGTGGGATGTATGCCATGAAAGCAGCTTGAAGGATAACTCTGCTGACTTAATTTAGGGCAAATATCTTGGGAGATATTTTAGCTCATAGGGGAAGGAGCCACTTCAAGTTATAATTAACATAAAATCCAAAAGCATAAAGTCAAAATGAAAAGTTTGAATCATTTCCCAAAGCAAATTTCTTTGAAATTGATACATTCCCACGAAAATTTGACCATCCTTTTCCAGGGGAGAAGTGTTTCCTCAGAAAAGTACTGGTGCACTCTAGTTGGTTGAATACCGGAAGCCATACTTGCCAAGAGTCTGCAATCAACCCATAGGTTTCCTCTCCGTGGGCCTGTGCCTGTGTTCCCTCTCCAATATTTTGTCTTGTCTATTTAAGTTATATCTTTGAAGTAAAGACCATCTCTCACTGTGCATTAGTGCAGAGCCTAAGAAAAAGGGGCCCTGTCACAAGCTTAAGATCACTAGGTACAACCATAATATAATTACCAGGAATGTAGGGATATAATTAAAAGGAATGTAAAGAAAAAAACTAACATGTCTGTACAATTTCATCAGTTTCCTCCTGACCTGTCCAGTACATTGTACATTAATATCCAGGAAGTTGCATGGTCTCAAAGATGAAATATTTCTAATTTCTTAATCAACTTATTTTCCCAATTTCTTCCTGGTGGACCTTTTTTAATAATGTGATTCTCACAGGGAAAACAATTTTAACAACTCCAAATATTTGTTTGATGGATTACCTAATATAAGCTTATGAACTAGTCAGAGAAATGAATGGTGTTGGCTGAAATGCTGTAAAATAAATAAAACTGCAGTCATGAGCTCTGCTTTCTTCTGTCTGTTTATTTTAAAATACCTCGATCAGCATCAGAGACTCTCTGAGATCTTCCATATGCTTTGTAAACCTATTTATATAATTATTCCTTCCCCAATCCTGCAAAATTCACTTGTCTTGGGCTAATATTTTAAGCAAAACATGTGGTCTTTTCTTAAACAAGAAACATTCACCTTGAAGTGAGAAACCTGAGATCTATGCCTCTCATCACTTTTCCTGTTTTCTTAGCTTTTAAGCAAAATACTTCAATTTTTTGAATGATGATTTTAATTAGGTCACTTGAAATACTTCAGAACTGAAGGAATATACAGATTTACAGGTAAAAGAGAAACAGTGAGAAGGGGCCAAATTCTGTTCATCGTATATCAGTCAGTTAAAGGACCTAAAATACTGTGTTTCTACTTTAGATAATACCTCCAGACAGCCATGGTATTCACAGGGCCAAGTGCTCCGGCAGAGTCTCCCAGAGTTCTCTGGCTTCCATAAGGAATCACATGGCTCATTAGAAGAAAATCCATCTTGTTCTATGAAGGCCTCCACTGGGGAGGATAGGGACCCAAAGTACAACTTCCACATGACTCTCTGCCACACCGGACATGGGTTTTTTTAACTGATTTGAAACAAAGCATTTTGGATCAGGTTTGTTTGTTTTTTTTTAAATGAAATACTGCAATTGGAGTTGGGACAATCAGAAATTAAGAAATCATTCTAGTTTCCCCAAGAACAACATTTTCATTAAAAAATATTGATTTTGTTGAAAATGATTTTAAATGAAAATCCCTCAGCAGCACTACTAACAACAAACTATAGCAGCACCAGAATTGAAATGCCATCCCTTCCCTATTCCATTTGTTTTGATGAAGGCTGATTTCAAAGTCTAATTGGGCTAATTCAAATGCTTCCTTCATTATTAAGTACAGACAGTTATTTCAAATAAAGAAATGAAATGGAAAGTGCTATTAATACAACGTCCACGCTGCAAGTAAATATCACAGGCAAAATGCAAACAGAAAAAAAGTGTATCAAATAAGAAATGCATTATAATTCTGTTTATGGAGATCTGACAGAGTTATTCAAAAGCTGAGAGTCAGATCCCAGAAATATTTATACATGCTCTTCAATTTAAAAACATGAGTAGTTCCATTGATTCAATGGGGCTAGAAATTCACCCAGCCATTGTAAATGCTATTTTTCTAACAGTAATAGTAGAGCTAAGTCTTGCATTCTGGTACTGAGGAGAAGAGTCCCCATTGAATCTTTGGGATTTTTCACATGAACGAAACGCAGGTGCTTGAGTGAAAATTTGCAAAATGCCATCTCCAATTCAGGTTCATTCTACATATGCTGAATTTTCTAATCCTGTTTTCCTGCTTACCTTCATTTGTACTTACAAAAGCTTTGCATTTATTCAGCAGGCCTCCCCTACTTTGGGCAGCTTTACAATAACTAGAATCACATCAATATCATAGCTGTAAATAAATGATTATTCACCTACCACAAAAGCATTCACTTCTGCACCGCTCCAAGTAACAATTAAAGGACCAAATAAGTATAAATATTCTTAGCTGTAAACCCCCCTTTTCCTATGTAGCTTGTGCAATGTGAACGCACTTAAGATGCTTTTCCTGATTTTGTGACTCTAAATGTCATTGCCTTAAATTCTTGTACTATTTTTGTTTGTGTATCGTGGTTACTAGTTATTTCTTCCAAGCTCTGTTGTAATCCACAAGGCCTTGCACGGTCAGCACTATCTGAGATTGCACAGTTGCCATCAGCAGACTTTTGAATGCAAGGTTTGTGTTAGTTAACCTGATGAACATGTCCTTCAGATGTCAGAACACTGTGCCAGTTTCCCCATCCTTGATTTCAGAAAAGCAAATTGAAAATGTTATTACTATCTACTTTCAACATGATAAAATAAAATCAAAGCCCCTGTCTCAAAAATGCAAAGCGTTCAGCGAAACTTAGATTTTCTTCTTCTCTTCCCTATCATCTTCAAAGTTTTATCAGAACATTTTGTCTTTTAATATTTATGTCACTATTTGCTTGGATTCATTAAGCTGTTCTCCCTAGAATGATAGGGAGTGAAGTCCTTTGAGAGATATGTAGCCATAGTACAGCATAATCCAGCATGCAGTAACTTCGGGCTCCACTGTATTAGTCCTTCTTTCCAAGAGAGAACTCTTCCAAGGCACCTCTGTTAGACACAAGTCCAAATCACAAAGATCTCATCTGGAGCTCAGCTTTCCTAAGTTCAGAGGTGATTAGATTTCAGTTTTTGGTTTAGCCTTTTAGAGAAAGAAATGGGTCATGACACTTGTTTCTGATCCACATCCCAAATCAGAAAAAAAACTTTTTAAAGATTTAGATCCCAACTAACAATGTGGCTTGATTCAAACCAGCTGCTATTGTGCCAACACAGGTCAAGAAAGTAGAAAGTAGTTTGGATGTTAATTAATCAGTCAGGCAATCAATCGATCTCCAACCAAAACCAAGACTGGATTACATTTGGAATTTATATAGAGTTTGATCATCTGATTTTCTATCTGTGGGTATTAATTTCTGTGGACTTTACATTTCCTTCTTTTAGTTTGGATGGGGACAGAAAAAACTATAATGCCATGAAATTATCCCTGAAGCATGTCTAGTTAAAAGATGTCTTCAGAAATCTTCAAACAAGCGTTCAAACCTCCAAACCGTTTGTTTTTTGCCAACTGTCCACTTGTTTCCAAAACTGACAGATTTATGTGGGAGCATTTGAATCTATACATCAATTTCTTATTGCAGCTGAGTGAGCCAGGAGATTTAAAAACAAAACAAGGAGCTTAGGCATAAACACACAATTTACAAAGTAAAGTGAAAATGAACAGATGGAAATTATTCTTCATATATACATTCCCTGCTATGTTGGTGACAAGTGACAGTATTGCACAGCACTTTATTTATTAAACACGAACAGTGGCCTACATACTCTTGCATCTTCTGAGAGATTTATAAAACTTGCTTAATGGATTCCTGCATTTTGTAATTTGCCAAGAAACTAGAAAACCAGAACAGGCAATTTAATTACTGCTGTTCTGGGAGTCTGGCAGTCCACTGAGGGGAAGCATGTACTGGGTGCCAAGCAGCTGTGCCCCCTGTTATTGGAATAGGATCTCGAGACAAGGCATGAGGATGGTGCTCAGGAGAGCGACACACCAAGGAGGGTGGAGGGGGAGGCAGGAGGGGATAAAAGAGATGCTGGGATCTGAAGCAGTCATGACAGATGCAGTACCCTATGTTAAGACTCAAACTTAGAATTTATAGATATAATGTTTTAAGCATTCAGAGGTTTCAGGACAAACAAAAGGTTTCACTTCTTCCTGTTCTCTGCCCACTACTCTTCCCTTCTCCCCAAACCAACTCCAAAATAGCTTTTCCTCAAGCCTAACACACACTTGCCAAGTCTGAAGACAGGAAGTCTCATCTTGACCTACCTCACACGACAGAACAAAGCTCCCCTCCAGTACAGCATCCATACTAATTTGATTTAACCTTGGGTGCTCATTTGAAAACCTGAGAAATTTACAAAGAAGTCTTTTGAAACAAGTAATATTGCATGTGTCTTTCAGTAGAGTCCCACAGGATCTGAAACTGATGTTGTAAAAAGTCTATATCTTTAAAAAAAACACAATAAATTATAACAGGTATAAAAATGAACAACTATAGGATTCTTGTTGTTCCTCAGTGCCAGTTGAACAGTCCATTTTAACCCATCCATTTTACGTCACATACTCAACTTCAAAATTTGCCCACTAAAGGTTGCAAAAAGATGCAAAGTTGGCAAAGGTCAAAACGACAAATTATTTGCTTCTTGGTGCCCCTCTCAATTAGCCAAGTTGCAATGTGATTTTGTGATTAATATACTGCAGTGGGAGTAATTAAGACTGTATTGTGTGCTGTCAATATTTTAATACGAGTTCCCAAAATAATCTGAGTCCCTGTCTGCCATAAACTTGAAGGGCTTGATGTATTCACAGGAAAGGACATTTTTGTCTCCCCATTTCTCTTAATTAAAAAACTCAACACCATATGGCAAATGTCTCTTCAGTAACAGTACTTGATAGATACATTCATGCTTTCCTCCTGAAAACTTACCGAGCACACGTTGCTAGCATAGTTCAGTTCTCAGTATCTGAAATGGAGAAAACTGAAGATGTTGCATAAAGGTTGGGCAGTATCCTCCAGCTGGAATTTTTTAAAGAAAATTTCTACCTACACATAGCTGCAGGTCTCAGGGCAATTCTCAGGGGCAAAAAAAGAAAAGCCCAGCTGCTAGGTTCTTCACTAACGAGCCTAGGCCTATGTTCTCTCATAGGATGGTCTAACAGGAAAGAAGCACCTCTCTTGGAAGCAGAGCAAATCTTCCCAGTCCTCTTAAGTCCGGGATGGAAATTTAACAAGGGGTTCCCAGTAGCCCCATTCACCATATCAAAGGGGTAGAGTATGGAGTAGCTATGCTTCTAACAGCCCAGCAAACACATGCAAGCAGGAGCAGATACAGTGCCAGGGGTCCTCAACCTTGACTGGCCAAAAAGTAACAACAGTGAGCAACTAATACACAGCAAAAAATATCATACTTTGCTCTCTGTCACCTCAGTTTTAACTTTTTAATGTCCCAAGGCTGTAAACAATGTCAAAGGGTCCTGCAGCCCATGTTATCCACAAGCCCTTGGTTGGGGACCAGTGGTACAACAGATACTACATCCTTTAAAAGGGGGCTTTGATGCTTGACTGCAGATTGCCATCCCATGCCTCATTTATGCCTTGCTAGGCATGAGATGATGGCTCTCTACAGCTTAAATGTTTGGACAGTGCTTGCCCTTGACACAAGTGAAATATTTTTAATTTTCTCCTTGCTCTTTTCATACTTTCCATAAGCACGCTTTCACACTTTCCATATTCAGGCCCTGAATTTGTTATGGTGCTGTGACTACACATGAGACTATAGGGTGATAGTCAAGCAGCACAAGCAGGAAATGTACAACATAACTCACACTGTCACTATAAAGACTATCAGTCCATGAAGCTGAAGATTAAGGAAAATTATCCAAAATATAAATAATTATGTAGTGCAGTATCTTCTTTTAGTAGAGCCATAATCAAAAACAAAATATATATGTGGCAATTTTCTGCTGCATGGAGAAAGGAATGTTTATTTAACAACAATATTACCTATTTATTCATCTATTTTAGG
This sequence comes from Gavialis gangeticus, assembly GCF_001723915.1. Classification (NCBI taxonomy): domain Eukaryota; kingdom Metazoa; phylum Chordata; order Crocodylia; family Gavialidae; genus Gavialis; species Gavialis gangeticus. The sequence continues at coordinate 40,503,161 of NW_017729034.1, read as the reverse complement.
TACTTATACCGTATCCAAGTGCATCACAGTCTTTTAATATGTTTATTGTCATAACAACAATCAGGAAGTACTGCTCTATTCCATACAGATGGAGGCCTGTATAAAGAACACAGAATAGTGGGTATAAAAGACAAAGATTAGTAGGATTGGATGGGACCTCAGGAGGTTATTTAGCGCAATACTCTACTCAAGACAGGATCATCCCTAACTAAACTATCACAATCAAGTGCCTGTCTAACCTGCTCTTAAAAATGTCCAAGGAAGGAGATTCCACAAGCTCTCTGGGTAGCCTGCTCCAAATCTTAACCACCCTTATAGTAAAAAAAGTTCTTTCTAATCCCCAGACTAAATTATTTCCCTTGCAGAAATTCAAGTCCATTGCTCCTTGAGTATTTAATGTCCCCTGTAGCCACAGAGAATAATCTATCTTGATCTTTCAATTGACCATCCTTCAGGTATTTGTAGAATGTTATCAACCCCCCCCCCCCTCAATCTTCTCTTTTTCAGACTGCCATAAACAACCCC
>NW_017729034.1:40497051-40502525 GCF_001723915.1 Gavialis gangeticus | reverse complement strand
TCAACCCCCCCCCCCCTCAATCTTCTCTTTTTCAGACTGCCATAAACAACCCCACTTCTGTCAGCCTGGCCTCATAAGTTACATTTCCCAAGTCTCTAATCATTTCTATTGCTCTCTTCTAATTTGTCCACATCCTTCTTGAAGTGTGGGATCCAAAACTGGACATAGTACTTCAGGTGAAGCCTAACCCCTGTTGAATAGAGCAGAACCACATCCCTTGATTTGCAAGGGATGCTCCTATAATACAGTATGCACTGTATTTTAAAAGATTTTTTTGCAAAAAAATCCCACACTGTTGGCTCATTTCTGGCTTATGGTCCACTATGACCCTTAGGTTCTTTCCTGCAGTACTGCATCCTAGACAGTCCATAATTGTAAACAGTAGTTTCACAGTCCCCACAAGTTCACCATAACTGTTTACCTCTTATCCATAAATGTACCACTTCCACACCCATTGAATCTCTATGGACCCTCTTGTAGCAGCACCCTTGCTGCAGAAAGTATTATGACTCTTTGGAGGAAAAGTCAGTTTTGCTGATGACAAAATTGTGTAGACATGACAATCTGTTTATATTAGATGAGTATTTATGTTTAAGCTGATAATAATAATCTAGCCCAACTTTATGAGCATCACATGAAGAAAGGACTCTTTGTGACAAGCAAATATAAAATATTTCATTTCCTTTGTTTGTTCAGCCTAGCACGGACTGTAACTGTGCACAGATATAGTCCAAAAGAGAACATGCTGTACACAAAGCAGTTCTTTTCAGAATGCAGTTGGAGTTGAAGCAACAGCATTACAGTTCCTGCAGTTTTCTGAGTTATAATCCTGGAATACCCTGATGTTAACAGAATTAGGTCAAATTTATCTTGAAATCGGATCAGAATCAGGCCCAGATTTGCCACAGAATTAATATTTAATCTCTGTTTTATCCTTTTGTCAACCCAAACATTTTTTCCCTAAAAATCAAGAAGAAAAAACATTAATGGAAAATGGATGCAATTTGTTGCAATAATTAGTTACATCATAACCAAGACAGACTGAACCAGTGGTATCTATTCAGTCAAAATCTTATCTTGGGGAAGGGTGGGTGTGAGGGTGTGTGTGGTCGTGTGTGGGTGAACGTGTGCGTGTGCCCACATGTGAAGTTCTCTACTGAACAGTTCAGTAGAGGGCTGTGCAAAGCTTCGGTCCCTGATTTGATTCAGCAGAGATTCAGCCCGATTCGGTGGCCAAATCTCTGAATCGAAATCAAATCAGGAGACCCTTTAATCTCTCTGAATCAAATTGGAACCCTCCGAATCCATCAGGAGAGATTCAGAAAGATTCAGCAATTCAGAAATACACGCAGTTTTAGATGTTTTTCTACATACCTCAAGGTTCTCAGGTGGCTCATGAATGCTGCGATGCTGGGGCTCACGGAGTGTCCCACAGGAGAATAGGGTGCTCCCCAGCACACTCGGCAGCAGACCCAGAAGTGGACCAGAAGCACTTCTGGTCCACTGCTGGGTCTGCCAAGGAGCACACTGGGGGGCACCCCTGCATCCTCCTGGCTCGGCAACTGGTGCTTCCTGGGTCTGGGAGGGTGCCCAGGGTCCCCTCATGTCCGATCATTGAGCTAGGGGCATGCAGGGGGGGCCTCCCAGTGTACTTGGCCCCTTCTCTATCTACTTCTGGTCCACTTCCGACTTTGCCACCAAGCACATGACGTGTGCCCCCCACCCCGGCATGCTCCTGTGGGACGCTCCATTCACCCCAGCATTGCAGCATTCATGAGCCATGTCTGGTACCTTGAGGTATGTAGAAAAAACATTTAGAGCTGTGTCTATGGCCAAATTGTTTATTCTCCAAATCAGCATCGAATCGTTAGATTAAGATTTGGCTGAACTGAAATCAGGGACAGTGGTCCGAATCAATGAATTGAATCACTGTCCCTGATTCAGGCTGAATCTCAATTGAATATGGCCTGTTTTGCACACCTCTACTGTTCAGGTGGGTTTGAGGATGAAATTTTGCATCCAATGCAAGGCAGGGTATTTCACATTGACCAATAAAGTGATCAGTTCCAAGTTTTTCCTTTAATTCATTTCTCTTTAAAGATCCTTTACAGGAGCTTTCTTTTGACTCTATAATGAAGGTGGGTTATTTGTTTCCACAAAGGCAGCAAGATGAATCAATTACATTATTCATTTTGCATGAGACTGATTATTGATCCATGCTGAGTTATTGTTGAATTATTTATTAAAAAGGTTATTAGAAATGGCAAACTGTCACTAGACCTTGTTGTTTTTCTAGCCCATGCATGTGTTCTGCGAAAAACAAGAAGTTACATTTAGCATTTAACACTTAAGAGTTGTACTTAGGTAGGAAAATATGGAAAGGAAACAAATTAAGATGACTTTGTGGACATTTATTGTCAAGTTTTCTGCATTAAAAAAAATAAGGGCCTGTACATTTTAAGTCTAAAACATAAATCTACCTCATTACATTCTTGTGGATTAAAAAAAAAAAAATTTACAGTAATTAATTTTAACTAAATTTCCAAGGAACTGAGCAAATAAACCATAGCATAACTATGGCTGGGCGACTAGGGTATGAGCATTAAGGCATTGACTCTGGGGTAGGGGGTGCTGGAATGGAGGAAAGAGGGACAGAGTGAGTTGCCGGGCTCCGCACAGACTCATCGAGGAGTTACCCACTCTCAAGCATGGAGACCAGAGGCAACAGCCCCCTGGCAGCCTCACTCCCCATTCCCTCTGCTGTCCAGCCACCAGCTACTGTGTTAACCCTCTCCTGGCCACCACCCTTCTCACATGTATATCAGTGGCAGCTGTGCAAGGGTTAAACTGGGAACTGATGCAGCACTAGTGTGCAGCAGGGAAGTGAGGCTGAGGAGGGGACTCAGTCCCTGCTCCCCATGGTGACTGTCTCCAGTCTCTGGGTAAGCATATGCAGCACCAGTTAAGAATCTGCCAACTCCTCCACCCCACCCCATTCTGCCCAGGGTGCAGATATACTTAGCTGCATCTCTGCTCCCATATATCAGAGCCAGACTTCAAACCAACTTTGTCTGTAGGACCCTTCTGAAATTCTGGCTCTGAATGATAGTGAGGACTGTCAGATGCTGAGCATCTATGGAATACAGCCCTTGTCAAGCATCTCAGTGGAAGCTGATTGTTTAAGGAAGTCCATACCTAAATGCTGGTTCTGAGCACTTGAGAATCTGGCCCTTACTACCCAGAGGTAGACAGGAGCACCCTGCATCCTGCAGGATCTCTGACGATGTACATTCTGCTATGCTTTGTTGGAGTTCAATACAATGAACAGTCCAACACTTTAAAAAAATAACCTGGCAACACAAGGACTTAGATTGGAGGCTGATTCATGGGGCCTGATTCTCCACTGCCTTGTGCTTTGTGTACTATTATATTTTCTCACATACAGCACACCCTAAAATATAATGTGCCCCTTATTTTTGAAAAAGCAGAAAGTATTGTTTTTAGGGCTGTCAAATGTTTAAAAAAAAAATCAATTGCAATTAATTGTGAAATTAAAAAATTAGTTGTGATTAATTGCAATTTCAATTGCACAGTTAAACAATAATAGAATCCCATTTTTATAAATATTTTTGGATTTTTTTCTATATTTTTAAATAAATTGATGTCAATTATAACAGAATACAAACTGTACAGTACCACAGACCCCTGGCCCTGCCTGTGCCCCTCACTTCCAACCTGAAGCCCCCACCTCACCCCCCCATCCAGGCTGCTCTCCCTAACCCCAAAATCTGGCCCACGTGGAGCTCAGCTGGCATGGGGACCGTGGTGCTGCAGCCAGCGGGGACCTTGGTTGAGGGAGAGAGGGGCAGGAGGACAGGTCATGGCACTTATCCCAGGCAGCCTCAGCAGTGGTGGGCAGGTGGTGGCACTAGCTTGAAGATCTTGCTGGGTGCAAGGCAAAAGTGGCCCCTACCCCTCACCACTGCTGGGTCCCTCCTGCTGAAGCCACCTAGAGCCCACATCCGGGCTGCCCTGTGGCTCCTCTGTGCTGCCAGTGCTTCCCCACAGGGCGGCCCAGAGGCAATGGTGATGGCAGCAGAGAGGTGCTGTACTGAAGCCCAGGCATGGGCTCCAAAACCATGTGCATGATTAACGCATTAAAAAAAATGTGTTAATTGGTATTTACGTTAATCACACATTAACGCAAATTAATTGACAGCCCTAGTTTTTTTTCCTCAGAATTATGGCTGCAGAGAGCAAAGACAGAGCCTAACCTTCAGCTGACTCACTCATACTGCATACTACTTCTGACAATCTACAATCTAGTCCTATCTGACAATATGTGTTCATTTTAGTTAACTTAGAACACAAAGTTGTTTGTCTTATGAAGAAGCTAAACCTGTACAGACCATTGAGCAGTATTCATGGGATACAAGATCTTAACTATACACTAGATGATCATTCACTGCCAAGACAAGAACATAGTATTTGTACAAATCTGAGAAAGAAATGCTTTTTGTTTAGTAATAACAGATGTACTTCTTTGTCCCTGCTTTTTAAACAAAATGGGTAGTTTCCATTACCTGTTTATGTATTAAATCCCAGCTTATTCACTCATTTTCCAACTCTATATCTTGCTTGAAACTATCTATAATCACAAGGCTGTTCTATATTTCTATTTCCAACACTTTGAAGATCTTTTGATCCACAGGTTTTGATCACAATATTATTTCCATTGAGAAGAGGCACAAATGTGATTTGGGAGACATACAGGTAAGGAAATTACAGAATCAGCAGCTTTGATCTCTCTCTTTCAGTACACCACAAAACTAGGCATAAAGAACCATTAAGAGTTCTACTACATGTACAGTTCATGAACTGTTCAGGCACTGTAAGCTTTGAGCATTGTCTTTGCTAGGGCCCACAGCTGAATGAGCTATGAAGGGAAGTGAAAAACATGAAGAGGACAAATAAATCAGGATGCAAGACACTATGGGATAAACATTCATAACAATCAAGATTCCCCTAGAGTCCAAACAAATTGAATGCATCATTTGGAACTATAACAAACACAAAATGATTTGCAAACTAAAAGCTGAACTTAGCAAGAGCAATAATGCATAACATCCTTAAGTCACAAAATCTATTGACACCATAGCTTTCTCTCTAAAAACTCTCTGATCTCAATACATGTGCTTAACCTCTTCTGCCTTCTGCCACATAGATTATTCTATATGCAAAATAGGCAGAACACAATATTATTGGCTGCGAGTACTGTTTTGTTTTTCTTTAACCGACACATCCTGAATTTGTGTCTTTTGTTGACAGACTTTTCATTACTGAATGTAACCAGGTGAAAACAAAGAACTAGATTCCACCCTGCTGAGGTTTGTGCTGACTTCAGCTAAGGCACTGTTGTAGTGGCAACATCTATCAGGGAACAAGACTGCCGCAGTACAAATTAACCATTAGCT
>NW_017729034.1:40488757-40496657 GCF_001723915.1 Gavialis gangeticus | reverse complement strand
CGGGTGTGGATTGCGGGCAGGGAAAGATCATATTTTACAGGTACTTAAGGAGGGACAATGGACTGGTACATTTGTAGGCTCCCAGGCCTTCTCCTGGGAGAAATGCTATATTTGTTTACACCCCGAGAAACAGCAGCAGCAACATTACACTCTGCCCTCCCTCAGGCAAAGCAGCCATAGAACAGGCAGAGCCTTGCTTGCACAAAGAACCAAAACCCCTTGGGCTAGCTCTAACTGACTGGATTCTCCTCCACCAAATCAGGGGTAACTTTGTGTTGTTGCGCTGGTCTAAGTGAGAGAAGAGTCAGACTGCAACTCTGACTCCAAAAACCAAGGGTCACCATACTTCCAGTATCGAAAAAGAGGACGCCTGTGGGGTGAAGGGGGGAAAGGGGGAGGAGAGGGAGATGGGATATATGATTGTGGGGGGTGGGAAATGATATGCCCATGCCCTGCCTCTGACCCTCACTCTTAACCCTTAGCCACAGCCCTGCCCAGCTCACTCCTGACTGGAGTACCCCGCTCCCCAGCCCTGTCAGTGCCCTTCACCCCTGCCCTCCCAGCCTGGCTGGTGCTCCTCACTCCCAACCCGCAGCCCCCGACCACACCCAGCTCTGTCAGTGGCCCTCACTCCTGACCTGCAGCCCCCTGCTCCCTCCAACCCTGCTGCCCATGCAGTTCGTGCACGCACTCTCTTTCTGTCTCCATCTCTCTGTCTCTATAACCTGTGAGCACGTGCCAGGGCCCGTGCACAGAGTATGTGATCCCCCAACAGCCAATTACCTTGTCCCACTGCTCCTAGCCCCAAGCAGCCAAACTGGAAGTGCCTGGGAAAAGCAGAGGCAGAGCAAAAACTAAGACATTTGCTTACATTTTAAAAACCCACCCAGACAGGAGGACAGGGGGCCAAAAAAGAGGACACGTCTGGGAAAACCTGGATGTATGATAACCTACCAAAATCTGTGGGATATAATAGGGCCGTGCAAAACAGCACCATTCCATTTTGACTTTCATTCAACAGAACCGTGTTTCATTTCAAATTTCGTTTCAATTCGAAACCACTATTCCGTTCTGTTTCGTTGAAACAGTGATGCTGTTTCAAGGCTGATTTGAGGTTTTGCTCATAGGCTATGATGGGGAAGCTCAAAACAGCCTCTCTCATCGCATCTGGCAGGCAGATCAGGGGCCCGCAACCCCAAGAGGGCTGCAGGGGTTGTGCCAGCTCTCCTGGGGTTGCAGGTCCCTGATCTGCCTGCCAGATGAGGGAGGGAAGCCGGGTGCTGCCCGCTGCAGGTCCAGGCAGCAGTACCCAGCTTCTCTCATCTGGAAGGCAGATCAGGGGCCACAACCCTGGGAGCGCTGTGGGGGCTGTGCAATCAGGCTCAGTTCCTTTCTCCAGTCCGACTGAGCTGGGGAAGGGAACTGAGCCTGACTGCTCAGTTCCCCTCCCCAGTGCTGTGAACCATCGGGCTGGGGAAGGGAACTGAGACTGATTGCTCAGTTCCCCTCCCCAGCACTGCGATCCATTGGGCTGGGGAAGGGAACTCAACCCAGCTGAGCTGAGTTCCCCTCCCCAGTCCAATCCTAGTGCTGGGTCAGGGAAGTCTTCCCTAGCCCAATCAATCACAGCACTGGGGAGGGGAACTGAGTGATTGGGCTGAGTTCCCTGACCCAGCCTAATCAACTGCAGTGCTGGGAAGGGGAACTCAGCTCAGCTGGGCTGAGTTCCCTTCCCCAGCCCGATCCTAGCGCTGGGGAGGGGAACTCATAGATTTCATAGAAATTAGGGCTGGAAGGGACCTCGGAAGATCATCGAGTCTAGCCCCCTAACTCAGCCTGGCTGCTTCGAAACTCAAAACGTTTTGAAACTTTCCAAACGTTTTGACTGCCTTCATTTTGTTTCAAGGCTGTTTCAAAGCCCTTCATTTCGATTTCACTGTTTTGAGTTTGAAATGAGTTGAAACAGTGTCGAAATGAAACGGCTGCCAAAATTTCACACAGCCCTACGATATAACAGCAAATCATACCCCCTGCTCCAAAGCTACAAGTGCAAAACAATCAAACCCAAATATAAAGATCTGGACCCTGTTTTGTTGCATTTTCAATATAGTCCGTGCTGTCTACAGAAGGACAAATACAATTTAACTAGTGGAAGAAGCAAAATGTAGGGTATTTTTGGAAATTATCCATTTCATAGTAAAACACTCACTTTAAGGGGCATGCAAATGTTGCTAACACAATTCCATTAAAAGTGACCCACTTCTGTTTATATCAAAAGTAAATATTCTTTATTTTAACAAGCGGGTGGAAGTAAGTCTGAAAGAGCTGCTTGGGAACCACAGCATCAGGGTCCACTGCTGTAAACACTTTCCATTAGCAACAAATGCTCCCTCCTGCAGTAGTTTTGCTGACATTGGTAAAACTGAGGGAAGTTGTTAGCTATGTCAGTCTGAAGCAGAGGCACAGTTAGCATCCAGAGCAAACCTGGAGCACAGGATGTGCGGGGAGGGGGTGGGGAAGAGGCAGGGGAAGAGTGCAAGAGGGACATGGGTTCAGGGAGTTGGAGGAGGGGAGTACAGGAGTCTTACCTATGCCTGACTCCTGCTGCTACTGCAACAACCACCACAGCACAGTCTGCCAACCCCAGCTGTTGCTCTGTAGTGTGGTGGCTATGCACCCAGCTACTACTGCAAAAGCAATTCTGTAGATCTGCTTTTGCTGCCAGGGTACAGGCTCTGCAAGGGCACTGGGTAATTCTGGTGGCTCTACTAAGTTGGTGCTGCTAGTTATGCTACCAGTCTGAAGTTATGGAAGAGGCAATGTAGTGTGGTACCTTATAGATAGAGTGACCATATGTCCTGGTTTAGCTGGGACAGTCCCAATTTCAGAGGCCAGTCCTGTCCAGCTGTTGAGAGTTATTAATGGGTGTCTCAGAAATGCAAGGCACAGTCTGGCTGAGAGTTGGAGCAGCATAGAGCATCTTGCATGTAGGCAGGCAGGCACTGCTGCCTGCCCAGCACATCACCCCACACCTACCGACTTGTGAGAGGACAGGAGAGGGGTCAGTGTCCCAGATGAATGGATGCAGGGAGTTGGCTCAGCTACCATAGATTTCCTTATGGTAAGCCTACATATAGACTATTTTAGGGGCATAAACTTTTGAAAACGATAGCATACCACCTCAAACAGAAAACACTAATTGAAATACAAAGGCTAGAGAAGGGGGAGGAAAGGAAGGGAGCACTGCTGAGAAAGTCAAAGGTAGTAAACAAAGGAGTAAAACCCCCAGCACAGAGGTGTCAAAACTAGCTGAGGTAATAGAATAAGAATCCAGTGTCTCTGTTTACACCATACTTAATGCAATCCAGTCTGTGCATGATTTTTTATTCTGTGAATCCACATTCAAGCTGCTTTTTTCTGCTTAAGAACTGCTACTTGGAGGTCAGCAATTGAATGTCCAAGATTAAAGTATTCTGCCACCAGCTTGTGTGTCTTTCTGGAATTAATGTCAGCTGGGTGTCACTGGTGGAACCGGTTAGTAGAGCTTTGCAAAATAGGCCATATTCAATTGGGATTTCGCCCAAATCAGGGGACAGCGATTCAATTAATTGATTTGGATCACTGTCCCAATTCGATTCAGCTGAATCGGAATTTGAAGATTCGATGCTGATTCAGGGAATCGGCGATTCAGTTATAGACACAGATTTAAATGATTTTTCTACATACCTCAAAGTACCAGGCGCAGCTTGTGAATGCTGCAATGGTGGGGTGGATGAAGCGTGTCACAGGAGCGCGGAGGGGCTGCATGCTTGGGGGTGAACCTGTAAGTGGACTGGAAGTGCTTCTGGTCCACTTCCAGGTCCGCTGAGGAGCATGCGGGGGACTCAACCTGTGCCCTCCTGGCTCAGTGATCAGCTGCAAAGGGACCCTGGGTGTCCCCCCCTCAGACCCGGGAGGCACCAGTCACCAAGCTGAAGTGCAGGGAGGGGTCCCCTGCACACTCTCTGGCAGACACGGAAGTGGACCAGAAGTGTTTCTGGTCCACTTCCGGGTCTGCTGCCAAGCATGCTGGGGACCACCCCCCCACACTCCTGTGGGACATTCCATCTACCCCAGCATCTCAGCATTCACAAGCCACCTGGTGCTTTGAGGTATGTAGAAAAAACATTTTAAGCTGTGTCTATGTCTGAATCATCAAACCTTTCCGAATCTCTCTGAATCGATTCGGGGGGGAGGGGGTCCAATTCGATTCGGAGAGATTAAAGGGTCTCCTGATTCAAATTTGGATCTTGTCATGGCTTTCTTTTTTTTAAAAGTGGAAGGTAAGTCACAAGTCACATGCAGGAGTCAAAGCAACAAGTATAACTTTTATTGCTAGTTATTACAAGATAGTCTAAAGGCAGCAATTCAATACCAAGCCTACAAAGCTGCTAGTGCATCGGGCTGGAGGAAAGACACTCTCCACCCTGTCCTAAGTCATTACCTGACTTGTCTCAGGAACCCCACCCTGCATCCAGGGTGGCAAGACTGTTTCTTGTTATTGGGTTCTCAGCTTTGTCCTTTCCTGAAGCGATTTCACTCAGGGCCTAGTTTTTATAACCTTTATACCTCTACTCCCTTCTATTCCCTTTGGATTTTTCAATTATACAAAAGCTTTTAGCCTTATCACCTTTTACAGGTTAGAGCAAAGCTTTGTCACATGCTGCAAAGCAGGGGTACTTCAGGCCACGCCGCAGTTTTCCTTTCTAGTGCTACAAGTAGGGTTACTTTGGGCCATGCCGCAGTTCCTTTTTCCAGAGCCATTAGTTTGGGGACTTCCCAGAGCCATTAGGTCATGCAAGAGAAGTTTTCCTTTTTAATATCAGCAGGTTAGCAGATGCATTAGGTCATTGTTTCACGGCTTTTGGGTTTTGCAAAGCTGACCCCCTCTTCTGGATGCCAGATTAGCCTCCTCCCAGAACACTCTTCAGGACAGGTTTTACAGATTTGGAGATTCAGCCGCCAAATCGGGCTGAATCTCCACGGAATCACATCACTGACTGAAGCTTTGCACGGCCCTGCTGGTTAGGTTAGTAAACATTAAGTGACTAGAATTTCTGGAGCTTAGGTTGGGCAGTTGGACCCCTGCACCAGTCTCTGGAAATGCCAACCAGCCAGAAAGCGGAGATTCAGCTTGCAAAGAGGAAGCCTTTGTTCACACAAAGCCAGGACAGGATCATTGCTATCATGCTACAATCTCTTCTCCTGGACCCCGGATTCCTAGTAGATGAGAGAATTTGCAGAATGCTGCTGCACTCGGGAGAAACCAAGCCATCAGGATACTCCTTTGGAGCCACGTGCAGTTAGGATCTTCGAAGACAGGGCGGGCAAAATACAGCCCACGGGCTGCATCCAGCCCACCAACAGATCCAATCCAGCCCGTGAGTGGACAGTCACCAACTCACTGGATCTGGCCTGTGAGTAGGTGGGGGTTCCGGCTGCTGCATGGTGCTGGGTGGGCAGCAGGCATTGCTTCCACCCAGCAGCATCAGGCATCACCTTGGATCTGGGCAGGGCTTCCACCACAGCAGGCAGGCAGCAACGTCAGCTGTAGATTAGGTTCAGGAGCCTGAATGCAGAATCTTCCACTGGTGTCTGCAGCTGATGTCACTGCCCTCCTGGCGCAGTGGAAGCTCTCACTGGAGTCGCAGTTCAGAACCTGTCAGTGGTGTCAGCTGTGGACCCATGCAGGAACTGCTGCTGCGCCAAGTGGGCAGCAACATCAACTGTGGACACCACTGGCAGGTTCTGTGCTAGGGCTCCAGAACTCGTTAGCTGTGCCCACAAGTGACAGAGAGAGACGGGGGGAGAGAGAAGATAGAATAGAAGAAAGAGAGAGAAGAGGAGGGAGAAGAAACAGGCAGAGACAGAGATGGATGTGGCCCTCGGCAGGTCCCCAAAACCCATTAAGTGGCCCTCCAGCTGAAATAACTGCCCACCCCTGCTCTGAGACCACTCCTGAGACTACTCCCAGTTGCTCTAGAGGCAAAACCAGGAGTGGGAAGGCAAACCTAATCTGCCCCTGCACCTCTATGTTAAGTATTGTCATGCAAGCCCAGCTATACCTCTGGGCTTCAGTGTTTGGATTAGCATTGCTGAGGGAAAACAGTGGCGGGAAAAATGAGCTGATTCCAAGAATCCCAGGAAAAGTCCACAGGCAATCATATGGACACTAGCCTGTCTCCAGGAGAGAACTACTTTGAGAATAGTTTTCCATTCAATCCTCCAATAATAGTATACCTGTGGCTCTCACATACCTGCCCTACCATACTCATCCAACAGGAACAAAGAGAAATTAACCATGTCTCAGAGATCAGTAACTATACAACAAGGTCTCATAAGGAAGCGTCCTCTGTAAAGGGAAAAAAAATATGTCCAGCAGCATCCCCCACACCCCAGTTTCTTCCCCCCTTCCCCTGAATCATTCTCTAGATACATATATATACCTGCTGCTCAGTGCAGTACATAACCAGGGCAGGATAAGTGAGGCGCTGACTTAGAGAGGGAGACAGTATGGCCCCCTCACTGCAAGGAGTTTTTACAATGGCAGGTGCAGCTTCGCACTAACCTTGCATGGCCATAGAGCCAGGCAGGCACAGCCCTGTGTATCTAGAGCAGTAGTTTTCAACCTGTGGTCCATGGACCCCTGGCAGATCCACAGACTATGTCTAAGGGGTCCATGAAAGATGACTACGATCAATCAAAAGTATGTGAATACTCACACTTACAATTTAAAGGGTCCACATCTCCATTTCAATTTCCAAAGGGGTCTGTAAATTAAAACAAGCTGAAAACCACTGATTTGGGTGTGGGGCAGAATGACCCCCCTTTGGGGGTTTTGCTGTTGGAGGCACACCCTGCACTCAGAGGTTGAAGGGAGGGAAGAACGGGGCACCAGGAGAGGGCCTGGAGAGTTCACGATGTTGCCTGTTTCTCAGCAGCACCAGGAGAGCCCTGGCAGGTGAGACTCCACTCCCCACTCACCTGCACCCTCCAGTGTTCAGCATAATTTACCCCCATTCCTCTCCCTTACCCTAGGTGCCATAAGCGATCTGTGCACCTCTGGCTCAGTTTAAATTGAGGGTGTCAGATTCTGACTAGAAGTGATTAAATCTGAACACTTAATTTATCACCAGCCTCAACGGATAATCTGACTCAAATTTTCTCTTACAAACTTTCGGCATGGCATTTTATCATTGTTGCTATCTTCACAACGTAAGCTGTTTAAAGGATACTGACTCATTAAATAATAGCTATGTGTATTTGTAATCAAATATTTTCAAAAATAAAGTAACATCTGTTACAGGCCACATGTTTTTGTTGTGCATTAACCACACTTCAGGGAAAATCCAAATGGTTAGAAGATTATTCTGAATAGCTCCTCAATTTCTACACTCTTTCAGGATGACACAAGCTTCTCCAAATTGAGGCAATATCACATCCACTCTAAATACACAATCTATGAGCTATAAACATGTGGAATGATTACTTCCTCCTGAAAGCTTCCTAAAATAAACAACAAGGGTAACTAGATGTGATTTAATGGTTTGCTAACTTAGGCAAATTGTTGTTATGAAGAACCACTCAAAGAGTTTTGAAGCCTGAAATTAATGGTCAGCTGGCTACATACCATATCATTTTCCATTTTGCAGTTATTTCTTTCTTAGACACCTCCCCGATTGCATACAAATATAAAAGATCATAAAGGAATTGAAACTAGGTTTTTTTAAATTCATTCAAGGGTTTGAAAAATATTAAAACAAGGAAAAAAATTAATAAAGTTTAAACCAACTATTTGATGACTTGCAAATCTCAGTTCACTCCCCAACCCTTTGGTTAGGTTTCATCTTTGAGGCCAGAT
>NW_017729034.1:40477451-40483757 GCF_001723915.1 Gavialis gangeticus | reverse complement strand
AAAATAAAAACTACTGCAGCAATTAATAAAACAAACAGAATTCTATGCATGTTCCAGTAGCTAACAGTTCTCTGCTCAATCCCCAATCATCATCCTAAAAATATCAATGTTAGTTGGGCCAGATTTTGGCTTGCTCTTGCATAAGTGTGTAAGAGCGAGGAGGGTCAGGAGTCTTCAGATCTTTGACCTTGCTCCTCCATTCAGCTGCCAGGCATGATTGCTGTCCTGTGCTTTCCTAAATGAATTTTTATCCTCCAGAATATTTGTAGATAACAATTCTCCCAACTGCTCATTGGATCCATGCAAAGGTTTAGCTGGAAGCAGATGGTTGAAACCATCCTGTTGATATAAAATTCCAGTCCTTCAGCCTGAGACTGGAAAAAAATACCATGCAACTACACTGCCCAACCAGAAAATAAAAACTATAGTAAGTAGTTTTGTGTACAATTCAACAGGTTGAAAGTTTGCATAAAACATCAGGTAGATACTTACAAATAATGTTAGGCCTTGTAATACTCTGGTGGGTAAATACTGTTTAAGATCCAAATTCCCTCCCCAACTGGATCTGCCTTAAACACAGCTAAAGATAAAACAAATTCGATCCTAATGATTCTTCCAAATCTTATCTGTTCCTGGGGTTCTTCATGTTAGTCTTCTTAGTCCCACACCTGTGATCTGTCAGCGTAGAGAGCCACTGCAACCTCCCTTATACCCAGGGTAGAATTAATGGATTTCACTTGTCACAGAGAGCCAGCAGGACTCAACTAACCACTTCATGCAGGGTCCTGTCAGCTGCTAACAAAGTGAGTCGCCTGAACACCTTGCTTGTCACCATCAACCTTTTCACAGCTAATTCATGAAATGAAAGACTGCCAAATTCATGCAATAAATTATTCTTACTACACCTTCTGTATTGCTGGCATGTGTAGAAATAGTGCCCACACTTATCCATTCACATGTCAGCCAAGAAACTGAGAAATCTGCTCCAGCAAAGTATCTGGTTTGAATTTAGCTGAGCTTGTTTTCTACACTGGTCAAAGAGAATATGCTATTGATTTAAGTTTTGGCATTTGCTCTGTGCACTGATAGACAGTTTTGGTTAAATAGAACATTTTAGTGGTTTCAAGAAAATTAGATGCAGACTGCAGCATTTCTGGTCATATAAGATGTACCTGTCAAAAGTAGGAGCCTGATGCACTGAGGATCGGATCCAAAGCCCAGAGCAGCCAGGGGAGGAACTCCCATTGATTTCAGATGTTACATGGCATCCTAAGAGCTCAGTACTGGAGTGCTAATCAGCAGAGCAGGAATTAATGACATGATCATCCTGCCTGGATCGATGTCCAAAGACCAGTGCGGCTCATGCACTGCCTTCACAACAGCCAGAGAGTGCCATCCTTACTACACTTCCTCACTATCACCAGTCCCTGCGCAGGGCTCTAAATGGGGAAAAATTCCATACGTGGGGAAGTGAGCAACAAGTATGCCGTGCACATCAGTCTTCACCCTCCACCGAAACAAGCAGAGAATCTTCTCAAAAATGAATGCTGCCTCAGGTTTGAAGCTACATCACCTGATTTATTTACACACATTCTTATAGCAAAAAGCAGAAGAATTGCCTCTCAAACTCTGGGTACCAATGACAAACATTTAAAATGGTATATTTTAAAACAAGCACACAACAATCACCCAGATAGCAGCACCTTGGTAACAGCATAATAAACAGTACAGTGAACCCTACAAACAAAATCTCTGCCACAGCCCCTCCAGCCATTCCCTAGCTTTCTCCATCTTCCCACTCCCCATGGTCCAAGCAGAAGAGGTAAGATGAGACTTTAGGAAGAGAAATACCAAAAAAAAAGCTGCCACACAATACAACCATCTTATCAAAGGCTCAAATACAGACAACATGTGAATCAAAAACAATGACATTCTGCCATAAAAAACTGCATAGAGCAGTTTCACCAAGCAGCCAGCTAGGCGATCATGTCATCTTATTCCAGGCTGGGCAATCTTGTCAGTTTAAAGATTGCCGGATATTCAGAGAATTCAGCTGATCAGTACATGTTGCCAGTTTAAATTAATTCCAAAGTATAGCAATACTAGCCCATATTCTACAGTCCTCATTGACCTCAGTGGATCTTTTGTCTAGGTTAGGACTGACTAAGAATTTCATAATTCATAATATATTATTTTGGTTTGTTTTGAATCATGGCAAATTAGAAAACAATATAAGCAAGTTTTTGGTTTTGTATCTTAAGTTAAACAGACTCCAGCAATTACGGTAGAATCAGCAACTCAAGTCATGTCCTGCCTCACTGTTTAAAGAGTATCCACCAGTATTTTCAGTAAACTTTTACACTTAGAAACAAAACCATTGGCACAATACAGAAGCATTCTCTTGAAAGCCACAAGAAATCTTTTTCCCCCTCCCTCACCTGAAATTTCCAAGGGCCCTGCTAGATGTTCATATTAAAGCCAGACAGAAATCAGTTATAAAGTTGTTACACATTTTCAAGCACTAACTTTGTAGCTGGCTGGTTCTTTTTACAGCTGGAGAGTCATTTTTATGGTATAATAATTACTTTGCACATATGCCTGGTTGAAATCCATTAACTGGTTAATTGTGTAAGAATTACTTTGCACTTGTGGCCAGTCTTACTTTGCTCATGTGGCTGGTCTAAATTTATTGCATGATTAACCAGTGATTAGTTGTGTAATATATGTAACTTGTAGAAAGGGCCCAATAAACAAGATGGGCTAACTTGTTTTTTCATGTTATTTATGAAAATTAATGTTGTATAGTACAGTACAGTACCTATATATATATATAACTTGTTATATATATGCAGTTCATTAAGAGTCCTAGAGATGTGAACACTTGTTGGAATGTAAATTAACAGTACAAATGAAGTTTTGTTATCACATTAAAATAAAGTGAGACTCAAAAGATGCTAATGAGCTGGCTAAGTATCGCTAAAAAGTCTCTGACAAGGGCACAAAAAAGATTATAAACAACGTGCATGGTTTCATTTACTAGTACCTTTCAACTTTTATAAGTTACACGCCTCTGGCTCCTCTACTCAAAGTTTGTAGGGTGAATTAATTCTCTGTCAATCTGTCTTTATCAGTGACATTTAAAAATGTAATCAAATTTGAGAGCCAAATTTAGATCTGATGTAAGTGAGCATAACTCCTATTGTTATGCAATGACAAAAGCACATTGCAGTTTATTTTGTAACAAGCAAAGCTTTCCCACCAGGCTTGATTAGTACATTAGGGAAAACACCATAATGTATCAGAACAGGCTTATTTCCATGCCCTAAATCATACAAAGTCTCCTCCATTCTCCTTGAGCTCCCTGACAATATGCCTCTGAAGAAGAAAGTGCCTCACAAAAATGCAGGCTGCTGGGAGTGGTGCTTTTGTAGCATGAAAAAAGAGTCAAATCTTCTCCTACATATAATGCAGGGAGAAGAGTGAGAGGAAAAGTGGGGAAAGGGTGCCTTTGCCAAAGCCTGTCAATACTTATAGCAGTCCTGGGTATGACCATAAACTGCATCAGACTGGAAGGCCTGGTGGCAATGTGGTAGGGCTACTTGTGCCAGGGTAGCACCTATAAAATACCACAATGTTGCAATCTCCAGAGTAAGGTGAGTATAGGGCACCTCAAAAACCTAGCCTTCACTGTCTTGTATGTACTCCTTGGTTGGAGAAAGGCTAAGGGACACCACTCTGACAGAAATGTGCCCTTTCTGAGTCATTAAGCAGTCAGCCGCAGTTCTTATCTGCTGTTCTCTGTCAGAAGCTACAACCATGGAGGCACTGAACATCTGGACTTGGTCTGGCCTTTGGATTCTGTCTTAATGGTCTAAAGTGGGGATGGTATGTCTTGGGCAGGCTCCAGTCATCCATACTCTTGCCTAGGTGTATGCACTGAAGGTCTTGGTGTGATGGTCACAGGACTCCGTACAAGTGGATTAGTCAGGCTTCTGACTAGATTTCTTAGATATACACCATGATCCAGAGGATAGACAGTTGCCCACTACTGTTTCCCACACCTGGAATCTGGCCTCCCCAGCCTTCAAGCCTCCTGCATGCACGGCTGCAGAGAAAGAAAGCTGTATGTGAAGGAAGCAGACCTACCCAATGGGCTTTCCACATCTTGCTGCATCACCCCCATGACAAAAAAGACCACCAGGCTGGTTTAGTGCCTTTCTGAACCCTTATCTGGGTCACAGATATTAATCCTAAAAGAGCAGCTAGATGTGTAGAAGAGGCCAGAAATCAACAGGCTGTGCTTCTGTTTGGATCTGCCAGGGTCATTTCCAGTAAAAAGTGACTTGTCTGGATATACCTCTGTAGACCTTGTTTTCCAAAGGATTATTTAAAAGAAAATAGGCTGCTTCCCCTACTCACTCATGATGCCTGTACACATGCGGGAATGCTGCTCTGATGTGCTGTAATTACAGCACATTGGAGAAGATTCAATTCATCGAGTCTGCTGAAGTGTGGTAATTAGCATGCTCCAGCAGCCTCCGCGTCTTGTATATTCAGCAAGCTTTAGTTAAAAGTCCCCCCGCTGCCATTTTGAAGTTTGGGATGCTGAATACAAAAAATGCTGTGGGTGCTTTAATTGGAGCAGCTCCCGGAGCTGCTCTAGTTAAAGCACCCCACCCCACACCCTTGAAGCACATGCAACTACATCCTCAGATATAAGTGAGTAGAGGAAGCAGTGATAGCTATAATTCCTGGACTTCTGCTTTCCTAGGATTTTCATAAAAATAAACCACATATCTCAGGGTACAAATGCAACTTCCACCACCGATAGTGGAGGGAGCAGTGCTGCTATCAAATAGGCTTCTGGACCAAAAGGAAGAGCTAAATGCAACAAGTAAGTTAAATCTATTGCCAGGATAGGTTGTAAAGGAAGATTTTGTATCCTCTCATTTACTTTTTTTCACACCTAGAAATTTGTGCAGGACTAGCCGTGATGTAACCCGCCTAGTTATTCCTTTCTTTTATTATTATTATTTTCAAATTACATAGTTTTGTGGGGGGTGGGGGTTGGAGAGGAGAAAAAACTTGATATATACAACATGCACTGGTATGCTTATAAATCTCCATGAACTTGCTGCATCTTACCCTTGGAAAGGGAGTTTAGAAATTTAGCCCTCTATCAAATGTTTACACATAAGTGAAGCAATGCTGAACAGCTACAATGCATACTATGTGGAAGACACCATAAACATCTCTGTACTGCTTGTAAAGATTTGAGAGAGAAGCTGACAACTTTAAAATCACTCTTCCATCTGAAAATACCATTACTGCACATACCACAACAAAAGGGAAAGAGATTAGAGAAATGAAAAGTGGGTTTTTTGTTGCTTTGTTCCATTTCTGCATTTAACAGCCATTTCTGCATAGCCCGTTTCATTGTTCCTGCTTTATAGTTGCCCCTCGTATTTATGAGGGTCTTTCAACCAGCAGCAGGAAAGAGGAAAAAGAACCTAACTGGGTAGGCAGAATAAAAAGCAATCAGAAAGGCAGGTAAACTACAATAATTGGTAGGAAGATATAGCAGCGTGTTTAGTACCCGAAATTACTTTTATCCCATTTAAAAAGCAGATACCATTTCATTTCAGTATTGAATCCCTGAATAAACCCCTTCTTTTATATAAATTACATTTCATGCGATACAAAATATTTAAGCATAATCAATTCTTTGGGATCATTATTAGTTTAATCCTAGCACATACAATTTTACCAACTGTTCTTAGCTAAGCTCTATTTTACAACTGTATCTTCATAGTTTCATAGTTTCTAAGGTCGGAAGGGACCTGAGCAGATCATCAAGTGCGACCCTCTGCCATGGCAGGAAAGAGTACTGGGGTCATACAACCCAGGCAAGATGTTCATCCATCTTCTCTGATGCTGATACAGATCACTGTGGTGTGCATCCTGGTTGGTAGGATTTCCTATACAATCCCAAAACCACAGCCACTCAAATCAACAGATACTGACTCAGACCCTGCTTCAACCTGCTACAGTACCAGCCAGAGCCGTCCTTAAGGGTCACCACCCAGAGTACCATGGTCAGGGGGCGCCATACACACACAGATGCACATACATCCTGCCCTGCCCTGCCCTGCCCTGCTGCTCATGCCTGGTGGGAGCTGTTGGGGGACTTGGGTGCAACTAATCCTGGGGCTGGGCAGCAGGGCCCTCTCCTTGCCCACTGGCCACACCCAGAGCTGACTGGAGGCGGCCAGCCAGGGCAGAGGGATAAAAAGGCACCAGGTAGCA
>NW_017729034.1:40471619-40472451 GCF_001723915.1 Gavialis gangeticus | reverse complement strand
TAATCCTGGGGCTGGGCAGCAGGGCCCTCTCCTTGCCCACTGGCCACACCCAGAGCTGACTGGAGGCGGCCAGCCAGGGCAGAGGGATAAAAAGGCACCAGGCAGCAGCAGTGGTGGGCACTGCCAGGCAGCATGATGGGCCAGGAGGAGGGCACTGAGGGCTGAGCCAAGGGCAAGGTGGCAGTGCCCTGCAAGAAGGTGGCACAGCTAGGCAGCCCCAGTTGGTGAAGCCCTTGGCACACAATCACTGACCTGCTGCGGCTTGAGGCCAAACTACCCCCTGGTCACCACCATCACACACCCACACATTCTCCCCCCACCCCACCAGACTCCCCTCATCCCCCCCACATCCTCCTACCCCTGCCACACACAATCCACAAAAACAGTGCCAGTGACTGGGGAAAGCACAGGGGGAGGCACCAAAATACAGGTTTGCTCAAGGTGCCATTTTCCCTAAGGCCAGCTCTTTTACCAACCCTGACACAAGGACAACGGAATCCCTCTACTCATCACTTACAATCCCCAGCTTGAACACACTGGACCCATTATTAATGACCTCCAACTCTCTTAGCACATTATCATAATCTCAAGATAGCCTTGGGGGTCAAGCCTGTTCTGGCTTAAAAGCAGCAGCCTAACCTCAAATACTATCTCTCCAGCAACAGGCTATTTAACTGCAATTCTCACCAAGTCACCAAGCCTTGCTACAGACCTAGGGTGTATGTTTCCTGCACCCAGCCTATGTTCACTTGGCTTACTTTAAGTTGTGTGAATGTAGACTGGGAGTAGCATGTGCAATTGTTTGCTGGTGCCAGGAGCCACATGAAAAAAA
>NW_017729034.1:40451517-40466619 GCF_001723915.1 Gavialis gangeticus | reverse complement strand
GTGGAGAAGGGTTGGAGGGCTAACAGCCCAGCCAGGGTCAAGGGTGGGAATAACGCACACATACATGTGTTCAAGAGACTGTGTTAACCCAATTTCAATCTAAGTTCACTGCACTGAGTGAACTAATTTAGATTGGGTGCACCATTTTTGGGGTTATTTAAGCCCTCTGCATGCCTGAATGATTAGGCATTTAGATCGACCTAAGTCTGGCTAGGTCGATCTAAAAGTAAAGCCTGTATACACCCCGGGATGCCAGATGTGCCCCCTCATTAACGTAGATGTCACGGGGGCACTTGGGTGCCCCATGCCTGAGTAAGAGTGTAGAGCAGCTGCCAATCACCAGGGCAGCTCAGGTGCGGGTTGCTGGAGCAACCAGATTGGTCATGTGACCGGAAGGGGGCAGGGCCGGGCTCTTATAAACAGCCAGGCTCCGGCCTGGCTAGCAGTTACCATCTTGCAGCCTGAGAAGCAGGAGCCCTGCAGAGGGACAGAGCAGGGCAGTTACCATCTTGCAGCCTGAGAAGCAGGAGCCCTGCAGAGGAACAGAGCAGGGCAGGCACCAGCTAGCAGCCTGAGAAGCAGCAGCTCTGTTATAGAGCAGAGCATTGCTTGACTGCGTGAGGGCTGCATGATGGTCAGGGTGAGGAGAAGCCTGACCAGGAGGCTGTGGGCCTGGACTTTATGTTGTGGCCGGTAGGCTTATGGCTTTGTTATAGCCAGCAGGCTTATGGTTTTTTGGTTACAGCCGGGTGGGCTTATGGTTCTGTTGTGTGTATCAGTCCGGAGGACCGGGTGAGGCTGTAGGGGTGTGAGGAGGCCTCACAGGAGATCCCTAGTAGTCCGGGGGTTTCCTGGGTGCCCTGTGTGGGCACCGAGCAGCACCGGGAAGGTGCGGCAGCTTGGCACCAGACTGGTGCGGTGGTGGGGTTGAGAACCCAGCCCGAGAGGGCAGTACTTAGCCCGTGAGGGCATAGAACCCCGAGAAGGGTCAAGGGGCCAGGCACGGCTGTGTGCCACCTGAGCCACGGGCGCGTGCAGCACGGAAGCAGGCTCGGAGCGAGGGCAAGAGCGCGGGAAGCGCGTGGCATAGGCCCCAGGGTGGCCAGTCTAAGATTAGAGACACCAAAAACGTCCGAAAGAACTGCGAGGCTTGGGGCGTGCTAAAGGGGAGGTAGGAGGCACGCATAGCCCATAAGGCTGGGGGTGCACCAAGTCACCCTTAAATATCAGGAGATCATAGGCAGCCTCCCATATTACATTACAAACGATCAAAGACGTGGCGGGCGAGAATTAGAGGGTGCTGGATCTCCTAATTGCCACGGCAAGGGGGCGCTAGTGGGATCACGGCCGCTCCTAGGCCCCAGCCCGTGACAATAGACTACAACATCACAGGTCCAAACAACACAAATTATAACAGCTGGGGTTTGTTCACCTGCTCCTCCACCAATGTCAGTGCCGCTCTGCTGACTATACTGGATGGACAGAGGTGATTCCTACCTGACCAAATGAACAGACACATATTCTAGAAAGACACACAAGCCTGTGGCAGAACACTTTAACAACCCTGGACATTGCATCACTGATCTCAGACTAGCTGCTCTTAAAAAAACAAACAAACAAAAACCCTTTAAAAACCCACTCAAACACAAAATTGTGGAACAAGAAATCATCTACAGATTTGATTGCGTTAGCCATGGTTTCAACAGGGATGCCAGATTCTTATCCCAAACTATCAGTCTAGTGTTCAGCATTCCTGTACTACTTGTAAATGAACACAAACCTGTTTTGGACCCATGTTCAATTTTAAAATGGACAACAAAATTCCTTCACAAAATCCATCTCATCTGTTTCTCACAGCTGATTAATATTCTGTGCATGTATAGTACCAACCATCCTATTTAAAAATGGAAATAGCAATTATCACACAATATACATAATACAAGGATGCAATTACTGAAACTAAGAGCTAGATCTTCATTTGTCCCACAGGTTGGCCAAACAAAAATAGTGGAATCGTGACATTCATGCCCAAGTAATATTTTGATTCCCATTTCCACATTTGGAGGCCAAGGAAAACATATCCAGATAAAACATTCAAAGCAGTATCATGAGTACAACAAAAGCGTTTTAAAATATTCTGAGAAGCATGCACTGCTGGTATGATTTTTCTTCTTTCAGAAGGCTGATTAGACAATCTTAATGGGACGTTCAAAATTTGAACAACAAAAATCCTCTGTATAGTTTAATGAGATCCTCAGGATGAAGAACGTTCAATTACAGTTTTATGATGACCAGTTTTAGTCCCTTTAATTGCTCTTTCCTATTCCAATTAACCTCTCACATGCCAAGTCAGCCTTCTTTCTGGCATGTTCATTATCATGCCTTTTAAGTCTGATCTACTTAAGCAATATAATACAATGTACAGAACACCATACATGATCCCCTGAGAAGGACATACTGTAAACTCTCTGTCTCAGGCACCTTTGCAGCGTGTTCTAGTGTCTAATGAGAAATCGCACACATTTTTTATAAGCTGTTTCATATTTTGTACAGACCATGAAATAAAATAGTTATTTTAGCATTTTGAATTCTTAGATTTCACAACCCAGTTACTGGCAGGAAAAAAAAGACTACCCAGGTGTTGTACTTCAGTCTCGCACCGCAGTAGTTTAAATTTCTCTTTGACTGACTCAATGCAGCTAAATTTGGCAGTAACTTGTCACTAACCTAATATATGGAGCATGAATTTGTCTCAAGTTGCCTTGTATTGACTAACTTTCGTCTATTATTTCTGAAGAATTGTTAATTGATTCTATACACCTGTGCGGTAAGATTTATTTTAAAAACACTCCAGAAGTTTAATGCTAGTTAGACCTAGAAATTATAAGATAAAAGAAGGGGAATCTTGCCTGTTTACAGAGAAATGTTGAGCATAAAGGCTCTTTATAATCTTTTTCTTAATCTAAAATAGCTGACACAGCTTCTCTTCCAGGACAACAAGCACCACTGCTCTGCAAAAGAAAAATGTTGGGGATAAACAAGAAAGGCATTAGATAGTTGACTCCAAGATGAACGAGTCATCAATGCGATGAAGTGATCAGTAAAGCTAATTGCACTTTGTTGTGCATTAGCAGGTGCATCACACACAGGTCCAGGGAGGTGATATTTCCCCTCGATGCACTGTACTTCAAGAGGGATGTGGACAACCTCAAGAGAGTTCAGAGGAAGGCCACTTATATGGTTGGGAGACTGCAGATAATGTCCTACGAGGAGAGACTGAGGGACCTGAATCTCTTCAGCCTCCACAAGAGAAGGATGAGAGGTGATTCTGTGGCCACTTACAATTTCATTGTGGGGGGAGAGGAGGGAGGCAGGCAGCAAGAGATAGGAGATGCTCTGTTTACAGGGCACCCCTTGGAGTAACTGGAAATAATGGCCACAAACTGATAGAAAGCAGATTCAGGTTAGACATCAGGAAGAACTTCTTCATGGTTAGGGTTGCCAGAATCTGGAATGGGCTTCCAAGGGAGGTGGTGCTCTCTCCTACCTTGGGGGTCTTTAAGAGGGCTCTGGACAAGCACCTGGCTGGGGTCATTTGAGCCCAGCGCTCTTTCTTTCCTGGGCCAGGGGGTCAGGCTCAATGATCAGCTGAAGTCCCTTTTGACTCTAACATCTGTGAAACTATGAATCGATGAATGTTCCCATGTTCATCAGTGACAGAGTGGTGACTGTGCAGAGGTGAGGACCCAAACAAGCAGTGCAAGTCTATCTTGAAGCATATCAAAACTGCCCTAAAAGGAGCCAAAGCATTTTCAGCTCAATTTCCATCAGGAATCCTGAGATAAACTATGAAATATTAAAGAGAAGACATCCATAAAGATCCACACTTCAAAAATTCCTGAAAGAAGCATCAGGAGGTAGTAGCCAAAGAGGTAGAAGCAAGCCTCAAAACTTTTTCAAAGTCTTTTCCTCTTCATATGTGTGACAGGGCACTTGGCACACCAGTTACTTTAAGAGGAGAGAGGCTGATGGAGAAGGAGCCTGCAGGTGTGGCAGGGGCCATGAGAAAGTCACCTGACCAGAAGGGGGCTGGGCTTGAGCCATATAAAGCCCAGGGCCTGAGCTGGTCAGGGAGGCTAGCTGCAGGAGTCAGAGAGAGAGGAGCCCCTGGCAGCAGGGTTCCTGAGCTGGGGTACAGAGCACAGGCAGGCCTGGGAACAGGGGTGAGCCCATAGCCTGGAGAGGCTGGCATTGGAAGAGAGAGGCCTGGGATCGTTCACCTGCGGGTGAACCTGTGCCCAGGAGGGGCTCAATAGAGAGGGCCAAAGGTTGGAAGCCCAGCATGGGCAGAGGTGGAAGTGCCCAGGAATGGGTGGGTGAGCCCACAGCCCGGAGAGGCCGGCCTTGGAAGAAACAGACCTAGGAACAGAGGCAGGTGAGCCTATAGGTCATAGAGGGGCAGAGCCTGGGGCCGGAGGCCCAAGCTCAGAGAGTGCCCAAGCTCAGAGAGAGGGCAGTGTGTCAGCAGGGCCAGAGAGCTCAGCGGTCTGGAGCAACAAGGGGGGTGACCATCAGCAGGGCCAAGGGAGCCCAAAGGTCTCAAGTGGCCTAGAAATGGGGCCAGGGTCTAGAAGGGACTCAAGGTCAGGGACCACAGCCAGAGACTGAGGCGGCCAAGGAGCCCATAGCCCACAAGGGGCGAGGACTGGGGCTGGGACCTCATAACCCAGGAAGGGCACGTGTGAGCATGTCATCTGCAAGGCATAGGAGTGGGTATTGGGGAGGGTGGAGCCCGCGTAATTAGCCTTTAAAGCACCTGTGGTCATGAAAGTAAGAAAACCCTAGGGCAGCCTCCCTTTCCTCAGAAGTTCACAACATCAGGGCATGGTGGGCAAGTACAAGTTAGAGTGTCCATAGGGAACCAGGTTGGCAAAGGCTGAGCTGGCAAAGGCTGAGGGGGCATTGAAACCACCCCTGGGACGCACACTTGCTACAACTTGCTTACTATGGCTCTTGCTAGTGCCATGTGGCAGAAGGGAAGATCTCTACATACACTTTGCCTCTTTGCTTTTTTAACCTTATTGTCACTCACTGACTAATTCACTTCTTATTTTAACTCCCTTGAGGTTAGTGTTCATTCTCTCTGAGAAAACCTACCAGCAACTGTACCTCCCTATCAATATCTACCACACAGTGCCAGTTGTCTTCAATTAAGACTATATTTCATTGGCAAATTACAGAAACAAAGTAGGAAAGGCAGTTGTAATACAGGCTAATCCAGTCAAATTTTGTGAAATGCTGGGAAAGTCTTGTATCTAAGTACTGTAATAACATGTAGTAGTCCAAGTAAAAGCTTTGGTATAAATCAGGGGCAGGCACATTTTTCAGGCGAAGGGCTGCTTACTGAGTTTTGGCAAGCCATTGAGGGCCACGTGACAGGCAGCCAGGGGCAGATAAATATTCATTTTCTAAATTTTTTAGGGGCCCCGCAGACTGGATACAATGCCCTGGCAGGCTGCATCCGGCCCGTGGGCTGCATATTTTGCCCACCCCTGGTATAAGTTGACTCAGCAGCAGCAACACTGTGCATTACACCTTGCCCCTGCATTCTAATGTCCCTAGTGTCTCTTGGCCAACATATTTTCATATCCATCATAGACCTAACAAGCTTCTGATTTAGATGCCAACTGCTGTTCCTAAGCATATATGAATGTGTAAGCACATATGTGTAAACTGTCTCCCTGCACCATCTTTTATTTTTCCAAATAAACAACGTTCAGTCCACCCCTCTGATAGCCAGCCTGGAAATGTTTTCTAGGTATCAATCCAAACACAGCTAGATGTCTATCAAAACAGCAGTGGCCACAGCTGACTGGCAAGAGACCAGAGGCTGGAAACAAAGTAAACAAGGATCGATGCCAGTCATTAGGGGACCTACAGGTGTCAGGACTGATTAAAGGATAGGCCTTGGAGAACTGGCAGCCCCAAGTAAAAGGCAAAGACAGGGCAGAAAGAAGCCTGACACTGCAGGGTCTACACACACCTGTTGAAGTTTGACATTTGAAGGGGAAAATTAGCCTAAGAGAGCTAGCTACCCCTAAGAATTCCAGGAATTGTACATGGTAGATCCTCACAGACCTAGTAAGGCCATTAGCTGAGTAACCAGGCTCTCTGGAACATAATGATATGCAATAAATATAAATGAATTGTACATGATGAAGGGCCTGACCCAAAGGCCCTACTGGTTTGAATCAGACCCACAAAAAACATTTCTCCATAATTTATTAAAATGTTTGGAAAGGTCACAGGCTAACTCTGAGTAGGTCATAACTGGCATTCAAGTACAGGTTCATCAAATATTATAAATAGATAGTCTCAAGAGTATTTTCATTATTGCATGGGAAACAGACTGGTGTTTCCACTATAAACCGATCACCGTATTCAGGAGAGCTAGTACCTCCCTTCCCTATGACCCCTGCTGTTTCATGTATCCCTGTCCTTTCCTATGTAAACACCTTCAAGTTTGAAATATTCTTTTGGTTTCAATGAAATATGTTCAGTTTACATCAAACAAGGTCCTGAATTCTGTGGATAAGTATAGCAGCAGCTGGGTGAGAGCCCAAGGCATTCCCTTTCTTTTAATGATTAGGTTCAGCATAGGATTTTTTTTTTTTTTTTTTATGAGTACTTACTCTAATGCCTCTAATATTCTTTCTGGAATTCTTAACATTGTATGTATGTTTGCAACAAAGCTTGTGTGTGTTTTGCCTGTCATCAATTTATGAATCCCAGATGGAAACAATTTATCCCTCTAGCGCACTAATAAAAAGGCTGACCAAAATGAATTGAAATCATCTCTAATTGCTTATGAGATTAAGGAGACAATATATTATCATTGCCTTTTCAGAAGTTTATCATATCTGGAGTGAAACACAAGCAACAGCTATGATAAACACTCACATTAAACATGGCTCATAGAGCATTTTTTTGAAAAGTGTGGACATTTTACACACATGCACACACACAATCAAATGTAATGTTTTCAGAGCAATCAAATGCAGTTTCTACTTTATACTTATATATACACACTTTGGGAAGAATAGTCTGAACTTCATCCAAAGTTTGGTACTGTATACATTTAACATCTATCAGCATACAACTCCACTGATAACACAACACGAAATCAAAAGGATCCTACACTTGGCTTTAAGCATGTCATTGCTTCTCTCAGCTGTACAGAGAGTAGAGAACGATTATTTAGTTGTCATAATATTCGGAGACCTTAGGGTTTTATTGTTAGAATACCAATTTAGTTGTTCTTCCGGGAAGTGCCTTAGACCATGATACAAATAAGAGGTTTTAAAAATTCAGGGTCAAACTAGATAAAGTGCCTGAAAAAACACAAGCAGTTGTGCCAAACTCTTAAGACCTATTAATTTTTTTTATTAAAATGAAATGTGTGCTTGTGGGTACATAACGAAAACCAATTCACCAAGGAGATCATAATACTGATTTCTTTCTGTGGTATTCCATATATTTTATATGTAAAAGAAACACATGATGGGCCAGTATGAAAATAAATTATTTATAAATATTTACTTAAGTTGGCTGGACTATTCACAGGGTGCATCTGCTCACACCAGAGTTTATTGCTCCTGGGCACCACACTTACATGTGCACCCAGGACGGCAGTATATTGAGCCAGGTTGCAGCAGCCGCAGCTGGCAGAGAGTCCAAGAAATACGCCTGTCAGCTCAGGGCTGCTCCAACCTGGTTCAATATGCTCCTAAAAGGCTGGCTGGGGCACAAGGGTGCTCCAGGGCAGGGCTAGCCATCTGAGTCTACATGTGCATTGCTGCACACTAAAAAGTGCCATTGTAGGACAATACTTGGAAATGTTGAAGCATTTTGGTTTCAGTATTTTTTTAATGAAATGAAAAATCTGCAAATTCCCAAATCAAAATGTCTCATATTAGGGAAGCTCATCCCTGAGCTACTCATAGCTGTAGTCAGCCACCACTTTTCCCTATAGACCAGGCTTCCCAACGGGACTTTATCAAGCACAATGGATCATGACTACAGTACTCTTGCAGTTGTTCTAGAGAAACTGCACAGCATCGTGGGAAAAGTGTTCTGGCTAGGGAGCCTAGCAGGTCAAAAAGAAAGAGGGCATGAGGCACCCAAATGACATCTCCCAAGAGAAAGAGTGACTGCTCAGATAAAAACAAATACATGTCAAACTAATCAGAAACTAGACATCTGGACTAACCAGACATCTGACCTGAAACGGTATTTTGTTTTGATTTTACCCTTATGCCAGAGAAAGGAAAAATCAAAAGATTTGGGCACAACTGATATTTTCCTATGGGAATATCCAGCTTTATGTAAAACCACAGACAGAAAATTCCCATGTTGATCCAATCAAATTCTGTAATGAGGGTAACCTCATTCTGGTCTTCTAAATGGGGAATGAGATAGCCCTGCTGGAAGCTCAGGTGATACCACACCCCTGATTGCCCATACAAAGAAAATAAAAGCCATAAAGCAGAAATGTGGCAGGTATCACTGCAAAAAAAATCAAACATCAAACCTGCTCCTGCCCTGTGGCATGTCCTCAGCTGCACCAGCACCAGCACCTAGTACTAGTAGCACAACCTATTTAGATTTGGTATTTTTGGAAGTGACACTAAAGCTAAACAAACGTTTATTCACTAAAACGCTTCTTATAACTTCATCTTCCAGAAGCTTTGCTCTGGGACATGACTTTTCACTGTGGCATCTGCTGGTAAAAGAGAGAGCAAAGAGAAAAAGCTCCTGGCACACACATAGTAGCTGGTACTATCAAGCATCTTGTTACCAACAAAACGATTGCGGTAATTCCAAGTGCTGGATGTACCTTCTTCTGCAACACTACCTTTTAAATTTGCTCCATTGCCAACTCATTTATAAAACCTCCACAGCTCAAACTTTTTTGTTTTTGGCTGCTTCCTTATCAAAACTTTACAAAACTTTAATTTCAGCCTCATGAGCCCTGCAGCTGTAAATTAATTGAATAAAATTTACAAACATTATGCACTGATAAAGCACTTTAAAGGCTTTTCCCTATTCAGTTGACTTAGCTGTTTGGCATGACAGTTTTGCTTGACATGAGTTCAGAGCCTCTGGAAACCTTCCTAATCCCACTCTCCAGGCCTTGTGCCTATTCATGGAACCATGTTAACCTAAATCCAGAAAATTAATAAGTCTCAAATGGGTTTAAGCACTCCAAAATATCCCTTGATACAGCTTCCACATTTATTATAGTGCCGACATTTTTTTTTTGCACTGGGAAATTCTTGCTCAAAAGACCTAAACAGAAACTGATGAAGTCCCCAAAGCTATTAACATTCAATAAAATAGCTCATTGAAGATTACTGTGGGTTGAAGCAGAAATGAGAAATTTGTTTGCTGCAGTCAATTTGCTTATGTTTCACTGCAACATCCTAATGTCAGTTTTTAAGCAGAATCTCTTCAATACAACTGCAGGATACAATTTTTATAATTAAAAGAAGAGAGGCAAAGAAAATACTTTCCCCCAATATATTAAATAAAATTCCTAATCCTACACATTTCTGCAAACTGTTCCACCTGGACCAGCAGTGCAGAACTTTTTACTCAGCTACAACACCCTGGCAGAGATGGCAGATTAAAGACCATTCCTTACATTTCTTGCTGAAACAGGACTCTAGAGCTGGCTACACTATATATTAATGGTTTCGCTGAACACCAAAGGGGATTTTTTTTCTTTAATTTATCTGTTTAGCCTTTTGAAAGCAATTGTCAAACAACTCCTAAGAATTATTTTTGCAATGGAGTCTAGCAGATTTACGTATGTCACTTTCGTTAATGCTCACTGGGTCAAACAGATGTAAATGTACAGATATGCCATATGAGGGTATGAGGTACATATTTATTTATATCCTTAAGTCAGTGAAGTTATATCATGGATAAATTTGGCCCATTACCTCTACCCCATACAAACCTACCTTCATACACTGTCTCTGTATTATGTAAACAATTAACATCATATTACAACAAATTTAAGTGACTTTCTATGATAGGAGATATAATTCTTTTAAAATGAACAAAATGATTTCTGAAAGTATCAGGTGCTTAATGAAGGTAAGACCAGCCGTTCATGGTAGTAATTAATATACCATGAGAAAATTTCATAGAACCTTTGTGCAAGCAGCAAAAGAACATAATTCAAACAAAATTCATTACATAAATAAAATACTGGAATTTATTTAGACATAAAGCAGATGGAGAGAATTCAAAACATTGTTAATGTTTTGGCAGACTAATCATTCTTGAGAACATCATTTACATAGAACCACTAGATAGACAGCTGCGATGATTCATGAGACCCCCAAAAGAAATTGCCAGTAAATGTTATAATCAGACCAGTAGCATGGAGTGCCAAAAAGTAAAAACAAAATTACAAATACATTTATTTTAGCCTGCCATATGCAGATTTCATGTACTTGAAATCAGACCTGAAGAAGGATTTTCAAAGACACAAAGGCACACAGAAAGCCAGTGAGATGCCTGTCATTTTTGCTTTTGAAAACCTCCCACTAATCTGTATGAATCAACTTTGTCTAAGATAGCAATTCTTGAATGCAATAGCAAAAAACAAATCCATATAAATTTGCAATGATTAGTCAGACAGCCTCAACTAGGGGCTGAACACGTGGAACACATGGGTGAACATACTTCTGAAACAATGGGAATTAAATTCAGGACATCCGTGGAGGGAAAACCATGAAGATATCATTCTGCCTATCCCAGAGCCAATAAGATGCCTGGTGAAACACAGAGGAATTGGCAACATAGAAATAACTGATTGTGGGAAAGTTATAAAATCCAGCACTGTTTAATACAATCATTCTGATCCATGAAAACAAACAGTTCTTGATTTTATAGATTTCTAAGGTTGGAAGGGACCTATTAGATCATCAAGTCCGACCCCCTGCTCTGGGCAGGAAAGTGCAGTGGAGTTAAGTAACCCCAGCCAGGTGCTTGTCTAATCTCCTTTTGAACACCTCCAAGGCAGGGGAAACACCGCCCCCTCTTGGAAGCCCATTTCATATTTTGGCAACCCTCACCATAAAGAATTTTTTCTTGATGTCCAATCTAAATCTACTCTCCTTCAGTTTATGGCTGTTGTTTCTAGTAACCCTGAGGGGTGCCCTGGTAAAAAGAGTATCCACTATTGCCTGCTGACCCCCCTGCAATGAGTTTGTAGACAGCCACAAGATCACCTCTCAGCCTTCTCCTGTTATGATACTATGATATCCCTAGTTACTGTAAGCCATCCTCTGGACTTCTTGCAAAATAATGGCAAATAGGATAATATTCAATTCTTAAACTATTATTAATAGGGATGCACCAATTGAGATTTTTTGGGCTGATACCGATGGCTGATTTTTAATGAGCCATATCAGCCGATACCAATCCAACTGTCAATATGCTGGGCAGCTTGGAGAGCAGTGTCTGACTGGTAAGTCTGTTGTGGGAGAAGGGGGGAGAGGAGGGGAGAGGGGAGGGGCATATCGAGGCCCCAGTGGTAAGGGAGGGAATGAGTCTGGGGCAAGTTCAGGCACTGCACAGCTAAGGCACGGCATGGGATGGAGCCACAAGGGGGAGCAGCTCCAACCACTGCATGCACCCTGGAAGGATGTGGGGGAGAGGGGTGTCCCCAAATCTGTGTATGGGCTGAAGGTGGGTGCCGCTGTGGGCTGGGGCGCTGCTGGGCTCTTCCTGGCAGGGGGGCTGGGCTGGGGATGTGCTTGGGGCAGGCACCAGTGGCACTAGGAAAGGGACATGGTGGGGGCAGACATAAAAAAAAAAAAATTGCCATAGTCCCCCTCCCAGTGCCACTGCCGCTTGCCCCGAGCACAGCCCCAGCCCAGCCTCCCGCTAGGAAGACTCAGGAACTGCCCTAGTCCCAGCCCACAGTGGTAGCCTGCCCTTGCCCCATGTGCAGATCTGGGGGCACCCACCCCCCATGCCTCCCAGGGTGCATGCAGCACTAGGAGCTGCTCCACTCTGTCCCCCTGGACAAGCCACTTGCAGCTCTGTCTCACACCCCAGCTATGCAGTGCCTGCCCCAGCTCTAGCCCCAGCCCCAGCCCCTCTTCCTCCCGCACCATGGGGGCCTCGATCTGCCCCTGCCCCCAACCCCTTCTCTCATAACAGACTTACCAGTCAGACCTGGCTGCTCTCCATGCTGCTGGGCTGCACTCCTGGCTGTGTATTGCTCTGCAGCTGTGCACATGCATGGGGCATTTATCAGTGACATTACTGGCCGCATCAGCCAAAAAAAGACAATTGCCGATACTGTCAATTTGCCTTATATTGGTGCCGATCCAATATGGGACTGATGCATCAGTGCACCTCTAATTATTATCTATCAAGATTCAGTCCCTTAAAAATGTCCACCTTTACCAACAGTTACCATACTGTAGAAGTTGAGATATTAAAATCATTTCCAGTTATAAATGCAGAAACTATTGGGAAATGTTGGACATGTCATCACCATCATGTACCTTCTAACAAAGCATTATCATTCCTTTTCCAAGGAACAGCAAATTTGGAGGATTTCCCATGTATCCATACCCTGGTGGCAGAGACAACAGCCATACAGATCCAAGGTATCTCCTTATAGTATATTTTTATACTAGTATAGTATATTTTATTCATGAGATCTACCCTTCCTGTTTACCTTAATTAAGATGTTGAAAAGAACCACAAAACCCCATGCAGGAATCATAGATGACACCATTCTGTCTTGTTTGGTAGCCAGAAGACACACTGTACACCTTGGGCTCCCTGTTCTGTCCTCACCACAATGTCTGTACCACCTCATTGCTGGCGTTAGTAAGCAAAGGCTAATTCTGGGAGTCCTAAGCATTACCCTTTGGACAGAGCAGCTGTTTTTCCTCCCTTTCACAGATCCTTTGCTCAGAGCAAGGTATATATATCACATTACAGTAATCGTAAAGGAAAATTCTGGAAGGCTTCATCTGGGAAAATATACCATATGATAATTTTTCAGATTCACTGCTGTGACTTTGCTTTTCAAGTTCAAACATAAATGTGTTTTAAATGTTAATCTAAATCTGTTAAAAAGTGATAATCACCGTCTATTGTGATGAGAAGACACTAGGGGTGAGCTGTGCATTTGGCCAGGAGCCAAAGCCAGACACCTTGAATGAAGAACACTTCCATAGATCTAGGCCCAGATGTGTTATTAGCAGTTGAACAATGACTACTGCACGTACTGGGTATACATATCTGAGAGCTATTTCCTCAGCCAGACCCACAAGTGGCAGATGAAAAATGAGAATGACTCAGAGTGATCGGCTACCTGTCTTGCATGCAAAGATCTGCAGAAATAAGAAGATTCATCTAAATTATCACCAGATCACACAATTGAATAGAAGCTTCCTATTTTATAGTGGTAGAGTTGATTGAAGTTTTCCAAAAATAGACTCCACTTTAAAGCATATACCCCTACTGAAAGAAACCTTTCAACAGGGCAAAAGCCCCCAAATCCAAAGCCTACACAAAAGAAATAGAACATAAGGCATAAGATGCCGAAAAGTTATTTTAGTTGGTAAGTCTATTTTCCCTAGTCGCCTTTAGCAGAAAGTATAAAGAACCATCTCTTTTCTTTGAATAAAAATGTAACGTTCCTTCCAGCTTCTAAAATGTTCATGACTTGCAATTTAAATATAGGTAGAATTGAAGTAGGACGCAGGCAAGAAGCATCTTGGGCAGGGGTTACAATTTTAGTCAACGATTTATATTACAGGGGGAAAATCCACTTTCTGGCCCCATGCCCCAAGAGACAGCTTGTAAAAGTGATACTACAAATACTTTCTAAAACTTGGTTAAAAATAGGCTTAATTTAAAAAAAAGAAAAGAAAAGAAGCAGCAAAGCTATTTTATAACCATAAATCCTGCCAAAGGGAATGCATATTTAAGGATCAAGTTCTATTGCTGTTCTGCTGACAGATTATTACCTATTTAATTACCGAGGTCTGTACAAATTATGGGAAGGCATGCAAATTTAATTAGGAAGTGTACCCTTTTAATGAACTAACGAATAAGTGTCATACGTAGCCAGACACTTACACGTTGCTACCAGCAACATTAGGAGCTTTACTCATTAAAAAAAAGTTATATTTTGTTGAGACACAGTTTTCAAGGCGGTAAAAAACATGTAAAATTCAATATGTCTTAGTTATTATTTCTGTTCCTTGTTAAACCCTTCCTTACCCCAAAAAATAGAAATTGCTGCTTTTGTTCATTAACCCTTAGCAGAAGTAGAATATAAAATAATGACTTCCCTCCCTTGGCTCAACAAGAGGTGAAGCCAACGAAGTGCTGATAAAGTCAGCACTAGGAGATATTCCTGAGGTCAGCTTGCTCCATTAAAAGAAGGGTGCAGGAGGGAGGGAGGGCAGGTAACAGATCTGGGCTAGGGACAGACATTTAAAAAGCCTGAACTGATTTAATCTTTGCAAGTTAGTCTAACCTGCCTAGGCTGAACCAGTCTGCAACTGAAAAGACATTATGTTTGGACTGAGGAAATGTAGGCATATGCCTGCAGTGGCTCAGGCTAGAAGCTGGGGGGGAGGGGGGTAGACCAGCCCTCCCACACTTCCACAGTGCTGAGCTGAGGAGAGGCATGGCCAGGCCCAAGCAGGACGCTTTGATTAGGGAGGGCTGTAAACCCTGACCCTGCCTGCACCATCCCAGGTTTTTCCCCACTTGCTGCTCAAGAGGCGGGAGTGTTGCCAGACCCAAGTCCAGCACTCTGAGGCAAAGCAGGGGTGTGCAGTACAGTCATCTGTTGATGGTACTGAGCTTTTCAATCTCCCTCTCCCTGCTTCTTCATACTGCCTGCAAACCTGACAAGCAAGGGAGTCAGCAGGGGGCTGATAAACATTGTGTTATCAGCCAATCAACAAAACAAAAGCCACTCTCATTAGTTCAAGCTCTTCTTAAACAGCTTTTTCCAAGGAAGGAATGGAGAGTCATTACCAGCTGACC
>NW_017729034.1:40446234-40446517 GCF_001723915.1 Gavialis gangeticus | reverse complement strand
AGCCCATCAACAAAACAAAAGCCACTCTCATTAGTTCAAGCTCTTCTTAAACAGCTTTTTCCAAGGAAGGAATGGAGAGTCATTACCAGCTGACCTGCTGATTAGCTCCAAAAAGCCTTAAGATGACACAGTTCTGCTTGTCTGTCTCAGTGAAATTGGAGACATACACAGACACCTCTCAGCATTAGCTAGCATACCACATGCCTACGGTCCATGGGGCTGGGGTCCATGCTGTGGAGATAGGAGGGAGGGAGGGGGAAATCCCTGCTTGAGCAGCAAACAG
>NW_017729034.1:40444516-40445938 GCF_001723915.1 Gavialis gangeticus | reverse complement strand
GGGGGGGCAGACCTTGCTGTGCCTGCAGTCTCTACTGGAGCTCTGGCTAGGGAAACAGAGGGGCGGGACCAGCCCTGCTCTCTGGAGCAGAGAGCACAGCCCAGCCCAGCCCAGGGCTGCAAAGCATCTGGGATTCTGGGGGACTCTGGTTTAAGTTAAACTAGGAAGGAGTCTGGGACAGAGATATCATAAACTGGTTTGACCCAAATCAGTTAAGTTTGATACTATATTCAATCAGGTTTGTGTACAGTGTCTGTCCCTAGTCCTGGACACACAGTGTGCCCTTAAGCAAAGCCCCAAACTGGGTCTGACGCACAATGATAGCAATGCGATTTCAACTGGGATATACAATCAGATGTATTCCAATTTATGGATGGTCATCTTACTTGACCAGGCACTGCCAGCCAAGTAAGATTATGGAGTTACTTGTTACATAAAACTGTAAATATTTGAGCACTTACTTAACTTTATGGCTCAGAGTAGTTACATCCACTTTAGCACATAAAAATAAAGAACATGCATAAACTTTTGCCCCCCCAAAAAAGGGGAAGATGAGAGCAGAGCAAGCCTTGGACCACTAATCCAAGCATCACTGTCACGGAGTGGGACCTAGGAGCGGCCGTGATCCCGCTAGCGCCCCCTTGCCGTGGCAATTAGGAGATCCAGCACCGTCTAATTCTCGCCTGCCACGTCTTTGATCTTATATAGGTTTATATGGGAGGCTGCCTTTGATCTCCTGATCTCTATGGGTGACTTGGTGCACCCCCAGCCTTATGGGCTACGCGTGCCTCCTACCTCCCCTTTAGCACGCCCCAAGCCTCGCAGTTCTTCCGGACGTTTTTGTGTCTCTAATCTTATACTAGCCCTCCCCGGGCTTCACTCTTGCAGGCTGACCCCCCCTGGGGCCTATGCCACGCGCTTCCCATGCTCTTGCCTTTGCTGGGGCCTGTGTCTGCGCCTCTCGTGCTCTTGCCCTCGCTGGGGCCTGTCCCGTGCCAAACCGCACCTGGGGCTCAGGTGGCGCACAGCCGTGCCTGGCCCCCTGACCCTTCTTGGGGTCCTTATGCCACGCGCTTCCCGCGCTACTCGCGCCCGTGGCTCGCTCCGAGCCTGCTTCCGTGCTACTCGCGCCCGTGGCTCGCTCCGAGCCTACACGCCAGCCCTGTCTCGGGCTTTCACCGGCGCCGGGGCTCAGGTGGCACGCGGCCGTGCCTGGCCCCCTGACCCTTCTCGGGGTCCTATGCCCTCACTGGGCTGAGTACTGCCCTCTTGGGCTGGGGTCAAACCCACACCCCGCACCACACTGGTGCCCAGCTGCCGCGCCTTCCCGGCACTGCTCGGTGCCCAAACGGGGCACCCAGGAAACCCCCGGACTGCTGGGGATCTCCTGCGAGGCCTCCTCACACCCCTACAGCCTCACCC
>NW_017729034.1:40441222-40444012 GCF_001723915.1 Gavialis gangeticus | reverse complement strand
GGGTTAGAATACAAGGAAGTGGAGCAGAAAGCGACTTAACGGTAGGGGTTTACTACAGACCACCCAACCAAGGGGAAGAGCTGGACCGGGAATTCTTAAGTCAGTTCACGGAGGTAGTTAGGTCAAAGGACATAGTCATCATGGGTGACCTGAACTTTCCCTTTTCAAAAAAGGGAGGAAGGAGAACCCAGGAAACTATAGGCCAGTTAGTCTTACCTCGATCCTGGGGAAGCTTTTTGAGAGAATTATCATAGCGCATGTCCATGAGGGTCCAGCAGGGGAGATTATGCTTAGGGGCAACCAACATGGGTT
This sequence comes from Gavialis gangeticus, assembly GCF_001723915.1. Classification (NCBI taxonomy): domain Eukaryota; kingdom Metazoa; phylum Chordata; order Crocodylia; family Gavialidae; genus Gavialis; species Gavialis gangeticus. Next base: position 40,443,700 of record NW_017729034.1, on the reverse strand, counting down.
CATTAGAGGCAGGTCCTGTCAGACCAACCTGGTGGCCTTCTACTACGTCACAAATCCTTGGACACGGGTGTCACGGTGGACATAGTCTTTCTGGACTTTAGGAAGGCCTTCGACACTGTCACTCACCCCATTCTCATTTAAAAAACAGGAGACTATGGTGTCGATGCCTACATGGTCAAATGGGTCACCAAGTGGCTGGTGGGCCGCACCCAGAGAGTGGTGGTGGATGGGTCATTTTTGACCTGGAGGGATGTGGGCAGTGGGGTTCCACAGAGCTCGGTCCTCAGGCCTGCACTGTTCAACATCTTCATCAGTGACTTGGACGAGGGGGTAAAAAGCTCCCTGTTCAAGTTTGCAGACGACACTAAGATGTGGGGGAAAGTGGGCACGCTAAAAGGGAGGAATTGGCTGCAATCGGACCTAGACAGGTTATAGGGGTGGACGGATGAGAACAGGATGGGTTTCAACACTGACAAGTGCAAGGTTCTGCGTCTGGGGAGGAAGAACCAGGAGCACACCTACAGGCCGGGGGAACTCCCTTCTCATTAGTGCAGAGGCAGAAAAGGATCTTGGAGTTACCACTGATGCCAAGATGAACATGGGCTGACAGTGTGGGGACGCGGTCAGGAAAGCCAACCGCACTTTGTCATGCATCCATAGATGCATCTCAAGCAGGTCCAAGGAGGTGATCCTCCCCCTCTATGCGGCACTGGTCAGGCCGCAGTTGGAGTACTGCATCCAGTTCTGGGTGCCGCACTTCAGGAGGGATGTGGACAACATGGAGAGGATCCAGAGGAGGGCCACTCGCATGATCAGGGGACAGCAGGGCAGGCCCTATGAGGAGAGGCTACGGGACCTGAACCTGTTCAGCCTCCAAAAGAGAAGGCTGAGGGGGGATCTTGTGGCCTGTTACAAACTAGTCAGGAGGGATCAGCAGGCATTGGGGGAGTCCCTGTTCCCCCAAGCACTACCAGGAGTGACAAGAAAAACGGTCACAAGCTGGCAGAGGGTAGATTTAGGCTAGATATAAGGAGGTGCTACTTCATGGTCAGGGCGGCTAGGATCTGGAACCAACTTCCAATAGAAGTGGTGCTGGCTCCTACCCTGGGGGTTTTTAAGAGGAGGCTAGATGAACACCTTGCTGGGGTCGTTTGACCCCAGTACTCTTTCCTGCCATGGCAGGGGGTCGGACTTGATGATCTGCTCACATCCCTTCTGATCCTACAAACTATGAAACTATGAAAACAGCTAAGAATATCAAAGCCATTTTTGTTGATAATAGAGAATAGGCCTTTTAAAAAGTCTCCAGAGATGAAAGACAAGTGCATTCATGAAATGTACCGCTCACTACACCAATTTAATCCCCAACATAACTTCAATGAAAACAAAAATATTCCTTCAAAGATTAATTGAAACATCAGTTTCTATAGTATAATGGAAAATGCATAAAATAGCTAACAAAGCTAACTGCTTTGATCCCAAAGTAAATAAAAATATTTAATTTGTCTGTTTTGGAGTCCACTGTAGAATTTCAAGCAAAATGCAAACACTTTAACAGCATCTGTTCCTAACCATGCCTTGCTATGAAAACTGTATTACCATTAGAACCTGATTGTGAGAAGGAGATCCATTATGCAGGCAAAAATAAATGTTAGAAACCACTTGGGTCACTTGTAGATGCATACAGTTCAGATTACTGGGCACTGATTTTAAGGTCAAATTTTATTTTCTCATGAAAAAGTCAAAGCTGAGGAAGAGCTTCAGGAACACGTGGAATGAATAAGCCAACCAATGCACCTGAGCATTGAAATCTTGTACAACCTACCCATGCATATTCCTGTATGTAAAAACTCTGTGCCAACCAACTGTGGACCTATTGTGTATAACCATAAAATACCAAACACCTGTGTGAACATTAATGCACAACAGCTTCCTCAAGTGCATCTGCTCTCACCAATGTATAATACCACTGTGTTCTCACAGTGAATACTACCATCTAAAACTGCATTTCTTCCTGTGTACTTTAAAAATATCGATATTAAACATAAACAGGTGACCTTTACCCTTGAAAAAAATTAATTTGTTTGCACTCTTATTTCCAATATGACAGGTGTCCACATCCTAACAAATAACTGTCACATACATACTAATCAGTAGGGCTGTGCAAAGCTTCGGTAGTCAATTCGATTTGGAGGAGAGTCGTGCCTGATTCGGCAGCCAAATCTCCAAATCTGAATCAAACTGGGAGACCAACTAAAAGCTCTGAATCGATTCAGAAAAGATTTGGCCTAATTCAGAGATTTGGCCATAGACTAAAGAGGCAGCAGTCCTCGAGGATGCTGGACACAGCTGCCTCCAGCTGGTAAGTCTGTTGTGGGGGGTGGAGGGGGGAGGGAAAGGCATGGGGGCGCAAATCAACACCCCCACAGGGAGGGAGGGATTGGGGCTGGGACAAGCTGCCCACCTGGGGGGGGGGGG
>NW_017729034.1:40427978-40440838 GCF_001723915.1 Gavialis gangeticus | reverse complement strand
GGCTCCTGCCACGGCATGCCACTGTGCACTGCCGGTCTGTGAGGGCATGGGGGCTGGATCTGTGCAGGGTAGGCTGGGCTGGGCTGCGCTCCAGGAGGCTAGCCCCAGCTGCCCGCTGCCATGCTGTGCTCTGCAGGGTGGGTGGATCCAGGGCTGTGCCCAGAGCACAGCCCTGGATTCACCCATCCCACAGAGCCCAGTGGAGCAGGGGCTGCAGCCACCCTAATATTCCCCATGGCCCATGCCACTGGGCCAGGCTCGACCTGAGTGCACCCACCCACCCCCATGCCCTCTCGCTGCTCGGCCAGCCGGGGCAAAGCCACAGCTTGTCCAGGAGGCACAGTGAGGCTGGGCAAGCAATGGGAGGGCGTAGCCCCCACTTCCAGTGCCTTCCTCTGCCAGTCTGGAGTGCAGCCTGGCCCAGCCTGCCCCACACAGATCTGATGGCACACACTTGCTTCCATGCCCTCCCGGACTGGCCGCACATGGTGGCAGTAGCCCACTGCCCTGAGTCCCGTGCCCAGGACTGTCCCTAGGGGGAGGTGAATCGGGGTGACTGCCCCAGGCCCCATGCTTTGGGGGGCCCTGTGGATGGTCCCATACAGCTGCTGGTTCCAGCTGCTCACCACCCCTCTCCCCACCCTGCCGGCTCTGGATGTTCACCACCCCCCACTCCAGGCCCCATACAGGCTGATATGCCCTGCGCCCTCCACACACCTAGGGACAGCTCTGCCTGTGCCCCCCACCCCAGCTGGGCAGCTTGTCCCAGCCCCAATCCCTCCCTTGCTGTGGGGGCGTTGATCTGCCCCCCCCCACACCCCTTCCCTCCCCCCTCTGTCCACGACAACACACTTACCAGCTGGAGGCAGCTGTGTCCAGCATCCTTGAGGACTGCTGCCTCTTTAGTCTATGGCCAAACCCCTGAATTGGCACCGAATCTTCAAACCCAATTCAGCTGAATCAAACCACAACAGTGATTTGAATCGCCAAATCAAATCACTGTCCCTCCGAATCCTCTCAATATGAAGCCGAAGCAAATACTTGCTGCTTTGCACAGGCCTACTAATCAGCACTATTTCTACAAGATTTGCCCTGATAGCAAACTAGTTTCTCACATTTAGAAACAGCTCCTTCATTTCTGGTTCAAAGAACATTAGCAAAGAGGCAGGATGGAGGCACTTAAAACACTTCTAGGATGCTGATTACATAGTGCAACATATGGATGGTAAATACCTCTAGGGCCTCTGTACTCCTGAGGATTGCCTTACACCACAAGACAAGAGGTTAAGTATCACATTAATCTCTGCTCGAATAGCAGTCATTATTCAGCCCTGTTTCTAGAGTCCAACCAAAGTATCTGAGGGGATGACTTCCTGCAGTGAATTCCACTGGAATGGAAAAGTTATTGGTTTCATTGGGACCAAATTATGTTCTTGAGCACTAGAAAACTGACTCAATATTAACTTTTAAAATTGAATATGATGATATTTGTAATTGAAATGATAAGAGGAGATGATAAAAAAAAAATCACTGGAACAGTTTTCTGTTAGAAAATGTAGCATCTAGACCAAATGTTTCACATTGCCAATGAAATGTCAAGATGAAAAAGTTTAAATGAGTGGTTTTCTGTTTCATTTCAATATTATCAAAATTTGTCATCTAGGTAAATTAAATATTTCATTTTTATGTTATTGTTTTTATTCATTTAAACTATTATAGCAAACATCCATTTTTATACATCTTACATATTAAGTTTCAACATTAGCAAACAAAATGTTAACTCTACTATATACACCAACTGTTTCAATGTTTTTTAATTATTATTTAGTTTTTCTTTTTTTCATTGCAGTTCCATATGAAATTTCAGTTTTTCCTTTCCAATTCAGGATGAAAAAGAATTTCAAAATATCATTAATCTCTCATGGAAATACACTAGTTAATAGTAACTTTGGTTCCTGACAACTTATGTTGTTCTTCCATTCCTTCAGTAATAGTTAGAAGGAAGCTCTTCTCTCTTGGGGATCAATGCCAACACTTCAGGGAGCCAACTACAAAAATGAACAGCTGCATGAAATAAGTGAAATGTATGCGGGAATCTGAATTTGATGGAATTAATAATGAGGAATGAATAAGCAAGTATTGATTTGGTTCCATAATAAAGATAATTTTGTTGGTGATGTTAGTGACCCTCAAGGGATATAAGCATAAATACTCACAATAAATTAGATCAAAGCTCTAAGCCTTGCTTTCCAACAGGATCTTTTTGTTTGTTTATTTACTTGATGTTGCAAATCTGTGTAACAAAATTCCTCTTAAAACCGTTAATGCTATAAGAATAGCAGAGCTTGGTTATAAAGCCTGCATAATTCAGCTGTGGCATTGTGGAAGCTATATTTGCCAACTCTTTTCTTTAACAGTTGGCAAGTATCCACTCTGAAACTTACGGAGCTGCCTCTCCTATGACCCTGGGTAGCTGTTTGTGCCATTCCATTGGTGTCAAGTAGCTTCAGATACAGCAAATCCAATTTCCTAGAGCAGGGGTGGGCAATTATTTGGACGGGGGGGGCACTTAGGAGTTTTGAGGATCTGTTGTGGGCCGGGTTACGGGCTCCGACCCAGCCCAGCAGGCTGGATGGAATCCTTTGGCAGGCTGGATCCAGACTGCGGGATGTATTTTGCCCACCTCTGACCTAGAGAATAAGCAACTGAGCTATGAAGGCAGACTACCCACCGCTAGCCACCAGGGTTAGGATACTGTGAGTGAAAAACTACTGTATGTGTGGCTTAAAGATATATGTTAAACCATCTACAAAAAAAAGAACACATGATTCTTAAAGATATAAAACATGAATTTTTCCAAGTTGGCAAAATATTTTTTTTTTTTTTTTTTTTTTTTTTTTTACAGATTACCAGATTATTTGCTGGTAACTGATAAATTACTATGGCTCAAGATGTCTACCGTGAATTTCTTTGACTAGTTGCTAACCACTTATCCTGTAAAATGCTAATAAAAGTCTACAAATGCCACATTATTTTTAACAAATGTACACTGATATGTTAATTAGTCTAGCCAAAATGCGAATGTAGTATTTTGACAAAAAGGAGTCTTTGACAAAACTTCCATAGATTTTAACAGGCCAGGATTCCAGCTCTGTATTTTTCTTCATCTGAGCAAGGTGGCATTTTGTGACATCTTCAGAACTGCAAAACTAATTCTAAAATACCCAAAGAGAATATTTCAAAGACCAATTAAGCAGACGTTCCAAACAGGAACATTAAACAGAAGGCAGTAAAGTCTGTGTTCTTAAAATTATAAGACATATACTGCAAAAAAAGCATAACCATTCAAAGGGAAAGCAGCAAATAAAGTTAATATATGAAACAGTGTAGGAAAAATAGATGTCTTTTCATACACCTTTTCATAGAACTTGACTAGGAATTTGTTTGAAAATGGCTGAAAAGTCAAGCAGGTGAAAGAAAATAAAACTGCAATAGCACATAAAATAAAGGGAAATTTCAGCTGGTGTTTGATAGAGCTCCCCAGAAATACAAGAGAATAAAACATTTCTTGGGCATCTGTGAAAAAGTCTGTAACCACAGAATACAGTATTCTTGGGTGATTAACATAAGGTGATTTAGCACTAAATAAAAGTTAAATATTGTTATTCTCCTCCTCCTCTGTGGCAAATACAGCCAAGCATAGATAGGAAGAACAGATTAAACTAAACTAAGGACCATTTAGGAATCCAGAAAGAAGAGAATCCAAGTGGCTAATCAATTTAAATTGGAGGGGGTTCTGAATTACACCCAAAAGTAAGTAAAGATGCCTCAGTCTGAAGAGTTCCATAAGACCTGGCATCTTTCAAAAATGCCTATTTTTTTCCATTTGATATCTTAATTCTATGTACAGAGCTGTCATGATGCTTGAAACCTAATTGTACTTTGCTACCGAAACGTGCCATATATCTAACATACACCTGCAACAGGTTTTGGGTTTTTTTGTTTGTTTGTTTGGGGCGGGGGGGATTGCTGAGTACTTTGATATGTTTCCTTGAGCTGTTATCATTGCTCAGGAATGATTCTGATACATGTCAGATGACTCCTCTCATATATTAGTATAATATTAGTGCTACTATTATGGACAATTTGGGTCAGATGTTAAAGGCACTTTGCAAAGGTAGAGAGAGAAACAGAAGCAGTTACCAGTCCAGTCTACATGCATGACAAAGTAACCCCACGAGCTGTACTAAGCTGTGTCACCTACATCAGCCCCAAGGGAGTCTGGTGCAAAAAGAGAGTTCCAAATTTTTAACAACTGCTACAGAGTGGAAACTGAACAATTTCACTACAAATGAAATCCCCATATTCATAGGAAAATAAAAAGCTCTATAATTATTATGGTAATGGGCAGTGAGCAATCTGTGTTTTTCTGCTCTCAATAACATTTTCTGTAATTTTGTTAAATATCTATTTTCCATTTTTCAGGGAAGTAAAATACAAGAACAGTGGTTTTCAACCTTTTTACACAAGGCACTCCTTAGGAAAATGACACCTCTTAGCTTTCACTCACTTTTTGACCACAGAAAAATAACTGAGCAAAAAAGAACATAATGGGTCAGGCCACATGTGTCTGACCAGATGGATTCCCATTTGAAATCTCTGGGTTCTTCAGCAAATTGTGTAGGTGTTCACACACCTAACAGTGCTAATACTGCCTGGCACCTTGCAGCACCCTGAGGTGCACCCTGGTTGAGATACTGGAAATACTATTTCCAGACAATGGAAGCTGGATATTCCAGACAGACAAAAGAAGATTTTAGTCTTGTAGAACAAATGAATGTTGTCAAATAACATCAGGGGGATCAATTTTTTTATCATTCACTTTCAGTGAGTGAAAGTTGTACAAATTGTATAATGGGCATAACAAATCTGAGTTGAAAAGGATTCACAGAAAAAAATTTGCAAACCGAAATAGTAATGCTTGTACAGTAAAACCAATGATGATAGATCCACAGCCTGCAAAATCCAAACCTCAGCAAGCTATTCAAAGGTAATCATCTCTTCAAAGTACCCTGTGTCCTACAATCTCTTTGTTTTGCTCAGAAGTAGATATAAATATAAACATACCTTTTTGTGTTTGCTGATTTGAAGTTCTGTATCACTGCAGCATTCACGTAAGAAGGGGTGAAAAGAGGACACCTTCAACCCCTTGGGGAAAATAGATCAGTTTCTGAAACAGCAATAAAGTACCTAGAAGCAACCATCTGTTATGGACATTTAGTCATGAGGTTAATAAAACCTGTCCTCTACAGCAAAGCAAATGATTATCAATTCCATTAGAAACAAACTGCCTCCTGCACTCACTCATATTTTTAAAAGCTTCATTCTGGAGAACTGAAGCATGACAAAAGTCATAAGATTTCAATATATCTTTAAATTTTTTTTTATAGCCTTAATAATCAACTTGATGCCAGCAAGAAACAGAGCAGATTGTGCTGTATATCCAGCATCAGATGTATAGATTCTCATACATAGTCTTTACATCTGTGCAGTTTTTGTCTGCTATTGGGTTCTCAAGGCTTGAACAAGTCAAGAAATGGATTCCAGACCTCAGGGACAAGATGAAGGAATTAAGTAGAATTTGAAAGAAAGATAGATGTTCCTCAATGCTCTTTTGTGCCAGTGAGGGGTGGTGCAGTGGCACCAGTGATGGGGGGTATGCAAGAGAGTGGGCTATGTAGAGTAGGGGCTACATGGGCAGGCTTGACGGACTGTGCATAGGTTGTCCTAAGTAGTGTGAGCTGTGTTTGAAGGGGCCCAAGAAGGAGGACCCGTATGACCAGGAGAGGGCTAGCTGCCCAGGAACCTAGCCAGGAATTTGACCAGCCATGAAATGGCCCCGGTCACACGGGACTATCCTATGCCAGAGTAAATTAATCCACTATACCTGAATTGCCACGCACATGTAGACAGTGATGCTTTACTGCGTATGTCCACACGTTCATTAATGCACATTTAACACCTGCCTAATGCAGTATTAGCTAAATGCACAGTAACTAGAGTTACTGCACAGTAGCACTGGCGAATGCCTTTTTAGTGACACTACTGCACAGTAGCCTAACAGTACTGCATAGCAGTGTATTAGCACTGTCCGAGCTGCAACACACTACTGCACAGTGTTATTAGGCTACTGTGCATTAAGTGTCTCATGTAGATGCGCCCACCGTGCAGTAAATTAGTCTACTGTGCAGTAAAGAGCACATGTAGACTCATCCATTGTGTGCTTGTTTCTGGCATATTTCAACAATTTGCTCATGATGAGAGAATAAGAGTGATGAACCAGAAGTAAAGAGAGAGGAGGAATCAAAATTGGCCTTTGGTAGTTCCAAATTCCCTCTGATCAGTAAGGACAGATATAAGTATACAAGGAGGCAGTGGCAATAGGGGATTTGATGACAAACTATAAAGGGGCAGGAGTTTCCCAAAACTATCGAGCACCGCATGGCACCTTACCTGCAGAAGCCAGTGAACCAAGTATCACCTCAAAAGACAAAATTATAGCAAGAAAAACAGATGCCTTGCCGATCTGAGTGTATATAAAGCAGAGCAGAGTGGGACATGTTAGCCAACCTTCACCTTCACACACACTAAGGAAGTGCAAGTACTTTGGTTATCCTGACCAATTCCTACACCTCCTCCCAACCCCAGTCATGTTCTCCCTCTCCCCTGCTCTCCCCCACAAAAACAATGAATAGCAGAAAAAGGAACTTGCTCATTTTCCTTGAGCAGAAAAATACCCAAAATTATCCTCCATAGTGGAGCCAAATCTTATTTAAATGCAGTGGAATACATTCTAGGATCAGAGACATTATTTGCACAATAACTACTTCAACCAAAAGCGGTTGGGTAGGTGTAAAGAACAAAATTTTATGTCAACTAGTGTTGTGCTTGCATACCCCAAGACACAATTTGCACCATTTTGTTTAGACACAACACTCCTTCTACAGTACAGGCTACATTTTGGTTTCAGTGCAGCTAGAAAGATTCTCTGGACAGATCTGATACCATGGAAGAAATTATATGTATGAGTCTGAAGACAGAATCTGAGTTGATGGTCTTTATGGACATATTTGTTTCATAGTTATTCTGGTACAAACCTGAAGTATTTACTGATTTTTAAGGAGATACTGCTGACTTGTTCTGCTATAACAAATAGAAAAATATGATATTTAGTTGGAGTTGTGGTTTCTGTTATAAACTGCTGTTTTCAGCGTGTATAACAATGTGCCTAACATATGAAAAAACTAATACATGGAGCTCTCCATGAGATCTCAGCACAGGGGCAGATTTTTTGTTTTAAGGTTTTTACATGGTGGGGGAACAGCAAGCTTTTAACTAAATGCGGTTAGCCTGTGTTTAATTATGAATGCATAAAACAAAAAAGAAGTTACCAATCTCATATTTTATTAACCTCATGTAGTTGTAAATGGTTTCAATTTAAGAATGGGAATCTAAATAGCATATCCATGATGTAACCCCTTGCAGCGTGCTGAAAAACTAATGAAATACTTAGAATCTTAACCTCTGAAAAAGCACGATGGTCCATTATATTAGCTTAAGAAATTTGATGCCTGCTGTGGAAGTGCTTATTTTAGTGAAAAACAAGTTGCCCATCTATACCCATTAAGTTATGTTGAAGCTCCAAGCTGCACTCCTGCCGATCAATGCTGTCACTACTCTGCTGTTAGAAATAATCACTGCAAATTAGTTTTCACCATTTTTCAAATCATTCTGTAGCTTAAATAATTACATACTTCGTATAATTCTAGTAGATGTCCTATATTCCGGCTGTTGAGGTGGGTCCAAGGCTTCTGAGAATGTCAAAGAAAATGCTACGCAGATCCAAGCCATTCTGCACTCTTGTTCCTTATTTGTAATTGGGGGGAGGGTTGTTTTGTTTTTAAAATATACTAATAGATATTCTTAGGAAGATGAACAGTGTTCCTTGAAGGAAAATACCTGTTTGTACTTCCTTCAACATGATAGATTATTTCAACTCTCTATTAATACTTCAGCATTTACACTTACTGGAAATTACTCCCCACCCCCTTCCCCAGTCCAAAAGAAAAAAAAAATCCTTCTTTCCCATTAAAGGTTCAAATTTAATCAAAGATGATCTTCAAGCATGAGATTATCTATTCTCTTTGCAGAGCCGTTCCATGTAATCTCCTTTCCATGGAAAAAAGCTAGAAATCCTGATTCTTGTAGTCACTGGCAGTATTAGACACAATGTAGGTGGCAGATAGGGGCCACCATCCTGTTTTCCCTGCTCTTCGTTAGTTAGAGAAGTGCAAGTAAGTATTAAGAAGGTACAATGTGACATTGCCAAAAAGAAGTAATTGGTAACACAATGTTTCCATTACCTGAGATGCTTTGTCTGCCTGCATATACCTAGCCACATATACTGATGATTTTCAGCTCAGCAATCAACAACACATCTTGCAAGACTACAGATATTTTCAGCAGTATGAGCACTAAATCCAGCTTTTATCCACTATCATGACAGCCCTAGTCTTTTACAGTTACCAGAGCTGCCTGCAGATTCTAGCCCAGTCTGAAGCCTGATGATCCAGCAGCTAATAGGCTGGAAGAAAACACATGCTGATGGAATTCAGTTGTCACTATGTTCTCAGTGATTTTGCCTAGGTATAATAAGCTGGAAATGAAAGAAGAGATGAGAGAAATCATCTATATAGAGCATAATTCATTTCTTTTTAAAACACAACTGGTAGAAATATTGACCATTGATATTAGTAATGGATGCAGTTGCTTTCACCAGACAACCAAGAGAAGAACAGATTTGTCCATTAGGTTGTTGTTTTAAGTTTCCACACTCTCATTGCACATAATGAGGCCAAACTCTAACTGCCATGCATCCAGTCCTACTTAGAGTCCCTTCTAGCTTATAAAAGGGAAGGGGAAGGAGAAGTACCCACAGCAAGCAGTGTGGGCTCAGTGTTTGGACTGTGCAATCCTAGTTGATTAGCTAGTACACCATGTAGTAAAGCAATTCCTCTCACAAACTGGTAATGATGGTATGGAAGATACTCTTTGCTTCCTTTACTGCCAAATCATAGCCTACCAGGAAGTCTTTATGCTTTTTATAGATGTATAGGAACCAGAAATACACTGTTCATTGCTGAAGCATGAACTTTTTTGGAAGAAAAGGTAAGGTCACAATGATTGTGACATCAAGCAGTTACTCGGCTTGAGCAACTCATCTACTTTGTATTTGTGTCACTTGTTTTTCTAGGGCATGAAGAAAGCTATATGAATTTGAGGGTGTCCATAGGAGAACCAACTATGTTAGTTCATCCCATTAGTAGGATGGAAGAAAGACCATGGTCTTCACTTGAAATAAAGTACTGGTCAGACAAGGAGGGTATCACTTCACAACTGTTCACTCAGTTAGCACTTGTCCAGTCTAGTTTATGGGCTTGAAAATGGATTAGTTGTGTGAAGCCATATTCTCCATGCAAGAGAAGAGATTGCCCGTGAGGAAAGTGAGTCAAGAAAGTTGGGGGATTTTAACATTGTCCTGAGCAACAGGCTGATTACACTTTAAAGTCCTCATCTCAACACATCTTTAGACCTCTTTTTTATTGCCACACTCCAGATACACAACAATAATTTTCATTCACAAGCACTAGTTTGGAGTTTGTGACTTTTAAAAATGACTTTGTACTTCAGAATAATGAATACAATACCACAGCATTCATCACCTAGCACACAAGCTGAGAGCTGGATCTGGTCAGTCATTTAGTTAATGGGTTGAAATAATGAGAGTTAAACAACAACAGAAAAGCACCATAATAAACACATTAGATTAAAACAGCTTTTCATGTTTCACCAGTTTTTTCCCCTACATTTAAATTACAATTTGCATACATAAATGGCTTAATAAATGCATGTCTAGCTTGGGGCTCATGTGTAAGATAAGCAACGGCTCACAAAAAATATAACAAACACACACTCCTTTGCCCCAGTGCAAAATCTTGTAGCTTATCTGGATGTCATACTTTATTACCAATTTCAGTTTTGTGCTGCAAACTGGCATTGTAGTAGCATATGGGACCCTGGGTATTACGCATATATCTTTGTAAGAAAAATAATGTTGAGGTTTCCATTTGTGCTTCTAAAAATGTGTTGCAGAAATAACTGCAAATTTTCTCTAAGTATTCATTCCTATGTTGGTGAAAAAAAAAGTTTGCTTTAGGGCTGGAAGTGACTCTACCTGCATTCCCTTCAATTAAGCCTTACTGATGTAAGTGAACACTACTGGAGTGACCAACCACTCTACAGGATCAGGCCCTTAGAAGTCTCTCTTGAGATTCCCACTTTCTCAAGGTCTGATGCTGAAAGTTGGTGAAGATTTTAACATTCTTTGTCACAGAAACTTTTTCTTTTAATGTGTGTAGGTATTGCAGCAGTCCAAGCCTCTGTTAGCATGCCATGGAAATATCTGAATGAACATTAACAAGCTTCTACAGTACATTCCCTTTTGGAATACAGAAGCACACAATACCATGCCTATGAAATAAAATTAATACAACAAAGTGATTTTTAAAGGTTTTTCTTGATTTAACTTTTGGCAGTATTCCAAAATAAGGTCACAAGAAACTGTATTCATTAAATGTGTGACTGACAATACAGTAAAAGTCAATACTATAGAAAGCCTAGTCATACCATACCGACACTATAATATTGCACAGCACGCAAAACCCCATCAGCCTACTATCCCTTAATAAGACTGATATTGTCACACAACATCAGGCTAACCCCAGATGTGAGGGCACATCTGGAAATTATTTCAATGTATTTAAAGAAAAGTCCAATTTGATGTGTGTGTTCCCACGTATTGCATACATTTGAAAGATATATATACTAGCCATCAAATAGTATCTAAACATACACCACTTTCATTCGTCACAAAGAAACATTTTCGTTAAAAGGGACCACAAGAAGATATGGTTAAACTTAGATACCACATAGGCTTATATTAGCCAGGACAAAGAATACCTTTTGAGTTATGGTTGGAAAATTAGAAAAATATTATATATCTACAGTGTCTGTACATGAGAAACGGTTAAAAGTTCCACAATTTCTGCTTTACTCTTATATAGTCCTTCCGTTTCTTTAGGAGGGCAGGAGTACAAATTGAATGGAAAAGTTCTTTGTTTCCCAATATATAAAAAAGATTTGCTCGAAAAAAGCTTCGTCAAGGATTTTTTTCAGGGGTTGTTCAAAATATGAACAGAATTAACTTTATCAAAAGACTTCTATATGTTGACCCCTATTCAGACAGGAAGCCAATAGACCCTAGGACACCTTAACCTGGATAAGTAATACAATTAAAAAACAAACAACCTGTTGATCTCTAAATTTGTTCTCCTTAGGTTTTTCCACCAATTTTCAGGTTGTGCTTTTCTACTCTACCTTCAAGCTCATCCATCCCAGGAGTAGGGCATTTAGAGCTAAAATCTTCCACCCAGGTTGCAACAGGAGTAGCGGTAGCACCTGACACTTTCACTACTACTTTGAATATGAGTATTTAGGAACTTGTCTTCATTTATATCGTGTACATGCACCTGCCAGGCACTTGGGCCAAGTACAGAAATTATATGTATTGCACGGTAGGTGCACAGAAAGCGCTCTACAGCCATAACCAACCAGACAGTCAGGACCCACAGAATGCTGTAAAAATGGTGGCTCGCACTCCAAGATAACCCTGGATGGATATGGTATCAGACGTCAGTGCTGCAAATTAGAGTGCCATAACAAACATCTGTACCATATCCCATCCCAACTCATGGAGCACTGCAACAACCTGCTCACCCCAACTCACAAGGCGGAGGTCTAGCCTAGGCCAGAGCTTGTCTCCTTTGCCCAAGTGCTGGGCCAGCCCTGCCCATAGGCTGTCACTGACAAGAGCCAGCAAAGACTCTGTCCCAAAGCCACCCAAGTCCTCCCTTTAAGTAGTATATATCCATCCACACAAAGAAAACTGTTTATTGCTGAATTTCTCTAACGGCATATTGTCATGGGTAGAGGTGAGTAAGTGGGTCTGCTGCTGTTTTGCCTCTGCTCCCAGTTAACCTGTCTTAAGAACTGATTTATCTGCACTGATTTCTAGCAATGGACAAGTTCCCCAATAGAAGTAAAAAATGTATTCGAATCTGCCCAAAATCTACATCAGCACACCTGCACATACTAATATGTAGCATCACTACCTTCTAATTTTTCTGGGGAAACGAGATGTATGTACAGAATGTAGATTGTGAGAAGCACTTACACGTCCTGTACTCAACACAGGATACAGGACAAGAAACTCATGAGTCCAGCTCAAACACAAATTCCCAGAAACCTTGGATACATGCAACAGCCCATAAAGAAGCAGTGAATGTTTCTCTGTTCTCATGTCTTAAAGCCTATTTCTAATAGTTCTGGTCACTCGAGTAATAGTTCAGAACCATGAGCACATAACAGAAAGCTGGTTCAGACAGTCTGTCACAGAGTTCGAGGTACGCTGCTGGGAGACCCATAGATACGTATGTAGGGCAGCTAGCTTTTTTTGTTAGTTTTATAAGTTATCATTGTTCAGTTGTCACTTTTCCTGGCTATGTGAATAGTAACATCCAATGGTCTTGTTAGCCTTAATGTAGTGCTCCCTTCTTCGACTCACTCAGCAATAAAAAAAACAACAACACAAAAACAAAACAAAAACCCCCAACCCTGGGACAGCATCTATGATATTTTCTTTAGGAAAAACTCCCATTCTTCAGTGGGAGGACAGGAAACTC
>NW_017729034.1:40421015-40422978 GCF_001723915.1 Gavialis gangeticus | reverse complement strand
GCAGCTAGCTTTTTTTGTTAGTTTTATAAGTTATCATTGTTCAGTTGTCACTTTTCCTGGCTATGTGAATAGTAACATCCAATGGTCTTGTTAGCCTTAATGTAGTGCTCCCTTCTTCGACTCACTCAGCAATAAAAAAAACAACAACACAAAAACAAAACAAAAACCCCCAACCCTGGGACAGCATCTATGACATTTTCTTTAGGAAAAACTCCCATTCTTCAGTGGGAGGAGAGGAAACTCTTTCCCCACCTTCCCAATCTGCTGCCTGCAAAAGAAGCAGTGGTTTGATCTTCCCTTCTGAACCCAGCAGATTCCCGGAAATCTGTGCAGAGTTTTAGAGGTCACCAAACAAACAGGGTCACCCTCCTGAAACCCTAGTGAGTGGATGCAGTCAAGTTGTCACATTTGCCAGCTCATGGCCCAGAAAGAATGACTTAGGATCACCAGGTATTTGGCACTGTGTCAATATTCCATCAGTTCTTTTTAACTGCCTAATTAGCTGGCACCCTAACATTACCAGACAATTGGAAGCATTGTGCATTTGCAAGACAGGCAGTGGACCCTCGATCCCACGGCCCAGGACAATACACTGTTTACCAAGAAACTGTTCAAAGATTTTAAAAAGCACTGAATTTAAAAAAACACTTAGGGCAATTACAGTTCCAAGTGTGTGTTTTCTGAAGCAGTCTAACAGATAGTTCAGTGAACCCTGGGAAGAAAGAGATTTTTTATTCTTTGTTTTTTTAAGTTTATTGCACAGTCCATCACTCACATGCAAGTGTTTGAAATGTACTAACACTCAAATGTGAAATCGGGTTATTTTCCCTTGATTTCAAGTAGAGCAGGATTGAGTCTTTGTATTGAACTGTTTACTCCATAGGGTACATCTTTAGCCTGCCCTTGTTTTGTCTCCTTGCAATGAATTAGAGAAATTGCGTGAGCTGGGTAATCATTAAGAACAGTTACGAGTATGCAAAAATTCTGCAGTTTGGGGAAAGTGGGAGAGACAAGATAGCACATTCAGGGGTGAATGAAGCCAACTGAGGCTTATCGGGTGACACTGCTATACTCTATAGATGTGTAAAGAAAACAGCAATGAGAGCCAGTTATGTCTGCGGGTATAAAATTAGGAAGCAAAATCTTTCCTAAAACATTTTAATAGTACTCCACTTTCTTACTCCATCTGAAGGCTTCTGTGGGGGAATTTTTTAAAAAACAAACAAACTATATTTCTTGTTTTCAGTACCTATAATTCATTATATTTGCTCTCACCATCCTGCATTCCCCAAAGTGATTTCAGAGGCATAATGTCCTGATGCAAACAGTGTCTTGTTCAAACCAAGTTTGTGTTTGCCTGAGACTTAACTTAGTTCTCAACTCTGAACCAGCACCTTTCTGGCTTGCCTAGTTCATTCAAAAATCACTTTCATGTATAGAAGGAATAAATCCTTGAATATGACATTTAAATTTAGGTGTGTGGGGGAATGTTTGCATTAAAGTCTTGGATCTGAACCTATCATATGGTTTTGGTTCCAGCACTAGAACAGTTCTGCTCATCTCTTCTTGAAGGGTTGCAGCTCTGGATGATGGAAAGCAATGAGAAGAGATGATCTCTTCTTATCTCTGTCTCATACCTCCTTCGTAATCTCCTTCCTTTTTTAAATGAATTCATAATAATGCAAAGCAATCATTTGACAGTGTGCTTCCTTGTACCTCCTCACTTGTGACATCTATACTTATATTGAAATCTGCTCAAAACTTTATACAGTGCCAGTTAAAGGATGGGAAAAGAAAAATGAAAAATGAAAAAATGAAATCTAATACAATTTTGAAAGTATTATTCAGGGCTGAAAGTCATAACATGCCAGTAATAGAATCCTCTATACTGAAGTCATCCATCTTATAAGGACATAAAGTAAGGATGGGTGAGTTGGGCCCTAAATATTTGCCACCCCCCCCC
>NW_017729034.1:40413385-40420719 GCF_001723915.1 Gavialis gangeticus | reverse complement strand
TCCCCCCCCCCCCCCCTTTTTTTTTTTTTTTTTTTAGGTTTGCCACCCACCCCCTTGCACTGAAACCATCACCTAGCCACAGACACCAAAACCCCAACAGGTACGACCATGGACAAACTCGAGCCATCTGCCAAGACCAGCCAAACCCAGGCACAGAACTGGCACTACAGGGAAATAAAGGATCTCAACTCCAACTTGTGTAAGGAGGACATCCAGCACCAGCTCCAGAGAGGCACTGAATCAGAGATGTCTTCAAGTTCATTGCCCAGCAGATGCAGGTGAGGGGTCACAATAGAGACCAGGAGTAATGCCTCACCAAGACCATGTTGAAAAGACACTACTATCATGTGCTTGACACTAGAAAGTGGTTTTGGGGCTGGGACCAGCCCATGTTGTTCTACAAGGTCCTGTCCCATATCCTTGCCAAGACCAGGGCAGACACCACCCCCTATGCCCATGGGACCAGGAATATGCTGAAGGAGTCACCCACGGGGACCTCACGAGAGAGGCCCTGCAACACCATTTCCCACACAGGGGCCATGGCTGCTTCAGACCAAGTCCTCTTACATGTCTCTGTGCCCCACCCAGAAGCATGGAGAGCATGCCAGCCCCCCCGTACCAGCATAGCAGTCGGTCTGCTGGCAAAACCTGAAAGACCCATAGCCAGTTCTCCCAACACTTCTCCTGATGAGTCAGACCACATGAGTGGACACTGTAAAACCTGTGATGATAAGGTTTGCCCCAGCTCCACACAACCATGAAGGGGATCCAGGTCCCGGTGGAGAGTCCCTGGGGCAGCAGGGGGAGTTGAAAGAGCAGCTGTGGCAGGAGACCCATGGCCCAGTGCCAGGGTGTGGGCATTCAAAGCCCTCAGGCCCTACTCATCAAGGAAAGGCTCCTAGTCCATTCAGGTGAGGAGGCAGTTGGCCAGGGCTTTGTGGATCCAGACAGCCTGACGTGGTTTGGGGTCAGGGCCAGGGCCATACACATGAGCAGGAGGGCTTGCCCTCTTCCCCATGCCTGGGCTTGGTGTGTTCATGGTGCCAGGCCTGGTCTGTAATTGAAGTGTGATTTCACAGTCCAGCTGCCCCCCATAGGGTCTTATGAACCAGGACAGGAGGCAGTTGGCTGGGCCCCAATGAGAATTGGTGGGAGGAGGTGATTTCACATTTGTTTGCATATAAATACTATAGAAACTAGACAGTATTAACTGTATTTATTCTATACTCACCACACAGTTAGTGTCTAATCCAGATCCCACTTACTTCATTGAAGTGGACTAACTTTACAAGAAAATCATGCCATAAAGTCAGAAGTTAAATACATCTTACATCAAACACCAATCAGAATTTTCTCTAGGGACTCCATCATATTGGGTAGTTTAAAGAAATGTAATTGCTGCTATGCAATTTAAGTTATCCCATAGAAAATTATTTAAACAAGCAGCCAAATCTATGACTACAACCTGACTAAAAATATCTTTTAGATATATTCTTTTTTCTTTTCAGCACAAGAGGGAATTGACTGCAGGAAACTATCATTCAGGATCCAGAAGTTTTATTTGAAAGATGTTTTACTACAGAAATTGACTGGATTATAAAATCCTTTATAAAAGTTCAGGTTCATTCTAGTCCCTGTGGTAATCATTAGAATTTCCAAAGAGCACGCTAAAAGCAAACCAACTTTTGATTATTTGGGTTTAAAAGCTTTGAGAACCTTAAAGTCAGGTGACAAAGTGAATGAAGAAACTAAAAAAAAAAAATCCAAAGAAAAGAGTTTCAGGCTCTCCAGCACCTTTGAAATAATATATGTTCATTGCAGGTGTCCTGGCTTTTGGCATTGTTTTGAAAATGGCCAATTTATTCTTAAAATGTCTCAGCATAAGCAGTCAGCTCAAGACAAAGGTGCTCTAAAACCTGAGCCACAGTGGTTAAGGTACACCAGTTTATGTCGCCAACAACAGAGGAAGGAGTGATGCAGTAGCATAACCAGGGTGGGGGAAGGGTGGACAAGTGGGGCAGTAGCCCCAAGCACTGATTTAGAGGGGACACCGGTCTGGTCCCCTCTACCCAGCAGTCTTTGCCACCCAGGTGCATCCCAGCCATAGGAGTCAGACAGGCGCAGCCCCATGCCTATCAGTGTATTGCGGTGGGGGGCCATGGAGCTGTGGGCACCCCAAAGGCTTCACCATGGTGTCTGAACCAGAACTGAAATGGATGCTGGATAACACAGAGTTGAAGGAGACTAATGAGAGCATGTGAGTGGAAAAACCCCAGAAAGCCAGTGCGCATGTCCAAACATGCCCCACACATGGTCAGTGTAAAATTGAATGAGGTAATCTGAATTGGCAAGATACGCATGCCCAGTCATGTGCTGGCATTATGTAATCTGGCTAGAACTTTCTAAAAAAGAGATCCCTGCGATTGGCTACCTGGCGAGTATTTAAGCCAGCGGGCTTCCGCCCAAGGCGGAGACCAGCTAAATCAGAGACAAGGGAGACCAGCTCAGGAAAATCAGAGAGCGGAGACCCGCTCTCACAGAACCCTGGTTCGCATGAGCCCAGAGTTACCTCACCGGCTGGCCACTTGTGATTGTCTCCCCGCCATCGTCATGTCCCAGCGTACCCTATCCTCACACACGCTCGACTTGTTTCAACTAACTCGTCCGTCCGCCGCCGTCGTCTCCTGGCGTACCCCACCCTCACACACGGTTGTCTTCATTTACTGTTGCTGTTGTAACCAAGCCTGACCTGCGCTACACTACTGTTACCTGGTGGCGTAAGTACAAGAAAATAAAAGTTTGTTTTGCAATCATACGAATACTGACCGCCTGATTCCTCGCCGCTAGCCCCCACCTGTCCGATCGTGTCAGCGCAGACTGTGACAAGGCAACTTGGTCACCACACATGGGAGACGTAGCCTTGCCCCCCAGTGGTAGGGGAGGAAATGGACATCAGCAATAGCCCCAAGGGAGCCTATGCTGCTATAGTGGCAGCAATAGCTGCTGCTGCCGCCAAAATGATAAGAGCCCCAGCAGGTAAGCTCCTCTCCCTCCCCTGTGCCCTCCTCCCCACTCTCCATGGATCAGCATAATTTCCCACCACACACCTTTACCCCCAGTACTGAAAGAGCTTGCTATGGTCTGGAGTGATGTGGCTAGCATAATATTTCATAGATTTCAGACAATAGGGGCTGGAAGGGACCTCGTGAGATCATCGAATCCAGCTCCCCGCCGCCATAGGCAGGAAGTCAGCTGGGATCAAGTGATCCCAGCAAGAAAAATATCCAGACATTTTTTGAAAGAGTCCAGGGTAGGTGCTTGCACCACCTCTGGGGGAGTCTGTTCCAGACTCTGGACACCCACACCATCTCATTGCCTTTGGCTCCCCAGCCCCAAGGAACAGGTACACAGCTGGGTCAATGGCAGTTTTTTTCAGCATGAGCCCAAAGCAGGAAGGTGACAAAGTGCTTTTATATTTGTTTATATAAAAACAGTACAGATATTGAACGGTACAAGCATTTAACCATTATTCACTTTAAATTCCTGCCTCTGGAGCCACAGCAAATGATAATGTCTCCTGGGTCAAAGAGAAAGTTTGGATGTGGCAGTGCTCAGCAGACAGGTGCAATGTGCCACAATGCTCTCCTTGGGCCCTCCCCATATGTGTGAACAAAACACAACTTGGATTTTAATAGAGAAAGTTTGGATTTGGTTTAAGGTTAGGGTTATGAGAAAGGCGTATGTGAGAAGAGGAGGAAAAGCCACAAAATTAAATATATATCTCACTGTACCTGGTTGCACCAGCCAATGAGGGGATTTTTGCTGACCCTTGGAATTTTCTTTTTTTGTGTTATAATTAATTTAGCAAAATGTCACCAAAGAGTGCTTCCACCATAAAGGAAGTTTAACTTACAAGAAGACATTCCCCTAGCCCCACAAGTACAGTGAGCCACCTTCATTTTCTCTTTTGATCATGTTCTCAAAGACCCTTCTTTTTCTCTCCATCTTTGCAAGCTAATTTTCTCATTTCAACCCCAAACATTATGCTTTCCTTTCCTTATATTTAGATAGAGCAGGAGTTTTCAGTCATTCCTGATGCTAGAATTATAACATGGTGAAATAGAAACTGTACATACTGTAATTTTCCAGAAGCTTCCAGATTTTTATTTAGTTCACAAGGTATGTAAGAAAGATTGCAGGATAGCAAATCTCTTAAGAGTACAGAGTACTGTTTAGACACAATGATTAAGTGCTTTGTTGATGTACATCACAGAGTTGGTAGAGATATCTCCAAGGGAAAAGGCTTTCTGAAAAATCACTGAGAAAACTTAAGACTGTCACACTATAAATTCCTCCCCCATTTATCAGCTCTGAAATGGCAGGAGTGAAAATATACCTAATATAGCTGCATGGAAGTTCTCGCTGCAGACCATGCCCTGACCATTTGCACTTCTGAAACTTTGGTTTTCATAAGCCATTGTGCTAGATTCTTACCAAAAGTATCGTAGTGATCATGTGCATCCAGATCTATTCACATATGAATGAAAGACTTGCGGTCTTGTGTTAAACAAGTAGGCCCAAACATCACCATATGGCTCTTGCATACAATTTGAAAGTTAAAGGACCAAGTACTGAACTCAACTGTAGCACTGTCAGTTCAAGAAAACTTTATTAAACTCAATGGGGATACAAAGCAGGATTTGGTCCAGTTTGTTCACTAGATAAATCTTCCTGCCTCCTCAAAATTTACCATAATATTGTCTCACAGCTGAAACAAGGGAAATGTTATTCAGACTGGAATCACCAAAAGTGAATTAGTTATAGTTCACTTAAGAACAACCACTGGGAGAAGACCTCACTGGGCTGTAAGCAACTCTCTCAGCATAAAACAGAAGCTTTTGTAATCTGGCATCACATCACATTGAATTAAACTGCTCTGGTTAACATTTTTAAGCATGACATGCATACCTCAAATTCTCCAGAATACAATACAAAGCGTGAATTTATATTTAATTAATTTTATATTAGGTTTTCTTCTTTGGAAGCTTGTAACCATGCTGTATTTACAACAGTTCTTAGATAAAAGACTGCCATGAAAAGTTACATTAAAAAAAAGAAAACTGGCAAAGAAGTCTAAGAATTATTTTACTTTCAACATTATATTACGTTTCATTTTTTTTTTTTATGTGGAATGAAGAAAGTCAGAATGGGGATAATGTTGAAACTTACCCATGCTGATTTAAACTGTTCTAAATCATTTAATAAAAAACACTAATGTCTAGCCCTATTATGACTCTATTAGTCCATCAATCCCTTCACAAAGGCATCCAGAACAATATCCCTATTTTAAAATGGGAAAACTGAAGTACATGGACATGATGTAGAGAGATTGTCCCCTGAAGTTCTTAACAAGCCCCTATCCTCCAACACACTCACACTGAGTGCAAAGATAAAATGTAGGGCAAGGTGGTACTTTAGGCTGTAAACAGATGTAACACTTATTCTGGAAGAAAACCTTCTGTCCCAGAATGCTGTATACATACAAATCCATTGTCCTGTTTCACATCCGTCTGAACTATGTGGGATAAAACATGCTAACGCTTTTCTGAGACATAGCTGCAAGCATCTGTAGGGTTATTGCAGGTCATTCCAGCGATAAGATAGTCAGACTGTGTCCTCTCACTCACCATCTATTAGCAAAGGAGCAGCGATGCAAGTTGGAAGGGCAACCCATGTAAATGATCAAGGTCAACCTCCAGGACAATCAGGTCTGCCTCACATGAGAAGTCTATTTACAGCCTATAGAGACTAACTGGTTCAGAGAGGCATGAATTGTCCTACGTGACAGTATACTTTGTTGCATGCAACAAGTCAACTTGCAGAAAGAAAGGGTTTAAAATTGAGATAAATTTAAATAAAAAGGAAAAGGACAGGGGAAGAGGGCACTGCCAGGAGAGGCAAAAGGTGGGTTGAAAAGGACAATAGTGCAAAGGTACAGACAGAGGAAAAAACCCTGGAAGAAATAAATGCCTTTCCCAAATGTTTACCTAACAACGATACTGACTTCAAAATAATGGGCTATCTGTAAGAATGGAATGTAGTTTACAAATGTTAATCCTTCTAAGAAACTTCTTATTTGAAAGATATTTTGAAACACTTAAAATGGAAAAAAACCCTGCTACAACAGAAATCCAACACCATGAAAAGTGTTCCTAAACCCAGGATAGATTTAACAGCTGTTTATGACTGATGATTAAATATTTACATATTCACCATTTTAAGGATCATTTAGGCCCCGTGTGCACGTAAATCAGTTCTTTCGCATACATACACATAACTAGTTACACATACTGTGGACCCCTGTGCATAAGCAAATCATTAGAGCTAGGGACAGACATGACATATAAACCAGTTTAAGTGATCAGAAACCTATAACAGAACAGATGTTCAATGCGCATAAACCAGTTTGAAAATGGCTGGAACTGGTTTGAGATAAACCTGGTTGAATGAAATATCAGACTTACCTGATTTGGCTCAAACTGATTTATGCAATGTCTGTCCCAGGCCCGTTGCTGCTTTAAGATAAACCAGACACCCCCAACATCCTGGCATGCTCCCTGGGCTGGGCTGGGCTGGGCTGGGCTCAGCCGGGCTCTCTGCTCCACAACAGGGCTGGCCCCTCCCCTCTGCTCCCTGGCTGGAGCTCTGGCAGAGACTTGCAGACACACAAGGGTCTGCCCAGCTTCCCCCTGCCCTATCCCCCCACCTCACTGGTTAAGCAAGAATTCCCCCCTCCCATCTCCCATGGCACACACCCCAGCCCCATGGACCCTAGGCACCTGGTATGCTAGCTAATGCTGAGAGGTGTTTCTGTGTGTGTGTCTCTCTAATTTCACTGGGACAGGCAGACAGAACAGCGACCATTTAGGGCTATTTGGAGGTAATCAACAGGTCAGCCAGTAAGCTATTTAAGAAGAGTTCGAACTCATGGAGAGGGTCTATTGTTTTGCTAATGAACTGATAATCACTGTTATCCCCCTGCTGGCTTGCTCACCTGTCAGTTTGCTGCAGACAGTACAAAGATGCAGGGAAAGGGAGATTGAAATTTCCATATCACCAACAGATGCATGCACTGGACCCTCCCCTCCCTACTTGCCTCAGAGTGGTAGCAGAAGGCTGGGGTCTGGCAATGCTCCCGCCCCTTGAGCAACCAGCTGGGAAAAGCCTGGGACCATGCAGGCAGACCTCCCTAATCAGAGGTCCTGCGGTGGCCTGGCCACGCCCTCCTCAGCTCAGTACAGTGCAAGGGAAGGGTGGGCTGCTCTAGCACCCCT
>NW_017729034.1:40384301-40408385 GCF_001723915.1 Gavialis gangeticus | reverse complement strand
AACCTGCAAAGATTGAATCAATTCAGGCTCAGGCTTTTTGTATATCTGTCCCTAGCCTTGCACACAAACTGGCTCAGCATAAAGGTATGTCTGCAATCATACATGCCTAGATTTCAACTGCTGTCCTTTTCTCTCCCCTTAGTGTATAAATGTTTATTTCAACAAATATTGACAGACACAAGGCTCAGTGTTATTTGCTGAATTTAACATAAGATCTCATTATAATTCCCAGATGCAGGAGCCTCTATTCCTTACCTTCAGTAGGGGTAAGAAAGAAGGATCTCAGCCTTGTTTTCCTGTTGTAGCCATGACTGTTGTCAATGTTGATTTTTCTTTGTGATACTCAGTGAAATTAAACAAGCCTTGTGTGTCCCTGCTAAAATAAGGTCCTGCCTTATTCATCTTAAACTAGAATGATGGAGAATGGGAGGGCTGCCCTTTTTATTTAATTTTTTTTGCCAACAGCAGCTGTGAATTTATAACTGTCAATAAAAAACTGCTGAGGTTTTTTATTTGCACATTAACAGGGTGGTTCAGTGTAAAATGGGATTCTTAATTCTTTTCACAGAGCATTAAATCATATTTAAAATGAAAAAAAAAGCTTGATCAGCTACCTACAGTTCTCCCTTCCCCCAAATCCTATTTTTCTTGTTCTGTGTTCTTAAAGATCCAAAATGACAACCCTAATGACAAAGGAGGGGGTTTTTTAAATAGAAAATTAAAATAATAAGATCAGACTACAAATGACATGCAGTTCCCTTTCTTTTATTCCAAACAGCCTAATGATCCTAAGCTAAAGATGCCTGGCTAGACTGGGATCCAAATATCATTCACCAGCAATGAAAATGTCTTAGCACTAATAACTTATTTCACTAAAGTTATGGTTGTCTTTTTATTCCTCCTTCTTCCTCTCCCAACCTCATAGAACTTTAAGTCAGGGAACTCAGATGTTTTTATCTCTTGGTTAAGGGATGCTCCCACTTCTAAAGGTTTTGAAGCAGCAGCTTCTCTCTGAAAATGGAAAAAAAAAAGCAAAAAAAAAGCAAATGGCAATAAAGCAAAACAGTACCATCTCTCTCATGCCCTATATTAAGGCCAGTCTGTGCTTCTGTGCTACCCTTCTCTGAAGCAAAACTATAAACAAATAGGTGGAAATAGCTTTTAAGTAAAAAAATACTGTAGTTTAGATTGTTTGGCTGAATTATTTCAACGCATGCAAGAGCTTGGGACCATACATGGTATAAGCCAAGGCAGAATTCAGCTGTCTGAGTTTATCTCAATCCCTTCGTGACCATGAATAATTACTGATACACACTATTCCTTCAGACTGTCATCTTGCTGACTACTTTTCTCTCCCCTTTTTTCTGCAGGTCCAACTTGTCTCCAGGTTGATAGGGCACGGCAGAACCTATAGTCCAGGCTGAACATCAACAGGGCCAAAAATGTGCCAGTTATCCCAAATATATTGAAGTTTCTGTGGCATACCATCTTCTATTGCAATTTAAGTGCAGTATGTTTCATGCAAGGCAGGAAACATCCAGGGCAACAATAACTTTTGGAAAGAACCTGAGCTGTATGTGAACCAACCAGTGACTAGCAATATTTTGGTAAAATTTTTGTGTAACAGGGAAAACTAGCTGTTCATGTACCCAAATGGATGAATACAAACACTTGATGCCCAAAAGCTTGTCCAGCAGCTCTCCTACCTATACAGCTGGTCCAATAAAGATACCACAAAATAACCGCATCTCTCAGACATTTTTGGGACCATGACGGCTACAGCAAACCTCCAACACCACTACAGGCACTACAAACAAACTCTATTTCTTCCATCACGCATTTGCAGTTGCAGAGACATATGCTTTAGCCCTAGAATCATGAAAGAGAACAACTACTATTGTTAGAAGGGGTTAGTGTTTTCCTCTGCCTCACTTTTGCATTTTTAACCATACACCTTCTCTCCTTGCCACTCCTGCACCAAAACACGGAGTCATAGAAAACTAAGGCTGAAAGAGACCTTCAAAGGTCACCAAGCCCAACCCCTGCCACAGGCAGGATCACCCTATCTAAATGATTGTGTACACTCTAACCTATTAGTAAAACTACACATCAAACCTGACACAACTACAAGGCAATACCTGCCACAGGTAAGGCAGGTGGACAAGTGTGGCCAATGTCCTGTAGATGTAAGGGTTCTTAAAATATACTTGAGAGCTCCAAGGAAGAGGGCCACACATCCACTACAAAGGAAGAGACAAACCCCCACAGACTGTACCATGGAGTAAAATTCTTTTCTGACCCCAAATTTAGTAACTGGCCTGATTCTGAGTGGAAGGGCAAGACCCTCTAGCCAGGAACCTCCAGTTTAAATCTCAGCAGGATCACTAGTACACTCCAGTCAAGATGGTGTTGGCTGCAGGCACAGCTCAGCAATGCTTCCAAGGAAAGTGAAAAAGGAAAAAAAAAACCCATGATGTGTAGCAACAGGAGGGGAAAAAGGTCCCTTCTTGGCCCCACGTGGCAACCACTGAAGCCCAGAAGTATAGGAAATACCCGAAGTAGAACATAGGCATAGCTACTATTAGACCATGCCAGACCACTGCTTCTCTAACCTCTTCTTGAATATACTCAATGATGGAAATTCCACAATTTCCCCAGGCAGTCTATTTGACTGCGTCACATAAAACCACTGGTCAGAAAGCTAACTGCTACAACTCCCCAGCTGAGCTAACAGTAGTGCGACTACAAACCTCAGCCAAAATACTGATGAAGGTGCAATTCACAGGCCTCCCCACTGCTCTTTGAAAATTGAGAACGTTACATAGCTACTGTGGTACACTTAGCCTCATCCCCCTACCAATTCAAGATCTTGGAATGGCATCTGCTCTCAAAATCAGGTTTCAGAAATGGCAGCAATATGAAGCTATTAGACTAGCATCATTTCAATTCAATTTAATTCAGCTTATTGACTCAACAAGCCAATGAGATTAAGCAATGTGTGTTTAGCTTTTGAATCTCTTTTAGAGACAATGACAGTTTGATTGACCCATTATTACTGAACTAGTTTTTAATGAAATGCTACTACTGTACACCATTATGTCTATAACATATGCAGCTGCAAGTGATTAATTATACCCTGGAAGAACCTAATACCAGACTCTCCTATTTAAAATACATTATGGCAACTATTAATTTATTCCTCCTAATTATCAGAGTAGGAATGGCACAATGCACCCTCCTTTTCAGAACACAGTTCAAGAATTTGCTTCTCTTCTTTCCTTTTTTCTTTTTCTTTTTTTGCTTTCTATGGCTTTGTTAATGTAGAAGCATATCATAATTTATTAACTGACACTGATTTGTAATCTACACACTTCCTCTTAATTGGCATTTTCTCAGAGTAACACTATTAAATTCCACAACCTTTGAAAACGAAGGACCTTTAGAAAAAGCAGTTGCTTTAAAAGAAATAGGGGAATCAGTCAGTCACTGCCCTTCAGATCCATGGGGAATGCTTAACATTTCAGATATTAAACAAGAACCCTGAGCCAAATAACTATTTATAAAAGATAGTAATCTAGGAATTTTCATCACCTTTGATGTCACTTCCCATGATCTTCAGGCAAGGCTTTTGCTTATATATCCCAGGATCCTCTTAACTCTTTTTGGGGTAAGACTGCACTCTGGACCCGTATTCAGCGTGTGGTCCACCATAGCCCTCAGTGCCTTTTCTGCAGTACTACATCCTATCCCTATTTTGTCGCTCCTTTCTAAACATAGTTCTTTGCACTTGTCTTCACTACATTTCATCCTACTTATTTCAGGCCATTTCCCCTATTATCAAGGTCATTTTGAATCCTAAACCTGTCAGTTAGTGTCTGCTACCCCAACCAGTTTAGTGTCATCCACAAATGTACTAAGGTTCTGGACATATGAAACATTTGAAAACCTTTAAGCAGTAAGCACTTCATGCGCTTTAAAAATAGCTAAAAGACCTAACAAACCGCAACTCTGAAGTGGTTTGAAATGCAGCATGACACAGGGTTGCTTGGTCCTCTGGCATCCCACAATATTCCCTTCTCCCCCTGCCCCCAGTCAATGAGTGATCTCCTGTGAACCTGGCTGTGCTCAACAGTCTCTAGACCCCAAGAGCCATGCATAGGCTGGAGAGAAGCCTTCCTTGTAGGGCTCTCAGCTTCTAGAGGAGTGTGGGCAGAGTCCAGCCCACAGGCCGGATCAGGCCATCTGTGGACTCCAGTTCTCAGCAGCCCCTGCCTGTGCTGTTCTGGCCAGTCTCCACGGAAACCCCAGGAGCACGACAGCTCCATACTCCCAAGCATAGGTGGAGGGAGAGAAAAGAATTGGTGGGGGCTGCAGGGCCTGCACAGCTGGGGCAGGCTGTGAGGTGGAGTGGCTCATCTGGGGGCTGCAGGGAGGGCCTGGCAGCTCCCACCACTGCACACACCCTGGGACAGCATGGGGATGAGTGCTCTCATATCTGCATGGGGCAGGGCAGGCTGCCTCCATAAGCTGGGGCTGGGGCTATGCCAGGTTCTTCCCAGTGGGGGCTGGGCCATGCTGCACTTGGGGCAGGTGGCAGTGGTGCGAGGAGACAGAGTTGTGGGGGCTATGGTGAATTCTGGGGTGGCTGCAGCCCTCCCCACATAAACCCTTCTCAGCACCATCACTTCCTGTCCCAAGTGCAGCACAGCCCAACCCCCACCAGGAAGAGCCCGATGCAGCCTCAGTCCCAGCCTGCAGCAGCAGTCTGCCCTGCCCTGCACAGATCCGGGGGCGCATGTCCCCATGCCTCCTGGGGTGTGCTTAACAGCAGGAGCCGTGCCCCCTGGACGAGCCTCTCGTGGCTCAGTCCCATGCCCCGCCCCGCCCTGCCCTGGCTGTGCAGCGCCTGCCCCTCCCTCACCACTGCGTGTGCACCCCTCCCCACTCTTGCTACAGCCACCAGAAGCCCACAGCCAGGCTACCTTGCAGCCCTGCTGCTACCCCGTGTTTGCAGGGGCTAAGGCCCGTTAGCCCTCCCCTTCTGTCGCCTATATTCCCAGAGTGTCCAAGGAGACCAGCTGGAGCAGCACTGGAAAGGCATGTGGCTGGGCAGGGAGCTGCTCTGCGGCAAGGACTGAGATCTTGCAGCAGTGACAGTGCGGAGCCAGAGGTGGGGCACAGCCGCAATCCTCTGACTTCATGCCTCTGCCCACAGAACCTGCGCTTATCCAAGGGTGTGCGGGCAGCGGATTGCAGCTCTGCTGCAGCTCCAGCCTGTGCTGTCACAACTGCGAGATCCTGGCTGTGGCCCCAGAGCAGTTTCCCACCCAGCTGCATGCCCTGCCAGCACTACTCAGGCTGGTCTACAGCTCTGCCACCCCTGAGGTCTCCATAAAAACCAGACAGAGAAGCGCAACCAGGGGCTGCTGGGAAATGGAGTGTGGCCACTGATGGATCTGCCGTTTTGCCCAGCCCTGTCCTACAACTAGGACTGCAGAGTCTGAACCCACACTGGCCATCCATCCAGCTCTATCACTTCCCCACTCTGAAGTGGGAAAGGAAAAGCAGAGCTGCAGGGTGGAGCTGTCACTCCTTCTGGCTGGAAAGCACACCACATCACAGCAGTTGTGAAGTGCTTTGACAGGGGGCCAAATCCAGGGGCTGCACATCTGTCTATGGCCTGAAATGCTGCAAATTTGAAGCACTCCAATTGGAGCAGAATTCAGAGTACTTCAAACATATGTCTCTCTATGGCCTAAGCATGCACTCAGTTCCACTCTCTGAGTCATTAACAAAGATACTGCCAGACCTAAGAGAGACCCCTGGGAAACTCCATTTGATATCTCTGCCAGTTAGACATTAAGCCACCAATGACTACTATTTGAGCACAATAATCTAACTATTTATGAATACACCTACAGTAGGTTCATTATACCATATTTACTTAGCATACTTATAAGAATATAATGGGTGACAGTACCACAAGCCTTACCAAAGTTGAGGTTTATCACATCTCCTGCTCTCCCCGCATCCATAAAGCCTGTCACCTTGCTGCAGCGGGAAATCAGACTGGTTAAGTACAACTTATTATAGTTTCATAGTTTCTAGGGTCAGAAGGGACCTGACTAGATCATCTAGTCCAACCCCCTGCCATGGCAGGAAAGAGTACTGGGGTCATACGACCCCAGCAAGGTGTTCATCTAACCTCCTCTTAAAAACCCCCAGGGTAGGAGCCAGCACCACTTCGCTTGAAAGTTGGTTCCAGATCCTAGCCACCCTAACTGTGAAGTAGCGCCTCCTGATATCTAGCCTAAACCTACCCTCTGCCAGCTTGTGACCGTTATTCCTGGTCACTCCTGGTAGTGCTTGGGGGAACAGGGACTCCCCCAATGCCTGCTGATCCCCCCTGACTAGTTTATAACAGGCCACTAGATCCCCCCTCATCCTTCTCTTGTGGAGGCTGAACAGGTTCAGGTCCCGTAGCCTCTCCTCATAGGGCCTGCCCTGCTGTCCCCTGATCATGAGAGTGGCCCTCCTCTGGACCCTCTCCATGCTGTCCACATCCCTCTTGAAGTGTGGCGCCCAGAACTGGACACAATACTCCAACTGCGGCCTGACCAGTGCCGCATAGAGGGGGAGGATCACCTCTTTGGACCTGCTAAAGATGCATCTGTGGATGCATGACAAGGTACGGTTGGCCTTCCTGACTGCCTCCCCACACTGCCTGCCCATGTTCATCTTGGAGTCAATGATGACTTGCCCTTGACAAACCCATATCAGCTGTTTCATATCATAATTAGGATAACTCAAATAGAAATCCTTAACAGAGAGAATCTTAGAAATATATCTTTTGATCATGCGCTACATCATCTTGTGGAAGTCAGGTGCTTCGGGCTCTGGCATGTCAGCACTCCAGCACCTTCCAAGGTAGACATTGTGGGGGTTTTTGGCACTCCAGCCAAAAAATGTTGCCTACCCCTGTTTTAGACTGACAGGGGTGTAATTCATGAGTGTGCCTTGTCTTCTACTCTGCCCTCCCCTCCCCTTCCCTCCCTTCTTCCTTTTCTTTTCTTTTTTAAATATGGGCACTATTTGGTCCGTTTCAAGTCTTATGGTATTTCATGTGACCTCCATGGCTTCTCAGAAATAAGAGTCAATGGCTCTGCAATTACCTCAGCCAATTCCTTGGGTACTCTAGGATTAATCTCACCTGACCCTGCTGCTCTGAAAAAATCTAGCATCTCTAAGTGTGCAGACAAACATAATACTTGAACCATTCTAAGAAAATTACTGATTGGGAAGCAGTTCACAACTGTCCCTGGCCAGAAGTGCTTGCACATACATTGCTAAAGGTTCCAAGTAGAACCTTCAACCTTTAGGGACTGCACTGCTTTCCAAATGTCACTAGGGGTGGCAGACTGCCCAGATCATCACATCTTCCAGGGACAAGTTGCTGGGTGCTGGAAGCTGAGTTCTCTGCCCCACTTCCATCCCCCCAACAAGATCTCTGTGGCTTTCAATCCCTGCCACAAGTGAGCTTGTCACCGCAGAGTGCAGGCTTTCTAGCAGGGAAGTAAAATTGACGGCACCACTTTCAAGGCAGGGTTTGAAAAGACATGGAGACCTTGGGGGGCCCTGGAGCATGCAGCCCCCTTGGCCCACAAGAAGGGGACATGCAGCACCCCCAAGCATCCAGCAGAGTCAGACCTACAGGGGGTGCACCGGCATGGTCACACGCCCCTTTCGGATCATGCTGTGGAAACAGCAGTCCCCAAAGCGGGTAGGAATCCCTGTCCATCCTCAGCAGCACCACTTCTCCCTTCCGCTCCCATTCCCCCTCTCCCACCTGCTGCTGCCACTGGTCCCAGCTAAATGCTAGAGAGGAGGCTCCAGAGCTCCTCCTGCCCTACTTGCTTGCTCCCAGGCTGGCAGAGAACACCCAAGAGGGAGGGGTGGCAGAGAGAAGGAACAGGATTCTTACCTAATTGGGGACTTTAAAACAGCCCCAGCTTCTGATCCTGTGGGGGAGTCTGCCCACCACAAAGCAGAGAAAAGCTTGGACCAGGGGGTTTGGACCACAGAGTCCTCGCTGCATGCGTTTGGTGGGGAGTGAGGAGTAGTGCAGTATAGGATACCTGGAGGACTGACAATGTCCTGTGTCTCCACATAATACTGAGTCACAGAGGACTGGCTAAAATTGTACTTGATTTTCCCAGAGTCATTTTGAAACATTCCAGGAAGTTTAAACTGGTCTAAAGTGTCATGCATGTCGAGACATTTGGTGTTTAAAGAATATTTAGAATGCTCATATGTTACATATGTCCAAGCCTAAGTCATCTTTACGCTGCCTCCCTACTCTAGGCTGACTGCTTGTTCCCCTACCTTTGTTAACTCAGTTTGTTGTCCTAGCGTTAATCGTTTTAGTGAACATTTTGGGCCCAAAATTCTATCTACTAGCTCCCACAATGACAGTGTTGGTTCAGTAAAAGACATTATCAAGTAAACCTTATTTCTCATTGTTTTGTGAAGACTTAACTAAAAAAGGCACTAAACATTTCAGCTTTCTTCACATCAAAAATTAACTAGCTTCCCCTTCCTATTTATTGAGAATCCTAACACCTCCTTTGGCCTTTCCCCCAACTTCTAACACACTGACAGAATGCTATTTTGATGTCCTTTGCTGTACCTCAATAACTTCTAATACCCACAAAATAAAAACCTACTAATAGACATACAGCTTTAACCCATACTTTTGCATGCATTGTATGTCATAACTGAACCTAAAAATAGTGTTTTGATCACAGGCTTTCCTAGTGCCTACTACTTGCTGCAAGCAGGAAAATAAGCAACTCCTTCCCATTTAAAGTGGTAACACAAATTTGCTCTAGGGTCACAAGTTTCTCTTTCCACTAATTTATCAAATTATTCTTTTTTAAAGGAATTTACAACCCTTGGTTTCAGAAACATGAAGGATGAGCTTGTAAAGATGCTGCCCATGCAAAGTCAATTTTTCAGTTAGTAGAGTTGCTCAGAAATTGTCCATGAAAACATAATGATTTGTCAGATGTGAAAGGTTTTACAGAAATGTGGTGATTTCCAGGAAAACCAGCTTTGAAAGAACTGTGGAAAATCATTTTCTTAAGGCTAAAATGTTCTGTTTCAACCTTTTCAGAATGGAATGTCTTACTTTGCTTTCCACGTTCTGGAATTTTTTGTGTTTTATTTTATAGCCTGAAGTTATAAGAAATTAAAATGCAGACAAAGTATTTTGAATACTTTAAGAGTGAGTGTGTGCGTGTAGCAAGAGAGAATTAGATAAGGGTGGGTGGGTTGTGTGAGAAAGAGACACAGAGGAATTATACTTCTTCAAAATTTTCACATTTTTTAAAATTATGCCTTTGAATCCAAGAGATCCCTAAATCATGAAGTTTCCTATGAAAAGAAAAAAAAAGACCTTGCCTACCCCTAAAAGATTGGTGTCTGAACAGAAATGGACTGATTTTCACAGGTGCCAAATACCTGCAATTCCATTTAAAGTCAATGAGAACTGCAGGTTCAACAGTCCTGAAAATCAGCCCCACACAGCTAATTTCAGATACTCAAATTTGAATGGAGAGGTTATTTGTTACCTTCCAACCAATCTGAAAAGTATAACAGCCTTGTCTTTTAAATACTATTTTGTTAGGTAATGTGTGGAAATAGTGTTTTAGAAATAGCACTGCTTTGTTGAGTACTGGAAGACAAATCACAACAAATCAGGCCTTTCTTTTTCTGCTTTCCTTTCCCTTTTTTGAGGAGCAAGGGAGGAGATTAACCTGGAAATCTGACCCCTGGTTCCTTGGAGAGGTTAGTTTTAGTAGGTGACAAGTATCTACTCCAAACTTGATTCAGTAGGTTTACCCACCCTCTTATTTCCTTTTTCTTTCAGGCAACTTACCATACTGTGAATCAGCTCTTAGAAATGGTTAGCACTTAGAGCAGCAAGTGTGGTGTCCTAGGTGAGTGTGATCCAAGACTATTTCTACTGACTTTCTCCAATATTCAACCCAAATAATGCTGACTAGCAAAAAAATTCAGTGCCTGCCTCTAACTGCTTAAGGAAGTTCATTCTTCCTCTGTGTGTGCGTGTATACACTCTCCCCCGATAATATATAAAATGGGTGTGTGTATATATATAAGTGTGTGAAGATACCTGTGGGGGTGTATATATATGTATGTGTATATATGTATCAAATATGGGGTGTGTATACACACATGCATGCACGTGCATGCAAGCGTGCACACTCACACACACAGAGGATAAATGAACTTCCTTAAGCAGTTAGAGGCAGGCACTGAAATGTTGTTAATCAGCATTATTTGGTTTGACTATTGAAGGGGTGTGTGTGTGTGTGTGTGTGTGTGTGTGTGTGTGTGTGTGTGTATACACACACACAGACACACACACACACACACAAATATATATATATTTTTTTTAAAGGGAACTGTAAATTAGTGAGTCAGACCTTCATATTCATGTGTTGCTGGTTAAAAAAAAATAAAAATTTTTGACATTATTCTGAAGTCCTCAAATTATTTTCAAATTTAAAAGCTTTTCTTTTAACTGCTCAAGCATAATAATGACAACTGGCTCAACAAACGGCTGTGTGTGTTTTGCATGGTGTTACATGCACCATATTGTCTTATTAATTTACAAGTGCAGGTGTTATTGGTTGGCAGAGGAAAATTTCCTCAAGAATGTTACTTTGAATTTTACCTCTGGTACTGGTGGGTAGCTGCACTCAAGCCACTTAAACTATCTTATAGTTGCTTCCATCTAAAACCAGACACTTGGAAGCTCAGGTTAATACTAGGTTTGCACACATTTCTATTGTAAATATATTTGCCTTTGCAAACCCACTGGGATATTTTTTTGAGGAAAGGGAATATGGTGAGTTCTGCCATTTCCTCCTACGAAACATGGCTCTCACCTCAAATCCTGCCTCCTCAGGAACGATGAGTGTAATGATGCTTTATTATTTGAGAAAGCCACATGCCCCCAGAGAATTGATGTCATAAGCCATGAGTATGGCTAGCAGAGCAGATTTTATTTAAGCTCTAATGAAAGAGGTGGAAAAGAGAAGCTGAAAAAAACACCACGACAAAAGATGCTTTTGTTGCATGTTGAGATGAATCGGAGTCTAAATGTGCTCACAGTTATAATTTCTTTTAGAACTGGGAAAACTGCCAGTAAGACTAGCACGATTCTACCTTCCAGTGCTGCTCTAATTCCCATTCCTATCAAAGGAAGCTGAAAAAAATTGCCAAGTTATTTCATTAGGAAAAGCAGCTAATTTACAGGCACAGTAATTTTTCCCCCACAAAATTGTATAATGAGCTTTAAACTTACCAAATTACAGGTCTGCTCTCCTAGTGATTATACCTAATTTACACAGGAATTAATGGTGCCTGGAACCCCCTTTTCAGTAGTACCTTTGTAAGAACTGCATTTACAACACATATTTCAACAGCTCTGGAAAAGCTCTTCCAGCCCCTAGGGTTAATAAAGTGTTTGCATCACTGTGTACCTGGATATATATCTACAAAACTGTTTTGTTAAGTCCAAAACGGTCCTAAAGCATGTGTTATGATCTAGCAAATCAATAAAGTCATTTTTCAGTAGCCAGCCTGATGCATACATTTTAGAGATATCCACCTGTTTTAAAACTTCAGTCCCTGTATTTCACATTATAAACCATTAAGCTGATATCTGCAGGTTTGGGTGCCTAAAGGATAGACACTTACATTTATATTTAACCCTTTTGGAAAAGAAGCCAAATTTTAATGTAATTAAGTAGGGAACCGTACAGACTGACCATCTGTAAAAATCAGGCTGTTTATTTAAGTACCTACATATGGACGTCAGCTTTAGCTGTCTGTCCTGAGAGCAGGCTGTGCTTTCAGATCTGTTTATGTAATACAAAACAGTGGCCATTTGTAACAAGAGCCAACAAATATGGGTTGGAGGCCATGCTAAAGTTTAAAACAAAAGAAAAACAAAAACCAAAAAAACTCACTAAACATTGCAAAACCTATGCTAAAATTGTTAAGAATTGGCAGCTTTAAGTTTGTGCTGGACAGAAACAGTTGAAATTTCTGGCTTTAGTTCAGGAGTATTCAGAGTCATGGCAAATGCACTAATTTTATTTTAGTGTAATGACTAGTTTCCACTTGCTGTTTCCATGCAAGAAAAGAAAGTTGCTAAATCTTGAAGTCCGGAACAGAGCATTATGCTGATCTAGCAAGACCCAGGACATGAAACTCCATAACATTTCTAGAAAACATTTCTAGTAAAGCATTTATATAGTATCCCCAACCAAGGCTCAGCATGAGAACGCAGCACCTCCTGTGACATTCAGCACACTTCACTCCCTCAGCACCTGAACAAAGAGCTTAATGTACAATAACTCTAATGCTAGAGTGTTACAAGGGTGATAATTCAAGGATACTGCAAAGATATCACTGAAATCTAAGACAGAATTTCAGGAGTCTGTCTTTAGAACACCAATGTGTTGGCAATAAAAGCTTAATTTAATGTAGAGAGATAAAATATGCTGTTAGAAATGTGTTAAAAAAGATTTAATGCAATGTAGCAGACATGGGACTCTAGAATAGCTACATACTTGGAATTAGAATAGTATTTCCTCCGATCAAAATATAGATGAAACAGCATTTTTAATACACTACCACCATCTACTGGACACTGTAGAGAATACAGTTCAGAAATAGGTAACAGCTGAGAGAAGGTATCAGAACAGCAAGTCTGGTGATCAGTATTTAGAAGTGCTGTGCCTTTCCTGCATTTCTTCCTACACCTGCCCCCATTCGTCTATAAACACACACTCTCTATCTCATGTCTCCCTGAAAATCTGAAGAAAAACTCTCATGGGAGAGCCCAGCAAAGGCAATGAGAATAACACCCAAAGCTATTGTATCTATGCTTCATGGAAGAACCATCAATAAGGATAAATCTGAACCTGAACGGCAGATCAAAGCCCAAGTGTTCTCAAGCAGTGAGAAACTGTGATTGAAATAAACCCTTAGCCTGTACTTCTGACTAAAAGTTACAGGGCAGTTTCCCAGAGCTGTTTTATCACATCTCCCTCAGCTGGGGAGTCACTGGTACATTCCAGATCCAGACCCTGTAGAATGATGATACTTGGATTTGATCTTACTAGTAAGTGCTGCTCAATACTACCTACATTTACTCAAATACAAGATTAATTTTTTTTTCTCCAAAACAGCATGGGAAATAAAGCTCCTCCTCTTGTATTTGCATACAAGGAAATCTCATTAAATACATTGTCTATCATTAAACTGCTGCCAGAAGCAGCATGTGCTCAGCAGTGGAAACCAACTGTGAAACTGATTAAATGCAGCCAAAACTGAGCATGACTGAAACATGGCCCATATTAGGCAAACATACTGATGTGAACCTACCACAGGGATAGGTTAGTGTAGTCTAGCAAAATAAGATATAGGGCAGTGCCCATCACATTTATTCCTCCTCAGTGCCAACTTTTCTTCAAGTCATGGAGAGTGCCATTGAATACATTTTGACTTCCTCTTCGCTTCCATAGCTAAGCTGTGCTTTTCTTTCCTATTTCCAATGATTCCTGTTTCTTCACCAGCCTTAAATGTCTGGCAAACATCACCTGACCCCTTAGATTTATTTTCCCTACTATAGCAGTGGGAAGGGGACAAATTCAAGGCCAACTTCCAATAATTAGATTATATACTTGGAAAAATGATAACACATTTATATTTTTTTCCACATATAAAATCTAATTATGGGGGGCATCTTATAGTCCAGGTCATATTCGAGTAAATATGTTACTATTGCCACTGTTACTGCTTGTTCAGGCTCCCTTGCAGCCAACAGTAGTGAACAAAAGCAACTCTGCATGTGTATAAAGGGCCATTGAATTCAACAGGACTACTTGCCTGAGGAAAGTAAGCTTGATGTAAAAATGTTTTCAGAATTGAGTTTTATTGAACAAACACAAATCATTAAAAATAACAAGATGATAAACAGCATATCAGTGAATGTAGAATGAACTTACCCACACAGTCATAAGGAGAAATACAAAAATCATTATTTTTCTGCATGGTGATTGTTTAATGAGTTCTAGATATTGGACTGTAACAATGCATGAGCCTTTGCCAACAAACACCGAGGCTTACCCACCCGGAAACCTGACAAGAGACATAGCTTTATTCCCCCATGATGGCAGATAGCAAATCTACAAGTGCTGCAGTCTCCTAACCAGTGCATCAGTAGTTGATTTCATATGCTTGAATATTGCAGGAAATAAAGGGGTTTTGCCTATTATATGGAACAAAGCAGCCCCAGCCAGGGATACCCAAGTTTGCTCTGGCACTGGAAGCAGCAGCACCCAGGCTGATGAACAGAATCCAAGCTCTGGAATTGGTTCCAGTTCTACAGTTAGCATAGCAGAGCTGCCACCATGTCACATACACGCCGTGACCCCCTGATGAAGCTTAGCTCCTCCTGGACTATCTCCCATATCATAAAGGCATGTTCTGATACTTGCTGTTTATTTGCCCACAGTGGCTATAACATTAGACTGGGACAGTATTTCCAGATCTGAGTGCCTCTTATCTGTTAGGTGACCATGGCAAGTCACCTCATCTCCCCATTATTCAGATTCCTCTCATGGTAAAAATGGCAGTAACGACAGCAATCACCTGTGTTAAACACTGAGATCTACAAGTTTTAAAAGGCCTGTGAAAGAGCTAGGTGCTGTTATTATCATCAGCAGCATTAAGCTACTGGAGCTTTAGTACTGATTTAAATAGAACCAGTTTTTAAACCGTCTTTAATACCATTCTCTGGGAATATTGTTCTGCTATTAGCTACAAATGCCTATTTAAAATTCTTTCACTTCTGCTGTTTTTATTAACAATATTTTTTCTGTAATTTTCTTCTTCTCATTTTACTAACAGCCTCTTCAGTACTACCTTCAGTTACGCTTGTAGTGCTCACATCATGGAGTTCAATCATTTTGGCCTTTCTTCAGAAATATCATGTGCCAGATAACTAACATAATGTTACTTATATAGCCTCCCCTCTTGTACGGAAAGGTGAAGTGTTGGATAACATTTGGACTGGGATGACTGAAACACCGACAGTAGAGGTTCTTCATGCTAAAAAGCATGCACAAGTCTAAAACACCAAGCAATTACTATTAAGCCACAAAGATTTTTTTTAAGAATAATGACCATCTGGGAGGTCATGATCACGGCCACAGATGCCGACTGAGGCTCAGTATGAGTGCACAGTACCACCTGTGACATTTAGCGCACTTTGTTCCCTCA
The DNA here is from genome assembly GCF_001723915.1 of Gavialis gangeticus. Lineage (NCBI taxonomy): Eukaryota > Metazoa > Chordata > Crocodylia > Gavialidae > Gavialis > Gavialis gangeticus. The sequence continues at coordinate 40,393,007 of NW_017729034.1, read as the reverse complement.
GAGCTTTATGCATAACAATTTTAATGGCTGGGGTGTGACGGTAAATGCCTTTGCCAAGTGGAGGGGGGAGGGATTAAAATATACTATAATATAGGTTTACTCACTTCCTAGAAATAGATTTCATGGATGTCAGCAGTGGAAGGAACCTCATGAGATCACTGGGTCCAGCCCCCTGCCCAAAGGGCAGGAAGTCAGCTGGGGTCAGATGACCCCAGAAAGGTGAGCATCCAGGCATTTCTTGAACGTGTCCAGAGCAGATGCTTGTACCACTTCTGGGGGGAGTCTATTCCAGACTCTGGACACTTGGATGGTAAAGAAGTTTTTCCTTATGTCCAGTCTAAAATGGTCTTCCAGCAGTTTGTGACCACTAGACCTTGTCTGCCCTTGGGGTGCCCTGGTGAACAGATGTTCTCCTAGTTCCTTACATACACCCCTAATATTCTTATAGGCTACCACCAAGTCCCCCCTGAGCCTTCTCTTCTCCAGGCTGAAGAGTCCCATGTCTCTCAGCCTCTCCTCATAAGGCCTGCTCTCTTGACCTCTAATCATGTGCATGGCTCTCCTCTGGACTCTCTCAAGCTTCTCCATGTCCTTTCTAAAGTACAGAGCCCAGAATTGGATGCAGACTCCTGTAAGTGGGAGGATGGCTTCTTGGGTCTTGCTTGAGATGCAAGCCAGAGTTTTATTTGCTTTGCTGGCTGTGGCATAGAATTGGTGGTTCACGTTCATCTTGTGATGAATCATGACCCCAAAGTCTCTTTCGGTCGTGGTGCTAGTGACTGTAGCACTGCCAAGCCTCTAAGTATGATGTGGGTTCTTTCTTCCAAGGTGGAGCACCTTGCATGTCTCTGAGTTGACCGTCATTAGATTTTGATCTGCTCACCTTGCAAGCCTGTCCAGGTCAGCCTGAATCTCCAGCCTACCCTCTAGCATGACCACACTTCCTTATAATTTGGTTTCATCTGCAAACTTAGCCAGTCCACTTTTGACACTCAAATCCATATAATTCATTAATATATTAAAGAGTACTGGTCTGAGTACTGAACCCTGGGGGACATCACTGGTCACCATGTGCCATGTTGACTCAGTTCCATCAACTATCACTCTCTCGGTCTGACCACAGAGCCAGTTCCCCAGCCATCAGACTGTAACATTGTTGAGGCTACAGTTCCTGAATTTTACCATGAGGAGATCATGGGAGACGAAGTAATTTATTTGGCTTTTTTGAAATCCAAGTAAATGACATCAACCACTCCCCCCTTGTCCAGGTGATGCATCACCAGGTCATAGAAGGAAATGAGGTTGGTCAGGCAAGACCTACCCACAACAAAGCCACGTTGGCCATCTCAGAATGCTGCCTTCAATTAGCCTGTTGTTGATAGATTCTTTAATCATTTTTTCCAAGATCTTTCCAGGGATTGAGGTCAAACTGACTGGCCTGTAGTTCCCTGGATTTTCCTTCCTTCCTTTCTTGAAGACAGGCACCACACTGGCTTCCTTGCAATCTTCTGGAACCTCGCCCAAATGCCACGAATTCTCAAATATCCTCGCCATTGGTTGTGCTATGATGTCAGCAAACTCTTTTAGCATTCTTGGCTGCATTCTGTCCAGGCCAGCTGACTTGTGGATGTCCAGTTTCTCAAGGTGTTCCCTTACAAGATCTTCATTAACAGTAAGTATATGATTGCCCTTACCCTGGTAATCCTGTGTCCTGTCAGGCAGGGTGATCCCCTTGGGCTGGTGGAAAACTGGTGCAAAGTAAATGTTGAGGAGATTCACTTTTTCCTTGGTATCAGTTGTCAGCTGCCCCATTTGGTTCAGCAGGAGTCCAACGTTGCCCTTGGTTTTTTCCTGGCTTCCTATGTATCTGAAAAAGGACACTTTATTGTCCTCGATACCTGTAGCCCGTTTGAGTTCAGTTTCAGCCGTGGCTTTTCTGGTCCACTCCCTACAGGTGCAGGCCAGTGCTGCATAATCCTCCTTGGTGGTATTTCCCAACTTCCATCCCTTATGAGCTTCTCTTTTTAGATTCATGAGGTCCATGAGTTCCCTACTGAGCCAAGAAGGTCTCCCAGCCCTACAGGCTGGAATGGACTTCCTTTGTGTTGTTAGGATCGTGTCCTTAAGGAGTGACCACTCATCATACACTCCCCTCCCTCAGGGCCTTAAAAAGGATCCCCTCAGGATCTCTCAAGGCCTTGACAACCAATCTCCTGAGTTTGTGAAAGTCAGCTTTCCTAAAGTCAAGGATTTCTGCATTGCTGACTGATTTGCCAGATTTGGGATGGATAGAGAAAGTGATCAACTCATGATCACTGTCACCTAGCTTCTCTTCAGTCTTCAGGTCCCTCACTAGATCATCCCCTTTGCCCAGAACCAGATCCAGCAGCACCTTACCTCTTGTCGGCCCATAGACTTCTTGAATCAGATAGGGGTCATCAGTGCAAGTGAGGAAGCTTTGCAATCGATCAGATTTGGCTGAATGTTCTTCCCATGAGATGTCAGGGTGGTTGAAGTCACCTACGATGACCATGCAGCAAGAGCGTGCAGCCTCTGCCAGTTCGTTGGAGAACTGGCAGAGGCTGCACGCTCTCGGTGCATGGCTGTCATTTACAGCCTATCAATATTGGCCTTGTCACTCCCAATTCATAATTCCTCTGCTACCGTAAAATACAAACTTGCGTAATACTCTCTACCACTGTATGGTTTGTATATGAAGATACAGCATTACATTATGAATGCTGGGAGTGGATATAATCAGTTATTTTGTTTAGAACTGCATTAATAACCTGTTGCTTCGACTCAAACAAGCAGTACAGTCCCATAAGACAGACAGTTGCAATGAGACACTACCATGTTTTGAGCACATTCATGCTTAAGATACGCTACTATCTCAGTATGACCCTAATGGCAGTGCTCCTGGAGGAAAATAATTTATTTTTATTAAAGCCACACAATGTACAGTTATGCAAAGGACAACCTTTTCCAAAATGTATGTTGAATTATTTGCCTCGTCTTGGAAAAAATAAGAAACATACAAAAGGGAGCCAGGTTTAGTTTAAAAATAGCTTATGGTATCACAGAGTACCCATTCAGTGGTACTCTGAAATAGTTAAGGATCTGTCAGTATTATCACTGTGAACTATTTCCTGTATCATATTTGTTACATATGTTCATTCCAAGTTCTAAGTGAAGGTCACATTTAATTAGATGGCTATTTTTCAGACTTATAAAATCACAGACAAAATAGGGCTGGAAAGCACCTCAGGGAGTCATCTGCTTTAGTCCTCTGCTCAAGGCACAATCTAAGACCAATTTTTTGTCACTTAAAAGCTTCCGGTTATCAAGATTACACAACCTCTCTGGATATTTGGTTCCCTTGCTTTACCACTCTCATAGTTACAAAGTTATTTCTACATCTAACCTAAATCAGGCTTATTGCAATTTAAGTCCTTTATTTTTTTATTCTAGTTGCCCAGAGAACAATTGATCACTAACAACTGATCCTTTTCATAACACCTCTTTTGGAAGACTTACCTATCTTTTGTAAATTACCTTTCTAGGTTTCAAGTCACTGAAGACCTTGTGGTTTAGCCGAGAAGGTTTCCTGGTATGCTTCCTATACTATGTTTGTATCAGGATAGTGTCTCTTCAGTGATCAACCAACTCTCTTGAACCCCTTTCCCCTGACAGAATTGCCTCCCATAGAATCCAGTCTGCCAGATCTCTGGTATAAGGAAGACTACACATTTCAGAGAAGTGGTAAGGGGAAACAGTATTTCTCAAAAGGTGGCTGACCTGAGTACAGCCAGGTAACCCAGTTTGACCATTACTGAAAGTTACCACCATCTACTTGCTGTTTAGTGGTCTCCACAGGATGATCTTGATAAGCTCAGGCCAGGACAGAAGTAGATAAAGTCCCAACAACATCATAGCTATCATTAATAACTGCTGGCACTAGCTGGCAACTTCGGGATAGTATCTGCAAATAAGTTAATGAACAAAAATAATGGGGACTAAGCGGGGGCTTGCTGTCCAAGTCACGGTCCTTCAGACATTTTGACAAAGCAGCATAGGTAAACTTGCCCTGTTGCTACCCATGCTATCCTTGTTCTGTTCTTAACTGGGCTTTTTCTCTAGATATGTCCATATGGTACCTTTAGGTACCAATGGTACTTTGGTACCATTAAAGTTGCCCTTTCCCATTCTTCTCCCCAAACGTGAAACTACTGAGTATTAAGAATTTACTAAACAATATTAAATATGAAAAAACTCTTATCTGTTTGAAACAAGATTCAGCATTCAAACAATTAAAAACAATTACTGTTTTGGAGGACACAAGATCAAAAGGAAATGTCCAAATAATGCCAGAGAATTTTTCTAAAAACCAAAAGCTTGTTAAATTTCTGTAGCTTTAAAGCTTTAAAGGTTTTTATTATTTTGCAAAGCAATTACTAAAACAAACAAACAAACAAAAGTTATCCTCTGATTTTAGACTAGTAATTGAAATTTTCTGGGTGAAAAAGGAGAAAGTACCGTAATGTCCAAAACTGTGCCTTTGATAAAATGTTTGTTTTGGGTGGAAGCTAAGTGAAAGCATTACTATTCTCCAAACTGATCCCTCATACCACACACCCACAACCTTACTACTAGGGTGGGGATAGCCTATTACACTATTATGTAACACACTGTAAAATTATGCAATATAAAAGTTACATTGCCTAGTCCTCATACAGTATGCTCCATGTTCCACCAGGACAACATTTTTTCTGACAATATGGAGCTCTACCAAGAACTTACAATTTAAACTTACTAATTTCCAGGCTGTTATTTATCAGGAATCAAAAGAAAACGAATGATCCTATAAATAATAGAAGTCAAAATTAAAAATCATACATTTGATTTAAGTATGGCAGAAATACTAGGTCAAGTGACCAAATATCCCCAAAATATCAATCATATTTAAGAGTAAATAACAGCATTTGGTTTGCCTATGGGACCTACCTCTAAGGGAAAAGAGATTTACAGAGAGATGACTGACTGAGACTATACTTAGCAGCAAAACAAAACAAAACAAAAATTCCTTCTTCAACAAAAGGAGCTAAAACTATCTTCAGCAATGAAGGAGTTACCATGTCTGGGATATGACTGACAGGTATTAAAATAAAGGGAAGCAAAGATTAGCTGTTTTTATTATTATTTTAATAAATTCATAATCTATCTGCTTTACTCAGATGAGACTTGAATGTGATGCACTGATCCAGTGTAATCATTTTTATGGAAGTACCCTGATTAGGGTTCTTGCTGCTATATCAGAATGAATCCCTTCTCCACCAGCAGATAGGAGCTCAAAATTAAGGTCTAAATTTTGATTGCTCTATAAAGGAGAAAATACACAACTGCTGGAAAGAGGGGAAAACGTATTATTATTTCCATGCATTTCACTCTGCTGAAAGGAATACTGACAATATGCTTGGAAAAATTGAAAGTCACGTTAGTAAATGAGTTCTTTTTATACCATTTTGAGAACAATGAGTGTTGCAAAAACAAGCAATCCCTTCAAACAAGAAACTAAACCAAATAAAAGATCATACATTGATCAAATATAGAATGGCTAAGACATATAGCACATGAAATTTACCATCAAAGCAAAAATGGCTACAGCTTCCCATTGCTCTTAGTAGGAGCAAAACAAAGTTGCTCTCAGGAAGAGGTAGAGAAAGTATGCCTACGGTCTAACCCTTATCCAGAAAAGGCAAATGAAGCCATTTTAAAGAGAGCAATGCATTGTGAACTTGTTTGAAGAACTTAATTCTTTTTTCATTTTACATGAGATTGTCATTGGTTAAAACCAAAAACGACCCCAGTCTACTGTTTGCAACTTAGACATTTGAGTTCTGTTTAAGTGCCTACACAGTTGATTTAGATGTGGTGCTAGGTCTTACATTATGGTGTAACCCAGACAATAACTCAGCTAAGGGTGTGTTGTACCAGAATATACTACTGGATCATCAGCTCTCCTGAAGATAGTGCCTCTAAAATGAAATGATCACAGCTATGCACAACACATATCTAAGAGGTTACTAACTAGGGTGACTATATGTCTAAGTCTGGCTCAGGACAGTCCTGGCTGACCAGTAAAAATTAAAACGAGCATCCTTGGCTTGGAGTGTGGGGTGGGGAGACAGAGTGGCATGGGCTGTGAAATAGGAAGCCCTACCAGACAGCAAAATTGACCCAAAACAAGTTAGCTTAATTAGTGGAATGACCATTAAAAAGTGGAGATGATTGTTAACACCTGTGAGGTAAAAAATAACAGGTCATTAATGGGCCACTGACTTCCTTGAACAGTTATACCAGAGCTGCACCACGCCATCCCGTGCCCGCCTCTGCCTTCAGCTGTGCCACTGACCAGAAGGAGGGGCAGTGTTCTGGACTGCAAATTGTCCCGTACAGTCGCCCTATTACTAACCATTTTTTTGTAGACATTTCAGGTATTTGTATATCTTCTGGAAGATGTTAGAATATATTAAAAATATACACATTAAATGTAACTATGTGAACAGAACTAAATACCAAACTAAAGTATGTTTGAGTCAGCCAGCACAAGCTTGTTCTGTTCAAGTAAATGTTTCATCCTAAAAAATTGCTAAATGTTCTGAGCTAAAAGAGCAATTGAAATCCAAAGTGCAGTCAAAAATTGCTTCCTCTTTTCAATCCAAGCCTGGACACATGATGCTGACTACTCTGATTAGAAGCCAGACTGCCAAAGAGAACTATTGTGCCCATTAACCTCAATAAACCCTCCCTGCACCTTGATGCCGTTGTTTGGCTTGCATGTTCCAATGACCCCATGAGCTATGTGAGTAGAAGTTGTAAATTCTGGCAGGGTCGCCCAAAATGGACAGGTCAAAGGGTGGTGACCAGATGAAAATAAGTCAGTGGGCCTCTAGAAGTGGGCTTAAGAAGCCAGCAACCCAGACTCTTAAAAAAGTTAATTTAAAGAATTGCAATGTTAGTCATTCAGGTAAAACAGCCTACTAGACCAGGGATCAGCAGACTACAGCCCAGGAAGAAGGCTGCAAATAGGTTCCATCTGGCATGGTGAAGTCTGCTGCCCTACCAGATCTCTGCTTCCCTCTCCACAGAGGGCTTGAGGACCTGCAACAAGAGCGAGGGCAGGGTGGTGGCCCCTTCGGAGAATGGAGACTTCCAGCCAGCAGCCAGGCTGCTAACCCCTGAACCAGTAGAAGATGGCAAAGCTTTGTCCATACTCTAAGAATGGTTTGATGGTGTAGAAAGGCTTGGGAGTCAGCCACAACGTCCCTTATACTCAGTAAAGCTGAATCCCATCTATGGTTTGTCAGTGGGGCTCTCTGCACCAACCAATCGCTCTGTTACAAACAGGCACATATCCCTCTTAAAAATCCATTTGCTTGGTTGCAGGATCTACATAGCTGGGGACAGGGCCAGGCTCTTGCAACGATGCTCCTGCAGCAAAGCGGTGGCTCACACCTTTTTACACACCAAGATTATGAAATGAAAGATATCCAGGGCTCCCATACACACTCATACTAACTTTGACTATAAAAAAGGCAGAATATTTGTGATCTCCAGATGGAGAACACAGCCTAAAAACCCAGCATATATTTTTCATTTATTCCCTCTCTCCTTCCTAACCTATTTAAAATCCCACTGGCAAAAGATAACTCACTCTTGTGCAAACATTTTACAAAAAAAACATCTAGAAGAAGCCAAGGCTTGAAGAGGATCCAAACAAGGAGAAAATATGCAGAAGAAGACCACAAAAAATAGGCAGTCCAAGAAATATAAGCCTCTGGAGGAGGCAAGATTGCTACCACCTACATGGCAAAAAACCCCAATAAATCATCATAGATTCATATAATTCAACTACTGGTGTGGCATACAAATTTGAGAGCCTCAAATAAAGAAACTAGATCACAAACATTCATCTTTGTCATATCTTGATGAAATCTGTAAGACAGAACCTCCACGATTGAAGGAGGACAGTTGCCTGACCAGCTATGCAAGAACAATGCGAATCCAAAAGAAAAGTGTTCCAGGAGAAACAACAGAACCTAAAAAAAATAAATAGGAAAGACAGAAAAAACCCCATAAGAATAATGGGCTTTTTAGTAGTACTCAGAACAGCATTCCCAGTAAGCACTGAATGGGCCTACCATGGCTATGTGAAACATCAGACTATGTGCAATTATAAAATTCCAAGCATTTGGGGAAAACACAAAGTTTCAACTGTTTCTAGAAAGACTGAAAAATAAATGAGGCTGAAAGCTGACTCTTCAATTTTTCAAGATCCCTTGGCTTGCATTCAGGAAAGACTTTACACTGATCAAGGAAATACTGTGTACTCACAAAATTGTCATGGGCTCACGAACAAGTTACTGCAAAATACATGAAGACAGGGATTTGTGGTGTGCCAGGTGCTCTCTAGTAACTGCCTGTATGAATGCTCTAAGCCTACAGCAGATGAAAGCAAACCTGCAGGAGTTTAGCCCTCTTTCAGTGAGGCATAACCCTGGGCACACTCTTCATCTTGCAGTGCCTTAGTTTCTCTATTTTTAAAATGTAAATAATGACACATCTCCTTTATATAGTGCTTTGCAACCTATTGATCAAAATCTTTACATAAGAACTAGATATTATTGTTATCATCAATAACAACAA
>NW_017729034.1:40373219-40379301 GCF_001723915.1 Gavialis gangeticus | reverse complement strand
CGGGAGTGCAGTGCCTTAGTTTCTCTATTTTTAAAATGTAAATAATGACACATCTCCTTTATATAGTGCTTTGCAACCTATTGATCAAAATCTTTACATAAGAACTAGATATTATTGTTATCATCAATAACAACAATAGTAACAGTAACAATCATAACCACAATGATAATAATGATGATAGTAATAATTATCCCATCTTATCCAGAAAGTCTCAGAGTGGTTTACAATATTATCACCAGCACCAAGTTAGAGAAGAGCTGGAGCAAAGAAGGTTCTGAGAAATCTTTTGCAAACCACATGTGGTCTTCCCACATGCTAAAGGAGTACCAAGAGTTTATACATTGCATTATCTATCTGACATTTTCATGTCATGCAGTTATGATAGCTGAAGAAAGGTGAAGGAAAACACTTTTAATCTGTACCCTTTCAGCCTCCTTAGTTAGTTCCCTTTATGCATGTGAGATTCTTTCACACAGTGCCAAAGGGAACAGAACTTTAAAATGTAGAAAAATGCACCTGTAATCCAAAGCAAGAGGAAACCCAAACCAAGGGCAAGGGTAGGATCAGAAACTGCTTCTTAAAAAAAGCATTATATTTTCAGTCATTAGTGCTTCCTTAAAGAAAGAAATTAGTGCATCTATTATATTTTTATTATTTTTAAATGCAAGCAGTACTTACCAGAAATAGGCTGACAAAAAGGAGGTAACAGGTACTTACCTGCAAAAAAGTAAAAAAACAAAAACATTTAAATAAGAATGCATTACATAAACAACAATGAAATACTGGATAAAATACTAGACAGTCTTAACATCTGCGTAGAATGAAATGTAAGGGTGAAATGACAAATATTTGACAGCAAAAGCACAATCTAAAATAGAGTTAGGGTTACATACTGTGGTAGAGCACACAGATGATAGACATGACCTCTGCCACTACTTATTCTTTTCATATTAATATAAATAAACAGAAGCAAATCATTTCAAATAGTTGCATTGCTGCTCATGTTCCAGTTTTAGAAGTAGGTACACTTGTGAATCAGAACACTAATCCCCTTCTATTATTACACAAGGAAGAAGGAAGTTGCCTGAGGTGTGACTGAGCCACTAAAGCTAAACTCAGACTGATCCGGCATCACAGGCAAAGAACACTAAGTTAGGCATAGAAACAGTTCTCTGACCCTTTAGAAATCTTGCAGGTTTTGTGATACAATCAAAGAAAGACAAAATAATAGTTTTTGGCCATTCCTTACAGGCAGCTTAAGTCTTTGTCAAAGCAAACATGAACAAGGAAGCTTTTATTTCCATTTGGTTGGCATGATTTCATAGGACTGCAGGACATTAACAATAATTTCAAACATTAGAAGACATTCTCATTTGTTGTTTCATGTTACACAAAATAGCAGTTGGTGACAATCCATGATTTACTGGTGCCATCTTGAAGTTCAACAGTAAACTTTTTCAGTTGACTACCATTTCGTGAGAAAATTAGACCAACTGTCCAGCACAGATATTTTTTTCAAGTAAACACGAAGAAATATGTTGCTTCTTTGTCTCAGGGTACCAATTTCCCCTATGCCCTTAGAAAGGGTTTCTTCTTAAGCCGACCTGTACTTTTGGTACATGCACCAAGCCTAACATCCTTGGTGGGGGATCTACTGACACAAGGTAACCTAGGAGACAGTGACTATCACTTGATCGAGTTCACCATCTGGCGTAGGGTGGGAAAGGGCAGTAGGGCAGAAGTGCTAGATTTCAGAAGGGCTAACTTCAGTGTGCTCAGGAGATTAGTTAGTGAGGCACTGAAGAACAGGAGCATTAGTGAGATGGGAGTCCAGGAAGGATGGTCATTCCTAAAGGGAGCGGTCCTACAAGCGCAGATGGAGACAATCCCATTGTGTACGAAAGGGGGCAAAGGGGCCAAGAAACCCTCCTGGCTGAACAGGGAAATCCAGGAAAGCCTAGGGTCAAAAAAAGAGGCATATAGGCTGTGGAAGCAGGGGGTAGCTACCAAGGTGGAGTACACCTACTTGGTCCACACTTCCAGGGAGGCAGCAAGAAAGGCCAAAGCAGAAATGGAACTTAGGCTGGCAACAAAAATTAAAGACAACAAAAAATCCTTCTTCAGGTATATAAGGAGCAAAAAGGCTCCTTTTTGCTCCAGGGTACCATAGGACCCCAATACGATTAACTAGGGCAATTAGTGACAGGTAAGGTGCACAAGGCTGAGCTCTTCACTAAGTTGTTTGCCTCTGTATTCCTGAACACAGATCAGGACAAATCTCCCAATTAGATCACAGATAGGCACAAAAAGGGAAACCAGCCCACCAACTGTTAGCATTGACTTAGTGAAGGGACATTTGGAGAGGCTGGATGTGTTTAAGTTAGCAGGCCTGGATGATCTTCTTCCAAGGGTGCTGAAGGAATTGGCCAGTGTCATAGCAGAGCCACTGGCACAGCTGTTTGAGCACTCTTGGTGCTCAGGTCAGGTCCCAGAGGACTGGAAAAGGGCCAACATGTTCCCACTTTTTAAGAAGGGGAGGAAGGAGGATCTGGGTAACTACAGATCGGTTAGTCTTACCTCTATCCTTGGGAAAACCTTGAAAAAGTTATTAAAGATCACATTTGTGGGAGTCCAGTGGGGGAAAACAATGCTGAAGGGCACCCAGCATGGATTCATAGCAGGTAGATCCTGCCCGACTAACTTTGCTTCTTTTTATGACCAGGTCACAAAATGTTTAGATGCAGGAACTGAGGTAGCTGTCATCTACTTGGATTTTAAGAAAGCCTTCAATACGGTATTTCATCCTATTCTCACAGATAAACTGAGCAGCTGTGATGTAGATTACATAGTCAGGTGGGTGGCAAATTGGCTGAGGGGTTGCACCCAGAGAGTGGTGGTGGATGGGTCGGTATCAGCCTGGAAAGTTGTGGGCAGTGGAGTCTCACCAGGCTTGGTTCTTGGACCAGTGCTGTTCACTGTCTTCATCAGCGACTTGGATGAGGGTGTGGAAAGCACTCTGTCCAAATTCGCAGATGGTACCAAATTATGGGATAAAGTTAACACACTGGAGGGTAGGGAATGAATCCAGGCAGATCTGGACAGGTTGGAAAAGTGGGCGGAACAGAATAGGATGCAGTTCAACAAGGACAAGCGTAAGTGGCTGCACCTAGGGAGAAGGAATCACCAGCACACTTACAGGCTGGGGGATGACCCTCTCATTAGCACAGCAATGGAAAAGGATCTTGGAGTCACTGTTGACACCAAGATGAACATGATTCGTCAATGCAATGCAGCAATCAGTAAAGCTAACCGCACTTTATCGTGCATTAGCAGGTGCATGACAAACAGGTCCAGGGAGGTGATACTTCTCCCTCTATGCAGCATTGGTCAGGCCATGGTTGGAGTACCGTGTTCAGTTTTGCATGCCACACTCCAAGAAAGATGTGGACAACCTCGAGAAGGTTCAGAGGAGGACCACTTGTATGGTTAGGAGCCTGCAGGCAAAGCCCTATGAGGAGAGATTGAGGGGCCTGGATCTCTTCAGCCTCCGCAAGAGAAGGCTGCAAGGTGATCCTGTGGCTGCCTACAAATTCATCGGGGGTGGGGTGGGGAGGGGAGATGGGGGGAAAGCAACACGGAATAGGAGATGCTCTGTTTACCAGGGCACCCCTTGGACTAACTAGGAACAATGGCCACAAACCGACGGAGAGCAGATTCAGGTTAGACGTCAGAAAGAACTTCTTTACAGTAAGGGTGGCCAGAATCTGGAATGGGCTTCCAAGGGAGGTGGTGTTCTCCCCTACCTTGGGGGTCTTTAAGAGGAGGCTAGATATGTACCTGACTGGGGTCATCTGACCCCAGCGCTCTTTCCTGCCCAGGGCAGGCTGTTGGATTTGATGGTCTACTGAGGTCCCTTCTGACCCAAATATCTATGAATCTTTTAAACATCTTCCTGAATATCATTGTTCCTCAAAAAGCAATATAAGGCATCTTTAGCACTCCTCTAGATTTTTCAGTCTCTAAATCACCTCCATATGTATGCTTGGACATCTTTCTCTGATACTATAGGGATGACTATTTTGGTGCCTTTCAAAACCTAGTCCCATCTAGGACAGATAGCAACCCTTAAACTGAGCTTAGCACTTGGGAATATGCTGTCCTAACCACTCTGTGCTAGCAGCTTAATCATTTTCTAAAGAAGTTGTGCTAAAATTCTGGCAAACTGTCAATATTTCAACCTAGATCAGACAAGTTATTTTTTAACTGGATTCATATAGGCAATATGTAGCTCTTAAATTTGCTCCATTACCCTTTTGTCAAATTCTCTAGAGTGTATTTTTAACCACTAAATCTCTCCCAGGTATGCACTCTGTTTGAAAATCATACATTTTAACTGAAAAAATGTCTATTCTAGGATAAGGAAGCATTTGACATGGCTCTTTCAGCAATAATTTATGGTCACTTTTGGATAACACTTGTCTCCCATAAATAAGTATATGAACTATCCATGGTTGAAGCACAAAGGTTTGACTACCTGTATTAGACCAACATAGACATTTGGTTTGTTAGCACTGATGCAGCACAAACCACTGATTTTCAGTTTTTAACATACTGTTATAAAAGAACTGTGCCAATTTCATCACTGGAGGCAGCTGTGGACAACTTACATTTGTGTTTACTGACATAACAACTCAGTACAAGGATTTCCATAATTAACTCCTTCTGCTTCCCAAACTCTTAATTAAGATTAGCTTCCTATATCCATTGGACATCTTTCCACAACAGTCTTCTCAGATTACTTCTTTATCTGTTGGGACAGATGCACATTAATGAGGCCCTTATTGTGACCCATCTATCCATCTTGCTGGATTAACTTCTCTCGCAGCTAAAGTCTGCCTGGGCATCTACAGTTTTGAAAAGAGGGGTGCAGATGGTTTGGTGCATCACTGCATATAACACAACAAATATTTTTCTTCAGTTAAAAAGAAACTGGATACAGTAGGGGCCTAGTGCTACATTATTCAGTACAAGATCAAAGCAGAAGGAAATCCAACTTTACTGGAACGTACACCGATTTCTTAGTCTACATTTAGCTTAAAAATGGAGGAAAAATAAGCAAAAGGTATGATTTAATTAATCCTGTAGTCATTACAGTTAAATGTACATCTCTTGTTCAGATTCATAAAACAAAATCTAGTCGTCTTATGTGTCTCGACAGCACAGCCGACTCTAGCAGGGTGAGGGGCCTGGGGCAAATCAGCCTGCGCGGGGTCCCCTTAACACTGTGCGGGACCATGGTACCTCCACCTGGGGGAGAGGGGTGCCTTTGTGCTTCTTATGCAGTGTGGGGTAAGCCACCAGCTCTAGCCAGGCCCCACAGAAGCTAAAAACAGTCTACAGGGCTGTGAAAAAGAAGACATTACCAGGAATGGCTAACAGACAGCAAGATTGCAGGAAAAAAAACACAGTTTGAATGGCGGAACATCAAGACCATTAACAAAGAAAGAGGGTCATTAACATCTGTGAAGTGAAGAGAGATTAGCAGGAATCTGGTAGATTATAACAAGTCCTGATTCAACTAACTCCCTCAGTCCTGCCTGAACAGAAAGGCCACTGCTTCTCCCAGGTAGCTGGTTTTCAAATCTGGGTACAGCAAGAATCGAATGGGGGTACAACTGCACCACTGAACACCCCCTGGATCCACCTTTGAAAGTCTGCCACACTTTTATAACATCTTTGTTTGTTTAACATGAGCAAAGTAATTCTGGATCCTTCCTATAGTAGAAAAGAGTCCCTTGTCATGCTGTTCTACCGTTTGCTCTTCAAATCAAAACGCATCCTGGATGTAAACCTTACCAATCCTAGCATTCCTGCTTCCTCTCTCTTTTCTAGTGAAACACTGTAGGTGCTAAATATACAAGTATGGGAAAGCATCTCCCAAAAGGAATTCTGAATGTGCATAAACACGTAGACTGACTTTAAGGGAAACCTCCCCAAATTTGCTGATGCATCCAGCCTCAAAAAATATTATGTACCCTCAATCTTTCTCCCTTCTCAAGTAGTATAAACCATTCCTTTTTTT
>NW_017729034.1:40350427-40373080 GCF_001723915.1 Gavialis gangeticus | reverse complement strand
TTCTTTTTTTTTTTTTTTTTTTTTTTTTACATATTTAATTCTTCTAGGTCTACATATAAGCAAATCATTTTTTCCCCTCCCATGTTGACCATTAAGCCTACTTGCTCTGTTAGTTCTCCAGCTAATACAAATCTTTCATTTGGCTCTTCTTTCAGCCTCTGCCCTAAAGTGAAGGGAATTTTTGTAGGCATTTGAATTGTAGGATGATTGGGCTCTTGCGACCATTTTCCTTTCTTTGTTAAGAGCTTCTCTATCTCTTTGAAGACATCCCCAGACTCTTTCTTAATTAGTTTCCATCCTCCACCCATCTAACAAACACATCAGTATTTTCGCTCCTCGTGCTACTATTACAAATTATATCCAAAATCCTGATAGCCTGGCTCCCCTTACTGCCTGCTCTGTCAACACCTACTTTATTAACCATTTCATAGCCACTGCCGAGTTAGGGGTTTTACAGCTATGATCTACATGCAGATCATCCACACTTGTGACAGAGTTAACAGAGCAGAGTAAAAGTGAGGCTGACAAGGGGAACTCCACCCTGGGTCCCCACTACAAGCCTGCAGCCCCTGGGTGAGCCTGTGCTGTGGCAGGTAAGGTTGTGCCTGGCTCCTATATACTTCTGCTCTCAGCACAACCCCCTCCACCCACCCTACTGGCTGTCATAAAATAACCAGTCATGTTGCTGGGACAGATGTTCTCAAATGAGGAGTTGCCAAATCCACAAAAGTTATGGAGGGGTGCCTTGAATCTAAAATGGTTGAAAACCACCACATGTGGCTTTTCTTTTACTGCCAACACCATTTGTGGGAATACAGTATGCCTGTGTCTTCAAAGCAATAAATATCCTATTTATATTCAGTCTGATATATCTACCATCATATCCTGCAACATCGTTCATCTGTGCTAGTGATGTAGTCGTCATCCTCTGTGTCCACTCTGTGCACATCTGTCACACTTAACAAATCTCCTGTAGTGATGTTATCCACCGCATTGTTTCTTTCTTTCTTTTTTCTATACCTGTCATTGCCCCAGCTTATGCTGTTATCACACATGTGCAACAGCAATTTGTATTGTTCTTGCTTGACTGGCTTTGAGTTGGTGTGCCTTACTGTTAGAACAGTAGCAAAAAAAACAGACTACGGAAGAAAGCTATAGTTTTCTCTGTTGAAGATTTTCAGTAAGCATCTACCATATTTACTCAACATATAAGATGACCCCCTCCCCCACCAAAATTAGATTCTGTATAAGGAAAATTTATAAATTTGTTATAACTTCCCAAGTATAGAATATAACCATAGGAGGCCTGCCTGAATTTGTCCCCCTTCCACCACTACAGCAGGAAAAATGAATCTGCGGAGTTCAGGTTGCTACCTTACCCTCTACCCCTAGTTTCTTCCCCTTGCAGCCCCTTCCCCCTCACTGTCAGACCCTGATCTCCATGAGCACACAGAAGTAAGGAGCACATTTGAAAACACTAACTTTAAAATAAACATGCCTGTAATAACTGGCATATAGGCCAATTACTATGGGTACCCACAGACTTAGTTCATGTGGAATTGATGCACTATATCTTTTTTGAAACTGCCGCACGTCATAGTACAGGTACTCCACAAACACACTTCTAAGCGCCACTTTTGTACCAACTTATAGTACAAACTTTTTAAAAAAATTTGAATCCAAGGCCAAATTAGCCAAAACTAATTCCAAATTCAAGAGTCCAGAACAATAAGTGCCCCTACTACCAGCAAACATCCTCCACCCACACCTGGGGCTTCAGGTGTTTCCAAATCCTTTGGTGGGCATCCTATTTGAAGGCCCAAGCCTAGAGGCTTGGGGTTCAGATGCCCCCAAGTTTTGCCTGCCCTCAGCCATAAGACCCTCAGGGTAAGCAAGGGATAGTACAAACTATACATGATATTAGTCCAAAGCTGAAAGACTCAAGATTTACCATACAGTTCACTGGTCTGGGACCCAGTAGTTAAACATCATTGCAAGCCATGTTGACCCAACAGCTCGGCACTACTCAGTATGTGTATGAACTCCAGACAAAGATACCCTCCAACAAAGAATCCATGTGCTAATTAGTGCCCCGCTCATGGCTGGAACTGGATGACCTTGTTGTGAGTCCTGGGATGCTCCATAAATTTATATGCAGATGAGGCACAAGACAAACTGGTCTGCCTTCACCTCATGGAGGCAGGGCCACACTAATCATATGCGACAGGCTGAGAGATGGGGCAGCAGAGGGATTCTGAGTGAGCTGTTTGGGAACCTGTGTGGTGATGTTTGCCAGACATTTAAGGCTGGTAAAGAAACAGGAATTATTGAAAATGGGAAATAAATGCACAGCTCAGCTGTGGGAGTGAAGAGGAAGCTGAAATGGACTAGGGGGGTCCCTTCTTCTTCCCCTCCTTCTCCCCCTTTCCCTTCCCCTTCCCCAAAGCCAGAACACGAAGCCAGAGCTTTCTGCTGCTTGTCTAACTAGCCTGCTCCCAGCTGCCTTCCCTTTGGGAGCTCCAGGGGTTTGATTCAGAGCTAAGGGCAATCTTATGCAGAGTTTAGAGCAGGGGTGGGCTGAATCCGGCCCACAAGGCCATTCTATCCAGCCCACGGGGCTCCTAAAAAAATGTAGAAAAATATTATTTCTCTGCCCTTGGTTCCTATAAAAAAATGACAGGAACCAAGGGCAGTAGGAATCAGGGGAAGCCTATCAGACTCCCACAACAGCGGGCTCTCCCGGCCCTGCCCCCCAGCCAGAAGCCCCAGCCAGGGTTTCTGGGCTGGGAGCACGTGGCTGCCCCAGCATGAGAAGCTCAGGTAAGTTGTGGGGGGACCATGGGCAAGGAAGGAGCGGGGCAGGGGAGGGAAGTGGCTTCTCCCTGCCCACACCTGGTGCCCCACGCTGCAACTGCTTGCAGCTCGAGTGGGGCTGCCTGTGCCCGCTCTGGACAGCCCCACATAGGCTGCGAGTGCCTGCAGCATGGGGCACTGGCCATGGGGTGGGGGAGAGGTTGCTTCCCCCTCGCACTCAGCTTTTCCCTGGGCTCTTTCCCCGCTCCGGGCAGCCCCGCACTGCAGGAGCTTGCAGCCCCTGGGGGGCTGTCTGGAGCAGGCAAAGGCAGCTCCAGGCAGGCTGTGAGCGGCTGCAGCACAGGGCACTGGGCATGGGGCAAGGAGGGGCTGCTTCCCCTCCCCTGCACACTCAGCACCAGCTTGTAACAAGCTGGTGCTGAGCACGGGGAAAAGTGGCCCCTCTTCCGCCCCATGGCCATTGCCCCGCACTGCAGCCACTCACAGCTGGCATGAGACTGCCTGTGCCTGCTCCAGACAGCCCTGCGTGGGCTGCGAGCACCTGCAGCAGGGAGCACCAGCCATGGGGTCGCTTTTCCCCACACTCAGCACCAGCTTCTTCCCTGCTGGCGAGCAGGAGATCGGGGTGTGTGCAGGTGGGGAGCCAGTGGGAGCACAGGGCCCGCACTGGTGTCCTGGGGCCAGTGCCGGTGCGGTCCAGAGCAGGGTGGCAGGAGCGCAGGGTCCCAGCCAGCAGGGCTTTATGGGGCTGGCCCAGCTCCCCCCTCCCTGCTGGTGTAGCCCCACCCAGCTCCACAAACCCCTGCCGGCCTGTGCCCTGTTTTGGGCCCCACCGGTGCTGGCCCTGGGACATTGGTCCCAAGACATTGGGACATTGATCCCAAGATGGTGACCAGGGGGTGAGGCACCTGTCAAGGGGCGGGGCTACCCATGTGGCCCTAGACAGCCTGCCAAAACTGGGTAAGTGGCCCTCCTCCCAAAACAATTGCCCGCCCCAGGTTCAGAGCCTGAATTTGTACAGGTTGGTTTGGACAGGGCTGAACCTGCCTCAGGTAGGAGGTTGGACTCGATGACCTGCTTCTCTGTGATTTCTGTGTAGGCCCCTGCATGTTTTTAAAATGGCTGTGGGGCACTTTAACTAAACCGCATTGATGCCTAACTACACATACACAGACTAGTGCTGTGATTGTTTTCTGATGGCTTTTAAATCATAAAACATAGTGACAACCACAACTATTCCTATAAACTAAGGAAAATCATCATTCTTGATCTTTACGTTAAAGGAAATTTAAAACATTGACAGTTTCTCCCTCCTCACACCACCCCTCCTCCCCAACAGCTTTGGCAAAAACAAAACACATATTTTGGGAATGAAAAAGAAAATATTACTTCAAGATTAAGTCAGCAATACATTCGTTTAAAACTGGGAAATCATTCACAGAAGTTTAGGGCTGGAAGGGACCTCATGAGATAATCAAGTCCAGCTCCCCTGCTCTGGACAGGAAAGACTGCTGAGGTCATTCAACCCTGATGGTTTTACCGTTGATTATTTCACTGATCAACTTAACCTAAGTGATATTAAATACTTTTTTCTGCAGCTTAAAATTAAAAATAATCCCTTTTGGTGAGGTCTAAATAATACTGGGAAATGCTCCATATAAGCCAATTTTCTTAATTAACTGTGAGGAAAAATACTAGCATAGAGGTTCTCACTACATTTGTGGCTACAGCCCAAACATCTAGAAGTCCCGTAATGATATAAAGAGCTTAATGAAATACACCATTCACAATATTATGATACACTACAATCATGTCAGTGCATGCCAAAAAGGCATTTGACCACTGTGATGGACTGAGAACTGTCCAAAGGAAACAATAACATAAATATGTGGTATGGAATTTAAAATATATGGGCACAGTATATTGCACTCTGCACTAGCAATTATGAAAAGGAACTGGAAACACATGGAACAGGGAAAAGAAAAATGACAAATGAATCTTTATAACTGGCAGATCAGGTGGGGACAAGGAAAGTTAACTGAATGTTATTCAGCCCAGGAGAAACTGTCATGTAGGAGAAAAGAAAGTAGGAATAGAGTTTTAAAATAAATGGTCATGGCCTTCATTCGAACTTAAAGAAACAAGTAACTTCAAGGCTCCTTTTAAATGCTTTGTTGAAGCTGCAGCTTTGAGGTTTACTTTTTAATAAATTTCCACCATTACTTTTTCAATCCATTGAACCACCCTCAGCAGACATTAAGGACAAGATGTCTAAGGCTCTGTCCTAATAATGCGCTCAAAGCACACTGTGCTTCTCCAGCTCGTCATCCGTGAGAGTAATCTGAAGACTTAAGTGACAGAATTGTGCTCCTTGCAGCCCCCACTCAGCTATCTCTGCTCCATGGAGAAATGAGAGTTCAAACACATGCTTAGGCCTATTATTTCCTATTGCTTATCTGTAGGCACCTTCCTACTCCACACTGAAGCAATCAAAATAGCCCTTGGTCTCCCCATTCAGCATAAAGAAAATCCAGGCCACTAACTCTATAGACTGCAACTAACCCTCGGAGACAAAGCGTGAAATGACTAAATGAGGGTGGTTAGAATATGGTTAGGATCTGGCCCTAGAGGACTCTTTAAACACAACTCTTTAAAAGGGCGACACAATGATTTTTCACTGGCAACTTATAAGTGTACTGAAGTTCAGCTTTGTTACTGCATGACAAATCCTCACCCCAATGCTGACCTTGGAGAGATCGTTAGGTGGATGGCAAAGGTATTCTGCTCCTCCCACAAGCTCCTGAGCAGCTGTAACCCCATTGGCTGGAACAACCTCTGCAGCTGTGGAAAAGCGTTTGCTAGGAAATCACCACCAGTGATATATTTTAGACTCAGGAGGAAACACTTCAGATATTGTGGCTTTTCCTATGTTTCTTTGGAAGACACTAATTCACTCTGTAGCCAGACCTAAGAGGATCTCACATCTGTACCTTAATAGGGGTGCAAGGAGTAAAAGTACTTGCTGTCAGTGCACTCAGCATATTTGTCACTTGCAAAAAATAAATAAATAAATAAAATCAGGATCTCTCTTTAAGCTGGCACTGCCAGACTGTTAACCTCACAGAGGTTGGCTTCCAGACTTTTAGCTCCCTATATGCACAGGTTACCAGTGCTAACAATGCACCTCCCTGTGAGAGAGACATGCTTGTACTTCCATTATAGTATATATTTATGGAGATTTCTCTGGATTAAGGTAGGAGATGGTCCTGAAGATCTCACACTAACCTTCCATTGTATTTCAAGATTGTTTCAACCAAGGTCCACATGATTTGCCCCTAACTGAAAATCACTGAACACCCATTCCTCTGAGCCTACATAGGGTACGGAAATGTCGTTTTTCATGAAAGAGTATCTGGGGCAATTTTTAAAAGTAGAACCCTTAAAAAAAAGATTTAAGCCATCTCATAGGCCTAGCAGTACAAGGAAGCTCCAAGAAATTTTAATAGGCTTAATGGAAGATGAGCCTCTTCTACCTTCTCTTCCATCTAATGACTCTAGGCAGGAGAAAGAACCTAATTCTTTGAATAAAGAACATAAATGCTGAGAAGAGCTAAAATTTGCTGAAGCAAATGCACTTGTAAACTCCACAGTAGAGATATTATCCCCATTTCAGGATGGAATATTATTGTTTCCCCTACCAATGCTATAACTCACTGGATGCGTCTACACAAGACACTTACTACACAGTAGCTCATTACTACTGTACAGGAGCATCACAGGGCACAAACCATGATGTGGTGCTACTACGCAGCAGTAACAAGCTAGTGCACAGTCAGCATCACCACGAAGCTGGGCAGAGATGCTACTGCACAGCAACACCAGTTACTGTGCAGTAGAGAGCTGTGCAAAGCTTTGGTCACCAATTTAGCTTGATTGAAAGGAGATTCGTCCCAATTCAGGGGCCGAATCTCCGAATCCGAAATCGAATCAAGACACCCATTAAAAGGTCCAAATCAATTTGCAAAGGAGTCAGAAAGTATTTGGAGATTCAGATTAGTCAGGGAGAGAAAGGCACAGCCAGGTGGCTGCAGGTTCTCCCATGGCTCCTCTGGCTGTGCCTCCCTCTCCCCAGGTGGGGGGAGCCATAGGGAAAGCCCCCATGGCTGCCCTGCCTGGCCCCATCCCCTGCCTCGCCTGCTCTGGCACTTAAACAAAACAAAACAAAAAGCCCTGCACTCACTGGCTGCAGCAGTTGCCCAGAGCCTGACAGTGCTCAGCCCCAGTCGCCCCAGCTCCCAGGCAGCACACAGCCCCCTGCCAAGCCGCATGGCACCCGTGCCATGAGGCAGCTTCCAACGCAGGTGCCAGGCGGTAGGGGGGGCAATCCCCACTGCTTCACGCTGCACAGGGATGGGGGGTGGGGGGGTCTGCCACAAGTGCCCAGAGACCCCAATCACAGCTGCTGCAGCTGGTGAGTGTGGAGCTTTTGTTTGTTTGTTTTAAAGTGCTGGCCGGGCAGGGCAGCCATGGGAGCTTTCCCTGTGGCTCCCCCCAGCCAGGGAGAGGCAGGCACAGCTGGAGGAGCTGCGGGAGAACCTGCAGCTGCCCAGCTGTGCCTGCTTCTCCCCACCCAATCGGAATCACCGAATTTCTCCAAATCAGCCCAGAATCTTTCAAAGCTGATTCAGCCGAATCGAATGGGGACAGTGATTTCAATCACCAAATTGAATCATTGTCCTCCAAATCAACCGAATCTGAATCGAATACTTCCCTACTCACACAGGCCTACTGTGCAGTCAGCGTGTTGTGTAAATGTGGCCAGTAAGAAGCTTTATACTCAGACAACTGACTACAGCATGTAAAGGACCGGGGAGTGGTAAAGGGCCATGTAAAAATAAAAAATTCCAAAATATAAACTGACTTTTCTTTCCAGGTAGCAGTAAAACAAAAAGTAAATATTCTTGAATCAAATGTTAGATCACAGAGTAAACAAAAATGGAACAAGAGAGTGATTCATACTCATATTTTTATCCCAGACCACCAGAATTCAGTGCTTTGCACTTAAATTGCTTCTATCCATTATCAGTAAACAACTTCCTTTGAAATCATCTGTTTTATAATGTCTGTAGTTAGGATGCAACCCTTCAAATTACAAAGCATGGGGAGAGTGCCTCCCCCATGTGAAGTCCTACAGACCAAACACAGACTACGTTTTGTTATATTCTATTAGGCTCAAAAAACTGTTATTTTAAAACAGGCAATATTTTATAAAGTAAATTTCCTCTCTTCTCCCCCCTACCCCCCAAAAATAAAAACAAAAACAAGTTATAGCTTTCAAGTGGCCCCAAATGTAAGTGTGTCAGTGGAATGGCATTCATTAATTCAGCAATGCAATAAGACACCTGTAAGAATTCCAGCCTTCACCAACTATCACATTTTGCTCTCAACTCATTCAATAATAGTTGGCCATCACACACCAATTAGAGATGCTACAAAACATATTCAGACTTAGATCATATATTGAAATATTGCTGGTCAGCAATAGTATTAATAATCACTATTTATACTTAGAAGGCATATCTGTAGACTGCAGTGTACCAAAAGTAAACTTAATATTTATAATAAATACTGTACTTCATTTTTTTTAAACAAAATTACTTAAATTGCTTACCTATAGAGCCATAACCTGTCATATATAGTAAGTTCCTCCACAGGGAAAAATAAAAAAATCTTTTGCCTAGGGTCAAGGAAAAAAGAAACAGGAGAGGCCTTTTGCTTTCAACTAAGTAATATCATCCTTCATCCACTAGGTACGGCTTGACCTGCATCGCTCATTTTTCTTTCAGTGTTTACAGTAAAAATCTGAGATAGTGTAATTCTACATTTAACCCTTTCTTCATCTGATCTACTTTACAAGATCTGATATACCTTTCCCATGTAGGTCCTTCATGCAAAATGACACTGGTATCAAGATAACAGCAATTACAATTAAATAGCATTTGTGATCACACTGTTTTCATCTGTTCCCAGTATTATCATGAAACAGTTATAGACTTGATTTTTTCAAGTTCTGCTCTCCAAACATCTAAAAGTAAAATTCACATTAAACCTAGAATTGACATAGTTATGGTAACATCTAGAATAATCCCTACAATTAAATTAAAAGATTCATAGCTTAATTTTGAATATTGGCTACTACTTTATTACTCCTGCTTCCTTGCTGAATAATAATACAAGTTAAACTAAATCACTCATTCCTGTAACTCATGAGGTCTCTTCAGCAGAAAACTTAAAAAAAACAACCAAAAATGGCAGTTAGGCAGTAAAGCTATCATTTTACATTAAGACAGACTGCCATGATTAGCCAGCATCCAAAAGACTTCAGGAGATGGTAAGTAAAATAAGAGCGAGTTTTGCTGAATCAAAGGGGGGGAAAATAGAGAGTAGTATAAACCAGTGTGAACCTCTGTAACTCTGTGTTGTGAATTGACAAAAAGAAGAATTTGGTCCTGAGATTTTTATCTACACCCTTAATCATAAATGATTATTACCTTTATTGCAAACTTATATTTATTTCTCAGAACTGTCTGACATCCTCTTTGTTTTTGTATACTGGAAATAAAAATATTATTTTAAAAATCTCATCATTTTTTCATCTTCTAGCTCTCCTTTCCCATTTTTTTAAAAGTCCCTTAAAAGTCCCTCTAATATTTCCATTTTTCTTCCACTGTGATCCACTGTCATTGATATATTTCCTGTAGTATTTGCATGCTTTTCTACATTGACATGCTTTTTGTTACTCCTAACACATTCATTGCTAGATGACAAACACAGATTATCAGTTTACATTTACATAGCTTTTAATTTTGCCCATGCTCCCTCTCCTCATAGCTATATTCCATTCATTTTCAGAAAAGACATAATACAGTTTTAAAATTAACTGTGTAAAGTAGAGACGTCTACAACAACAGTTTCAAATCATGACATGAAATGCAAACATCAGACGTGACTCAGACAAATCTCTGTGCTTCTAGGAAAACTTATCTTATGTTTTTGACATTTTTAATCACCCTTTGGCACAAAATTCAATTTAACTTAACTGCAATAGAAGCAGGATTTCTAAACAAAAACATCTAATACTAGATTAACACATGCAAACTCAATGTTTGCTTCCCTGAATTCAACATATATATTTTGGAAGGGCATATAAAATTGCATCACTAAATTTAGGACCTCAAAAACTACATTTACTGTTCAAAGAAAATGGGTCCCTCCATGGTGACAAAACTATCTGCCTCTGGACCAAATCCTATGCAAGTACGGTGGGGGGGTGGCACCTGACATGCCAAACAGGGAGAGAGGCCTCTAGGGTCATTGAATCTACATCATTATGACTTTATTAAGCTTCCTCTTAAAGCTAGTCAATTATGTTTACCCTTGATATTCCTACAGAAAAGCTGTTCTAGAACCAAATTCTCTGATTCCCAGCCTCAATGTATTCATATCCAAATAAATATCCATATGATCTTGTGTAAATATTGCCCATTAATAGCTCTTCTCGCTCCCTGATGATTACCACCTGACAAAAATCAGTTATAGACAAAAGTCATCCCCTCTCGATCATAAATTTGCTAGGCTAAGTTCTTTTAGTCTTCCAAAGAAAGACTTCTCCTCCCCCAGCCACACCCACAGCCCTTCTCTGCACCTGTTCTAGTCTCCATTCATCTTTCTTTAACACAGATAACTAGAATTGTACATAGTATTCCAAATAAACCATGTAGTCACATTAATACTTTTCTCTCTTTGCTGGAAATACCCCACTCCCCCATCCCCAATACACAGCAAGATTATGTTGGACTGTTTCATGACCACATCTTATTGACCCCGTGATCAATTAATGTATCCTTTTTCTTGTCCTCTTTTCTTTCAAAATGATGAGCCTATAGCTTCTAACAGAAATTTTTGCTATTAATCCTAAAAGCTACTGACAGACGTAAAAAAAGAAAACCTGGGTTCTACCAGAAGAGGTGGAGAGTTAGTTCAACTTAGCTCTGCAGTGTCTATATAGATTGGGTGGTTCAGCTATTAGTCATGCTGCTTTTACACCCTTGTCCAACATCAAATCCTTTCCTGAGACCAGAGACAAAGTAATCATTTAGTTTTAGGTCACGTCTAGCTTAATCCCAACCCTCACCCTCAGCACACAGTGGCCCCATTTCTTCTTTCCTTATTTTCTTTATACAGTTAAAAAACCTTTTACACTTCCTTTACAAAATCTAATAACTTGATTATTGACAATTCTCACTTTATTCCTCATACTGCCTGACCCTAAAGATATAGTTTTCTTTTGCGATCCATTCTTTTTCCCATTCCTGTAGCCCCTGCGCTTACTATAATCTTTATGGAGGTGGATATTCCAGCTGTGCCTGGAGCCTTTCTGCCTTTGGAGTCACTGGGTCTTCTGGTCTAGTTGTCCTCACTACCGAAATATCTCCTCAGTTCTCAAGTTTTGTTCTTTTGAAATACATTCTTCATTACAAACACTTCCTTTATTTTGCTTTTTTATTTAAACTGAATCAACTCGCAACCACTCAATGTGAATTTATCGCTAAAATTTGATGCAATTGCAGGGGCTGAAAAGCAGATCTAAAATAACATTACCACTTGCTCGTGTAGTGACGGTCTTGGGGATTATCACATACAGTGGGGTTGATAGAATCATTAAAAATGAGTTGGAAGGGGTCTCACGAGGTCAACTAGTCCAACCCCCTGCTCAAAACCAGGACCATCCCCAACTAGATCATCCCAGCCAAGGCTCTGTCCAACCAGGTCTTAAAAACCTCCAAAGGTGGAGGTTCTACAACCTTTCTGTTCCAGTGCTTTACTATAGGGCTGTGCAAAGCTTCCCTAGAGATTCCTTCCTATGTGTCTATATGTTGAAGGTGTCGATATACCTTAAGTATACCTAAGGGATAAAGGGCAGCTGTGGGCTTCAAGGTTTGTCATATATATATTGGCATACTGGGAGGCCATGTGTGTGCCCATTGTTGTGCCATTCCTATGCAGGTGTAGAGAGTCTCCAAATCTGAAACAGTTGTGTGTGAGGACAAAGCAGGAGAGTACAATAGAAACAGAAACAGTGTCATCATTGGTATAATGTTCCTTATGGATTGTCATCTGTCCCCATAGCAGATATTGGCAGGGTCAGCTTTAGAGGCGGTACAGTGACATGGACGCATCCTGCTTTTGGGGCAAGCCACAGAGGCAGCAGTGGGGACTTTCTTTTTAAGTCCCTCCCCTACATTCTCCCCAGCCCCTCCATTCTCATCAGTACGTCCCCTCCCCTCCCAATCCTACCATTCCCCACTGGCTGCTGCCACTGTCCCCAGCTGATCTGAGGGTGGGAATTCCAGAGCTGCTCCTGTTCCCTGCCAGCCCAGGATCAAGTACAGGGAGAGAGAACCTGCATGCCACTGCCACTGCCACTGCTCAGCCTGGCTGCAGTGGTATTGGAGCCCCTCTCCCTCATGAAATGAATAGGGAAGGCTGTGCAGGAGCAGCTCCAGAGTTGCTGTAGTTGGGCTCACCAGGGGACAGCTGTATTGGGCCCGGCTCCTCCACCCCACACTTGCTCCTGGCTGCCTCCCCTGCCCTGACACACACATGCACTTGTTCCTGGGCTGGCAGGGAACACCCAGGGAGACCAGACAGAAAGGAGGAAACCACCTGCTGCCCCTGCTGTTCCTTGCTGGAGCAAAGCAGGAGCAGCTCTGGAGCCCACCCCTCCCTGTGCTGCTAGAACAGTCAGGGACTATAGCAGTGCCACTAGAGGGTGGGGACCAGGGAAGGCAAATGGGAGAGAAGGGGACATGCTGTTGAAGATGGAGGGGAAGGGAAGGGAAGGAGTCTCCAGAGGGACAAGATTCTTACCTGATTTGGGGACTTTATAAAAGTTCCTGCAGCTGCTCCTGAGATGAAGTCTGCCTGCCCCAGCTGGGGGAGGGGGGAAGTTCAAAGAAGAATACAGCCACCCCTGTAGCCCTAGTTGGTGCTCCCACCCTTTACAAAATTCAGAATCTGGCCACAGATGTTGGTATACAGGGAGAAAGGAACTGTTACACAAAACAAATGTAATTTTGGTGTGGACTCAGTAAACTCTCTCTATGACACAACATGTGGACAGGTGCAATTAGTACTGCTATTTTCTCTTCGTGGTGCCATCTGAAGGTGGTCAGCTTAACTTAAAATGCATACCCAGGGGAGTCCTGATCAACAATAAAGTCCCCTCATCCTGGGGAAACTCCTAGAGAACAGCTTACCAAGGGTGAATGACTGTTGGTATAGACTTTACTGCAATTCCCTAAGCCATTGGTTTTCAACTTGTGGTCCACAGACCCCTGGGGGTCTGCAGACTATATCTAAGGGGTCCACAAAAGATGACTGTGTTCAATCAAAAGTATGTGAAAACCAACACTTACAATCCAAAGGGGTTTGCCCTTCCATTTGAAATTTCCAAAGGGGTTCACAAATGAAAAATTGTTGAAAAACACTGCCCTAAACACACAAAGGTGAAGCAAGGTTCACAACACCCCAGTATATTTAACCAGTTCATGAAAATGTAGGCTTAGATTAATTCTTTTATCTTGTACAGGGCTGTGAACACACAAAAGGCTAAGTACCAGCATGGGCATCAGTACATTGCATCAGTTTTGATTGAATTAAAATGGCTTCTAGCCAAAAATAATACACTTTAATCACAAGAGGTATTTCCAATGTAATCTCCACAGTCTTGTGTCTTTGCATAATTTCTAAGTACTGAAAAATCAGTCAAAATGGTACATGATTTTCCAAAATATAAGCTGGCACTGATTTTTTTTAAATCTTTTTTTAGAATTCCCATATTAAAATAATCAAACATGTACAATTGTTAACATGTTGCCAGACACGGGGCTTACTGAATGCAGTGATCAAGTAACTAGAAAGTGGGACATAGCAGCGAGACATTTGCTGGGCAACTCTGGACCCTGACTGAACCAAAGCTGCTGTACGTTACCATTCCTTTCATGCCTTCATTCTAGCCAATTTTCTCATCTAGGGAGAGGATGAAGGCAGCACGTCCCTGGGGAGAGGATGAAGGTTGCACAGTTGGCAGCACATACTTGGGTGTATGGTTGGCTCACCCAGTGTCTTGCTGCTTGACCTTGTGCATAACCCTTCATATATCTGCCACAGGTTACCCGTTTACAGTGAAAATACTAAGCTTGTAAGTAAATATGAAAAAGCTCCATGCCTATTAACCTGACCTCTATAGGTCATTTCTGGCCACCTGTGTTAAAAAAAAGTGATTAATTCAAACTGGAACAGGTGCAGAAAAGGGCTAGTAGATAGTGCGGAGAGCCTGTTACCTAAGAGAAGAATAAAACAACAAGGCTTATTTCACCTAGATCAGAGAGAGGATTTGACTGATCTCTCTAAACACACTAGGAGGATGAACACCAGAGGAGGAAAGAAGCTAAAGGACGATGGTGACAGAAGATATAGGTATACATTTAGGCAGAATATCAGAAAAAGTTTCTAACTACATGAGGACTGAGGTTCTGGCTCAGCCACCCACTAGGAGGAGTGGAAACAGAAAACAGAACTAGTATTACGATGGAATTAGGCAGTTTAATGAACAAGGTATTACTCTTGGGAAAATATCTGATGCCCTTACTCCATCTCTCCAGGAGACAAAACTGTACCTTTTACACATGGGTTTGGATACTACCAGCAAGTCAGTTTTTGTTCTCTCTCACAACAAGCTTACAGGCTGTCGTATTCCTTGATTGGGAATAAGACAGTAGTAGTATATAACTCATACACTATGACACAGCATGACTGCTTAGGCATAAACTCTATCAGACCTATTCTACTCCATGCTGGCTGCCTAGCGCAGAGATGGCCAATCCACAGCACTTGCGTCACAAGTGGTATAGACAGCCTCTGCATGTAGCATGTGGCAGATAAGGGAGGGAGCAGGGAACGAAGCAGCAGAGAGAGCAGAGAGCAGAAAGCAGAACAGCAGATTGATCAGAGAGTACATAGCAGGAAGCAAAAGGAGAGCAGTAGATTGGACAAGGAGCACAGGGCAGAGAGGAGAGTAGATTGGGCAAGGAGCACAGGGCAGGGAGCAGAAAGGAGGGCAGCAAATCAGGCAGAGGAAAGAGATTGGGGTGGCACTCGGAAAGGGTGCAGGACTTATCTTGTAGCATGCTGTGAGGGAGAGGGAAGGGGCCCCGAAGACAGCCTGGTCAGGACTGAGAGAAACTTACCCTGTGCCATGGGCTTGGGGGCAGAGCGGTGTGCTGACAGCGGCAGCAAGAACCCCACTTTGTCAGCTCCTGCTCCATGTGGATTGGGCCCTGCCACAGCCACAGGCATATTTCTAGCATGGGGGAGCCACCAGAAGGGGCACTAGATTGCGGGGCGAAGGCACCAGGCCAGGCAACACCACCCAACACTGCAGCCAGACCCCCGGAGAACAAAGTAGAGAGCTGGCCTCAAACCCAGGAGCTCAGAGGAGCCCCCGATAATCCCGCTTACCACCCGACAAAGGCTACAGTGTCCACAGACTCTGGATGAACTTCTCTGGACTTTGCAGCCAGAGAAGAGGAACATTGCTGAAAGGGACGGCTACAAGAAAAGCAAGGGTTTTTTTTCTTTTTTGGGGGGGTCTTTTTTTTTTCTCCTGCTCCAGACAGGGAGCACGATCACAGCCAGCCTTGACAACCCCTGTACAGTGGGGAACAAGCAGTCTTTCCTAATTAAACCTTGACTCATGATCACCCGGTGAAGCTCGCTAATGAAAAGTGATGGGGCCAATTGACTAGGCTGAAGATTTTTTTATTTTACTATTGTTATTCAATCTGGTCATGCAGTCTGGACAACAGAGAACCAGCACGGAGGTAGAGCCTGGATTGGCTCTAAGGGGGCTGGGACATTCACCTGATTAAATTTCTACACATTTTACTGAGCAACAGAAGACAGACACCATTATTTTGGGGCAAGTGATACAATCTGTTGGACCCGGCTCAAAGATAACTCCAAGCCCAGTGACAGGGAAGCCAGAATGCAGGTCAACTTCAAACACCAGCATTGAGATAGGCCATTGTGATTCCATCCGCTTGGTGTGTGGATGAGGTGTAAGGCGATGTAGGAGCCCTGCAGAAAGGAACGGCCTAACGGACCCAGAGGGAGAGAGCTTGGCTTGCAAACCACCTCCCAACTTAGTGATATGTAACATCTAGATATGGCAGTTGAGAAATGGGTAATCCAGGCTGAGCATCTGGACCAGGTGGGTCCAGTCTCCTCACAGTGCACACCCACAAGGCACCTGGCCACCCAGTGACGTGCTGACACATGCCTGCCAAAAAGGTTGGCCTCCACTGGTCTAGAGAATGGAACAGTATGATAAATCAGTTGCATAATAATACCTGGTTCCAGCAGCCTCCTCTCAGCTGACTTCTGCTCTTATTCTTTCTTTAAACTTTTACCGTGTGTTTCACTCTTCTACTTCTTGTGCTACTAAAGCATGTACCTTACCATAGCAGGTATTCATAGGACTTCTCTAAATTGGCTCCACTCTTTCTTAGCAGGGAGATCCCAGAAGGTGGTGATGGGAGGGTGCTCATCATCTTCTCAGGACCTTTCCTGTGGGGTGCCCCGGGTCTCCACTTTGTCCCCCATCCTGTTCAATGTGTATATGGGTGAGATTGTGAGGAGATTTGGAGTGAGGTGCCATCAGCATGCTGATGACACCCAGCTTTACCTCTCCTTCTTTTCTGACCCTGAATCTGAACCTGCAGTCTCAGTCTTTTCCCAGTGCCTGGCTGTAGCTGGGGACTGGATGTCAGTGAACCAATTGAAACTGAATCCAGACAAGAAAGAGGCAATGGTGGTGGGCAAACCATGTGACAGGAACACCTATCATTTATGGGGATCAGTCTCCCCTTGTCACTGGGGTTTGCAGCCTTCAGGTGTTCCTGGATATTCTGCTGCACCTGGATCTCCAGGTAGTGGTCATAGCTTACCAACTCTTTTCTTTCACATTTGGATCTGTCCACATTCATTCGTGCTTTCATAAACTCAAGACTAGAGTCATGTAATGTGCTCTACATAGGGCTGCCTTTGAAGACCATCCAGAAGCTACAGCTGGTGGAAAATGCATTGGACTGCCTTCTGATGAGGAGGGGTCACCAGAATCACAATTCCAGGGCTCCAGAGTCTGCACTGGCTCCCATTAGCTTTCTAGGTGCAATTCAAGGTGCTAGTTTTGACCCATAAAATCCTAAGTGATCTTAGTCTTAAGGGCAGCTTTACATATGCTCCAGGGTAGGAGTGCGCTTTAATTAGAGCGGTTCTCAGGAGCCGCTCTAATTAAAGTGTCTGCAGCATCTTGTGTATTCAGCATCCCACACTTCAAAATGACAGCAGAGGTGCTTTAACTAAAGCTTGTTCAACAAGCTTTATTTAAAGAGCCCCCCCACTGCCATTTTGAATCACAGGGACATTGAATACACATGATGCTGAGTCTGCTGGAGTGTGCAAATGAATTGAGTCCATTCTGATGTATTCTAATTGCACCATATCAGAGCAGGTGTTGGGCATGTGCATAGGGGTTCTATATGCCTAAGGGCCCATACACCCTATCGCAGACCATAAGGTCCTCCTAGTACCATCAATACATCAAGTTCTCTTGGTGAAAACACGTGGGAAGTGGCTCTCACCAGTTGCTCCTCAGCTCTGGAATTCCCTCCTTCTTGAGGCTCACCAGAGCCTGAGCCTGGACATCTTTCAGAAGCACTGTAAGACCTTCTTATTTGGACAAGCATTTCACAAACAAAGCTAGGCCAGGATATTGTTGGGGGGGGGAAGGAGGTGTCCGATTTCTGCTGATATTCTATTATCCCGCTTAAGTAGCTTTGTTTTCTTGTCATTCACCTGTTTTATGTCATTCTGTTCTCTTACATGTAAGCTGTCCTGAGCTTCTGTTGGGAAGGGCAGCTTATAAATCAAATAAGTAAATAAATAAATATTCTCCAGCCCAGCAAACTTACATTACACAACCTGGAAGCAAGATGTCAACTGCACTGTCCCCACATCCATGACTACAGCACAGACACATCACTTCATACCATGCAATACCATTCATTTTAATGCAATCCTGTCCTTGACCTTAGCTCCATGTTAATTGCTAAAGGATTAACATCTCACTCTCAGCAAGAAACAAGCACGCAGAGTATAATCAATCAAAGGAA
Source organism: Gavialis gangeticus (assembly GCF_001723915.1). NCBI lineage: Eukaryota > Metazoa > Chordata > Crocodylia > Gavialidae > Gavialis > Gavialis gangeticus. The sequence continues at coordinate 40,354,970 of NW_017729034.1, read as the reverse complement.
AAAAAGAAATAAAACCTGTCATACACCAAATTGATCACAAGAAAAGAGGGATTAGACAAACTGTAAAAAGGAAACAACACTAGCCTGACAGTAGAAAGCTTTCAAAGAGTGGAGAATGAGTTACAGTAAAGCAAAAATTATTCCCTAATGCCAAGATTTTAAATAGCACTAAAGGTGGTGACACATCTCTCCTCAAGTTTTTCAAATATTATACTAACGATGTTAAACCAAAGTAGACTCCTATCACAAATTTTCTGTGAAAATTTCCCAGAAAACAGTGCGTGTGAAATTCAAAATGTCAGAACTCCTTGTTAAATGGAAATTTCCACTCCGAATCAGCTCTACAAGACATTCAAATACAGGTATTGTGGACAGAAATGCTTCACCTGCTCTTGGCTGGCACAGTGGTACCTTGGAAGAGATTTTTTTTACTCAAGACCCAAACTTTATAGGGCTTCACAGATCAGTCATCACCCTGAACTGCTCCTAAAAAACAGCGATTAGATATTTCAACAAGAAACAGACAAACATTAATTTTGCACTGTTCTGACCTTATAATTGAGGTTGTGGTTATTAAACACTCTACTGTATCTTACAAACATTTCTTTATTTTGCTACATATGATTAAATAGTTTGTGAAGGGCTAGACTGCATCTGTTAAATGCTCACATAATGAAGCACAGACAAAAAACGTTTGTAGTTCACAACCAGCCAGAGGGTTTTTTATTAGTCCTACCAACCTACGAACTACTAAACTTGATTGCTATCTACTGGCTTCTTATCTATTAACAAATACACAGACTATTATAGAACAGAGTCAATGCTTTACGCATTCATGGAGGAACAGTGAAGAATAAGGCTGTATGAAACGTAGACTTTAGTTTGGGTGTTTCAAATACCCTGAGCTCCAGTTACTTCTCCAGGGAGTGAGTGAGTAAGGTGGGATGGAAACCAGCTATGTTCTCTTTCACTTGTACTCACAGGTCAGGGATGCTGACCTGGTACTGGGAGTGAAGGGAAGCAATCTGCACAGCGTGGCCACTGACACATCCCCAGAATACAGGTCATCCCCTTGATAAGAGGCAGGCCCTTTCAGCCAATTAGTGGTGAGGGGTGGGACCACCCCCCTCAACCAATCAGCAGTGAGGGGTGGGGCCACTGGGCCCCTTGGCCAATCAGCAGCAAGAGGCAGAGCCACCACAAGGCCACCTCCCTCCCTTCCTTCCTGGCTGGGAACCCTGTTCCTCCTGGCTGCGCACCACCCTACCTCTGGACACAGCCAATAGAATCACGAGGACAAATGATTTCCAATGAACTGAAAAACAAGACATCTTGCAGCCTGTTCCTCATTTAGGAATGGACAGGGGACAAAGCGTTTAAAAACAGGATGGCCCAGTATAAAACAGGACCAATGGCCATTCTAAATCTACACCCTTTCAAGTGCTGCATTAACTTACTTCCTCCTCTTGGAGCAAAAGACAGCAGAGAGGGAATTATAACCATGAATCCTCAGTCCCTTCCTCTAGCTCTTCATGGAGCAGCTCTGTCTCATCCTTTACTCAGGGCTTGTCCTGAAGGCTCTGTCTGCTCCATAACTAACAAGAAAAATTTACTCCAATTTTCCATTGTTTTCTCTGACAAAAGTACAAAGCTGGGGCACTTTCACAAGCTGTAGGAGAACCATTTTTAAATCCCAAAAATCCTTACACATTTCAGCATAAAAGCCATGCTACAAAATAGTGAAGGAACAAAGCCCCTACCGCCCCTCCCTTCCTGAAAGTTTCCATATTAAAATCAACCTTTTACAATGACAATGTATTAGAAAAATGAAATCAGTGCCAATATGAACATTATACTTAGGCTACAATATGAATTAATGAGCTTGCTTTCCACCTTCATCCCACCCAAATAAATGAGCCGTGTTCTTAATAAAGTGCTTGAAAGGAAGGCTGAGAAATTTAATAATAATAATAAAAAAAGCTCTCTGAAATTAAGTTCCTGGCAGTGCTTTAAAAAAGAAAATGTTATTACTTGGCGTTTTGCTTTTCCCCAAAGCAAATTTCAGTCTTTTGAGGATAGCTCAAACATAAAACAGATAATTTATAAACCTTTTATTCTGCTATTTGCCTGGTCCAAATAAGCAACTATAATAAGTATTGCCAGTTCAGTATTTTAAAGATTCTAGCTATAGAAAGAGAGAGAATTCTGCAAAAGAAGATAGTCTGAGCTGAAACTATCAAACACTGGATTTTCAGAAAAAAGAGTAAAATGCTGAACACACTAGTTTACACATGCAGTACAAGAGAATATTAAGGCTGAAAACCCTTGATAATTGTTGGAAATTGTTATCAAACAACAAGTTTTCTAATCTCCAGTCTTTTTCATATACTGTATTGAACAAGACAATGTACAAAAAAAATACTAATAACTCATCCTAAATTACTCATTCAGCCAGAATCATAAATTGGTAGATTGTTAGCTAAATGAAGCTAGGTCATGCCCACTCCCTGCCCTAAAAAATAAGTCATTAAAATATTCTGACGTCTTAAAAATGGGGGGAAATTAAAACTAATTATACAAATCCTACTAAAATATGCAAACAGCAAGACTGTTCTTTACCTTTCCAGTTTTGCCCAACACATATTTGTCTTGACTGTATTTTTATAGCTTGCAGTGAAAGAATAAATGTATGGAAATTCTGGCTCCATTGAATTTGATAGGCATTCTGCTATTGATTTCAGTGGAGACTGATTTCACCCTACACTAATGGACAGTTTGTGGATGCAATCAAAGAACTGAGGACTAGGTTTTGATGTCTTTACTCAGAATCAGTACTTCCTCAAGGCTTGATGCCAAAATGTGATAAACTCCAACCCTGCTCCAGTAAACAATTAAGATGAGCTTAATTTTAAGAATATAGGTAGTCTCATAGGACTATTCAAACAAGAATAGATCAAGCCCAAAGCACTTATCACTTTACAGGGCAGAGGAGCCCCTACTCCTCCAGTAGTTGCACTGACTACTTGGGACTACCTATGGATTAAGGTACAATTGCCCATAAAGAAGGGGATCACAGTCGATCTCAATGTACAGTTCATATGGCAATGTCATAGAGTCATTTCCATCTTCCATGGCAAAGAGGGTTGAAGTGTGTGAAAGCATATTATTAAAGGTTGCCATGCTTTTTAATCTCACCTGCAAGAACTATGGACAGCAAAAGAGCTGTTTACATTTGTGTTTATGATGCTAAGATCAGCTAGGGCCATCTTTGCTGTACTGCAGCCTACTCTCTGTTCTTGAAACAATGTCATTTGTAGCAATATAATTCAGTTCATATTGCTGCACCCATTATGCATTGTCAGTGTTCAGATAGGAGGTGATTTATGCACAAATCTAGGGGGAGGAGGGACACTTAGAACTAGAGCCCAAAGTAGAGGCCTTCAGAAGGGGTTTGGCTCTTTATTTCAACAAGGAGAAGCTAAATAAAATGGATCCAGAGAGTTTTAGGGTGTTTGGAAGGAAGGTTCTAGTTGGCTTCAATCTGTAATAAAAAACCCTACCTTGGCTGACTAAATAATTATTTAGCCCTTAAATAATAAGTACTTCAATGGGCATCTCTGGCTCATAAATTCAATGATCTTTCTAGGTTGCGTCTCAGGCAGAGGCATCTGCCACTATGCACTAGTCTCTATGGACAGTAGTCAGCCATGCTGTCAGCCTGACATCTTCCACAAGAAATAAAGTTCCCTCTGAAAAATAGGGACAGTGAATGAGACTATCACCATAAAGAAACAGGTTTTTTTTTGTTTGTTTGTTTGTTTTTGTTTTGTTTTGTTTTGTTTTGTTTTTTATAACCCAGTACATTTTACCAGATTAGGCAGAAAAACTGCAAAGCCTAGTGTGGCTCATACAGAACACAGGCAGGTAACTGAGTAAAACATCAAATAAAGGATTATCCCTATTTGTAAGGAATTCATTCCAGCAAGTAACGAACTGAGGACCTTGATGTCAAAAGGCAATAGGGACTTCTGTTGAGCTCTAAAATCATCCACCCTTTTCTGTCAGGAGTAGGCCTAGGTGAGACCTGTAAGCAATGATGTGATGCACAAAAGATAAGAAGAAATTATTTTGAACAAGGACTAACCTTTGCCATATTGGGATTTGCTGGCTGGAGCTTTTTAGGTCATGACACAACTCTGCAGATACTGTTAGTGAATGCTCAGAAGGATGGACAGTAAAGTTTATCATGAGAAATGTTCCATACCAGCAAATTTCAACCAGGGTGCTGTGAGATTCTTTGAAGGGTGCCGCAGAAGGTGTGAGGAGATTAAGTAGATATGGGCAAGCTCAGGTTCTCCCTGCTAGCACATTCCCTTGTCCTCACTGCCTGGTTCCTCTGCAAGTACTTAAGCACTGTAATAAATAAATACCAGTGGTGCACTGATAAAGATTTTTTTTGGCTAATACCAATGGCCAATTATTAACCAGCCATATCAGCCGATACCAATCCAATAGCCAATTTACAGCCTGGCAGCTCAGAGAG
>NW_017729034.1:40349991-40350256 GCF_001723915.1 Gavialis gangeticus | reverse complement strand
TTGCCTGGGGGTCACAGGGGATGACAGTGGGGAGGAGAGGTGGCTATCGCCTCTGTGTGCACCCTGGGGGAGGCATGGGGGGCATGTGCCCCCAGACTTGTTAGCGGGGTGAGGACAGGCTGCCCACTACAGGCTGGGGCCAGGAGGTGTGTCTGCCTCTTCCTGGTGGGAGGGCTAGGCTGGGGCAGCGTTTGGGGTGGCGGCAGAAGGCAACAGCACTGGGAGGAGGGGGCTATGGAGTGGGCTATAGCCACCCCAAAATTTG
>NW_017729034.1:40339203-40349106 GCF_001723915.1 Gavialis gangeticus | reverse complement strand
CCCCCCTCCCAGCGCTGCCACCACCTGCCCCAAGTGCAGCCCCAGCCCAGCCCCCCCACCAGGAAGAGGCCAGCACAACCCCTGGCTCTGAGCCCACAGCAGGCAGGTTGCCCTTGCCCCATGCACATATCCGGGGCCCCCCCCAGGGTTGCGTGCAGTGGTGGGAAGCTGCCCCCCCCCTTTGGACAAGCTGCCTTCAGTTCCATCCCCGACCCCTGCCCTTCTCCCTCCCTCACCAGGGGGGCCCTTAATCTCCCCCCCCTTGCCCCTTCCCTTTCCCCCGAGACTTACTGGCCAGATGCTGCTCTCCAAGCTGCCCAGCTCCATTTCTGGCCACATGCATGTGGTGTCTGCGCACATACACATAGCATTTATTGGTGGCATTATCAGCCACATTGGCCAAAAAAAGCTGATTGCCAATAATGCCAATTTTCCTTTTATCTGATTGCTGATACAATATGGACTGATATATTGAAGCACCTCTAATAAATACATCCGTTTTTAATGGGGAGGCATCATGGAGTGGCGTTTTGAGTCCAACAAAGGTGCCTTGGGTCTGAAAAGGCTGGGAACCACCGGCTTAGACAGAATATAATCCAAATCTCATATGTGACACTTAGGATTTCAGCTCTTGCCTCAACCTGCTTAAAAGTCTTGTAAATCCCTATGGTCCTCATCTTTTCCCTGATTCCTTTCCGACTGCTAGTTTCGCTTCCAATTACATCCTGCCTTCAATTAGACCATAAACAACTGCAATGCAGGAACTCTCCTATGGCCTGGACACACAGGTAAGTCACCGTAAAGTAATGAAGGGCAGGGTTTTATGCCACATCATCTACTCAGTGGTAGCTGCCTATGTGCAAGCTCCGGTCACAGAACAGATGAAAGGCTAACACAAAGCAGCTCATATCCTGAGGGCATGGGTGGATCCAGGAGGGTCAGAGGGGAGAAATGGTCATGCCCACCTTTGGCCCTGTGGCACATGTGCAGTGAGCTCTAGTCAGCATGACCCTGCTAGAATTGCCACTTTGGAACAGTTCTGGTACCCAAGAGGTGAAAACTCCACCACTTGCCCATCTTTCCCCTGCCACCAAATTTCATGCTACACAAGGTGGTGGGGAGGTGAACAGCAGCAGCATTCATCCCCTAGGTTCCAAAGCTGCACCAAAGTGGAGGTTATAGCAAGGTCAACAAGTCAATGAGCTGAGGGAGGTTGCTGAGCATGTGCTACACACCATGTGCTGCTGCACACACCTCCTTCAACTCCCCCCCCCCCCCACCAACTCCAGGATCTGCTCCTGCCTGAGGAGTAAATTAGCATGGCTTAGCTTCCATTTACTGCCAGAAAACTGTGCTCCAGAGCAGTTACAGCATAACAGCTGACATGATGCAAAGCCTCCCCTATCTTTAGCTCACAGTCACTTGTTAGTGTACCCCTCCCGTCACCAGATGTTTGCACAGTGTCTATTACAAACAATAATAATGACAATTATCATCTCTAATGTCTACTAAATTAACTGTGTATATCTAGTCTCCTTAGCTGCACACCATCAAGTACAGAGCTTTACATTTTCCTGCTCCCCAAATAAAAATCCTATGATTTTCCCATTCTTGGACTGGGTCATATGTACCAATCACACTCAACCAGAAGGCAAACTGGGTTCAGTTCCAAGGATTCTTTCCTTTGGGCGTGATGACCACTAGTTAGCACAATAACCAGTCTGCTTTCCTACTAAAATTTCCCATCTCCCGGGAAGTTTAGGAAGAAGGCCTAATTCTCAAGCAAGTACGTGTCTTGCAAGGTGGGCAACAAGCTCTAATCTCTGTGCAAAGGGCTTTTAGTTGCTACAGCCTTTTTCACAGTATTATTCCTGATCTTAAAAAACAGCTATGCAATTTTGGCTGGAGGCAGAAGACAACACTTTCACACGTATTACTTCTCAACCTCCTTTACTGTTTAACAGGAGGTGTTTCCTGTGGATCTGTTTTGTTACCTTTTTTGCTCGTTTCCTAATATCCCTGCTATTTACTGAATCAACCTGTGCATCCAAATTTAACATCATATAGTTGGATAAAAAGCATTTCCCCTAAAGCAGAACTGTATAACTTCTGTATAACTGTATAAGCCAGGGCCACATACCACATGGGCCAGAGTACCAGAGGCCTGAAGAACCCAGCTGCCATGGCAGGAGCAAGTAGCAAGAGTGTTGGAGAGGGCTGGGAGAGAGAGTGGCAGGAGGGGAGGGGTTGGAATAGTGGCAGCCCAATGGAGCCCATGGGTTTCAGCCCTGTCCTAAAAGAATATAACCAAACAGTATTCCTCAGTTAACACACATGATCCCTTATGTGCTTCATAGCCCCAAGTAAGAAAAGCACTTAAACATGCATGGAACAGATAATGCATATGCACTTGTGAATGGTTGGGGCCAAGTCCTCAAGGGAAGTAAAAGTATATAATTCCATTGATACTAATGGAATTGGTGTAACTAATATACACCAGCTGACAAGTTTTGCACTTGCCTTAGAGGCACCATGCTAATAAATATCATATTTATTGTTATATAAAATGACAACAGCATGTCAGGATTCAGTTTAGGCTACGGTTTGAAGTTCAACACCAAATCCAAGCTATCATTCAAATTTGGTGTTGGAAGAGCATTAAAATCTTGAAATCTACATGCATCGGCTTTTGATGCTAAATGGCGGAGGGCACACAGAGTTTCTCCCTTTTTGACAGAAGGAAATCTTGAGACATCAACAGCATTGAAAGCAGACTGTGTCCATTTGTGACAATGCTGTGCAGGAGGGAAAGATCAGATCTGAATGCAGCTGAACAAAAGGGGTCATATCCAAAGTGTCAATTCTAACTCATCTCCATTTCCTCACATGAGCGAGTTTGTCAGGAGGGCTGTTTTTTAACTGACAAAAGCACTAAAGTTTTTGAACTATCCCCAAACAGTATTTTTTCAACCTCAGACAACTTCAAGAAATGGATGAATGGATTTTTTTCAAATACTGTTTTAAAAAAAGATCTAGAAGTTAAAGCCATACAGAAGACATTCAATCTATATTGCCTTTTTTTTTTTTAGAAAACTATACCCGTTAGAAAATGAGAGTTTTAACTTGAAATGGCATTTCAGCCTTAACTATCAGATCACATCTAGAAGTCTTTAATGCAGTACAATACTATCCCTTTTCTTACAATCCGTGAACATTATCATCACAATCTATATACAAAGCCTATCAATTAAATACATATAGCTGATATTACTGAAACATTCTGTACACTCCATTTCCATCTCAATGTGATCTCTCACATGCAGAATCGTGAAAAAATATACATAAAAGATCTCATCTGTGGAGCTGCCTCCAAGAGAAATGCTAAATAAAGAAATCACTGAAATTCATCTAAAGGCTTAGAGAAATCTCTCCATCCCATCAGGGAAATGTCACAGATCTGCAAGACACTCCAATGTAATACTTCTGCATACAGATTTCTGATTCATCTGAAAGCGGATTGTAACAACATACTTCTAGACAGCCCCCTATTCTATGCATCAGAGAAACAGGCGCATATAGGGCACTCCTCCTATCTCATGCAGAGAGCTGGGAAAGATCCTTCCAGATAATTCTAGGGACCTGGCTACCACATCATTTTTGAGGGGAAACTATCTGTACAGTAAGGATGTCCAAGTTACCAGCCTGCTAGCCTCAATCAGCAATATGTTAGCTGTGGTAAAGCAATCCCCCAGAACTATCCATTGCAACAGCCATATGGCTCCGGGGGATGAAAGACAGACACCATTCCTGTTTAAGCAGCTCCCTCTGATAAGGGGCAGGATTTGCTTTTAAACCCTTAAATTATCCCATGTAATGGGATTATATTTTTCCCTGGATAAGTAACACCTAAAAGTGCTTTTATCATGAATGAGAGTTACGTTCTGTATCCAGAGCAAAAGAGAGCTCAGTGAAAACTGACAAGGTGTGCATAATCCTTGGACGAATTAGAGAAGCCACTATCCATGGGCAATTGTGTGTAAGATGGATTCCCAAGTGAAGAATCTCCTCTTGAATACTGCTACTGTTGAAGATGGAGGGGTAAAATACATAGATTATCCCTCTACAACTTTTTAATTGTTGGTATAAGATGAAACAGCTTTTTTCTTGATTTGTAGCTTATAGATCTAACACTGACCTAAGCACATCCATAAACTGTCACTGTAGGAAAAGAAAATTGTCTTGATATGTAAAATAGCACAGTTAACATTTTGATTTTCTTTGGAAAAATGGTCAGTTATCTGCTTTTAAGGGCAAATCATTCTAGCATTTCTATCACTGGAAAGGAATAGAAAGTTTATGTCACCTTTCAGTACCGCCCCCTAGCTGGCAATCAAGAGAAAACTTTTAGATTCAGAAATCATTTCTTGCTTTTACACCGTCAGAGAAGTAATTCCATTTAACACTAGCTTCTGCTTTGTTTCCTAAAAGGAAGGGCAACCTGTCTCGTCAACAGCAAAAAGAAAACACAAATAAAGAGACAAACCCTGTTTCCACTAAGGTCAATAGCAAAACACAAATTCAACAGATATCAAAGCCTTAATTTCTCTTTTGGTGCACAATCCTGTATTCTTCATTTCTTACAGGTTTTCCTAGACATTCTGCCTGAGCAGGGAATGCACAATTGTTCAAGCAGGTTAACTATCGTTGGGACATGAAATACAATGTCACTTCAATCCTCTGCTTTAATATAAATGGGCTTAAAGGCAAGCAGTGATAACTCTTGTGTGATGTGTCTGTATCACTGAAAAATCTTTGGGGCATAAAGCAAGTGTGGTGACTCACTGATGGCCCTGGAAGCAGTGACTGAGATGTAAACTTAACAGTAATTTGGCTCTCTCTCTAAGAAAGGAAACTAGGGGCATATAACAAAGGCAATGGTGCATTTGGATGCGAAATCAGGATAGCTACTTGTTGGATGAGCACACATTCCTGATGTGCCTGAATCAATACCATTCCTCTTTGTATTCAACAATTCTTTCAGTATTTTCTATAGGCTTTGTAGTACTATTCTCTCTATTTATCTGAATGTTACATATAAACAGAAAGCCAAAAGCTAATTAGAAGAAAAAACCTCTAGAGAAGGAATGTAAGGTAGCAAACACTAAACTTTTTATGAACCAGTCCTTAGCTGTGTAAATTGGTGCAGCTCCACTGACTTCAACTGAGGAGTACCAAATTATACTAGCAGAGAACTATATTTACTGCTGAAAAATTGCTAGTGTGCATGTTTTAGGGTCCCTTCCCCTTCCTGCCCACATTTTCTTTGTGCACACTTATGAATTTTATAGTGGGCAATGGCCAAGGTGTTCTCTTTATCCCTCTAACAAATACAACCTTCAGAACAGCCATGAAAAGTTTCCCCTTTGACTGCTGTGCCAATTTGCCTTAACTTTCACCTGGAGGAGCATCTGCTTTCACAGGATGGCCAAGTAACCCAGTTTTCATATCCATGCAGTAGCTTTTAAGACTGCCAACAAGTCCATATGAAACAAGCACTAGTCCTGGAAGAAACAGGCAACTGTCTGTGGTCCAGGCTGTGTGCTACATGGGAATATGACAGGGGAACAGGATTTTGCATGGGTTTAATTTAAGAATTTAATTTGAACTAAAATCAACAGAAGAAGAAGAAAACCAACAACTTTTTAAAATGCTGTTGAAACAAATCAATCACCAAAAAGGGAAAAAAAATAAATCCATCCTAGTGCCTGTATCAGAAAGACTGAATCTAATCCATCTGTCTTAACAACCAGGGCCAATGAATTTACTGGTATAGTTTATACGGGAGCTTTCAGACACTATATATAGGAGCTTCTGCAACTTTCCTCTGGCTCTTTGTTTGGGTTTGCCCAATTAGAGTGGGACTTCATTCAAAACCTGGATCAGATCCAGGTACAAATTTTTAAAACCAATCAGTTTCTGGAGTGTTGGATTTCAAGGTCCAAGACACTATAATTATAATATTTTGATATAGACATCATTACTGGAAATTATATTTTGCCCATTGGTTTTAAAACGGTGGCCACTCACAGCTCCTGCCATATATAAACCAAGGCACATTCAATGGTGACATCATTTGCACCTGTGAAACTTAAAGCCAGTCTTCTAAATTTGCATCTCTGTTGCAAACTAAGCAAAACTCAAAAACTCTGTACTTTAAATCTGTATAATTGTTTCCCTGAATCAAGTTAATTCCCACATTCACAAATAAACAGTGCCTATGTTCCTGTGGTAGCATTAAACTTGATCAGCTACTTTCTCTGTCAATAGTCTTTTGAAATAGAAACAGGTAACTAGAGGAAATTAATTCTGTCCTGATGTAATGCATATTAGAGAGATGCCAATAGAAAAGATGAATAAAATATTAAGGTAACTTCTCTAAACAGTTTTTAGAAATACATCTCATCAATATAGTGAATGGTGTCCTGTCCATGGGCATCTATACACATAGATGGTCTGAAAGGGGTGTGTGACTGCACTACTACACCACTCTGGATCCCTAATCTGTATCCCTTGCAACTCTTGCTCAGCGGTCAAAGCTCTGATAATCCAAGATGACAATCTGTCAGACAGACAGCTGGTAGCAAGGTTGTGTGTCTGTTTTGCAGATATTTGGAATTGCCAGCTTTTTGGAACTATGCCCAATCTTGTTTTACAGCAAGTCGTGTACCAGTCTGGCATCCAGCCACATTCATCATGAGAAACTGTGAAAAACTCAAAAGCAGCAAAAGATTAATTTTAATGGGAAACATTAAAAAAGTACTAGAAGTGAAATCCTCCTTTTGGGGAACTCTTATCTATTTGTAGATCTCAGACCAGCAGCTTATACTTGGAATAGATCAATAGCATTCCCTGAGCAGAATGGATCAGATCTTCAGCTAGACTTTACACTTTGGGTTACCACTCTTCAAAAGAGATGCAGCAAACAGTCATTGGGGCAAACGTGTCCAGCACACCTCATCCTGAGAGCAAGTGTTCGTAGTTCTTGGACAAGTTGCATGGGCTCTGTTGGAAAACTGAGGCAGGCAACTCATTACTTTCCAGTGTACAAGGGATGTAGCAGCTGCTCATTAGTGAAAGATAATCAGAGATGAAATCCTTACTTCACAGCAAGGACAAAATTCTCCAGTAGTGGAGAATAAGCTGAGCAATCCTGAGGAATGCAAATTGAAAAGTCCATTTTTTTTCTTTTCCACAGTATATAATTAAACTTGTGGAACTCATCACAGCAGACAATTATAAAATTTAAAAGCACAAAAGAAATAAAAAGGATTACACATGGTCATAGATAATAAAGACATGCACAAATGTTAGGCTAAAAAAATCCAAAACCCTAAGGAGGAATACATACCTTTTTATTTCAAGGCATAAGTCAACCATTGATGGACAGAGGGTATGTCTATATGTGTGTAATAATGCACATGTATAAACTCTGAGCTTATCACTCTGGAATTTATTGCTCCCATGTGCATATCTGCATGTGTGCCCACAGCACAGCACATTGAGCGGGGCAGGAGCAGCCAGCCCGACTGGCAGGGGACCAGGGAGTCAGCCTGCCAGCCCTGGACTGCTTGCCCCAGCTCAGCATGTGTGCAGGGGCTGACTGGGGCATGCGGGCACTTCAGAGTGGGGCTAGCTGGCAGGCAGTCCCCACAGTGAAAAATCCTCAAGCTCCAGCCAGCTGCAGTGGTGCCTACAGGTATGCTGCTGCAGAGTTTTTTACTCCTCAGAAGGATAGTAATTGTATTCACAAATACTATCCTGCTGTAGAGTTAATTAATCTACTCTGACCTAATAGTCCTGCATGTGTAAATGTGTGACATTTACTGCACAGCTGATTAGTCAATTGTGCAGTAAACTTCTTGTGTAGATGTTCCCAGCAATTAGGAAGAAACTGCCTTTATGGCCAAGTTTTTCCTTATTATTCTGTTCCTTGAACCTTCCTCAGAAGCTACTGGCACTGGTCACTCTCAGAGACAGGATACACTATAAGACAAGCTGGACCACTGGTTTAATTTCTAAAAGAGACAGGCCGCATCCAGACAAGCACAGCTGTGCAGTATGTGCCACCACAGACGTGTCTGCAGCACCATATACCACATGTACGGTTGTTCTCCATGCTGCAAGGGAGCGGGGGGGGGGGGGGGCTGTCAAAAAAACTCACTAAAAAAAAGTAGAGCAGTGTACATGGGGGCAGCACACACTGCTCAAAACTAGAGCCAGGCCAGCTTGAGCCATACTCTGGCTTCCGGCCAGGCTCCACGTGATATTGGCAGCACAAGATGCACCACAGTTAGTTGTCCCTGGGGAACCAAATGTCCATGCATGTGTGGACACAGTTGGGGGCCTTTAGAGAACTAAGGGAATTCAACCTTGACTTCTCCAACTTGAGTAAATCAATGAGAGTTTCTGATTTGACCCCAAAACATTTATAATTGAGGTCTCAGTTTATGCTAGCTTGTGCACTTGAAACCGTTTACAAATACGTGTGCACAAAAATAAAGCATACACAAACTCAAGCATACACAAATTATCATTTGCTGTGGTATAATGCATCCATCAGTGTGTATATGACACCCACCAGCAATAACTAAAAATAATTTAAGCAGGTTAGACCTAATGCACACTTCAAAACACAAATAGGTTAGCAGCAATCCCTTAAAGCAGGGACTGTCATCAAGCAGTGACAGGAAACAGAATGTGGATGGTTTTGCCCCACTAGACTGACAAAGTAGCAAAAAGCCTAAGTGAGAACAGAACGAAAATTTGCCCCCTAATGATCATTCATGCATCAAGCAGTGTACGTTGAAATTCAGTTTGAACTCAGAGGAAAGTTATTTTTAAATGAAGTGCTTGCAAGACTGTACAGCTGTTCCTGAGAGTTCCTACTACTTTTCAATGTAATAAATTGAAAGCATACATCAGCTTTGCTGCTGGCATAGTGGATAACTGTGTTCAAGTGCTGTTAAATTAACTGCCTGTGTCTGTACTTTACTGATTCCATGGACTGGCATCCCTTTGAAATGAAACTAACTTAAGATTTTCAGTTTAATATACAGAATTAAATGAAAACACATCAGAGCAATTGGGCAAAGCCTAACATAAGCGTCCATTAGAATTTCGTTTCTCCATTAATTGTCTCAGGGCTGGCCACATAAGTCGCACGGTACTCTGGAATGGTCTGGGGAAGCTACCTTCTTACTGCAAAGCTAATCAGCCATGTCAGACTCCCAATGTCATTTGTGTCACTATCAAAACCCTGTATGTGCTGACTTTCCCCAGTAGTGGAAGCATAAGACAAAGACTCTGGTGACTCTGTAATTAAAATCACTTGAGGAAGTATTTTTTTAAGTTGGAGGTAGAGCCTCAACACTAAACCTAACTGCAGCTGCATAATTGTTGCTCTACAGGCACAGACAGAGCTGGGGTGTATGGTTCTGAAATTGTTTTTGGCACTGGCTTCAGATTTATCAGGTCCCTCTACCATTCTACACTTAAATAATAACCCAGGAATGGCACCGTTCTGTCACAAGGATGCTCCTGGCTGTATATTCCTGGATGATGAAAGAATCAGTGTAGTTAGCAACTGCAGAATCAGACTGGAAGTGCAGCTGCACCTGTCATTCTTCCTGTGGTACTGCCAGGGCCTGCACCTCAGTCTGGGGACACAGCTGGTGACACTGCTACTTTTCATCTCGCCTCAATTCTTGTAGCTAGCTGAATCAGTTCTAGTCGGATCCCTGTAGTACATCTCACGATGATGTTAATTTTTTGAGGCTATGAAGGAAAGAGTATTTATCCAACCAATATAAAAGTAGCTCGCTGCTTGATCTTCCCACAGACACA
>NW_017729034.1:40304990-40338858 GCF_001723915.1 Gavialis gangeticus | reverse complement strand
CTCTCTCTCTCTATCTGAGGAACTAGTTTTACAAACAGAACTTTCAGACCATTTATAACTCTAACTCCCAACTATTTCACAGACCTTCTCAAGACTTCTTACAAAACCTATGCTATCCTCTGCTGGAATTCAGATGCTTTCTTTTATTTCCACAAAGGTCAAAGGCATTGGGTGTAAAAGGCTTAGCTCTGGCTTTGGCACTGGCCCCAGGGGTCTGGCAGAGGCTAAACCTGCCTCCAGCTCCAGGCCCAGCCCAATTCCCATGTGCTCCCGGGCACAGGTAACCCAAAGAGAAGCCCTCCAAAATAGCACTCAGGGTGTTGTAACACACATCAGTTTGCACAACCCATCTCCAAGGAATGTTAGGTGGTAAAGTTAGCACGTGCTGTGAAGAGTTGCGTGTTAAGGGTTAATACCCCCCTCTAAAACACACAGCCCCAACATGCCACTAGAGGGCTGGCAAACAAGGCCATGGCTAGGAGCTGCCAAGTTTGTCTGTCCCATGGCTGCCCAGCTCTTCAGCTCTCCAGAGGCTCCCCACTCACCCATTGCTGTCCAGCTTTCCCTGGGTCTCTGTCAGCCTGGGGCAGTAGAGTTCTGGATAACAGACTGTCCCCATGGGGTGAAGGGGGAGGAGCAGGGAGTGGTGCATCCTGGAATACTGGAAGACTGCAAACTGCCCCATGGAGCAAACTGGCATTACTGCAACAAGAGCTGCCTATCACCAGCTAGAGCTAAATCTCCCCCAGAGGCATCCCTGAGCTGTTCAAACAATGCTCAACCTGTTTTTTCCTGCCTTAACATGCAAACTGTACTGTCTTATGGGTATTTAATGTGTGGGGAAATTAATATCTAACAACACCCTTAATGTTATTTTGGAACATTTCAGCCACTTTTAAGAACTTTTACAAGGGCTTGTATACGTGTCCAGCTGGCCATTTGAAACATTTTAAAGGAGTCTGAAACACGTTAATTGTTAAGTGTGTCCTTACCCAATTGCTTTAATGGACCAAAATAACACCCATGTTGTCTCTGTTTTCCTATAAACACTTTTTTCTCGGGTCTGGTGGGTCAGACCTGAAGTGATCCACCAGACCCACCAACTCCTCAATGCCAAATCCTGATCTCCTAACTTAAGCAAAAAGTCTGGAAATATCACCTAAGTGGGAGATGTAGGATTTAGTTCTTAATTCCTAAAAACTACTGCAAATGTCACTTTCCTGACTGTATAGAAACACAGAACAGCCATGAACAAAAGGAAAAAGTTCAGCTGCAATCATGGAGAAAATGTATATGTTGTAGAGGGTATAAACGTGCTTTTGTTTAAACTTTTTGCTTGTTACTTCATGTAAAGAACACAAAAAGTCAACAGTAAAGTTCTCAGCAAGACATTTGGAACAAATCATTTAACTTCTGAGGAAAGTCATATTTTTGACCTAACAAAAATCAGTCCTTTCACACACTTGTATAACTGTTGCAAAGAAAGAAAGAATCAGGGTTTAAAAAATGCTCCAAGGAGAAAAAAATGAGCCTTTTATTATGCTAAATTGAATGCAGATTAAAAGAGCATAGGGTTTTAAAATGTTGGTAATCCCTAAATGCACAGATTAATGCCCAGTGTTTAAGGGGCTCTGCATCTTGATGAGAGCTGGGACTTCCCTCTTTCAATCCTGAGATACCTTTCCTAGCATAGATTATTAAACATATCCAGATTGTCTTTTGATGTGGAACAAGATTAATACTCACTAGGGGTGTGTGAAACGGGCCATATTTGATTCGGCCTGAAGCGGGGACAGTGACTCGATTTGTTGATGTGGATCACTGTCCCCACTTCGATTTGGCCAAATCTGAATTTGAAGATTCAATGCTCGTTCGGAGAATCAGCAATTTGGTCATAGACACAGCTTTAAATAGACACTTCTGGTCCAATTCTGGGTCCACCAGGGAGCATGCGGGGGGGGGGGCCCATGTCCCTCCGTGGCTCAGCAATCAGCAGTTGGGGGACCCCAGGTGCCCCCCCAGACCCAGGAGGCAGCAGTCACCAAGCCAGTAGGGCATGGGGGCAGCCCCCGGTGCTCTCCCCGACAGACCCAGAAATGCTTCTGGTCCACTTTTGGGTCTGCTGCTGAGCACGCTGGGGACCCCCCCCCCACAACGCTAGTGTGGGATGCTCCATCCGCCCCACCAGTGTAGTGTTGACGAGCTGCCTGGTACCTTAAGGTATGCAGAAAAAACATTTAAAGCTGTGTCTATGTCTGAATCTCTGAATCTTTCTGAATCTCTCCAAATCAATTTAGAGGGTTCCAATTCAATTTAAAAAAATTAAAGGGTCTCCTGATTAGATTCGGAGATTCAGTCACAGAAGCTTCACTGTGGTAGATGTTACATAGTGTCAAGTCCAGAAGAGCTTGCATTCTAAGTAGAAAAGGGTGGGAGAACAAAGAGACAAACAAGAACTGAAGTTTCCCCCCAGGTCACACAAGGGATCTGTTGATAAGCCAATAGAAAAACCTTGTTTCCTTGACTCAGTTCTGTATTCTATCCACTGAAGAACCACATTGTTTCTTTCTTTCAGTACCTAACATCTCCCCTACCTTAGAAATTCTGGTGGTTGTGTTTAGCAGACTGATATTGCAAGGTTTCTGGTATGGAATAGGTACTAAAGAACTCTGAAATCTCTGAGAACACTTAGGGCCACATTTTACTAATCTGAAACTATGCGTGCTTTACTTGAAAACATAGCGAGAACTGAGTGTGCAAATAGGGCACTGGGTTTTACTCCACCTTTTGCCAGTTTTATTGAGACCAGATGTATGTGCAAATCTGGCTATGGATAATGTAATGCAAACTGTTCCTACAGCAAGATATCCGTATTTATGATTTGAAGTGTTTCCATTTTTAAACCAATGTTAGCAGCATTTAACCCCTACATTGGATTCTCTCTGCCACACAAAAATATTTGTCCTGTTCAATGAGTTTCCTTGTTGTATTTTCACATAACCATGCCCATCATACTTTAATAGGCATCTTGCAGTTTATACATCCCATGAAAGTAATCACAAATGGTCTATTCAACATACAGTACAGTCTTAGAGTCCTAAAATTCACCTGTTGCGCAGGGAGATTTCTCACTTTGCAGGGTGAATTCCAATGAACAACACTGAGGTCAGATAAAATCAAAAATACTTTTCATCAGTCCTGTGTACCAAGTGAAAAAGGTTATTACTGTACTATATTTAGCTTCAATGTTACAATAGCATTTATCCATTTTGTTCTAGAAAATTATGTTTTATAGGTAGCAACAACATTCATCTATAGGGGGAACTGGGAACTTTTTCATAGTTTACACTTCATAATATCTAAAAAATATTTGACTTCAGACATCAGAAGACTATTCTAGCTGCATAAGAATGAAAGAATTAATAGCTATTTCTGCATTGCTATATTGCCTAAATTGGAAAGAGCAGAGTCTTTCAAGTTTTCTGACTGATCACAGCCAAGAAAAACATAATCGTTGTCACAAAGGAAGATAAAATGGCATATAATAAAAAAAATAGGAGCAGATTCTACAGTCCCAGGCAGTTTGACATTTACAAGCTTGGCCTGATTAAAGAAAATGACCTTGAAGATAATTAAGCTTACAGATTTATAAGTCTGGGACTCAGTGAAGTATGACAGTATGTTCACATCTTCATAACAGTCTTAAATAGTCATGAAACAGAATAGAGTCCCAGTATTCTTTGTACCAATTTACATGTAAGCTATTTTATTGTTTAATGTCTCTGCTCCAAAATCTGTCTGAGAATCCATAAGGAGATTGCTTGTAGCAATCACCTTGTTTCAGGGGAGGAGGTTTGTAGAGACAGTGGTGCCCTGAAGTTTCCAGGCCAGCACTGCTTGTCTGATGGGTCATGTTAGCAGAATGGTTAAGCTTTCTCTCTTACAGTGAGAGGTCCAAGTTCAAGACTAGCTTTAGATTCATGGTAAAGATTGCCCTGCCCTCATTTGACTAAGATGTAAATAGGTATCTATTAATTTGAGCTGGAGAGTCAAAAGCTACTGGCCATGATGCTCACCACATCACTCCCCCACATACCATTGGCTATAGAAAGCTGAGGGTTTTTTTCCCTGCTAGCTTAATGGTCTACTACTTAGGTAGAACACTGACCTTCACAGCTGGTAAGAGTGTCCCCTTGCTTTTTTTCAGGCCACTCCATAAGCTGGAAGTATATAGCAGCCTGTTCTCAGCAGACAAGTACCAATTTCAGTACTAAACCAATTAATCATTCAAAAATCACAAATGACCCTACCTCCAAAATAAAGTTTACTTTAAAAGTCATAAGAGTTTCTTTCTGAACTGATAAATTTGGGCTCCTTTCTTTTGACTACTGGTTTCCAAATCTTTAAGAGCCTCGGTTGATGTTTTACAGCCTTCTCTGCAACCAGGAAGGTTAAAAACTTTAACGAATATGGTATTTACTTGCATAATAGCCAGGTTCACGTACAGAGTACTGCCTCAATAGTTTTTAAAAAGAACTTAGTCGTGTACTGGCTACACTCAAGTCTCATAAGGAACAGATTCAAAAGATATTTCTCATAAAAGCTGGGTTTTGTTGGGAATTCACCCATAAGGAAAACCTGTACCACAGACTCTATTAGTTCCACCCTTATTCAGTCTCAGCTGGGGAAGTACAGATGGAAATTTGAACATGGTTGCAACTTGCTTTAGGGTGCTTGGAATGGCTGTACCCTAATTTCTGGCAGCCCGCCAAATTTTGGGGGAAAACGTGGCTGGTGCATAAGTATATCTGGTAAAAGCTGAGACTGCAATGTCTTCACATCAGTCCAGGCAACTAAGATTAAGGGAAATACTGAATGCCACAAGCCACTCAATAAAATCACATTGAGGAATTTGCCTTTGGATGGCCAACTGCTGGAAGTGCAGAGAATGAGAAATTCATTCTCAGGAAGCACTGGGATAGTGTATATCCCCTATCTCCATGGATCCCATTTTGTTCACTCCTATGGTTCGAAATTTTGTAGGGTAAGAAGGGCCTTTCACTGGATGATTTTCATCACATTGAAGAAGATCACACAAGGCCCTAAGCCCTATTTAAATACCACTTAATGTGACTGCTAATGCAGAGAGCTGTAAAAAAATGTAATTGACTGCAAATCTGCTCTCCAAGTTCATGCCACAATGTTTAGGGACTCTAGGGCAAAGGTATGTTTTCAGCTCCCTCAACATTGCAGACCCAGCTCAATTCAAGAGTGCCAAGTTGAGAACTTCTAGTTCACGTGCTGTTCCTATTGCAACTTCCCCTCGGTTAGTATGGGCCTTCAGTCACACATGCAACCCAAAAATATAAGCTTACCTGGCTTTAGAGGGGATGTGGCTAGGGTGGCTGGTGAATGCACCAATTCAACCTTTGCAATGTCCGAAGTACTCACCCCTTTCACTGAGAAAGCTTACGTATTGACTTGAGGTCTAAATAATTTCTGCTGGGTGATGCACTTCATCCTGAACTATGTCTGTTTTTGACTCCAAGTTCAGCAATTTATTTTAGTCTGAATAAGCCACAGCTTAACTACTAACATAGTTGTTATCTGGTGCCAGACTAAAAGTCCTTAAAGCATCAAGGAATATTTTTTAAGTCTGCATGACATGATCTATACATTTTTCCTTGTAGCTTTAAATGTTCTTAAAACCTTCCTACCATTGGTATACTACAGTTTGTTTTGCCATAGTTCAAGTATTAACTTAGTACACACTTTAAAGGCAGAGAGCAATTTATTGGTATAAGTCATTGCTAGGAACTATTTTATATATATCAGTCAGATAATAAACAACTGTCCTTCTGGTAGTATTTAATGCAAATGAAAAGTCATTAATTTGCTAAACATTTTAAAAGAGTTTCACAGAATGCCTTAAAATACAAACTGAATTCATACTACAGTCTTCATTAAAATCCTTTATAAAAAATCATCATTCCATAGACAATGGTAATGTAATTTACCATGAGCCATTGTTCATTTCATGACTGCACTTTTGCCTGTTGGAAATATACCCATTTAAAGAGGTGGTACAACAGCTGATGTACCAAAAACACCCCTTTGCAAACAGGGAAATGAGTACTTCCAAAAGAAAAACTTTGAGTGATTCATGTTCCGTCTTGGATAGATGCATTTCTACAGCCCTCTACCTGAATCATCTCAGTTCTATTAGCACTGTAATGTGAGGAAAGTCCAAACTGGAATCCCAAACCTGAATATTTTGAATTTGAATTGGGCGGAAGCAGGAGAGTCTGTGCTCAGTCCCTCTCTCACTACTGAATTAAATAAAGAAATCCAGAATTGAACACTGTTCCCTTTTGTGGGAAAGGTTTAAAAGCCAGACACAAACTCAGGTTAAAATTTTATTGCTCAAGTCAACATTTCATTGAAAATCATAAGTCTATTCTTTCAATGGTGTAACTCCATTGAACTTGAGAAATTAATCTGGTTTGCTAGAACTGAATCTGAAAAAATTCAAAGCAGGAAGACATAGAAAGACAATCTGAGTGGCAACCTGTTTGATGGTCTGTTCCCAGTGCATGCATGCATTGGCCCCTATGTAGGGAAGACTGCAAAACGGCAATCAGACCTGCAAAATGATAACCACGGTGATCATGAGCAGAAAAATCTGGGGGTAAAGACAAGGGAGAGTAAGAGAAACAGAGAGAATAAATGAAATAGGGTTTTTTCTTCTAAATAAACTAAGCTCATTTAGATTCACCAAGGAAAGGACAGTAAATTTTACCATAACAGTTACCAGAACAAAAGAAAGGTATGAGAGCTGCTATATTTGCTGAGTTGGAGTTTGCCCAAGCTAAAATCCCATATCCAAATGACCTCTGGACTTTGCAAAGGTTCGGAGGCACATTCAATTCTAAACCTTTTTGTTCAAGTCTATCTCTTCTTGTCTGCCTTTGAAGAAAGAGGTAAAAAGAATCTCAGTGGGTTTTTTTTGTTTTGCTTTTATTTTTTTACTTATCATACATCACTTACAAGGGCATTTGTTAAAATAATTAAAAGCCAGACTCCAGTTTAATCAACTTATGAAAGCTGCATTATATCCTTGCTAATGGGCTGCTTATTCAAAGTTAGTTTTGTTTTCCTAATTAGCCTTTCCAGGGCTCATTTTTTGTTTAAATGCAGCCCTTAGCATATGGCCAGCTCATCCACAAAGCAATGCAAATATCCTACCATTACACTACTACATTGCATCAAGTTGTTTATAAAGTAGTGCCTACTCTAAAACATATTTCTATTTTTTTAATTATTCATTTAATAGAGTATACTAATAACCGTAACAAGGAGGCAATGAGTTCTGCCAGGATTTATACCCCATGTCATCAAGCACGTTGCATGATGGAGCAGGAGACGCTATGGCCTGTAACTCACTCCACATACCAATGGAACATGTAACCATGAGGGGCAAGTTGTTATGGCCCAAAGCCATGTGCATTTTGATAGCATGCTTTAAATAAATAAATAAATAAATAAATGAACACACACGCGCACACACACACACCCCACCTAAATACAAACAATATGCAATTCTTTAAAAAACAAACAAACAAACAAACAAACAACAAAACTTATGTTCACAGACCAACTGAAGATCAATACTGGTTCAGCAATCTCATTTTCTACTTAGTATTTGTGATGTATGTGTTTTGCCTTTTGCTCTCTTAGGACATTAAAACTAGATTGGTCAGTCTGAGCCACTGATTTTATGTTTGTCTGTTTCATTTTCGAGCATGATGTATTCTGCTTTTTGATTCTCTTCTGTCATGCCAGCTGCTCCCATTTTGGGGATCATGGCACAAGACAGCATTAAAAACCAGAACATTTTTTTCACTGGAATTTTTCTTCTCCCAAGAAAACACATTTATTCACTTCAAGTGAAACTCAGAAGTGTGCATAGAACACCAAAAGTGGGACTTAGGGATGCATGAGTCTTCTGAAGGATGCCCATAAATGTCATTTATCCTCATTATCATTTCTAATTCTAGCTTTTTTATACTGTACAAACAGTGACAACGAGGCCACTGCACATGGACACTCTGGATAGAAACACAATCTTTACAGCAGCTCAAGTAAGCTGCTGTAACTTAGCAGAGCTGTCTATACTATGATTGTAGCTTTCCAGGTGTAAGAGAAGCCCAAGAGTAGAACAGTGTGTAATTACAATGTAAAGCCATCTCTTTCCTAGGTTCTGAGTGTTATGCTGTGTCTTTAAGAGTCAGGCATAATTCAAAATATCACTCTTGGTGTTTGGTAAAACACCTTTTATTTTTAAAGCAAAATCTATATTTGGAACTGCAAAGAGGGAGATTAAGGAGGACAAGTCACACTGAAAGTTAATGGGAATTGTCCTCCTGAATTCTTTGGGAAGTCTTGAAAATCCCTCCTCAAACTAAAAGGACCTTTTAAAGCTCTGAAAGTTAGGCACGCACAATACAATTGTTGTAAAGGGAAGGTTAATAGCGCTTTCACCATATATCACAGTCCTAGCTACCTGTTTATTTACAATGTCACTGTTGCTTTAAATTAGGGACACTGGATGGAATGCTGGTACTGTTGCAATATTTGGTGCAAAGATGATGATCAAGACTAAAGTCTCAGCAACAGGACATTGCAAATGATAAAAGAAAATGAAGAAGTTAAAATACACAAAGGGATTTATGTCTTGGATCATGAATTTGTTGCTGTGTAAATAGAATTCACACGGCACGTCTGGGTATCAGAAAAGGAGCTTGTTTCCACCTAGCCCAGGTAAATATAAATATATGTAGCTGAAATAGATTAATGTATGTGGCCTGCATTACCATAGTACTCACATTACCATAGTCTCACATGGCTCTGGGAGGTACAGAACTGCTGCTAACCTAATTACACAGATGGAGAATTGAGGCACTCACTCAGAGATTAAATGACTTGCCCAAGGTCACACAAAGTTGGTGGCTCAGCAGGGAATTTAAGCCAGGTTCTCTTTAACCTAGACTTGATGCTTCATCTACTGGACCACCCATCTCCTCAGAATTAACGACTGTGAATTCTAATGGGTACTCTTTTTTCATGATTTCCCACATTCATTCCTTGCATTTGAATGATCTTACTGAATATATATTCAACCTATACAAAAGACAGATGCCCTTCTGTAGATACCAGGGATATGACTTTCCTTGAGGACCCTTTATACTACTCTACCATTATAAAGGGGGCTTAAAGTGAATGCAAATTAAATCAATATACATGTAAACCCACTCAAAGCCCTCTTTATTGTGCCAGACATGGGTAAGAGGACATTCAATTAAATGAAAATCCAGATCAGAGCCCCATCATAGGTGCTTTGCATATTCACACTCCCAAAATAAAGTCTCTATCTGAACTAGTCTCCAAAACAGAAGTAAAAATTATTTGACTCTACTTCATAATCAGGGCAGCTTGGATCTGGAACCAGCTTCCAAGGGAAGTGGTGCTAGCTCCTACCTTGGGGGTATTTAAGAGGAGGCTCGACATTTACCTGGCTGGGGTCATTTGAGCCCAGTTTTCTCTCCTGCCCAGGGCAGGGGGTCGGACTAGAAGATCTACAAGGTCCCTTCCGACCCTACATCTATGAATCTATGAATCACCATCTATGTTATGCCATGCCGAGTGACACAGAGCCACAGAGTACAAGATGTAGTCTACCCAGTGAAGTATTGCTAGCTGTAAATTATAATTATTTACACTACTCCTATGATTTTAGCATATGAGGTTTTGGAGTTACTTAGGCAAGTTCCAAGGCAAGGAGTAGTTAATTTGTGTACCTGTTTGATCTTGCTAAAGTAAAAATTATCTTGGAGACCAAGAGTTAGCTCTTGATACACTGAACAGAACCAGGAACCATTTGTAATCTTTGAACTGGCAGCCCCAGCTGGGGAGTAAAGAATGACTCAACTGTAGGACTAATGATATAATCTGACCCAAAGGCACATATGCACAGGGAGGGAAAGTTATTCCGGGCCTGTTATTCCAGCCTGTGGCCCGGGCTGTCCAGCTCACATGGGTTAATGGGCCAGCCTGGGCCACAGGACTTCTTGTGGTCTGGACAACCTCTGGCAGCACTAACCCCACGTGCTGCCCAGGCTGCCACTGCTTCCATTGCTACCAGAAGGCCTCCCCAGCAGAGATCTCCAACCAGAAATTCAGCAGCAAAATGACCAGAACCTAAGGGGTCAATGCCACCTGTGCTCACTCTACCACTACCAAAAGGCATTTCCAGTGGAGTTCCTAACCTAACAATTCTGTAGAGGGGCAATGGCAGTGATGTTAAGCCCTCCAGACACTTGCCCCACCAACATAGCAGCTCTGGCAGCTGAGGGTTAATACTGCCACCACTTGCCCCACCACAGAATTTTCAGCCTCACAGGCCACGATTATTGATTAACAATTCATAGGCTGCCTGCACCCTGAACCTCTGGACACTCCAGTGTAGTGGTAAGAGAAGGTGCAAGTGGTCTACTCAAGTTCCACCCATGCTAGTTACTTGCTATATGGCTTGGGCAACTCACTTTGAGGACACCTATTTCAATGGATACTGTAAATAAAAGAACATGAATAAAACAGCGTATCCACATTATTTCACTGTGGACAGAAAATTAATATTTATAACACTGGGGATGAAAGCAATGTAACCTAAATCAGTAAAAATTAGATTGAAAAGAAATTTTTGTTGGAATGTTACAAATGAGGGCAAAATATAAGTAGCAGCATAAATAAAGGGCATCCAAGCAGAGGGGAATTGGTCTTCTCACTGCTTCAATCAATTATTAGTATTATTTTTCATGTGGTGCACAGGCTCTTCTCTTGGGCCTGATTTAGCAAAGCATGTAAGCAGGTGCCTAACTATAAGCATTTAAACATTGTTACCAACCTAGAAAGAATGACTCTTCCAGTTCATCTTCCTCATGGTTTACGATCTCAGTCAGTGCCCCCCAAATACTAAAGAGAGCTGTTGTCTGAAACTTTATTTGAGGGTCTGATCATACATGATACATATATGTTCATATAAGCAACATATATCACCTAAGGAAAACTGAGTGCTCCACAGACCCAGTGCATCTGTAAACTAAAATAATGAACAACAGTGCTCCTGACAGCTCCACACAACACAGCCCACACTTAGAAGCAGCAGCATCTTTTCTGCATGCAAAAAAGCTTTATTATATTGTTTCTTTCCACAGTGCAACTGCTTCTTGTTTATGGTGTTCATACAGGAGATGGTCACAGAGCTACATGAAACACATAATGTTCCCTCTTAGGTGCTGTCTTACAGAAACAATAAGTAATTAATTATTACAAACAATAGGAATTCTTGAGCATTAGAGGATTGTTTTTTGGGGGGGGGGTTGGAATTCTGACTCCTGTCCTAAGTGCAGGGTATTTATATAAAAATTGTGTCTTCTCTCTTACCTCTCTACAGCTAATGATACTCTTACACACGACACACTAAACATTCAGGTAAACACAGACCAAAGCAGACATCAAATAATATTGGCCTCAATCCTGTAGCCTCCATGCAAGCACAAGTCCCAGTGACATGAATGCTGCAGAATAAAAGCAGAGGATGGAACCTGATTAGAAAGGGCTGAGTTGTTTTGTTACCACAGGGTGCAGGTTAATGTGTATTCAATAGCAAATACTACATTTTTGACTTGGTAAAGAAGATTAATTGGAAATTAGAATTGCAGTACTGGTCTAGTACATATAAAGGATAAAAAAAGAAAGAACAGTTCAGCAAACAATCTGCCAAAACAGATTACAGAGATGTATTGTGTATAGATTATCCTCATCAAGAGCTCTGACAGCTGTAAGATCTTTTTGCAACAGAATACGTGAGTTAATAAATCCTCCTAAAATAGCTCATCACTGTTGTCTATATATCACATCAGCTCTCTGCTGAGGATAGATTTGAAGCATATTAGACAGCTTTTATTTTAAAAAAATATCTTAGTGGTATACTATCAAATGTATACTTTGCAAATGTATTGGTTTATTATGATATAGGTTGATTCCAATGTTTCCCTTGATCAGTTGAAAGTGAAAAATGAGTCCCTGCCAGGAAAAACTCTCCTTTTTTCTTGGCACTAGGATAGGAATGTTCTCTGAGATGGAATGTAGCATGGTCATAAATTGAACCATTTCAAAAACAGCCAGATGCTAGTAGAGTTCTACCTCCACTACCTCCTCTTTTAGGTTTTAAAAGAGACTCCACAATCCTACACCACTAAATTTGCGTGTACCCAGATATTGCAGGTAGGGTTGGAAAGCTGGTCAACTGACTAGTTAAATATTGTCAATTAACTGGTCAATTGACTGCATATTTTTGACCAGTCAATTTTACACAAAAAACCCTAGATTTTATTTTGTAGTTTTCTTGACAGTCATTTATTTTTTGACACATTTCTTAATATAAAATTTGTATGTTTTTTCTGTGTATTATTTGGACCTATTGGTAATTGGTTACAAGTTTTCACCGATATTTGAGTCAAATACCCAGTTCTAATTCCTGGTGCATGCAATATGTATTGATAACAGCCATCATCACTGGGGAAAGGCCCACAGCCTCATGAGCTACAGAATAATCTTTTCCTTAGCCAACCCACTGAACAAGTCAAAAAGGCTAAGCCTAAATTGATTCGATCTTTGCAGGTTAGTCTAACCTGACTAGACTAGATCAGTTTTGTGACCAGGCAGACATGCCAGAAATGCAAGCAAATGCCTGAAGTGGCTCAGGCTAGAAGCCAGGGGGTGCTAGAGCAGCCCTCCTTTCCCTTGCGCACTGGTGAGCTGAGGAGGCATGGCCAGGGCTGCCAGGACACTGTGATTAGGTAGGGTTCCCCCCCACCCCCAGCTTCCTGCACAGCCCAGCAGGGAATGTTTATCACTTCTAACTCAATCAGGACTCATAGTAGAGATGATATATTTTATTAGAGCAATGAGATTTTTGCAAAAAAAAATTATTTAATTGCAAGCTTTAGGGCACAAACACCCTTCATCAGGCATTGGAAAAAAGATTGTAAAAGTTCTTCTGGGTAGAAATGAAACTTCATATTTCATAGGATTTCACAGAAGAGTTAATAAATGCAAAACTCCTTTGGGCAGTCATTTCATAGCTGGTATGGAGCCTCTCACCTGACTGCCTGCCCAGAGGAGCTTTCCATCCAAACTGCAGCTCGGGTTTTCCATCCAAGCTGCAGCCTGGGAGCAGAGGGGAGAGGCCAGTCCTGCTGTGGAGGAGAGCATCCCACCCAGCCCAGAGAGCATGCCAAGATGCTGGGGGAGTCTGCTTTAATTTAAATCAGCAAGGGGTCTGGAACAGACATTGCATAAACCGTTTTGAGTCATATCAGTTAAGTCTGATGCTACATTAAACCAGGGTTTTCGCAAACTGGTTTATGTGCACCAAACATCTTTTCTGTTACAGGTTTAAACCAGTTTATGTGAAATGTCTGTCCACAGCCTAGGGGTACAACTCCTATTTTGGGAACCACTGCTCTAGGTTTTGAGCTAAAGGACTCAGGCACAGATCATCAAAGGTATTTAAGCACCAAACCCAAATCACTGGCACTTTTTTTTACTCGGGTCACCAGCACAGCTGCACTTTTAGCTTACTGGCACCACCCATTTTTCAGTTCAAATCCCTGTTAACCAGCATGAGTAGGGAATGGGATTTGACCCAGGGACTTGAACTGAAAACAGGTGTAAATCAGTAAAAAACAAATGATTAATAAAATCAGGGAATTTATCAGTGAAAAAAAAATTGGTAAAAACTGACAATGCAGAACACTATTTATCATGAATGGTGATGCTGCTAGATTTTGACTGTAAGGAGAGTAGTCTGTATATTTATCACTACATTTTATTTTATTGAAGGCAACAAATTAACATCTCAATTGTCTTTGCAATGAGATACAGTATAAAATACATCAGAATCAATATTACAGTTTTCCTTTAAGCATTCCGGAGTTGTAGTGCCTAATTTAACTTCGATATTTTGCAAACTTTGTTTTTCCATGCAAATTTTTTTCTAACATGAATCATGCTAGGCCCCCACTGAAAACAAAGCATTTTGTCTTGGTCTGACCTATTCAAGTTAACAAATTTTAACAAACAGCAAATTCCAGACTTCAATAAAAATTATCAAAGCAAAGCCTTTTGTTGTTTCTGACATCCTCTTGAAGCCCTGGGAATTCTAGTTTTTCTGTTTATGCAGCTGTCGTTAGCCTGATTTTCCAACCGAGAACAGTTGTACATGAGAGCAATCAGAAGCTAGTTTTCTATTTGGGATGTGTTGCCTTGAATGCAGCCACTAATGAATTACACATCCTAACTCTGACATAAATAGAGCCTGAGATCTAAGAAGCCATAAAGGAGATTTGATGGGCTCTAACTGCATTCAAATACTACATGAAGAACACATTCTGCTATAGTATGTACATCATATGGGTTCTATTTGCTTCCTGGTGATAAAGTGGTGACTTAAGCTGTGAAAATTACTATCATCCATCTCACCCCATGCATTCACATGCTTGGGAAGTGGAAGTGAATGAGGCACTACGTGTTTTGCAAACAAACTACTTCTGCTAAGTTGAAAGGAAAATGCTTGTAAGTGTTTCACCAGAAATGATCAGAGAACGTACGGGGAGGCATGCAGTTGACTACAACCCATCAGAACTACGGTGACATTATAGCACTTAACAGAAGCTGAACCTTTCTGTGTGGAAGGCCAAATTCAGACCAGGTGTAAGCAGGTACTCATTCTTTGAAGTCAGAGTTAGTTTCAACACAACTGAATTTGTTCCCTTAACACCAAATTTTCTCATCTCCGACTTACAGTGCAAGACATGTTCTCTTAAAACTATTTTTAGCTGTACCAGACTATTTCCTATGCCTTCATCTTCCCTCCCTGAGTGTAAGTGAAAAACTCTGCAATGCACTCTGAATTGTGTATCATATGATCAGCAATGTGAGTTCTGCTGCCTATGCTCAGTGAAGTACGTGAGGGTCTTGACCTGCGTCATGTAAGCAGCTTATATTAAAGAACACAGAACTGAGATACTGAATCAGATGAAAGTCCACTTCAGTTTAGAATTCAGTCTCACAGCAGCCAAAACCCAAGGCTTTAGATCTATCAATAAACCCTACAGTACAAAGTTATGGAATAATCTAGCCTCAGATACTTTCTTAACGCCATGTCAGTGCTTAGCACATGTTGTAAAACACGGGTATTTAGATGTCTTATTTTAAAATTCAGTTTTAGCCCTATGATGCTTAAGTAGGGATGCTCTCCTTACTGTTATAAATGCCAAATCTTTCTTTAAATGTTGCTACACCCAATGAGTCCCATATAACAGATAAGTATCCTGTGAATCAGTTTTAAAGTTGTTGCTATGAGCAGCTTGCCTATCGCCTCATCCAAGTGTTTTTCAGCTACTTCCACTTATTAAACAAAACACATGAACTTGCAAAATCACACAACAGAAGGCTCTTCTCCTGAATGAAGCAGGTTGCAAGTGAACCAAAAGCTTTTACTGTCCCTCTCTCAACTGGCTCCAGAACCTGCTTCAGGCACTGACCTTTTTTGCAATTCTGCCCCCCCCCCAACACACACACACAGTCAAGCTCTTTCAGACCTTTATAGGGCCACTAACTCCTTCCCAACAGGATCTGTAAATCAGAAAGCATAGGCTTACAATACTTAAAGGAAAAAATAATTCATGTTACAGCTGCCTTTCAGTTTTACTGAATATTATGTTGTTCCTTTATACACCTCTATCACATCCCCTCTTCTCTGTTTCCTCTTTAAACTGAACAGTCCTGATTTTTAAGCTCATTCCCATACTTTCATTTTCTATCTCCAGAATATTTTTATTTGTTTTGCCACCAAGGCTAGGGACAGACATTCAAAAAGCCCAAGCCTGAATTGATTCACTCTTTGCAGGTTAGTCTAAGTTGTGCAGCTTAAACTGATTAATAGCTGGACAGACATGCTCTGTTAAACCAGGAAATGCAGGCACATGCCTGCAGTGGATCAAGCCAGAAGCTGGGGTGTGCTAAACCATGCCTGCCAGCCACTGCTAAAGAGGAAGGAAGAGAGACTTCCTCCAAGGCGCCCGCGGAGCGGGCATGGTCAGGCACCAGTCCGGGCTAGCACACAGGGGACGGGGAAAAAGTACTTTCTCTGAAGCAAAGTATTGAACACAGCAGTTTGCAAAGCATACAACCGGGAGTTACCAAAAATCTTCACCTAAGCTACGATACAGCCCAGTAAAACACAGCATGCACAACTTAGTCTAACTTAAAATGTAAACCAGAAAGACAAGAGTTAGTCTTACTAATGCTGAGGGCAGAGTGTCTCCTTATAGCCAGACATTCAGAAAGGCTTTGTTTACATGTTCTGTTTTATAAGCAGAAAAGGAGTTCAGTAAAAGCCCAGCTCCAAACATCTTCAATGTGCAAAGAGTTCAGATTCTACACCAGAGTCCAGATTTTAATTTACAAATAACCCTTTCTTAATGGTTTTTTTTTAAACAGACTGGCAATATTGGTCTGAAACACTCTGCCCACTAATCAGCTATTGCTTTGGCTAGGGAGGGATTAACTGCTTACTTAAGTAAGTGACTTTTTTCTCCCAAGTGAATAGAGATGTTATGGGGGTAACAATATGAAGTGAGAATACACGGCTAATGTTCCTGAACTGTGGTTCTACCTGAACTTACTGTGAAGCAAACCTGAATGAATGTCATTGTTTAACCAATGAGATTAGGAAAGAGCTGAGAGATCTGGGTTGAGTAGTCCTGAGAAAGGGACTCTGTAAACAGCCATGCAGTGGGAGGATTTTTGAGACGATCATTATGTTCTCTTCTGATCTCTGGTTGCTTGATTTATTAATAAAGACAAACACCAGCAAAGAGATGAGTTTGGACTTTACTGACTCAGTGGACCACAGCATCAGGGCAAACTCAGAAAGGAATGAATTGAGCTCACAGGGCTCAATCAAAACTCCAGATCCAAATAAATGGGGAATATTAAAAGATAAGATCTGAATTTTGCAACTTAACCACTTCTCTAGTAATGGGTATAAGAAAGAACATGCAAAACCCAATCCTACAAATACTCAAGCTCATACTTCATTTTACTCATATATGTAATGCTATTGACAGCAAGCGACTACTTATCTGAGTAAAGATAAGTACATGCATTTATAAAACCCACGCCGTAGTCAAGATAACCTTAGTGAGATGCTAGGAATAAGGGAATATATGAGACATTTTACTAGGCAAATGTGAAAAAATGTACTGCTACCGAATTACTGATCGTTAACCAAACCTGATCATTTCCAGTTGTACCACCTATTTCAATTAATTTCTGGAAAATTAATGAGGGAGAAAAACTAACTGGTAAAATATCTGAGAAAAAGCCCTTTCAGAGACATCTAAAAAGATGCAGAAAGAAATAATGATACAGGTTTTTAATGTGCATTTCTAAACATTTTCCACATTTATATGTGAAGTTTCACTTAATATAGTTTTCCTGGAAAATATGCCATCACCTCCTGCATGTAAAAACACATTGTGCATTCCTGCTTTAGCAATATTGATGTTAATAAAAGCTCACTGTCCTTGATCCTTTGAACTTTACATGGATCCATATTCTATTATACAATGTTCAAAACATGTGCTGCACCTTTGTAATTTTATATGCTCACTAAAAGCTGCAAGAGTATTACATCATTTTAACATTTTAACAGGAACCTAAGAATGGTGAGTCTTAGACAACTGTAATCTATGCAGAGTTATGGAACCCTGAATTAGATAAGGAATCTTTAGACAAAATCATGAATTTTAGATTATTTGGATAGTAAGGTTACGTGAAAAACTGGCAATCAAAGAAATGTCCTGATTTATATCTAGAGAACAAAAGCAATCTTTAAAATGGAACGAGAAATAAAAAAGCAACACCTTCAAATGAGGAAAGTGCCATTTTTCTGATAACTGGAGGTTGTGTGGGGGTTCCATTGGCTTTGCTTTTAAGCATGTGAGCACATTCTTTCTGCCCTCAGATCATGAACAACATGGGCCCCAGCAGCTGGGGGGGGCACGGTGGTGGGAGCATGGAGGCAGTACACTGGGAGCTCCCGCAGACGCTGCCGGTGCTGTCAGCAGCGGAGGGGGGAGGGAGGAAGGGAGGGCAAGCGCCGACCAGGGGTCAGCGACCACCTGCAGATGCCACCGGCTGTGTCAGCAGCAGCCAGAGGTGATCGCTGACTGCCTGCAGACACCACCGGTTGTTCCAGTGGCAAGGGTGGTGAGTGGCGACTGCCCACAGGCATCGTCAACAGTGTCGATGGTGCCTTTTCATAGGGGGTGAATGTGCACCCCCTATGCATCGCCAGTGCCTCAGATTGATCCAAACCATGGACTCAGACCCAGAAGAAATGCAACACTTGTACTGTGCAGGGATTATCCATGCTTCAGAGCAGTGGGGGCCAGCCTTTTTGGCAAATGTGCCACAAATTAGCCCCGTGCCCACCCCAAATGCCACTCTGAACTCCTTTCCCTGCCTGATCTGCTGCTATGCTTTCTGCTTCCTGCCCTGTTGCCTCTGTGCTGCCTGCCTGCTCCCTAATCTGTTATGTGCCACACATAGAGGCTGCCCACCACTCTTGCTTTAGAGCAGTGCTCTCCAACCTTTAAGTAGGAGATCGCCTCTGGCATTTAAAAGCAAACCAAGATCTACCGTGTGCTGCTGCCAACCCTGCCCTCCCCCCTCCCTGCCCAGCAGGTAAGTTTGTTGGGAGGGAGGGGGGGGCAGATTGAGGCAGAGGGAGAAAAAATTATTTGGGGGTGCACCTCCCCAGCAGGTAAGTCCCACCTGGCTGGGGCCCCACTAAACTTATCCCTGCTCCTGCCTCTCCAGCACTGTCCCTCACCATGGGGGCCTCGATTTAGCCCCCTACCCCTTCCCTCCCCCATGGACTGACCTGCTGCGTTGGGGCACACTTGTGCATGCACACAGGCACTCAGCCCCCCACCCCTGCCTCAGATCGACTCCAAGAGGCTCCAAGATCTACCACAAAAGGCTCAGAGATCTACTGGTGGATCGAGACCTATTGGTTGGTGACCACTGCTTTACAGCTCCCACAGCCAAGATAGGGCCCCTGTTTGCAGATCTCTATACTGGATGCAAAGAGGTGGAACAGGAGTTCCAGGCCTGCTCTGGCCAGAGCAAAGATGCAGCTGTATCAGTGCATTGCTTGGCTCCACTGAGTCCACACAGAGGGAGCTGTGAGAAATAACCTATGTGGCAGGAGCTGAGTATTTTATTCCTCAGCTCCACCACAGCTTTGTACATAGCAAACCCTCTTTCCTTGTCTTTTCCTCTATGAAATAAGGTTTGCTCTGCAGTGAGCGGGCCACATATCACAGTATGCTCCTTTCAACAAGTATATTTCTTCGCTGGGCCTTATTCCCCCCCAAATGGGGCTGTACATTTCCATCTATTACTAGGACAATGCTAAGGTGATAAAATCCAATAGATAGGACAAATAGGCAGATGTAGGGTATGCCTGCACTGCTCCCACATATATACCCTGCCTACCTGCTCCATATACAGTACAACAGCTGCAGAATTTAGGATGATCTGAGAGCTCTGCTGCTGACACTTGCAAGACTTCATCCCCAGGGTAGTCAAGAACAGCAGCAAGAAGCACCCATAGGACACTATACATTTCTGGGTCTGGTACATTTAGAGTAGGGTATATATAGGAAAGAACAGCACAAGTAGTTTAAACAGAAAACCGTTCTTAGACTTTTCTTTTTCACTAATTTATGGAAATCAAGATACCTAATGGAAATGCTGGAACAGTTGTAGCATGGCACAGGTTGTAATGTTAACAAAGCAGGATGCTTATGGAGTTCCTGTATTTTGTGAGGTGCCAGGAGAGGAGGGAACTATGAAGAGGAGAACCACAGCCTACATCATTTCATGATTTATTAAATGTCCGAATTGTGATGCCCTTTGCCATTTAAAAAAAATAAAATAATATGCACAATCATTTCCTGCTGCTTCTAAAGCAAGATGATTGAAAGCAAAGTACACAATTACGGTAAACTACAAAACCTGTCAGCAGAGGTCCTGAGTTGGTAATGCCAAACAAAATAGCAGATTTCCACCTGGAAAAGAAACAAATCAGAAAGAGAGGTTGTGGGGCTCTTTTTTGTTTTTGTTCATGTTTATAATGGGAGTAAGGGAATAACTATAGGAATAGTTTAGCATATTTACAAGACACTACCAGAGGCATTTAGCATATTTACAAGCTGCAATGGCACAATTTACATGCCCAAGTTTAAATATTGTAAAATACATTCCTATCTTTGGCTCCTTTGATTTAAGGCATCTGTATCCACACGTCATGATGAAATTTTCAGTGAAATCTTTTCAATGATGAAAACTCCATGCCTTATTAACTCTTCGTGCTTACAGAGATCTGTCATAAACTCACAGCTGTGAATCTCACACTGGGAATTTTCTGCTCTTAAAAAAAAAGATGAATTAAACTGCACTTCATAATAATTTGTTTTTAAAAAAAAGTAAAAGGTCCTGAATGATAGACTGTACTGTCACTTAGACATGCATACATCCATCTTATTCACTCTACAGTTCCTTCTGAGCACTTGTTAACCACTACTGAAATGATAACCTGGGTTCCTGGTGGTCACTGCTTCCATCGTAGAATAAGACTAAGGAGTCAATATTTTCTGCTTCCTTTGTACATCTGTGCAGCAGGTCCCTGGAAATGAAGGGGAGGAAGAAGCTACAAGAAAGCTCTAGACACACCCTCAACCTGTTAGGGTATGAAAAAGAGAATGGGTCTGGCCAAAAGGTGTCCCCATAGCTGGCCCATGGTTTGGAGGAAGTAATGATTGTTGAAAGTTAAGTTGTTGCAGGTGAGGAAGAAACAGACGATTTCTGCAACATCCTGTTGCAAATCTGAGTGTGCCCCATGTTCTTGAGGGTATTTTAGACAAGCAGCTGTGCCTTCATGATGTGGGTTGATAGTGTATAGGCTGGTTTCATCCATAGTTGCAAGTAGGGCTTCTCAGGGAAGTGGTTGATGTTTTGGATTCTGGTGGGAAGTCTGCGGTGCCCTGTAGAAAACTTGCTCTTTGAGTGACAAGTGGTTCCAGGACAGTTTCTATGAATCCTGACAGCTCTTTAGTGAGAAGACCATAGTTAGATACCATGAGTCTGCCAAGGTTACCTTGTTTGAGGATGTTTTGGAGCATATAGGAAGTTCCTGGGGTGGGAGTGGGGACTAAATGGAAACAGTATTTCATGATGCCAGCATAGGAAGGATTTGATTATATTTTCCAGTTCCAGAGTGAATTCTGGCATGGGGTCCTCCCCAAGTTCTTCACGGTACGGGCAGTCCTTGGACTTACGACACAATTGGTTCCTGAAAACCGTATCCTAAGTCAAAACATTGCAACTCAGAACCAATTTTCTCATAAGAAACTATGTTATAAATGGGGGATTAGTTCCTGAACCATGGCCTGATATCCTATTTTCACCAAAAATACCCCAGAATTTTGTACTCAATCAATTATAGATGAGTAATATAGCTGCATTAGTGTATTTATATTGGAAATGGCAATCATATTGATTTGGAAGGATTTTTTTGAGGTGACTTTGCTGGACTTTTTGAAAGGCTCTTGGTTGGACTTTTTGAAGAGTTCTTGGCTGAAGTCTTCTCAGGAGACTTGGCTGCAGGTTCTTCTGCTTTCTTAAAGAAAGTGTCCAAGGAAGTTTGGACAGATGTTCTCCAGGGAGACGAGTGACGCAGCAATCTTGTTCACTGGCGTGGCGTCATATCAGATCAAGCGTTGTAATTCAAAACTGACATCATAAAGTTGAAACGGTGTTAATTTATAAACGTTGTAAGTGTGAAACGTTGCAACTCGAAACGTTGTAAGTTGAGGACTGCCTGTACTTGGTGTCAGAGAGTTGCCTGTTGGACAGTTGACGATGACTATAGCTCTACCTTTGTCCACTGGGAATTTCTCTCACCTTCTCTCTCTGCTGTTTTTCACTATGCTATGCCCGATTCCCTGTGATCAGATGAAGAATATCTTGCATTCAAAAGCTTGCCTAATTTTATCCCAACTACACAGTTGGTCCAATAAAAGATATCATCCTACGAAATCTTTGCCCATCACATAATTTCTGGATCATCAGGCCTCAATATAACTCTTACACAATTCTAATCCAAAAAGACGGTTAAAAAACTGACTCAAAATAAAATTCCTATTTTCTAGACTTGGGCTCTTTTTTCCAAGACAATAAGGAAGACAAAACCAGAATCAGCCTTTCAATTGTAACTCACTTGAGAAAAATCAGAAGGGAAAAATGTTTTAAGGCTTTAATATATGGAGTAATTGCTGGATAAAGTCAATGAAGGAGAAGAGCAGTCCAAAGGCTAAATATGACCATGCTAAAACTGAATATAAACTTACCACAGACTTTCAACTCCCCCCTCCCCATTTAAACAGGGCAAAAATTATGAAGAAAATCTCAAAACTATAAATCAGAGATGCTCAACTCCTAATGACTTACAGTAGGAACTGGGTATGCAACTGATATTTGTACCTTTGAAATTCCACCCCTTATACAACATGTGACAATGTTGTCAGACTAAAGCAGGTATTGGTATATCTTCGTCCACCTAAACCTAACTGATGTTCAGAACTGTGGGGACAAATGCTGCTACTGTAGGTACGTGTCCAGGTACTTGGTTTGCTAGACCTATATCAGACACAAATATGGTGCTGAAATTAAACATAGTTGCAAAATGAGAGTTTATATTAAAAAAAAAGTTTCTTAACATTTTGCTATGCACCATAGTTGTGCAACCAAGAACAGATCATTTTCCATAGCTATTCCTAACACTACTTTTATTTCCCTTCCTTACACTCTCCTTCCTCTTGTGACTGTGTGCCTGTGCATGAGCACATTTGTGTGCTGCTCCCCAGAAAAAGAAATTAAATATAACATAAATATGTATTTCACCCATGATTATAAAATAGATTTAGACATTGCTGCAAGATGACAAGCTTGCTGATTACTAAAACAAGAACATATGAGCTTAGTTGGAATGTGTGAATGCTCCCCTTTGACATATATTAACTCTGCAAATGGAGCAGTCTGAATCAGAACTAGGTTCCGCCTGTGAGGAATACTCTACTACATTAGAGCTGTTGCCTGACTTCTCAGGATATATTGCTCAAGCTGTGCTAAATGACTATACCTGAGCACATATGTTCAACTGTCTGTATTATTTACTTTTGTAATATGTATCACTTTAGGAATGTTCCTAGTAGTTGGCTTTACTGTGTGTACACTTCATAATCAATAAAAATACATTTTAACACTATTAAATGATGCTGATCTCCAAGTCCCCTCATATAGAACAATACTGTGACAGCATATGGTTTGATGGATAATTATTTAGCCTATGAGTTATTAATATGTCATGAATTCCAAATATTTAACAATGAGTCTTCTGAATTGTGAATAATGGCCGAGAAGAATTTATCATTTATTACTGCTCCTATTCAGGAAACTGCTGCTATACATATTCTTGTTTGAACTGTGTTGTATCCTTCTTATGACTTTATAGTTTTATCTTACTACATCTGGGAGACATTTTTAAGACTAATGGGAACAGGTTAAGTTTGTTTGATTTCATCTTTGTGGTGTACAAATTGGTTTGACTGTGTAAGTTTTCCAGTTCTCATTCATTTTTATAGTGCAACAAAGGGTGTAAAATATATGCTTTGAGCTGATACAGCTAAGGGAATTCCACAAATGTGTGGGATTCACAGGTAACTCATGCCATTGACTCAGGACACTCTGCTTGGATTGCCCTAGCAGAGCTCCCTCCCTAGTGGCCAGACAAAAATAAAATAAAATAAAAACTACCCCAAACAACCCAAAGTTTCACGTCTCTATTCCCTCTTTTAAAGTTTCACAGAAAAACTTCTTTGAACAAATGCTGCAACAACTGGCAAGAGTCAGTTTTGTAGAGCTTCCAGCTGAACAACTTTGGTACTTTCAGTGTGTTCAAAACGAAGCAGCATACCTCCCAGGACTGCTGTAAATGAAATTTGGTGTGCAGGCTGCCAGGAAAAGTGACAGACTTTAAGGACTTCTCAGAATATAATGTCTGCATGGCCTGAGACCTTTCAATACTAGAGACCTCCTTGTTCCCACAGGTTCCTGCACTCTCACTCCTCTTGTCTCTTAAAGGTTCCACTGTCACCTCAAAAATGAGAGAAATTCAAATCTGTAGACATTTTGGACAGATGGAACCATTAGATCATTCATTCTGACTTCTGCATTAACAAAGGCTAGAGATTTTTTTTTCACCCAGTTTTTCTTCAGTACTGAGCTTAGTGATAATGATTTCACTGTGCTGGGTTCTTCAGTGTGGAGCACTGCAAGACTCACTCCCACATGCTACCCCCACTTCTTAACAAAACTGACCAGACTTTCAGATATAAAATCAGTTTGGCCCTTTGTGTAAGGTATCCACTGCCCTCATTTATATTTGGCTTTTCAGTGTTGTTATATTCATTACTTATTAACATTCAAGTGAAAAGTCTTGTACAACATGGTAGCATAATGACTATTCAGCAATCATAAGAAAATAACTTCCAGAAATTATTTTACCATACTTTACATTATGAGTATAGCTATGAATTTAATTTCTTACAATATAACTATCAGTATTTTTACAGAAAGGAAGGATATTTTGGGGGATTAATTTTAAAGTTGATTTAAGATTACATTCAAAATTAGCAAAAAAAAAAATACCCCCCAAAAAACGAGCCCTGAAATTTCACTAATAGTCTCAGTGTTCTTTGGGAACCCATTGTCCAAAATCCTCTCTATTTTACATCAGGAACGTTGCATAAAAAAGAGCAGCAAAATAGCAGACAACAAACTGAACACTAAACCAAGCCATATAACAGCTATATCTGTTTAAAAGGTAAATGGCTAACTATTGCACTATAAAACCAGATCAATTACGGTTTGTGTGTGCTCTAAACATTAAAATCAAGTGGCCTTGATTTTACAATCAATAATTCCTTTAATAGGAATCTTTTAAGACCAAGAAAACAAGGTCCAACCGACAGAAGTCATTGTAGAATGTGGTACACTTAAAACCATCCCTAAAAACAAAATTATTGAATCTGATTCTGCACTCACATGAAAAAATCCATTTGAGTCATTAAGAGTTCTTCAAAACCTGTGTGTAAAACCTTGGTTTTCTGTATTAAGATATTTAAGAAGAACAGTTACAATTTTGCATATTTTTCATTCTAATTTACACCACACTGAATACAATTAAAGCTACAAACAATAACATATTTACTCAAATAATGGCCCTGATAATAAGATGACCCCCCCACACAATAATTAGATTCTATATATGGGAAATTTATAAATTTATTATAATTATTGGAAGTTTGCCTTGAGTTTGTCCCTCTACCACTGCTAGAGCAGAGAAATAAATCTGTGGGGTCAGGTAGCCCTTTTGCTCTCTGCTTCCCCGCAACTATTTCCCTTGTTAGCCCCTTCCCTCTCTCCTTACTTGCATACCCTACTCTCCCTGAGCACATAGAAGTGAGGAGCAAATTTGAAAACAATAACCTTGAAATTAAAAATGGCTGTAGCAATTTGCATGTCACACCCACACACTTAATTCATCCAGAATTTATACAAGCTACTTAAAAAAAAAAGAAAAACTGCTACAAGTTTCAGCAGAGGTACTCTATAAGTACACTTCTGAGTAGCACTTTGATACCTATTTATATACTAACTATGCATGATGTTAGCACAAAGCCAAAGGTTTGTGTTTTACCATCTAGTTCCTTGGGCTGGGCCCCACCAGAGTCAACAGCATTTCAACCCATGGTGACCCCACAACTCAGCACTGCTCCGTATGCATGTGTAGACATGACTCCAGCCAGGTGTGGTGAGGGCAGGGTGTAAGGGAGGTACAGCCCTGTGAAAGATCCCAGGCAAACCTACGTCCCCCTATGGACCAAACTGACTACTGACCTCCCCCAGTCTTGTCTTTTTCTTTAGCGTCAAGGCATGGCAGATGAGTGAAGAGAACGGGACAGGGATTGGAATGGACAATAGCCTACCAGGCATACCCACCCACAATCATCTTTCCAAGAGCATATGAACTAGTGCTGAGCCCAACATTCAATATGCTCTGGACCATGACAAGATACAACACTGTGACGGAGCAGCCTTGAAGGAAGGGTGCACTCAGTGCCACTGTACAGCATAGTCTGAGGCTGGGGGCTGAGC
Organism: Gavialis gangeticus; assembly: GCF_001723915.1. Taxonomy (NCBI): domain Eukaryota; kingdom Metazoa; phylum Chordata; order Crocodylia; family Gavialidae; genus Gavialis; species Gavialis gangeticus. The sequence goes on along the minus strand of NW_017729034.1, from coordinate 40,312,383 downwards.
TCCGGCACTGTGGAGCCCAGCAAAGGCTGGGCTCCAGATAGACTTACCTGCAGGGACACAGCGGGTGGATGGGGATCAATGAACTTTGTCACTGTGGTGTTTTATTAGTTCTTGTGTCATCCAGCTGAGCCATCGCCCAGTGGATGATATCAGCAAGCTGCACTGTGGCAGAAAGTTTAAAAGAGGGATGGACCCAGCAGAGGGAAAAAGAGCTGGAGACGGGAATGCCAGCAGACACCCAGTAGGCATGGGCTTTTCCCTGGGAAGGAATGTCAAGTGGAAAAACTGGGATGAAGAGGAGGTAGGGAACCCCAGCCAATTCAGCGAGTTGAGGGCTCGACAGGAAAGGCTTTGAAAGTGAAGACGTGTAGGCACAACTGCCAGACCTGCCTGTCTGAAAGTAAGGACAGGGGGAATTATTAAGACAGGGAGGACTTAGGGTGAAGTCCCAGCCCAAGAAACACTGGGCACCCAGCAGTGGTTTAACCCGAAATTAAGGGCAACCCAATTCATCCTTAGAGGTGCTTATCATTTTTGGAAATGATTACTTGTTTTGATTCTTTTTGGCACGGAGCTCCTGAGAGGTGATATCCCAGTGATGTGAGGCGAGCCATAGGACCTGATGTTGTGAACCAAGAGCACCACATGAACCTGGCACGTGGACGGAGTGTAGGGGAGGCAGAGCTCCAGACGAACAGGACCTTGCACTGTGAGTAACCCCTTGGAACACCCCAAAAATCACATAATTGATGTCTCACCCTTTTTACTGTGTCAACTAAGTGTGGTGGGCGAGTGGGAGGTTTATTCCCACAGGAGGTAGATCCTGACAAACATAAATTAAGTTTTAAAAACAGCCCTGCCATATGAACACAGGGCTTTTTAAAACTCACACTTTATTTTAATCATTTATTTATTTTGGATACCTCAGCATTACCATTCCTCTTCTTACAGTCAACTAGCAGTATGCATGTTCAGCTGTTCTAAAAATCAGGCGACAAGATGGAATTCCGAGTCCTACTAGACTCTCTCTGAACACAAACAACAGTAACAACAAGAATTTCCTTTACATGTTCTTGTAAGTTTTCTTTCTCAGGGCAGTCAATATGTAACCTCTCTCAAAAAAAGGAAGACTCATACAATTTTCATTGAAAATTTTCAAAAAGGAAACAGTACAGCTGAATGTCCTTATGTCTCCAGGTTCTGTAACCTCTCTTGACCCTCTCATTGCTGTATCGCTTACAGGCCGTCTTCCCTCCATTGCAACTTCCAAGACACCTCTCAACATCTCCCTTGTTATGGGCTGAGCTTCATCATCAATGTTGCACCAGAAGAGGCTTTTATGCAGCTGACATGAGGGCTTCTGTTCTAACAGTGTTTGAATAATCATTGTTCTTTGACTTATTTTGAGCAAGGACCACTTTTCTAAATGCAAAGGAACAAAGAGTGGTGTGCTAGGCAGATATCCAAGTCCACAAGTAGTACTGCCAAAGGATTACCATGGTTTTTGCTCATGGTATAGAAGAGCCAATGATACAATCTTCCCAATAAAAGCTCTGGGCAACATCCTTCAACAAATGGAAATACGATCCAGTTTTACTGAAACTATTGTATATCATGTAGCATTAGTTTCAAAAGAGTTTTCTGGTCTGCCAATCCAGTTCTCTGATAATGCACTTCATCTGGTCAGACTTCTTCCATACAGAAGCTACAGAGGGCCATGTGCTGCAGAGACTATGCAGAGTCCCCATCTCAGATCTGACTGAATATAAGAATGGCTCACCCCAGCCAGCTGTGAACATGTACCCACCCACAAAGGAACTTGAGCTAAGAAGCGCTCACTCAGGACTACAGGCCCAAATCATCAAGGGATTCATGTATTAAGGTTCTTTGGTATGACAATGAAAGTCCTTTAAATAAGATCTTGAATCTTAAATAGTAAGCAGGTAATGTAGTAAATACAAATAAAAACTTAAACTGGTATCACGGCAAAACTGAATCTGGATAACAAATAGTTGCACTTGGCTAATATAATGCCAAATTGACAAACATTTTCCATATGTTTCCACTTGGGAAACTATGAAACTATGTTTACCAGCTCTCTAAAACAAAAAGATAATTAAAAGTATACCATGAAAATATATCAGCACACACCAGAAACAGACTATGAGCTGCCGTATAACAGTGATTTAGGAGAAGGGATTTGTGTGTTTCTCACACAGGTATGTCACATGTTTACATACCATAAGCTGCAAAAGTGCATAGACCATAAAATACGGAACTTAAATAGCACTAACACATGTGCTGTATATATGGAGATCTGCTTACATGAGACACATTCTGCTTTCCTCTAGGCCCACAATATAAAAGAAGATTTGCTAATTAGTGGGAGAAATTAATAGCATGCCTTTGGGAAAAAAAGTTTTGTATTAATATGGAAATATTTCATTCCCTACAGAGGAAAAAGTTAAATAGAAAACAAATGTATGAATGCTGGTTGCATTAGTGTTGTAAGTTATAATAATTGATATGCAGGGATAGTTGTCCTAGCACATATTAGGCATTTGCTAGAATAAAGTCAATCTTTATACTAGTAGCTCCTTTTTTTAAAATAATTGCATAAGAAATACTGCTCCATTTGAAATGAATTCTAGATTTTTTTTAATCAAAATCTTTTTTTCTTTACTCTTCTTAAATTTTGATCATCTATGTAAAATAAACAGCAATGATCTGAGAGCACTTCCCTCAAGGAAATTTACAAAACTAATAAAAAAACCCATAATAATTTTTAAAAGACATTAACCATTGCTTTAGCTAGCTGGAAGCCTTACTATTTCATTGGCAGACAAGGTTCTTCGGGTGAATATGATAGCTTTTATTAGACCAACTTAAATAGTTGGAAATTTTGTTATAGCCGTTTCATTGGCACATGTACTATATTAACACTTTTTTTTTTTTTTTTTAAACACAATAAGGTACTTGCAGATATTAAAAAAGGCCAACCCCCCTCCCAAAAAAACCAAATGGCACTTTGCTTTAAACTCAACACATTCCTGCACCAAGCCCCATGCATGCCCAGAAGAGGCAGAGTGTTACTTCAACCCGGCTCGCCCAATGCCTGTAAAAACCGGGTGTTTTCATGGGGCCTTGTTAGCAATTTTCTCTGATAGCTGATTTAATCAGCTTTAACTAAAAGTGCCAAAAAGCCTCACTGAAGTGCCTGATCTTTACAAACGCTGCAGATCCAGGTTGAAGTAACATGCTGTTTCTTCTGGTAATGCACATGCTTGGGTTTTGTTTGGCTTTTTAAAATTTCTGCTGTGGTGGGCTTGTCAGGCTTTGCCTGGCTCTCCAGGCTTAGGAGACCGCAAATGCAATTAGTGCAGCAAACCTCACCAATCAGAGACAGGGAGGCAAGGAACCAGGAGGAGAGTCTGCTCCCCCTCTACTCCAAAAGGGGTGGGGGCAGGAGTGGATGTAACTGGGAACTGCAGTTGCAGCCCCCCTAATTGGTTCATTTTCAATCTGGGGGCGGAGCCCCAGAAGGGGATATAAGCAGCTGTGTGCCAAGCATGTGGGGCAGTCGGCAAGGGACGAAGAAGGAAGGGTCCCAGAGCCAAGAAGAGGTGGGAGAGCTGCCCAGCAGGCATATCCAGCTGCTCAGAAGAGCCTGAAAGATTCTGCTGCTTGACAGAAGCGGTGGGAGGTGCAGGCATTGCTGCACAGAGGGTCTGCAAGGGACCGGGACCCTGGGAGCCACAGCAAGGCAGCTCGGGTCTCCAACCTCAGCACGAGGTCGGGCTGCGGTGCAGGCATCGCTGCAGGGAGGGTCCGCAAGGGACTGGGATCCTGGGAGCCACAGTGAAGCAGCTCAGGTCTTCAATCATGGTGCGAGGCTGGGCACGGGAGTCAGCGCTACCACAGAGTGAGTCACTGCGGGGTGTAAGGCCCAAGAGAAGGAGGGGCCAGGAGGTCTGAGACTCATTCCCTGCAGTGGGTCCACAAGGGCCCCAAGAATGGAGCAGTTCCCAAGCACAGGGGAGCAGCATTCAAAGCGGCACAACCCTGGGTATGCACAAAGCAGCCCAGGCCCACAACTCCCCCTAAGAAGGATTGAGCCACTGGGATGCGTGAGTGAGTCATGCTGCTCCCCTGAGGCCTGGACTGAGCCTTCCCTTAGAGAAACATTAGCCAGGCAGCTCTTTGGGACACATGGGGCAATGGGTCTCACACCAGGAAGTGACACTCGGGGAAGGTAACCTCAATAAAAAGGCAGGAGAAAGAGATCCCCTAGAGGAGGGAAATCACTGGAGAACTCTTGCGTCTCATATTTTGGAGTGTTTATTGATTGTTTGATACACGCTGTGCATTTTTGGAGTGTTTATTATTTGTTAACTGTATGCATTGTATTTTAGAGTGCCATTTATTGTTATACTTGTATTTGGGTGTGTCTATAGTTATAGTCATTGTCAAAGATCTAAGTCTTTGATTTCAGATGCCGATGGCAAAATGTCAGAGGCTAACACAGCAAACTCTGTAATTGTAGTCTATCCCTCCGTACTAACAGTGCTGCATATACACACCCCTATCTGTGCCTCATTTCAAATCACTTGAGCTCCCATACGAGAGAGAAGCTAACCTTGGATTGTATACAACTCAGCGCTATGACGTCAAAAAAGATATCGTACCCATGGTAACGAGATACCAAATTGGCTAACTTTAATGAAATTGTAAAATTAAATAATGGGCTATGCTCGCCCTCCTGTGACTAAACAGGACCAGTACCACCCAAGCAAAAATATAACCCCCCTTTTATGAAACTTGAGAAAACAAAGAAAGCACAAGTGCCAACCTGTTAATTATTCATGCCTGGCGTGTAATAATTGGCTACCCTATCTTGTATAACTTTGAAAGAACTTCCGCCCAAAGCGGAGATCTCAGAGCATTCCCAGGAGACACAATCTGTAATCTGATCAGTTACAGACATCTCCCCGCCCCGGCTTATTTTTTTTTGGCGTAACCCCATTTCTGCCAGCTCGTCTTATCTTCGTCGTCCGTCTTTCTCATCAAGAGCTCTCGGTAATCTGCAAATCGTAGTAATTTGTGTGAACTACTTGAAACCTGTATTCAGCAAGTCTGCAACCCACTGTAATCGCTGGGTGACAGAACATCTGCATGCTGTAACTAAGTGATCAACTGTTCTGCCTACGCTGCAACCGTCAGTAGCGTAAGTAAAATAAACTTTCTGTGTAACCAATACGCTTTAAATCATCTGACTATCTGACTCCTGCTCGCTGTTAACACCCGCCTGTCCGGTCATAAATCTCCCCTCGTGCCAAGCCGGTCGTACCGACCCAGGCTTGCAGGTCAAGGGTGCACCGGTCATCTAGGCGCGACAGTCATATGCATTTATAACCTGTAAATATTTGCTTTAGTTCACTACTTTTTTATATATATACACACCTATATTAAATTAGCACTTGGTTAAGACATCGCTTTTTGTCCTTCCTCTATTGAGACATGATAGGTGAGAGGGAACTGCGAGTGACTGCAGTTTCCACCCCCAGTACATGTGTCCTGCTGGCTTTCCCCTTCTATTGGTGAGGGAGGACACTTATTTTGGGGACACCCGGGTTACACTGCAAGCACCCATAATGCATAAGGGGTTGTGTAGCTTCTAAACAACTCAAAAAATATAGCATTAGAGATGGGTAAGCTGGTGTGGATCAAATAAGAATCCCAGGTCTGCTCTATTAAAGACTCTAAAATTAGAGATTCAGGGAAGTTCCAATTTAAAAAAAAAATCCACAATTTTGTGCACAACCTAATCATCATTTCTCTGCAACTTTCAGAACAGGAAACTGAAATTACAGAACACAGAGAAAAAGAATGTTCTCACGATATTTCTGTGCACCAAAAATCAGGAAATAAAAAGAGATCTCATAAGGGAGCCCCTTCTTAGGGGACTATTTTCCTACTAGTTTGCCAAACTGAACAGCTTAGTAGAATTGTAGGAAGTTTCACTCAACATCTGCTGTGAGCTGCTGCTTCAAATTTAACAAAACTTTGAAGTTCACCTATAACTATTAAACAATAGAATGCATTTAAAACATGGAGCAGTGAAAAAGATTGAATTATGCACACACCATATATGTATATGCATGTACGATGAGCACATTATAACCTTTGTATATATATGTTGACCTCTGTTCTCTATTTTTAAAAATGTACATGGCACATTTTCCTCTTCCTGTCCTCCCACTGCTCTTCTCTCCTTTTAGGCTTGCTTTTACATTGTTTTTTTTTTTTTTTTTTTTTTTTGTCAATCAGAGTCTGTTTCTGAAACAATTTCTCTACAGTAAGGCATGCTGGCCCATGCTTTGTTTCTTTTTTTCTAGCTATGAAAAAACAGACTTCATTCTTCTCTCATTTTCACCCCTTTTCCATTGCTTTCTTCTTTATGTTCTTATCTTTCTTCAGCTCCTCTTCTCTCACATGGCTATGATTTCATCTCCTTTTGTTATTAAAAAAACAACAACAAACTATCTTCCTACTGTCACCTTTCCCCTAACTCTTTGTGGCCTTATCCTGATGGCCCTAAATTTCTCTTGGCCCTTTTCCTCCCCTCTATCTCTACTCCATTCTTTTCTCTGCTCCTTCTCTCTCCATTCCACTATCCCATTCCACTGTTTTATATTCTGCCCATCACATTTCTCATCATTCTTAATTGAGATAAATGCAAATATCCTGCTCTTCCCTCTTAAAAAAATATTATTGTTGTCATATGCTCTAAAGCATAGTTTACTGATCCCTAATTAACATTATGACCATAGTTCTCCCCTTTTCTCATGTAACTTCTTCAAGGAAAACTGGTTGTATTGAGAATGTTACTACATAGTGTAGTAACAGTACAATAATGTGGAACAACAGTGATTATTTATGGCAGCATTTACAACATAGTGATTAGTGTATTTAATAGGAAGGCGTAGACTTAAGGTTGGCTGAAATGTTCCACAGTTTTAAAGATATTCTGCTTTGATATCAAGAATTGCAAACTATGCTATAAAATCTGAAACGCTAGATTAATTACCAAATTAGAATTCCTGCTTAGGGTAAAGAGAAGACTTATTTTAGCTGAGTAGAGAATACTCCTCAAGCTTTCCATATGGTTCATTGCTAATGAAGTGTCTCCCTCAATGGACTTTCTTCTTCAGATAGGCTCTCCCATGAAAATTCTACATCATTTAGTTAACTACAGGAGTAATGTCGGATGCAATTAAGTTTACTACGTTATCATTGGGAAGCTTCACCAGAAACTTAGGTTGGCCTGATTAACCTGATACAAATAATGCAAACTCCCATTGTACCTGCATACCCTGGCTTATAGAGGCACAAA
>NW_017729034.1:40295612-40299990 GCF_001723915.1 Gavialis gangeticus | reverse complement strand
CCAGAAACTTAGGTTGGCCTGATTAACCTGATACAAATAATGCAAACTCCCATTGTACCTGCATACCCTGGCTTATAGAGGCACAAAAAGATCTCTGTGGACACAACTGTCAGCTCTACTGACCTGTGGTGAATGTGCATCACATCCAGAAATTCACCCCTTCAAAAGTACAAAAAACACATGAACAGTGTAAGAGTTAATCAGACCCCATGATTTGCTGATATGTGTTTACAGGCGCACACTGACCGCAGTAAAGCTCTGATTTTCAGGTTATTCATTGATTCCCAAGAATCAAAAGGTGCAATGCAAATAAGGAATTGCTAGTCAATTAGTTCTTATCTCAGACTAGCAGTCTGTGGTAATGGGACAACATGCTGTTCTGCATAACAATGGAAAACAAACCTTTTACAGCCAAGTACCTGTCCTCAAAGGGCATAATATGTACCCTTTCCCAAGAACAGATGTAGCCAGCAACGTGATTAATGACTTTGCACATGACACAGGACTGATTTTTTCAGCTGTCAGCAATTTCAGATGTTACAGGCAGTATCTGTTCACTTACTGTACATATATAATGCTAATGCAAATTTAGTCTTAGTCTGCACGTAGAGGAAAAGCCTGGCTTTATTTTGTTCTTTTAAAAACTACAACTGCTAGCTGTATTTAATGAAACTATTTGGATCAGTTTTAAATAACATGCCTTTCATTTGCCATATGTTAATTTAAGTTTTAACACATGGGTTTGTACTTTGTGTGATTTACAATTATTTGCCTTCCAATGTATGTTATTAAAATGAATATTCATGCAGCACTGCCAGTGGCTTTTATTTAATATCATATCTAGCCTCATTATTAAAATCTTGTCATTGCACAGCCCAGCAGTGCCTCTAGCATTTGTAATTATTAGGTCTAATCCTAAAACTGCAAGTAATCCCAGCGCTAAACAGAAAAATAAATTCTTGGTATCAATTATCAAAGGTCACGATTTTCATTAGTAGATTAAGATTATTTAGTATCACATAGTACATCACTAATAAGCTAGTCTGGACCAATCTAAACAAAGAACAAATCACATTAACTATATTATTATTCTTATTAGAGTTTTTCTTGAAATCTCCACTCATCTCGATTGTCTGCTAATGTGGACCTCTGTATGGAATCTCCCTGGGTCAAGCGGGGTGGTTTGTTTTGGGGGGCGGGGGGCGGGGGGGGTGTTAATAAATTAAAAATCCAGAAAACATGGTATTCAGCCTAGTTACCACAAGAACAACGACGGGGAATCAAGCCTCAAATAACTTGCATGCATCAGAAATGCACATGGTCCATAATATTGTCAACTATGTCTCATTCCCAGTGATTCATGTTTAAAACTGCATGTTATGAAGGCCAGGGTTCTTAAAGAGCATCTGACTCCTTCAAACTGTTCGTAATTAACTGCGCAACAAGGGGGAAGGAAGTATCCTTTCCTCATTCACTGAACACTAAAGCCAGAACTTTCAGACTCTACAGGCTTCATCCAGAGCTGAATTTCCAGGGTAGCTCAGCTCCGTGTTAGGATCAAAATAAGTAGCTGTTTTTTTCCAAGTGTGCAGGTGCACATTGACTACTAAGCCTTTGAAAACGTGGTTCTTATCTACGAGGAAACTGAGGCCTTGTGAAAATCTAGCCCTGACACTGGGTTTTCTGCACTTGTAGATCTGGTTCTGAGGTCTTTTGAAAGTCTGGCATGAACTATGCAGTGAAATAAGCTGTTACATACCACAACCTTTCTTGAAGTTAAGGCTGTAGGAGAGCTACTAAGACTCTCCATTTGTTCAAGGCTCCTGATCTCCACAGCAATGGACCACGGCTACATTTACCCTGCAGTTGAGAAGTGTGCTTGGCTAATGCTAACTATAAGCTAGCCTGCTCAGTAAGCAGTAGTAGTAAGTTGCATCAACAAGAGTTGCAAAAATAACCCCTCCCATGATTGTGGATAAAGCTTACATTGCTGTAGCTTCATTGCTACAGGTACCCAAGCTAGCCAGTTCACAGCTAGTTCAGGTAAGGCTACTACAGCTGCTCAAGAAAAGCCTGCCAAATTGGAACTGGAAGTGTGGTTTTATTTCCCCTCTTGTCCTAGTTCTCAAAATGACTCAATTGTTTTGGACTATGTATTTGTAAACGCTCACCCTCCAGTTATGAAGGTGTCTGGAAAATTTCACGGAAGGGAAAAGCTGCACAAATGACCAGACAGTTGAAAACGAGGTTTACAATGGAAATGCTTGGGCAACCTGAAGTACCGGTGTTCCTAAATATCACAAGGTATTTGTGAGACATAAGACACACTCCAAGACATGCACACCACATTAGCAACAATAATGGATCTAAAGGGTACCCCACAGCATCTCCCTTTCTGTAAACCATTAAACCCTATTCAAATTACATACTACATGTTTACAGAAGTGCTCCAGTTTCAAAAGTGAGCAGATGATGTGTGCTTTGAATTTTCAGCTGAATATTTTGTACATCCCTGCCATGAATGCCTTTATTTCAGTTGGTCACTGTAATGGTAAACTAAGCAGATGGTATATGAGCTTTATGTGAAACATTTAATTAGGCCAGAGAAAGTACAGTAGGACCAGCTGTTCTGGCCTGCTGACCTTGCTGGAATGTAGATAACACTGAAGAAGCAATTCACATCATTGTCTTAAATCGACAAAACAAAACAGAGGATTTGAGTCAGGAAAAACACAATATGTAATACAGTGTAAAGGAACAAAGATAAATGCAAGTAAATACATTCCACACTTTGTGGCTCACTCAATATGCACTCAGCATTTAGGGGTGCAATGCACTATGTGAGGATTTACCCACAACCCTCATTTATCTGCAGCAAACATGGCTTAAGATCCCACACACTGCATTGACTATTTATTTCTAAATGCTGCATATAAATTTTTAAGCTGAAAGTATCTACTTCTACACATTACAGGACAGACTGTAGACTTGTGCTCAGACTCACAGTAAAAGGAAGAGGTACAAGAAAGAGGCTTCCTCCTTGCCTTTGTGGTCTGTGTGGGCACTTCCTCATCGATGAGCAACCAAGAGGAAAGACACCAATGGAGGGTCAGGGAATAGTTAGAATCCTGGGCGGCCTTCTCCATCCTCCCCCCATCCTGCCACTGACCGACGGAGGACAGACCTTGGGGCATCACTTACAGGGTGTGTGGCCAATTATTTCTCTCTCCCCCAGACCTTTGGAACAAAGTCAGTGTTGTTATTTCTATCATAAAACTTGCAATGTTTACTATTTGTCTTAAAGCTCAGCTCCTGGAGTGGAGGGGCTTACTTCTCATTAGTAAGACAGACATTTCTAGGTTTGGGGTTGAAAAGCCTGAAATACTGGTAGTAAGGCCACCAAAACCTGAAGACTCAGGAACCAAGAAGCCAAGGAAAAAATCCAGAATACACCATCATCATCATCCTGCTGTTTTCCAGTGGGAATCATTCGTTTTGAGGGCCTGGGTTGGAGGAAGATATCTATACTTCATTTTTTTTAAATCAAAGACAAATACAACTAATTCTAACCATCTTGTTAGCTCAGACATCCTTTTACTGAGCCAATAAGCCTCTACTAAGTTAAGCTTTACCTGAATTTGTTTCAAAATTATGTAAGCGTCACATGTTCTTGCATACTAAAACAGTGAGTCTCTTGGTAATAATCTGTCTCTAGTAATTATAATAGTCTACATTTTCCTACTGCCTTTCATCTCACAAGAACCCCAATTCTTTCTCACCTATGGGCTCTGTCCTGCAAACTCTCTCTCTCAGCCACAGTGCTGGCTAACAGCAGCATGTCTTCTGACCCACAGGTGCTTACAAAGAAGCCTACAAATCCACTAAACCACAGTTGCCTCTGTATTCAATATGTAGCAAGCAGTAAAAGTGCAAAAATGAGCGAAGAAAAGTGCAATAAAAATCTATTCCAAGAGAAACTGCTTTGTATCTGAAAACATTTTCAAAGGGAAAACCAATGTGTCAACCTCAGGGCCCCACACAGTCAGGAAAGCTAAGGCGGACATAGAGCTAGGACTAGCGTCCAAGATCAAGGATAATAAGAAGTCCTTTTTCAAATATATAGGGAGGATGAAGAAGGCACCGGGAAATGTGGGGCCCCTGCAAAGTACGCTGGGCAATCTGGTGGTTGTGCCAGAGGAGAAAGCAGAACTCTTTAACCAATTCTTCACCTCTGTTTTCTTGTGCAGGGAACGGATTTCCCTGCTGTGATGCCAGACGGACTTGAGGGGAATGCCTCCAGTCCTCAGGTTCTGGAGGGGCTGGACGTGTTCAAGTCAGCGGGTCCAGATACTCTCCACCCCAGCGTGTTGAGGGAGCT
>NW_017729034.1:40268416-40290612 GCF_001723915.1 Gavialis gangeticus | reverse complement strand
CTGGTCAGGCCACAGCTGGAGTACTGTGTCCAGTTCTGTGCGCCCCATTTCAGGGGGGGATGTGGACAACATGGAGAGGGTCCAGAGGAGGGCCACCCGCATGATCCGGGGACAACAGGGCAGACCCTACAATGAAAAACTGCAGGACCTAAACCTGTTCAGCCTTCACAAGAGAAGGCTGAGGGGGGACCTGGTGACTGTCTATAAACTCACTAGGGGGGACCAGAAGGGTTTGGGGGAGACACTGTTTCCCCTAGCGCCCCCTGGCATGACAAGGAATAATGGACACAAATTACTAGAGAGTAGGTTTAGATTAGACATCCGCAAGAACTACTTCACAGTTAGGGCGGCTAGGAGCTGGAACCAACTTCCAAGGGAAGTGGTGCTGGCTCCTACCCTGGGGATCTTTAAGAAGAGGCTTGATGCCTACCTGGCTGGAGTCATTTGAGCCCAGTTTTTCTCCCACCCAGGCAGGGGGTCAGACTTGAAGATCTACAAGGTCCCTTCCAACCCTACTTCTATGATTCTAGGTACACCTCTCAGTTTATTCATTGTAGAAGAATGATTGTCTAATTGGCATCAGGAACACTAGGGCTAAGTACAAATAGTCAAGGTAGAATCAATTCAATCTTCACAGGTTAGTCTAAGCTGCATAGACTGAACCGATAAGCAAGTGAACAGACATTCACTTTTGATTCTGAAAACGTCTGCAGTGGCCCGGGCCAGAAACCTGGGGCACCAGAGCATGCCTCTCTGCTCAGCTGGAGCAGACAGCTTAGGCCAAGGCTAGCCTATCCACCCTGCAAGGGGGTTTGCAGGGGAGCTGTGATGCATCCTGGGATACTGGGGGACTGAGTTAATTTGAATCTGGAAGGGATCCGAGACAGAAGTTCAATAAACCTGGATGGATGTAGTATCAGACTTAAGTGATTTAGGTTAAATCAGTTTATCTTAAAGCAGTTCTGACCATTTTGAAAGTGGTTTATGTGCACTGAACTTTTGTTGTGTTACAGATTTGAACCAGTTCCCGATTACTTATACGGGTTTATGTATAATTTCTGTCCCTAACCCAAGAATACCAAGCAACATTTTTAGCTACTGAATAAATTTTTCAAAAGCATCTAAAGTTACCTAAGGCTGTCTACACAGCACAAAATTTTAATGGTATAACTATGACTTGCACAGCTCCTCCTCTCCTCAGGTTGCTTCCACACAAAACCTCCCACAAAAGAGAACTAACAGCAGCAATTACAATGCATCTTGAAGGGGTCAAAACTTGCTTTTACATAAAAAAATAAAAAGAGCTTGTATGACTACATGTAATAGTTTTATTACACATATTACATTAATAGTCTTAGAACCATAGCCACTTAAATCAACAGAGCCAGAATCAGACCTGCTCCAACCTGCTTCAACACCAATTCCACGACAAGGACATAAAAATCTCTTCGGCTATCATCTACAGCACCAAGCCTGAACACCATTCATGACCTCCAATCCCTCCTGGAAAATGATAACTATGTCAAGGTAGACTTGGGGGACAAGCTGGCTTACAGACAGCCCCACAACATCATAAGACATCTCTCCAGCAACAGATTACCCAACTCCAATTCTCACCAAGCTTTGCTCCTGACCCAGGTGCCAGCCGTACCTCCCATCAACACAGACCACATTATCACAGAATCAAACAACACAAATTATAACATCAAGGCGTTCATTCACCTGCTCCTCTACCAAGTGTACCTATCCACTATCTGCTATGCACATACAGGACAAGGGAATTCCTACTGGAAAGAATGAACGGATACCAATTTGACACCAATGCCAGAAAGATACAAAAGCCTGTGGCAAAACACTTTAACCTCCCTGGACACTCCATCACTGACCTCAGAGTAGCTGTGATAAATAACAAAACTTTGAAATGTGAAACTGGGAAATAACAAATCATCCACAGACTGTTAAGAAGGGTCTCAACAGGGACCATGAATTCTTATCCCATTACCTGGACTAGTTCTTATAACCCTTATACGCCTCAGTGGGTTAACTACGTTATATATCCTCTTTGATCTCTTCATCTACCTTTGCCTCTCTCAGTGGTGCACCATCTCCATAGCCCTTCCTTCCTGTCTCTCTATCCTTTACATTTAAATTATCGTATTCCCTTCCAGTTAGGAGCGCTGATCTCTGCAAGTCCATAGCATCTGTGAAGCTGATGCCTACAAAACTTATGTATTTCTGGATTAGTTTATAAGGTGCCATGCTGCCCTGCCTTTTGCCTGACTTCAGATTAGCATAGCTATCTTTCTCTATTTCTGATAGTGCCAACTGGTGACACCAGCCAACACAAATCAGCTAAACTAAATTAATAGAAATACCCTCCTCCAACACTCCCCCTCACAAAAAAAGTCTGGGCAACCAAAGAAACCTTTGAAGACTCTGAGCTCTGCCAGGTGAAAGGAAGGGGGCAGGGTGAACTCCAAAAGCCAAGGTATCACCACAGAAAAACTTTGCTCAGGCATATGAACAAAGCTGAACTAGACATTTTCATTTAGTCTTTTTATTAAACAGAAGGAATAATTATTCTTCTTTGTGCTAAAAACTGAAAAGTAGTTTCTCCTTTAAAAATACTGCAGTCCCTTAATCCATGAACCATCCTTCTTTTAAGCACAGTGACAAAATGTGTCAGGGAAAACTATGATTTTCTACTGTTCTGTTCTATTTTCTATTGTTCTGAATGGCTCTAACTAGGGCTATAATGGAAGCCCTTATCAATAGAATGCATGAGTTGCATCTCCACTAAAATTATTCTATTATCTTGCCCATTTAAAATAGAAAAGCAAAAAAGACAGCATCACTCAATTTCTACTTCATTTCTCTTTCGCCATTTGCTATATGATAACTGCAATTTACCTTATTGCGTGTAATCATGAACAACAGTGTATTGTGGTGGCATTATGGCTCTAGAGCAGGTCATTAGCAGTATACTTACATGACAAGATATTTATCACAGCTTCCAAAAGGGAAGTTGGCAGATACAAGCTGCCTACATATATTGCCTGGAAAAATCCAGGGCCCAATTCTCAGTACAGTACTGGTTTTATTTTCACTGCTGTTTAGTGCCAGACCAGCCTTGCATGCTGGGTCTGGGACATACACTGCACGTAGTACCCACTCCAGAACTTGCACTCCATTGGCACCTGCACAAGGCCAATCTGGGACCACCTCCCTCCACATGCCGGATCCAGCCCCAACTCTGTTGCTCATGTGGTACCTGCCCAAGAGCAGCCAGAGTGGGCACCACGTGGGGTACTTGTCCCAGACTGGCTGGAGTGGGTGTCATGTACAATGTAATCCCAGGCTACCCCAAGCAGACACCGAGGATGCTGGTTCTGGCATTTGGGGTTGGGAAGGATCCATGGGCCCGATCCAGCCTCTGTGGACTAGTCCCACACCACTCATCCAGCCTGCAGAGCTAAATAAATTTGACACCCCCATTTCATACCAAAGAAAGATCTTCCAATCATCAGCTGACTTAGAACAAGAATTCTCTAAAGTCTGACTCCAAATCAAAGCCCTCAAGTGTTTGGGGAGAAGTTGATGCATCTGCACTCATCATAGATTTGTCCCCTTCAAATAATTGCCAACACGTTTTATACTTTTCTCATATAGGAGCCTTCCTGCTGAGCAACTAAGAGGTTAATACAAATGTGGTGAAAGCCATGATGATGGCCGTGCCATTTTAAATTTTTCCAAGTGAGAAAGCATGTAACTGGTACAAAAAGCAAACTCTAGATCTGCACAAAAAAACCACAGAAAGACATTTTTGCATGTCATTAACTATGTAAATATAGCTTATTTATACAGCTTGCAATTTCTGGTTCCTCATTATGGCTAGGTACAGACATTCAAACAGCTTGAGGCAGAAATGATCCAAGTTATATGGTTTTCTGTAAGTGGAGTAGTTTAGATCAGTAGCGAACAGAAAATACATTTCCCCTTTGGTGGGGGTGTGGAAATCTTAGACCAGGTTCCACCATTTTAAACCAGTCTGTATGTGTGTGTTGCGCTTCTGTTCTGGTACAGGTATAGACCACTGTTGTGCACCAAACTTCTATTCTTTTACAGGTAGACTGGTTTCTGACCACTTATACCTGTACAAGTGTAATATCTGTACCTGGCCTATGTGTTTAGTACAAATAAATCACAATATATAGTATTAATGGCAAGACTGAGCTGAAAAATGGGACTATAAATCTGAACATCACCAAAAGTGAGGGACAGCTACAAACTGGCAGTCCCAGTCCAGTCTGGGAGACCAGAAGAAAAACACCCACACTGGAACCTCCTCCTCACCTGCCTTCCTAACACCCACCTTACTCCATTCAAATTCATGTGAATAGCAACTGGCCCATCATTTTCAATATGCTGCTCCCATCTTGGAACCCTTCTATTGCAGGGGTGCTGATCCAGCCCATGGAGCCATATCATCTCACCTGTAGGGCTCCTTGTGGATCTGGAAATGTGGTGGTGGAAGAACAGTAGCAATTAACACTGTCACTACTACCCCACTGCCAAATTTCTAAGCCCTGCAGGGTCAGAAGACAAGGTCCTGTATGCAGGGCCAGGGCTGCAGCTATGATCTGGCTCAGTGGCCAATCTGACTCCCACAGACCAGATCCAGTCTATGGGCCAAGCCCATATCACTCATCCAGACTGTGGGGCTGAAAGGGAGTTGGATTTGGAACTGAACTTCAGAAAGAAAATCATTTTGAACAGCAGCGTATGGCTGACCGAACCATTGGATCTGACTCACGGACATGAGTCTTCATTGGCATTTGGCAGCAAAGGCTTCAGTAGTGGAGGGTTCTTTCATACCATGGTGAGAAGCAGCAGCAGCCGGCACCTCCTCTGTGCCAAGATAGAGAGAAGCAGTAGGGGTGGAGTTGGGTCTTAGCACCCTTCTACTCCCGTGCCTCTGAGCAAAGCTGTGTCATTTGGGCCCTCAGCCTGAAAAGGCTGTCACCTCCAGACTCAGACCCATGCTTCGAGTTAAAGCCCCATCTCTATATGCTATAGAAATAGAAAACAATTAAAAACTATAGAATCCAAATCATTCATAGGGTTAGGTCCCATAGCCCATGGGAAGAGGGGGGTTTGCGAATCCATTGGGGGTATATAAGGCCACAGCAAGCAGCTGCACAGGTCTACTCTGGTGTTCTAGTTAACTGACATAGCTTTGACTTTGAAAAGTACTGCTTCTCCTTTGCTGTGGAACTTGGCCTTCACTCAGCAGGCTGCTGCAAATGAAGTGGGTTGCAAACCATCCAGATACAAATGATCCAGGTTCTGCTGCTTCTGACGAAACAACGTTGACTAAAAACAAACATTCTCATTCTAGTTGCTTCAGATTTATTTAAGAAAAGCAATAGCCTTTCTAAACTGAGATAAGAGAGCAAACGTATTAACCTCTGATGTTTTGTTCTAGGGAAAGAAGCCTTCTGTAAATCTCTGGCTGTAATTGTACTAGGTCATGTACTGAAGTTTACATGACTTGAGAGCCAGGATCTCCGTGGTTATACCCAGCACTGAACAAAAAAACAAAAAAACAAAAAAAGAAACCACACATCTAAACAAAAACTACACTCTAGGTATTCAGTCCTAATTTGAGCCAAGGGAAATCTGTTTGGGTAAGGGACTGAGCAAAAACTAAGGATGCCAGGTTTGGTTCTGGGAGGGAAAAAAACTGCAAGAAGTTCAACAGTATATGAAATGACTTTCTGAACCAATTAAGTAAATGTGCTTCCTAGTGGCCAGTAGTCAGCTTCTTGCAACTGGTGTGAAAAAAAGAAAAGAAAAAAGAAGTATTGAAAGGAGAAGCTGTTCTGGAATGCGTATGCATGTTTTCTTGACACAAATAAAGAACAGATTAGGATCAGTTCAATAGTATTGAACAAATCAATACTATTTCTAAAATCTATTTCTAGATTTTTATCCATTGTCATACACAAAAGCAATTTAGGTAGCAATTGCCTTGAATCCCTACTTCAGCATTTTCTGAGACAAGTAGATTTGTCATTCTCTCTGACAAATAACTAGTTATCTTATGGCAAATCAAGATCCCTTTATAGATAGTACTTAGCAAAAAACGAGAGCGCTATGAACAAGGCAAAGAGACTTTACAAAAAAATAGATACTTACACATTTTAATGTTTGATGCTCATGCACATTATCCACAATGCCTAAAAGATAGTATTAGGAGGTAAAAACAGCATCATCAATTATCAAACATCAAATTGTCTGAAGAAATCTGCACTACAGAACTCGGAAGCTTTCTTAAAACTTAAAGCAAAGAGCTTGGAAATGACACAGGAAGTCTAGCCACATGATTCACAGTCAACTCTAACTTTTAGGAGACCTTTACACATTCCACATCACTGCATTCAATACCATTTCTACTACAATGACGTTAGGTACCTTTATCAAATGTTAACAGCATAAAAAAAATAGAGAATGATGGTCAGTGGGTCAATGTTCTCCTGACCAGCAGATAAGATGTCAAGAGAAGTTCAAACCAGAACGTTTGCATCCAGATTCCAAACCCTTCTGCATTTCAGGATATCTGGGGTGTCTGTAGATGTGCAGGGAGGCTGCTCTGACATGCTGTAATTACAGCACATCAGAGTGGACTTGATTAATCAAGCCTGTTGAAGCGTGCTACTTAGCGTCTTGTGTCGAAGCTTCCCTGCACTTTAAAATGGCACTGGTGGCACATGTAAAAATGTCCTTGGATGTGGGAATTTGATCATCAGTCAGTTGCAAAATTAAAAGCAGGAATTAGAAAGCAAACTAAGGCACATATCAAAACTTGGCAGTACCTGGGTCTAACCTTTTAATTCAGGCCCCTTTCTATTTCAATGATTTGTTTATGCAATACAGTATTTGACTTCTGTTCTGTAAGCGCTAGGATTTTTTCAGCTTTGAGAGACCTAAAATAAAACCTAAGGCCCCAAATCTACAGCCAGCTCCATCTGCACAGACTTCCATGTCCACATACAACCTCCAAAAAGTCAATGGAGTTGCAGGCAGATGCAAAGGTCAGAGTTCACTGGAAAACTAAGACTATAAGCGGCAGCAATGGAGAACACATTCAGCACAGTTTTAGAGGATTTCCTGAAACTATTTACTGTCATTTCCCCCTCCTCTCCCCACATCCATGCCAACAAGAAAAAAGTTACTACTAGAAAAAAGCTGCCCCTTTAGTATAATGCTGTTGCTAGTGATGTTAAAGACACTTAAAACCTCTATTAAATGGTTACAGTTCTTCAGGGCTGAGAAAAATTTCAGCTGTGGACTTCTTAATACCTGTATAATAGTAGAAATAAGACATAGAAAGCATCCAGTTTCTGAGACTGTTGCACTTCTCTGGTGGTTAAAGTCATTTGTCTCTTTAAACCCACCTGAGGCATTAAATAATCATCATCTCAAAATTCACTGCATGTCATGTCAAAATATTCTGTCCTTAATCCACGTGTGTGATGCTCATTAATGTTAATCAAAGTTACATGTACACATCAAGGGGAGAACATATACCTTGAGACCAAGTCTGTATTACTCCATGCCAATCATCTCTTCCCCTCACAGTAAATAGAAGTCTATTATCATTCATGCTGAACCACTGCACTGCTACATGTATTTCCACCGATTCACACTGAGATTATGTTAAAAATACTGTTCAGAACTGTTTTCTGACAGCATCATTCATGTTGGTTTTATAAGGCCTGAACAGTTGGGGCAGTGAGACCTGAGCACTAAAAGCTTATTTACTCATCACAACTTCATTATAGAACTGTGTTAAATGTCAATTTAAATGAAAATATTATTTAAATCCATCAATATATATCATCTTATTTTAATTGTACAGCAATTTCTTTGCCCTAGCTTCAAGCTAGCTATCAGAAAAAAACTGAAGCAATTTGGAAAATATAAATAGACTATAAAATATCTTCGCTACAGAGAACCTAAATTTCTACAGTCAGTTATACAAATGCAAACCGCTATTCTTGGTACTGCCAGAGACACATGTAACACAATTTCCATTTCATTATGTAATACCATATTTACTCCACTAAAAGACTGTTTTCCCCCTTTTAACGTGGGGCAGGGGGGCATCATCTTGGAATCCAGTATGAGGCAGTAGGGGGCAGGCAGCTGCTGTGGCTCCAGTTCTGGCACCAAACCCTGGCTGCTGATGAGGCTGCTGCCTGCCCCCCGCCACCTCTCCAACCCCTACTCTCCTCTTCTGCAGCCTCAGGCCCCCACCACACCCCATCCCCACCCTGTGCCGATTCTTCCTCTCACTCCCCTGCTGCCGCACTCCTCCTTACCTTTACTTTGGTGCCAGCAGGTTCCATCCTCACTGCAACTTGGAGCACAGAGCAGCCCTCCCCAGCAGTGCCAGCTCTGTACCACTGCTACGGGGCTGGGCTGGAGCTGTGCCCAGTGCCCCAGGCTCCTGCAGGGACAGAGCCTGCTGGCACTGTAGCAAAGGTAAGGGAGGTGTGGGGCCAGGCAGTTGAGGACCCAAGGCTTGCGGGGGGGACACACAAAAGCAGCACGGAGAGCAGAAAGGGAGGATGGGGGAAAGGAGGCAGGGGTCAAAAGCTGTGGAGGGTAAGTACACAGGAGGGGAGGACGTTGGGTGCAGACAGATGGCAGGGGACAAACTGCATGCTTCCCCACTGCCTCCACCCTACCGACTGCCCCCTTACTGCCCATCTCCCACTGCCCCTCCACTGTCTGCCCCCTTACTCCTCCACCGCCCACTCCATTACTGCCCCTACCACCTGCCCTACTATGTGCTCCCCCACTCTGTCTCTCCCTGCCTGCCCCATTACTGCCCCCATACTGTCAGTAGTGAGGGGTGGGGGACGAGGGGTGAATTTAAGATGATCCTCCAATAAGTAGATTCTATATATGGGAAAAAAAATTAATTATACATTTTCCATGTAGAGAATCTAATTATACGGGGTCATCTTAAAGTCAGGGTCATCTTAGATTTGGGTAGATATGGTATGTGTCCGTTTAACAGAACACTTATGAGAGATGAAGTACAAGGTCAGGAGTATTATTAACAGTAATATATCAAGAAGCTCAATTAATAACTTTTTAATATTTCAGTGCATAAAATATCTGCACAGCCAATTCTGATGAACAAATAATAATGATCTGTAAAGTGAGTTAATAATCAATGTGCACTGACCCTTATTTAGCTCCTAAGAAAAATTACACTATCTAGAAGCAAAGCTGCAGTTGTGCTGAAATCTTATTACCATATTTATTTGTATTTAAAGTGTACAGACATTGTTTTTCAAACTAATTTTAGAGGTTAGATCTATTCCCATCAACCTGAATGATTTTTAAGATAGTAGCACAGATCGGTAGGTAAAAGTTAACAGAAAAGCCAATTGAACTCTGCCTTCCAAACACTTTGTTTCTTGATGTTAAAATACAGCTAGACCAAAACAATAAACAAGGACTGCACCCCACTGAATATGCAATCCCAGTTTGAACTCTGATTTAGATCTGGATCTGGGTCAATGTGTATAGCCCTGGTTTTTAACATGGGCAAAACCAAAATCTTAGATGTGAACTATGAAGTAATAGGACCTTGATCAGATCTCTGCAACTACAAACTATATCTAAACATCCAATACAAATCAAGACAGAGCATCCCGTGATTTGCGTTGTCTTTTACTAAACGTATTATAAAGAACTACCATGGCATTGTGGCAAGCTCCAAAAATAAAGTTATGAAACAAATTTAATAAGTAAGTTTTATGCAATTCAGAAAAGTAATCCCAATGAAGTCTTGATTTACAAACTACATTTTTGTCCCTAAAATTCTCCCCTCTTCCTATCAGCACTGCAGCTCCATCTAGTAACAATAAGACATAGGAAACCACTCATATTTTTACCACAGCTTCAGCTAGACCAGCTTAGAGGTAGAGAATACAGTGGATAAAAAGACATTTGCACCATGTCTATACTAGATGGAGGTCTACCAATACTAGCAATGGGAAAGTCTTGTAATATAGCAGTAAATTAGGTTGAGGGGGCACAGCAAGCTATCAGCTACCACTCTGCTGCTAAAAGTACAGGGCTCGAATTCTCCCAGAAGGCATTTCATCTCCTCTACCTGCCTTTTCACTGGCTGCTTTAAAAATGGCTCTTTAGATGGCACATGGGGAAGATGGAGCAGCATAACAAGTTGCTGCCTAGTGGGTAACTCATGGAGCTTCCTGCCTTTCCCAATTGCATCTGACCATGTGCAAGGGAGGCCAAAGATCCACTGACAGCTTATGTTCCTCTTAAGGGCTGAACTTGTCTGCTGAATGAGATGGCTTTCACTCTCAAGGAGTTGTCACAATACTTTCCTCATTAATAATGAGTATTTCAAACAATTTGAAATACAAGTTTTATCATATCTTAACTGATATGTAGCTCAATGGATATGTGTTCTAGGAGATGCAGGTACTGCTTTCAGCTTTCTAACTGATTTACTTTGAGGCTTTTATAAAAGTCACCTAAGCCTTCTGTGCCTCAATTTCTTCAGCTATAAAATGGGGATAATAATACTTGACTTCTTCACTACATGCTTTGAGAACTGTGGGTAAGAAGTGACCTATAACAGCGTTTCTCAACGTGGGGGGTCACAACCCAAAAGTGGGTCACAAGAATATATGAAAGTGTCATGAACAAACTTTAAAAATGGATTCTCCTTTAATGGAAAAAAACGTAGGAAACTGTGGCTTTTCCTTTGCAGGCTGGCAGAGTTACAGCCTGCAAGGGGCTGCTCAGGGCCCCTCTGACCCACACAGTGGAGGGTTAGGGCCTGGGGCAGGGAGCGGTGGGTAGGGCAAGAGAGGCACTAGGTCAGGACTGGCCACCAATGATTACAAATGGGTCCTGGTACAAAAAAGGTTAAGAACTACTATCTATAACATAATGTGTTAATGTTGCTACTCTTCCTCATTGGAAACTAGCTAGTATTGTTTATCATTACAAAGAAGTAAGGGAATGATACTATAGGATTTCCTTTTTTGAACTGAATTCGATTTCAACTCTATTCTGCTGTTGTTGCATATTTTGTTGACAGGCTCCAGTACTGTTGGCGTTAAACAATCAGGACTCCTATATACATTTGCTACGAAAAAGGTTGCCTAGCAACTGCAATCACAGTGAATTTTGCCCTTACCATTCTACTGTAGATTAAGAGAAATCTCTCTACAATATTCAAGCACCTTACATTTCAATGCCCGTGTGTGTGTGTGCGCGTTTTTTTATTGTTATTATTATTTGAGACCTGCTTTAAGTCCAGGAAATGGAATAGCCAGAGAAGATCACAATATGAAGCACAACAAGGTTTGGAGACTTGTTTGATGGAAAAAAATCTATGACAGCTCAGTGAGTTTATTTGCTAAACCCTTTTCTTCTGCCATTTCAGAATCTATTTCTGTGGCCGCATGGGAGCTGGAAGCCATTAGTTTGAATTATGATTCTGAATGAAAATTCACAAGATAACAAAAAATTGTAGAGGTTTTTGAATCCTGGAGATATTGTGACACTTCTCTTTTAGAAAGGCCACAGGTTCATTATGCGTTTAGTTATTAGCGGCAATGATTTCTACCAAGTTTCTTCACTAACAATATGCCATTAGCTTGTTAAATATGTAGTATGTACAAAACAGTATCCCTAAGTAAATGCTTACAGCACATATCAACAGTTAAAACAGTAACCGTACTGCAGAACACGTCAACATACAAAACAGAGAGAAGAAATCTGTGCACCTGAGATATTAAAGATGCCATTCAACTGAGGTAATAAATCAAACAGCTGCAGAGCAAGAACACTGGCTATCATTTAAGTCTTACCAAGTTCTATTTGCGACAGTATTGATATAGTAAAAATAAATAAATGTTGATGTAAAAAGCCACTATATAAAGATACAGAGCCAAGGGGAGCTGGAATTTATATAAGAAAAATACCAGATATTAAAGGTATTATTTTCACCTCATTTTACACGCAGCTGATTAATGGGCCTTGTGAGAAAGGATAAAGGAGATCCTAGT
The DNA here is from genome assembly GCF_001723915.1 of Gavialis gangeticus. Taxonomy (NCBI): domain Eukaryota; kingdom Metazoa; phylum Chordata; order Crocodylia; family Gavialidae; genus Gavialis; species Gavialis gangeticus. The sequence continues at coordinate 40,278,484 of NW_017729034.1, read as the reverse complement.
CCCAGATTTAACAACAGGCTTCCCCATCCTTTTCTGTGGCATAAGCTATTTTAATGGTAAATCACTTCTAAAAGCCTAGGGCCGAATACTGTGAGCTCCCTCAATTCTCAGTGTCACTGGGAGATGAGAGAACTCAGTACCTTGCAGAGGGCCCAATGTATTAAACACATAAGAAAGAACACTTAAGTATGTGCTTAACTTTAAAGTACATCCCATGGTCTAACAACCTCAGTGGGCCCTAAGCACTTTCTTAAATGTGTTGCTGAGTACTTAAGCATGGCCTTACATGCACTGATATACTACGGCTAAGACTGAGCTGCTAGCTTGAGAGAACCAAGCATTCAAACCATAATTTAAGGAAGTGAAGTAAGGCAGCAAAAAAATTTGTCCATGACTGTTTTTCTAAAACTCATTTGCACCTTCTGCTCACTCTCTCTTACATAGATTGCTATTTATCCATAGCCTTTATCCTGCCTCCCCCAACAAACACAACATGACTGACCTTTCTGAATGATAGCAACCTTTCTTCAGTCAAGTCCAAAATCAAATGTAGCCCTGAACAGAACAGTCAATTGTTTTCAGCTCTATTTGTCTTTGTTCAGACGGTGAACAAATGCACAAGATAAATACTATTTTATCTTACACAAAACAAGCAGCACAATGGATACAAGATACAATTTTGTTCACTCAAGATATTAGTAAAGAAAGTCACTACTCCCAACATTTGACTTCTCACCCCACTACACTATGGTCTTAAAATGTGCCACCATTGTTCCAGCTCCATCAGTGTGGGCATCAGAGGGATATTTTAGCAAAATCTAGTTGTGGGCAAGTACAGCCTTTGGCAGCAAATACAAATTAGGTACTGTGAAAGACCTGTAATAACAATATTCCTATTTTGTAGAAATGTGAATGCAATAAGCAATTTTAACTGAATCCTGTTTTAAAGTCCTACCAAGGTTCTTTAAGACAGAATTAAACATGATTCACTCCCTTATATTGTATTTTCCATCTGAAGGAATAACTCTGTAATAGCAGCTAGACAGAGAATATTTATAAATATTTTTTTACAACCATCTTTGGTTCAGTGCAAGGCAGGACTCCTATCCTATTACAGATGAGGGAGGCAGAATAAAATCAAATAACTCAGGTTGTACTGCAATTACTGGGGAAGAAGGTGAAGTAGTTTAGGCCAAATTACTTAAGCCACTAGGTGAAAAGGTAAGAAAGGAAAGATGAAGACACACAAAGGAAAAACTGAGATAACTGTAGCTCCCTAGTGCTATAGCAGGTAGCACCCCTAGGAATAGCCATGCTCTAAGTGCCAAAGAACTTGCCTAGAAGTCTGAGTTGATAGGTCAGCTATTATCAAGACTGGTAGAGAGTTGGAAATGAGAAAAAATAATAACAAATTCCTAATAGCAAAGGCAGCAGGAAAATCTTGTAAAGATGCTTTTTGTTACTGAACCTCATTTAATTGGTTACCAGAAACATCTTTAATGTTATGCAAACTACCTTTTCTGTTCTGTTACAAAAGAACTAAAATATTATTCATTCTGAAAAAAATATTTTGGCAAGGCTGCTTTCTTTGGCAGCTAATCCCATCTGTTGTCTGACTTCTGCATTCAGTCTGGATTGTGACTACAAAAATGCACCTTTGCAAGGGCATAGTGGCACAGATGTGAACAGGTGCTATGCACTTAATGTTTTGCTCTGACAATAGGTAGGCAAGGAGTGGTAGAGAATAGGCAGAGCTTTGTTTCCATGCCTGCAACATGACAGTCAGTACAGTAGGTATTGGAGGCAATGTAATTTTACTGCTGGTAAAAACCATAGCAAAGTGACACACATGCAGATGCGGAAGGGAGAGCAGGAAATAAGCTGCATCTCAAAGGGCTCTTTTTGTGCAAATATTTCCTGGGTCTCCTACTACACTGGTGCACTTTAAAGAGCACTATGTACTCAGGGATGTGCTAAAAGCACAATCCAACCATTCGTTTTGGGTGAAAAATGCTCTCAAACTTGAGATTCTGCCAAATGATTACTAATTCGTTTGTGAACCTGATGGGTTGAATTTCTTTCATTTTCCATCTGCATTATGTCAAGCATCACTTTGTCACTTACTAGAAAAGACAGAGGAAAAAAAACCAAGCAACTCTAACTCATATCCAAAAATCCAAAAACCCAAAGATGCCATAACAAGACTGACACAAACGAAAGCTGCTCCTTGTCAGTAATTCTGTTCCCGCTACACCTGACAATGTTTATTAATGAGGGATTTTTCTTTCAGTATAAACTTGATACAGCTTTGGGTTTTAACTACCCCTGCTACCCATGTACTTCCATCCAAAGGAGATCTACTCTCTGATTGTTTCCCCTATTGTGATAAAATATCTTCTAATGGCATCATACATTATACTATTTATCCTTTTTCACCAGCAGTCCTTGAGGCATTTACACATCTCTGAGCATTGGTGTGCAATTAAAATAAACTATCATCAACAATATTAATATCTAAAAGTTTCTTTTGTGGTTGGAGTAATGACAGAGCAAGTCTCTTTTAAAAGGTACTTAAATGATGGATGTTTATGTTCGCAGAGTGTCTAGTACAAATAGAGGTAATTTTAGCAATGAAATTATGCTCTGCTGTCTTTCCACAATCATGGTAGCATGGAGTTCTGTAATGGCTTTTAACACTGGGCAGATTTTAGGAGGCACACCAGTTCTTTATGGTGTAATGCATCTAATATTGAAGGCATGAATATAAACACATAACAAACTCTATAACCCAAATCTTTTAGGGCCTCCTCTGAAAAAAAATCCTTGTAGAACTTTAATATACATCCCACTAATAATAACTTGTGACATAAAATAGAAGTTTTTTTTTAAATTTCCCCCCATGTGTGCATCTACTATTCCTGTAGAAAAAATATAACTCCTTTGGTAAAAATACTTAATTTGGGGTAAAAATTAAACACAAAATACACTATTTTCATCTAAAATATAATTTCCAACTTCAATTCAGCGATTAAAGGGATTTTCTCAAGAGTTTTTTAAGCACATGGGTGGTTTCTAATTCCAACTGGACTTCTAATTCCAACTGCATTTAAATTTATGCACCTGTTTCAGTGCTTTACTGGACTGGGGTTAATTCTTGCAAAGGGCATTATTTGGGCATATAAACCCAGTATAAATGACAACACTATGGCTAGGGACAAACATTCAAAAAGCCTGAGCTTGAACTGATTCAGTCTTTGCAAGTTAGTTTAACCTGCAGAGAGCGAACTGGTTTGCAAGTGGATAGACGTTCAGCACATGCCTGTAGTGGCTCAGGCCAGAAGCCTGGGAGTGCTAGAGCAACCCCCCTTCCTCTCTGACAGCTGGGAGCAATCCCGGCACACAGGACTGCCCAGCCCCAGAGGACAACTCTTCTCCCTCCTCCCTCTCCCCCACTGCTGCAGGGCCAGGAGGGGGGCCCTGTTTGGTGCTGATGGGGTGGGCTATTCTCCCTCCTCCTACCTGCGGGGAACACCTGTACTGGAGCCCTCTGCTTCCCCTGTCTCCTGCCGAGCAGGTCCCAGCACTGTGCCGGGAGTGGAGGGAGCCCCGTCCCCTGCTTCCCTGCAAAGTCCAGCACAGGGCTTCCCCACTGCAAGTACGGAGCTCCAGGAGTGGTGCAGATCCACAATAGAGGCAGCTTCACTCCCTCCCCCTGTGCAGCACTGGCTGAAGCCACACTTGCGCCAAGCACAAGCACCCTGATCTCCCCGCCTGCAGGTGCTGCCAGGCAGTGGGGGCTGCTCACTGTGGGGAGAGTGTATGCTGGTCCTTATACCCCCCACCCTGCCTCACACCCCACATACCCACACCCTGCCCAGCTGAGCTCCTCACTCCCAGTGCCCCTCTGGGGGGGAAGAGGAGGAGGGGAAGAGTTCCCCCCAGCATGGAAAAGAGTCTGCCCCTGCCCCTGCCCTGTGGCTGGGCAGCATCTCATGGAGCTCACCCCCACTCTCTAGGAGGAGGAGGAGGAAGATCCCCCCCCACAGCCCCCTCCCACCCTGCGGGACAACCTACCCAGCATGGCCCCATTAAGGTGAAGGGCGTAGACAGAAAGGTTAATTCCTCCCTCCATCCCTTCCCTGCAGCCGGGTCTGCCGGCTTCAGGGGCCACCATGGGCTGACTCCAGCTGCAGTAGGGGAAGCAGGGAAGGAGGGAAGAATTAACTTCCTCCCTGCCCAATTTGCCTTAACAGGGCCATGCCGCTGGTGTCTCTGCTAGGGTCGGTCTGCTCTGGCTAGAGAGCAGAGGGGCAGGGTCAGCCCTGGGCTGGAGCAGAGAGCCCCACCCAGCCCAGAGAGCATGCTGGGATGCCGGTGGTATCTAGTTTATCTTAAACCAACACCAGGCCTGGGACAGACATTGCATAAACCGGTGTGAGCCAAATCAGTTAAGTCTAATACTACATTCAACCAGGTTTATCTTAAACCAGTTTCAGCCATTTTGAAACTAGTTTATGTGCACTGAACTTCTGTTCTGTTACAGATTTAAACCGGTTTCTGATCACTTAAACTGGTTTATGTGTAATGTCTGTCCCTAGCCCGTAACATTACAAGTATATGTTCGTGCCTTACAACTTAACATTTCCTATTAAAGGTTTAATTTGTCAGCAGTTTACTATAATGAAAATAGATTTTTGTAGTATAATCTCTTCCTACCTTTGTTATTTTGGTCTCATAAATAAAGCAACAAAAGAAATAAAATAGCAACATCAGGAAAATGGGATTCTGCAATGAGCTTGTACTTATACTAAACTACTAAGATGTCTTGCTCAGTTGGAATTGTGCATATTCCCAGATGGTGTATTGGATTATAATTTCACAAAAAAATTCATTTTTGAAATAGTTCCCCTTTCAATTTACTCTCAAAAATCCTCTGAATGGATTAACACTCACAGGTCCTTCCGTCTGCAGAGGCCTCCTACACCTTATGTGCTATTATTTTCTTTTACTATTACAAAGTAATTATATGTATAAAAATATCACTGAGTTTTAAAAATATTACTGGGATTTAAGAAAATATTACTGAGATTTCTGTTTCTATTATTAATTTCATATTTTTATATCAAAAGAAGATTTTCCATCAACTTCAAATCCAAGCCTTTTACTTTTCATTTTAACAACAAAGTAATGCTCTGTTGTATTTCCACACTACCATCTATTTTTCTAAAGGACCATTAATCTCCAGATTCTCTTCTGTGCCCAGGTGGTCCAAACATTTTGGCTATCAGTATAAATTTGCATCACAGTTTATTCATCACATCCACACACACAGACTCTCAGCAGGCGAAAGAGTCCCCTACGAAAAAGCTGAGCAAAATCTAAAAACAACTTTATGGACTACAGTGAGAACTGAGCTGCACATGTGCCCTGTATCAGCTGTTGTGTCTTGGGGAATCTGTATACAGATTATAAATTATTTTTGATACTGAAAGTGGCATCTATGTCAGACTGCAGACTCCATTTTAAATGGGAGATTCACTGCTTTCTCTGATGTCCTTTCACCTCCATGTTGGACTGAAAGCCTAGCGATTGGCAGCAAAGGAGCAAAAGTAGAGGGTCATTAACCAAGGTGCTCTCCACTAAAATGCAATTGCCCTGAGCAACAGTCTGGTTCATACCCAGAGAGCAGCTGCCTAGCAACAGTCACTTGGTAGGGGGTCTATGAATCTCTTGGGGCTCCTCAGAAGGCCTCATGAGAAAAGGGGCTGGAAGGTTAAAAAAGAAAAAAGGCAGGAACTTCTTCACCTGAGTAGTTATTACCAGCTCAACGTGAAGAGATGTCCTGCAGGAGTCTGATGAGGAAAGGGAAATCCAACTTCCTTGTCTGCACGTGTTTTTTGTAGCCCATGCTTTATCTTTTAAGTAGTAGGTAATGTGTTCTAGTCTCCTGTAAAAATCTGTGCACTTGGCGTGATATCATTCACATGCACCTCTGATGAGGGGAAACTCAAAAACGCCAGAACTCCTCAAACAAGAAAGAGTCAAACAGGTCAAAAAGTCCAAGTGCTGGCAGTTCACAGGGCTATTGTGGTTACAACGCAGCAGTTTTTGTAGCCATCAGCATGAGATGAGATGATGGGCATCATTTCCAGTCACTTTTGACTTCCCTGTTACCCACGAACCGTTGGCTCAACTGCAGGTGGCGTTTAGTGGTGTCCAGAGTGAAGCTTGCTCCAGATTCATGCTGCTGGAGATGCAGCAGAACACTTTAGTCACTCTGCCCCTCTGTACTACCTTGAAGGTTAGAAGTCTAAGAAATGGTGTTTTTAAACTACTGAGAAAGCTGACAGTCAGCAGTCATCCAAGGAGCATGCAGCAACCAGGCTGCAGCCTACCCAGAGAAGCTGAAAGTATAAAGAACCATGTGTTGGGACTCAGCACAGAAATCTGGTGAGTATCACAAACTTACAGCCACAAACTCCTCCATGACCATTTCAGGCTGGACATAAGAAAGAACTTCTTTATTGTCCGAGCCCTCGAGGTTTGGAATAGACTACCGCCAGAGGTGGTTCAAGCACCCACTTTGAACACCTTCAAGAGACATTTAGATATTTACCTACTGGGATCCTATGATCCCTGCTGACTTCCTGCCCCTAGGGCAGGGGGCTGGACTCGATCTTCCAGGGTCCCTTCCAGCCCTAATGTCTATGTATCTGCCAGAAAGAACTCAACCAGATTTGAGACAGGACTTCAAGAACAGAGGTGAATGTCACTCAGCATTTCAGCTGTTGATCCAACGGAGACAGGGTTGCAGAAGAGAGAGCTCCATCTGGTTCAGGATGCCCCTGGTCTCTTTATTGGATCCACAAGGTATCCAGGCACCTCATTCCTGGGAGGAATCTCAACAAAAAAATTCTTGTGGAGAGTCTCTCCCCAAAATCCTCTACCAGTGGCGCATGTGTGAAGGTATAAGCTGGTACTAATTCTTAGAAGACCTACACAACACAGACCATTTTGTTCCTGACTTCAGTAATACTCAGGACATATACCAGGAAAAAAAATGTATATAACTAAATTGGCAATTTAGTCAAGACCACAACACAGCAGAGATCACTGTAAGGCTACACTCCTGTCAGCGCTATAATCTACTATCCAAGAGCCACCTATATTATCATTCCTTTGTTCTCAAAAGTAAGCTCCTTTTTGATTCATTAATTTATTTTGTGTATCCAAAAATAAAACTTTTTAGGTACCCTTCTGCAGTGGATGCCATAATGCTGTCTAATTAATTTAGGTAATTGTTTCCCAGTAGTTTGGAGTGCAGCTTGTTTTATTAAAAACTGACATTATTTGTATGTTAAGGCAGATGAAAAATGCTAATGTTAAACTTTGTGCATAGGTTCAATTTATCTCAATTAAAAATACAATGATGGAGTCACTACAGTTAAGACCTTCTAAAATATTGAAAGGAAACGTACTGTTGTAATTTTCTCTGTCTGTGCAAAGTATTTAGCTTAGAGAAACAGAATTTCTGAGAAGCATCAATCTTGTTCTCAAGGGAGATGGGTAATGAAGTGAAAATAGCAGTACACTTTCAAAATAATTCTGCTAAATGCATGCCCACAAATGATACCCAGTTAAGGCTTCTAGTAAAGTACTATCACTACGTGTATGCATAATCCCTCTAACTATATAGGAAATGCCCACATTGCTGATTCAAGACATTGTTACAGAACACAACAAACAGAAAAATATACAAATGTGAACACATGCATCATTTGATGTCATATGTTTTTGTAATCTGGGTAACATAAAATATACTGAGGAACGAAAGCAGGTGAATTCTCCTCTCCAGTCCACCACACGTGCAGATAATTGGCAGAAGCTAAAGAATCACCTACCTACCAGTGTATTGCTCCCCAGTGACTTTTTGGGGAGTCAAAGATCTTAAAAACAATATTCTGTGATTCTGAGTCATTGTTCCACTTAGTCACTGCTACCCACAAAATATCTTCATGGCAAAGGAAAGAGAAAGGCAAATAAGCTGTTAATTGTGAATACTTGAAAGGCCTAATCATTACACACCTTCCACAAAGTGGATGTAGTCAAGAGAGTTAAACTGTCAGTGAAACATGCTGATCATTGAATTCAAGAAGTGTTGATGACTTAAGGAGCTGTGTTTTCTCTTCCTTATTCTCATATCAGAGCTCTTGTGATTTGTCTGTGGTGTGCATTTATTCCCATTCTTTGCAGTTTCCAGCATTTATTCTTTTCATTATTTACTCTGATCACTTAATACTATATATTTCCCTACTGGCCTTTTTATTTTTTTTGAACTGTTACTCTAAAATAAACAGCAGAAAGAAGTTGGTTGAAATCTGAGGAGTTAAAGCCTTTGGTGTGTATCTAGCAATAACAAATAAAGAGAAGTTAGTCACTTTAGTTCAGTAAATGGTATTTTTTTGCAATGTATTGTCCTATGTGGTTGTTGCACATGTGCTTCATGGGGCTAAGACGGGAGATTTGGCAAGCAGCAACTATTCAGTCCATACATGCGACTCACACATTGAGTCAAGGGAAGATAGGCAGTATAAGATCATGGGCAGATACAGGATTAAGAAAATGTCGATGAAACAGATGCCACCAGCACTGCCCCTCAGACCATGCTGCTGTAGTGGGGGGGTGCGTGGAGGCAATGCACAGCTGCAGCCTCCAGGTTGGCAGGGGACACTGTGTAGGGTGGATTTTGCAGCCTGCAGCTGGAGTGGCTCTGGGGCTCCCTCCACCTAAATCAGAAAGGTATAGTGACATTATCTGGCAGGTCCCTCCTTCCTACATCCGGCCCCTGACTAGCCTGTTCCAGTGTTCCTCATTGACCCAAGGGCCCCAGCTGCTGGAAGGTGCTGCCTGAGATGCCAGGCTTGACAGTGGTGGTGGCAGGAAAGTTCCTTCATCCTGCCCCTGCTCTCTGCTAGTGCTCCCTCTGCCCCATGTTCTGCAGCCACCAGGAGCAAGGGCAGGAAGAGGGAACTTCCCTGCCACTGCTGCTCCCCACACTGAGAGCATCAGCTATTTCAGCAGCCTCCCAAACCCAGCAGGGCCATACAGGGAGCAGAGACCCACCCACCACTACTGCTGCTAGCCCTGGTCAAGCTTAGCACACCACAAACTGCTCCTGGGCTGAGACAGGGAGAGTGGCAGAGCCACCAGCTCATCAGCTACACAGTTGCTAGGAGGTGCAAACACACTGTCACACACCCCTGGATCTGTCCCTGTGTATGATAAACTGTCTGCATGCCACTGTGGGGAACTTCCAAGCAGTATGCCAAAGTGGAGACAGATGCTTGGCGCACTGATGCAGAACAGACTACAATACTGCCCTGCTGATAAAAGACTGCAAAGCACATGCTTATCACAGGGTAGAGTGTTTAAAAAGGGGACTTGGCTACACAAGAAAATCAGCATGCAGTTGCACAGGTATGAATTTTCAGCAAGCTAGGTGCTCCAAGTTAATTCCCCTTATGGATAGTCTTATGACATAGTAGCTCTTCCCTCTGCTTTCAACGTGGAATAAAATGCTGAGTAGCTAGTTGCTATAAATCTGCATCCTTCCTAACTGAGCATTAACTTTGACTGTTTATACAGGAAAGTACAAATAAAACTCCAGGCTGTTGCTCCACGAATGTCAGTTATTGAGGCTGTTTTGAAGGGAGGCCACTGAGGCAGCACGGGCACTAGCTGAATTGACTTTAACACTATTTGGAGCCTCAGTGCCAGTAAGACTCAGATCTGTTTTAAAGCCTATGAATAGAAATTGTCAAGAGACAAGAAAACTATTTCCTGCCCAGCTGTATGACATATGACCACATGCTGGTCCTCAATAAATTTCACCTAGCGGCAGCACTGCAGCAGAGAGCTTGAGACAGTTCAGCTCACTTGCTTCCAAAAAAAATATCAAGTAGGCAGACACGGAAACTAGTACAGTAACAAACCATTAACAATAACAGGGCTTCAGTAGATAAATGGAGACAAAAAATGAAGCTGCACAAACGGTGCAGTAATTTCCCT
>NW_017729034.1:40257557-40263416 GCF_001723915.1 Gavialis gangeticus | reverse complement strand
GTCCTCAATAAATTTCACCTAGCGGCAGCACTGCAGCAGAGAGCTTGAGACAGTTCAGCTCACTTGCTTCCAAAAAAAATATCAAGTAGGCAGACACGGAAACTAGTACAGTAACAAACCATTAACAATAACAGGGCTTCAGTAGATAAATGGAGACAAAAAATGAAGCTGCACAAACGGTGCAGTAATTTTACTCACTGACTTCAGGTTCCCGCAGAGCATAGAGACAGAGAGTTTATTTTTCCCCTCTAGTAAAATTACTTTTTAAAGTAGCATGCATGCCAGCATACAACAGGCATAGATCAAGTACCTAACTGTGCCACCATTAACAAGGGAAAGATTAAAAGAAAAATCCACACCGACTGCAGTGCAATAAGCCTGTGACATCAAGAAATGTAGTGGCATAGGAGTCCAGCGTCAGCATGTCAGCAGCACACAAGCAGCAGTCAATCCAAGTGCTGATGTGCCAGGTTTTATTTAATAAGAAAAAGACACTTGCCTTTTCTCTTTCAGTGAGCTAATGAAATCAGTCCTGTCATTCACTGATCAGAAGTGCAGCATATCTATCTTCTGGCTTGCCCATAGGATTGATAATGTCACCCCCACATTTCCTCTCTTGCTATTGCCCTAAAAAAGTTGCATTTCTTGTACTGGCTCCTTCATTCATTTTTTGATGGGGATTCCCTCCAAACAGGCAACACTATGTTACATTTGCTTTTAATACTTTTCCTTAACTTCAGTGGATTTTCTTGGAATTTTTGCATCTTGAATTTGAAATTTCTTGCATCGTGAATTTTGGGTCCATATATAATAGGCAGCAGATTATTTTCTCTTTCTTTCCTGGGTGTTATTGTGCATGCTGTCAAAATATGCACCATATTATATCACAACCTTTTTAAACAGATGGACAGTTTTTGTTTATCTTGAATATTTGCCAACAGTTAGAAAGGTGTAAAACTTATTCCAAATCAAGCCTACATACATCCATAGAAAAACTGAAAGCAGGAGTATGTATTGAACTTGGATTAGATCAGTTCTTGTAGACATCAAAGCTGGAAGAGAATAAAACTCCACAAAAAAAGACTTTAAATCAACCTGAGTGTACACTTCCAAAGGATCACACAAGGTCCTCCATTCTAAATTCAAATGAGAGACATGGAGAAAGCCAAGCTGTAAACTTAGAAAACCTAGGTAGAAAGCATTTGGTATCTTCATTCAGCAGAAAAAGATGTACTGAAGATTGTTTTTCTTTTGTATCTGTAAAAAATAATGTGCCTGTCTTTCCTTAAGAAGGTATTTAGAAATGGTTGCAGAGAATTTGTAAATGGCTTTGCATTTCTTAAGCTTAATGCACATTTTTTCCACTTGTCTCCAAGCAGACCAAGGCTAAGCATGGTACAAAAATAGATGTCTAGAATTCTTAAGTATAGCAATCTACCTCAGACTGTCATTCTGAGCTTCAAAATTTTTGAGGCATTGTTCAGTTCATTGGGATTGTCTCCATACATTCAGGACTTTCATGTATGCGATGGCAATGGGTAATATAAGGTACTATGCCTTAAAAGAGAAGTGAAATAGGTAAGATGGAGTATAGGCATATCACAAAGATATCTGCTCTTAGCAAGATGAAGCCTGCACTTGTCTAATCCATGTGAATTCAGCGAAGAGATTGTGTGTTTCACTTCACATTAACTTTTTTGGTGTTTATCTTTCCCCAAAATGGTAGAGAAGGTCACTGAAAAAAAGAAGTTCAAGTTTTTCTGTTCATTGATCAGAGCTAAAATAGATTCTTCTGGTTTTGGCCACTGGTTACAGTACAATTTAGAAATGCATTGTGGGGGAAAGTGATTAAATGTTTTCTGGGAAATCTCACAGGAAAATGTTCCAAATGTTCCCCCTGATCTTGCATCTTTCTAGATTTCTCTTTCTGGAAGTGATTCCCCTTTGAGAACACAGAAAATTACATTTTTTGAGAATGCTTGTGTCCAGGAACATTTTCTCTCAACAACGGGTTAGTGTTCACTGAAAAAAGAGCCCATCTTCAAGGGAAAATTGCTACATTTCATCAATTTTCCCTAGAAGATCTTTATTTCAATTAAATAGGTGTATTTGAAAATGCAATTCCATTCAAATGTTAAATAGTTTCACCTTGGCTAAGTTCAGACAATCAAAAAGCCCAAGGCTGAATCAATTTAATCTTCTCACATTAGTCTAAACTGTTTAGATTAAACCGATAAACAAGCAAACAAACATTCACTTTTGATTCTGGAAATACGGATACGTCCCGCAGTGGCCTGGGCCAGAAGCTGGGGGACACTAAAGCATGCCTTCTTGCTCAGCTGGAGCAGAGAGCTTGGGCCAAGGATAGCTCACTGACTGGGGGGGTGGGGGTTGTGGGAGAGATGCAAAACAGCCTGGGATGCTGGAGGATTGTGAGTTAACTTGAATTTGGAGGGGATCTGGGATAGAAGTACGATAAACCAATTTAACCCAAATCAGTTGAGTCTGATAGTACATCTATCCAGGTTTATCTTAAATTGTTTTTGGCCTTTTTGAAAGTGATTTATGTGCGCTGAACTTCTGTTGTATTACAGATTTGAACCAGTTTCCAATCACTTATACCAGTTTCTGTGCAATTTCCATCCCTAACTCTTATGTTGAAGATACTTTTTTCAATTATATAAAGTCTCATTTAAGACATCTTCTACGTAGCTGGCTATCATAAATTATAGCTGCTTTCTCAATTGCAGTTAGGGGTACACCAATAGAGATTTGGGGGGGCTGAAAGCGATAGCTGATATTTACAATACAGCTGCCTCCAGCCAGTAAGTTCGGTGTGGTGGAAGGGGAGGGAAAAGGGAAGGGGCACGGGGGGTGCAGATCAATGCCCCCTGTGGTGAGGGAGGGGGCAGGGGCAGGTGCTGCCCAGGCAGGTTGGCGGGGGAGGGGCAGAGCCATGTCCAGGGAGGGCGGCTCCCACTGCTGCTTGCACCCCCGGAAGGGGGCGGGGCATGTGCCCCTGGATCTGCATGGGGTAGGGTGGGGCAGGCTGCAGCCGGGGCTGCATGGGACCCTTCCTGGCAGGGGCTGGTCTTGGAGCGGGTGCCCACAGTGCTGGGAGGATGCTGCACCCACCCCAAATTTCGCAGCAGCTCAGCTCCCAGCACTGCCACCGCCAGCCACCTAGCACTACTCCAGCTCAATGCCCTGCCTCCACCAATGCACCAGGAAGAGTCAGGGCAGTGCCAGGTGGCTGGTGGCGGCAATGCTAGGAGCTGAGCTGTGGCAAAATTTGGAGTGGATTCAGCATCCTTCCAGCACCACTGACACCTGCTCCAAGCCCAGCCCACACCAAGAAGAGCCCCGGCCCCAGGCTGCCCCACCCCACACAGATCCAGGGTGCAAGCAGCGAAGGGAGCTACCCCACCTGTGCCTGCTCTGCCTGGGCAGATTCTGCCCCCTCCCTCACTGCTGGGGGATGTTGATCTGCCCCCCACACCCCTTCCCTCCCCTTTCCCTTCTACCACTGGACTGACCAGCTGGAGGCAACTCTCCATGCTGCTGGCTCTGCTCCTTGCTGACTGAGCTCTGCCTGAGTGTTGCACTGCTGCTGCATACAGCACAAACATTTATTGGCCAAATTATTGGCCTCATTGGGCTGATATTCAATACAGCAAATTTTCTTTATATAGGTACTAATCCGATATTATCAGTGCACCTCTAATTGCAGTAAAAATAAAATTGCAATAAGGATACACTTACAAGTATCCTACTTGATGTTAGCCAATATCATATCGATATGTACACCCAAAAGTACCTGTACTGGTATGCCACACATACACAGATGGAAAAATGCTTTGACTATTTATATATTTCATTGCGTATTCTACCAGTTTGATAAAAAGTATCTGGCTGCAAAAGTTTTTTTTTTTTAAACTCTATTACAAATCATGTTTGCAGAATGCCTATAAAAGGAATCCCTAGGACTTAAAAATATCGAGTTTAAGCTCCTGAAGTCTTGTACATGAGCACACATGACTAAACGGAAGATCTGTAAGGATACTTTATTTCATATAAAGGTTCACAAAGAACCAATCAAGATCTAAAAAAAAGCGGGGGGGAACAAAGTATTGGAACATCCCAATAATCAATTAATGACTAACAAGATCAGCTACAGGAATATGGTCACGTGTAAATTTTTAGAATTTAGTTTCAATGAGTTAATTAACATCATAAGCTGCTGTAGGAGAGCTTACCTCAAAACAGTTCCAACTTCAGAGTACAGAGAAATTTAAAATACTTTTGGTAACAGCTGCGGAGATCCCTTATCTACAAGCTAAGGATGAATGAGAGTTAATACTCCTTGTTAGTTTCAAAAACATTAGAACCTAGAAATGGTTTCCTAGACTGGGCCAAGTTAGCTACGAGCTGCAACTTGTTTTTATGCTAGCAAATTTGTTATTACGTCAGTTCCCAAAAGTCTGCTAGGTGTTCTATGGAGCCAAGAAAGAGAGACTGATTCTCCTCTTTCTGGGTGTTTACAGAAGTTGCGATTTTTCACCATTTAAAGTGTTTTATTGTCGTGACTTAACAGAAATGTATAGCTTTACAGCACTTAAAAAATGGGTACAGCATTTTAAATTAACCCTTATTAAATGAGGTATTAAACTGGAAGTACTGCATTTAACAGCACTTCAGCAACCCACAGCGCTTTAAATAACTTCTATTTTTTTGGAAAATTTCTGACCAGTGAGAAGTCTCAAGAGGCTGTAGAGCACCCTCTGCCTCCTAGCCTGAAAAGTGTAGGGAGGTTCAAAGCCCTGTTCCTTCTTCCCCCTGCCAAACACTGCACTTCTGTCATGTTTAAGACCGCTGCAACTTTATAGTGCTATAAAAAGTGCTCTAAATTACAGCATTGTAAAACATACATACAGCATTTCCGTACACACCCTCTCACACCAGTTTCATACTGCTGTAGCTGTACAAACTTAAATGAAGTAACTCAGTATTTAAACTAAGGTAAGCAAAAGGAGACAGCTGCTTAGTTTCTACCCCAAAAAGCTTATAAAACAGAATAAAATGAACCCAGACAATACACAGTGCCAAAAAGTAATAGAAAAAAAGGCAGGGGTCAAATAAATAAGATCAAGCCACTATATGCATATAGTTTGGGAAAACTTCACCACAAGGTGAATTCCCGTTTTTTTTCTTAACCAACTGCCTGAGCCTGCAGCTATTAAAGTCAATGACAAAACCTTCACTCAGCTGATTCACATCTGGATTATGCTTGCTTTGTGACTAAATGACTGCTAACTGCTATCTGGACTAACAAAGATTCTTCGTGATTTTAGCACTTAAAAGAGAACTGGATTAGTACACTTGGAATAATTAGTTTTCTAAGACAAAAGATGCCAGGCATAAGGGAAGCCTAAGGGAGAGGAAGGGAAGAGCTTGCTTTGTCCCCAGCTTCCTTCCCATTCATTTGTTCTCTCTCCTCACTGGTGACCTCCTGGTTATTTCCCTAAGGCTGTAATGGATAAATGAGTGTTAATGACATAATTCATATAATTATTCATTAACATTGCTCTTCTTACTACTGCTTCTCTTTGATTTCTCAAGTTCTGTAAGATAGGTACATTGTGCAGATTAATGCATGGGCCAACTGGGAACAGCTACCAATTTGGGGCCCTGGGATCCTGATCAGCAGGGAGGCAAAAATGGCTCCAAGTATAAAACCCCAGCTTTAGCATTTGCTTCCCTGCAGCTGGGAGTATGGCCCCTCCCCCAATGGGGCTGGGGGGGCCAGGCTGGGGCCGGGCAAGCCGGGAGTGCCTCCCAGCACTGCACCAGGTGGCGGGG
>NW_017729034.1:40239370-40257386 GCF_001723915.1 Gavialis gangeticus | reverse complement strand
CCAAGGGGGGTGGGGGGGCCGGGGGGGGGCCGGGGAAGGCGGGGGGGCCCCCCCGCCCCGCCCCAGGGGGGGGGGGGGGGGGGGAAGGAGGGAGCACTGTGCCTCTGAAAGCTGGCAGGAGCACTGTGGGGGGCATAGCCCCCCGAAATTCACCTTAGCCCTCCTTAGCCACCCTTCCCCAGCACTGCCACCTGCATGCAGAGGCACAGAGCTGGGCTCCTGGCCTGAGCCTGCTTGCCCCATGCATGTGCATGGCCACAGGGACACAGCCAGGCAGCAGCTCCCTGCCAGTCAGTGCAACAGGGGCTGGGTGAGAGCGAGATGGAGCCACGGGTGGCTCATGGTGGGGAGGAGGGGAAGGCAATGCCTCAGAGTGATGGAGAGGGGGGAGAGGAGGACCCTGTGAGAGGAAGGTATGTGGCTGGGTTCGTTTGCCTCTCGTCTCTCTGTCTGCATGCGCACATCTATGTGTTTGTGCATGTGCATCTCTGTGTGCACGATTGTGTGTGTGCGTGTGTGTATCTGTGTGCATATATGCATGTCTGTGTGCACGTATCTGTCTGTGTGCATGTCTGTACGCACATCTGCATCTGTATGCATCGGCCTCTGTGTGTGTGTGTGTGTGTGTGTGTGTGTTTATCTGGCCAACAAAAGTAATATTTTGCAGGAAGTTCTGAAACTATTTTACATTTGTCAGAAAAACAATTTTCAAAGAGAAATTACACTTTCAACCTGCTCTTGGTTAAAGGAAGGGTGGGTGATACGAGAAGGGACCTTGGGCTCAAAACCCTTTATACAGTCCTCTTAGTAGGTTCAGTAGTGTAACTAGGGTGGGGCAAGGGCAATACCAACTCCAGGCACCAATTTGGAAAGGGCACCAGAATAGCAGCCCCTGGGGAGTCTGCACACCAGCAGCTGCAGCCAGGCAGGATACATGGAAACAGTCCCAGCAGTAGCTGCCTCCACCGTTGTTGTGTAATACCCACCTGTGCTTGTTTTCACTCTCTTCCTCTTCCCCTGTCCCTCCTTAGCACAACAACCCATTTCCCCCCCCACCACATTTCTGCCCATAGGACAAAAATCACTAATTACCCCTCTAAGTAGGCTCTAGGATTCCTTTCAATTACTCTCTTCTATGGAAGGCAGAATACTATGAAGACTTATGCTTCATCGACCAGCCACTGGTACAGATGCACCAGCACAGTCACTGGTGCAGTGGTTCTCAACCATTTTAAACTTAAGGCACCCTTCAGAAAATGCCAGCTCTTAGCTTTCACTCTTTTTTTTTTTTTTTTTTTTTTCCAAAGAAAAAAAAAAAAAAAATTTTTTTTTTTTTTTTTCCAAAGAAAAAAAAAAAAAAAATTTTTTTTTTTTTTTTTCCAAAGAAAAAAAAAAAAAAAATTTTTTTTTTTTTTTTTCCAAAGAAAAAAAAAAAAAAAATTTTTTTTTTTTTTTTTCCAAAGAAAAAAAAAAAAAAAATTTTTTTTTTTTTTTTTGACTATGGAAAAATAAGAAAGCAATTCATCTGTTGCAAATAATTTAGAAAGACCACAGCAGGTCAGAATATTTTTGACACTATCTATTCCTACTTGAAATCTCTGAGTTTATCTTGTGAATCACATATAGGCATTTGCATATCCAATAATGCTAATATTGTGAAGAACCCTATGCCACCCTTAAAAGGATCTCATGGTACTCTGCTTGAGCATCATTGCCTTAGTATACAAGAAAGGCAACTATTTATCCTGATGGTGTGCAAAAATCTCAGGAGTGAAATTTTTTTCTTTTCTAAATTGTTTCAAATTACTAGGTTGCCTCTGTGACCATAAGCCATTTATGTCAGTTGCTCTACAACACGTTTCATTGTCAGTGCTTGGTCACCTAGATACATACAGAACTTAATTTTAAGAATCCAATACACCCATAGCATGTAGTTGTGCTGCTCTAGAAGACCAAGATCCAGTCTGCTTTGAAGAACCACAGGAATTTCACCTCTAGATTTTTCTTTGCTCCATGGGAAAATAAGCTGCACAAGCCCATTGTCACAGACTGGCTGTGTCTACACGAGACATTAACTGCGCAGTAGCACGCAGGGCAAAACCTGTGCTAACATGCTACTGTGCAGTACTATTAAACTACTGTGCAGTTAACATCACTAAAAAGCCATGTGCTGGCACTACTGCCCAGTAGTGCCAGCCCAGTAGTGCCAGTTACTACACACATTTTAGTACAGTAAAATCTTTGTTATCTGGTATCCCTGGGGTAAGGGGATTGCCGGTTATGTAAAAATTCCAGTTATCTGAAATAACCTAGCAGAGGTTTTCAGATAACACAGGGTAGGGGAAGGTGCGGAGGCAGAACAGCAGCAGACAGGGTGGTAGGTGGTGGCGGGAGCCACCGCGTGTGAGCTTTCCCCTGCCCTCCCCTGGCCCGGTTAACAGAACTTCCGATTACTTAAATGCCGAATAACAAATATTTTACTGTACTTGGTTATGTAAGTACTAAACTTAATGCACAGTAACTACAGTGCATTGATGAACATGCAGACACATCCACAGAGTACTTTCTCCAATTCTTATTGTGCCTGTTCAACTTCATTGGCAAGCATGAGGGGCAGATCCAAGGCCCCATCTGCCCCTTGCCCTTACACACACACTTCCTGCCCACTTCTATAGGAGGAGTATCAGTCCTACAGAGACTCTTGTTGTCCCCTGTCCCCTCCCTCCCCCAAGCTATAAACTAGGACAGGGAAATAAGAGGGTACTTTACACCCTTGTATGTGCAAATTACTTTAAGATCAGAAATGACTTAGTCCCTTGATCAGACAAATCTGCCTCCAGGCCACACCATCTCAATTCTCTACAAGTACTGATGTTTGTCTAATATAATAAATCTCTCCTCTAATCCACCAGAGTCCATTTCTAGACTGTTGTCAAGGCAGAGGGGTGCTGGCACTGTCGGAGGGATATGGACATTCTCACTGTCATTACAGGCAGTTGTCCATTCATCTTTATCTGCCTCGCTGGTTGTTGCCATTTTCCCCCTCAAAAATGCCTAATATTTCAATGTATAAGGTCTGAGAAGCATTTTCTAAGAATCACTACCATCCCATTTATCCAGCAAGGGGAAAAAAAATGAAAAAACAAATATTCATGGGAAACATAAACAACCCCCCTCCCCACACTTTTTATTTGCTGCTTAAATTATGTGTCTGTCATGTTCAATGTAAAGGAAAAGATGTAATGGAAATTTGGCCATCTTTAGCATAGTAACTGGTCAAATAAGTGAATGTTTCAAAAAATCTGGTTTGAAGTGTGTTTTTTAGAACCGATTTGAAAAGTATAAAAATCTGTGCCGGAAATTTTTGTCTATAAAATTTTCAATTCTATACCTTATGGTGAAGAAAATAAAAACAAACACCAAAAATAATGTTTTCATTAGGAAAAAGAAGTTTCCAAAAATATTTTTTCATGAACTTTCAGTGTCTAAAATGACAATGTCCCAATCAAAAGTCTCTTTCAATAAATTATGTCCAGACCTATTCAGAATACAACATAAAATCCTGTCTCTATGGTCATCTGCAGACTTGTCCCTCTAGCTCATTATCTACAGATTTCTAAGGCACTCATCACCGTGATATCTATATGACAACTACAGTTATATGTACCATACTGTTAAAAAAGTTTCTATCATTTGAGACTTCACCAAATCAAGCTGCGATTCCCTACTCCCTCTATAAGGAATCTTCTCCAAGAGGTACAGATTTTCAAAAAAGCATATACATTTTAACGGAACCATTTTATGAGAGCAGAAAAAAGAAAGACCTAGAAATAAAAGAGGATATTCCCCCTCCTCCCCCTCAGGCCTGGATGCTTCAAAGTTTAAAAACCCTTCCAGGAAAATGGAACCAGGACACTAGGAAAAGAAACGTCTGCTAACCAACCCTGAAGTATCTTCTTCTTTCTCTCCCTACCAGGCAGAGAGATTCCTGCCATGTTCTTTGGCCCATCACAAGTGACAGAGTGGGACGGAAAAAATGTTTTGTTTCTTTATGTCCAGTGGATCAGTTCCAATTCCCATGAAGTCAATGGCAACATTCCCTGTGATTTCAATAGGACCAATACATAACCTTACATCTTTAAGGCCTTGAGATACGCACACCATTCACTTCCAGTTTCTTTGGTCCTAGAGAATTATTAATGTAGCAGTTCCCAAGCTGAGTGCATGTGCTGGGTTTCCTCATAGGACTTAGCAAGTTTTTCCTAAAAACCATATACAGGATCTTCTGCCACATGATGATTTATAACTAACAGCACAGCAGCTTGTTATAAAGGAAACTAAATCCATCTCTCCTTCCTCATTTGGGACTCAAGATAATTCTTGCATTTCTGGCACAAAGCTGGTTTGCTAAGTGCTTTAGACACTTGTCCATAATGGGGCTGCCTTTTTCTGAGCTTTTACCTCAGCAAAGAGTGATCAGTTCAGAGTTTCCACTTGAGTATCTGTTTTTTCTCATTGCTCCTCTTGTCTGGATAATTTGCAATGGATGCCCTTGCTTGTGGTCTCAAGGGAGGATACAGTTTTCTATAGATCATTGCATTTCATGCAATGCATGAAACAGAAGGTATAGCACAACCTGCAAAGCAACTCAAAAGAGCTGCAGGTACACTTTCTCCCATTAAATTATAAGCTGCATTTATTTAAAATAATGTTTCACCTCCTGTGCTTGCAGGTTTTAAGTTTACTGACCTTTTAAAAAAAATTAGGAGCACACTTTCACAACACAGTTTAACCAGTAAGGTAGCAACTCTTAAGTGTCACTAGTTCTACATAAAAAACCTATTCCCTCTTGATGCTTTTGAATATACATTTTTTGTTTTCCTTGTACACACTCTCTCAGCATACCCCAGGAATAGCTCCACGGCCCTCTGGCTTTAAATAAAGTCATCTTCATTATGCCTGGTCAGTCTATCTTCCCTGCATCCCAATGCAGATCAGACTTTGGGAGGCAGGAGTTAGCCTGGCACTACCATTCCTCTGACAGCCACAACCAGGAGACAATATTCAGTGACCTCTGTCTGTCTGCTCCTTACGTTCTCTTCTAACAGACAAGTCCCTGGGCCAGCCCTGGTGTTTGTCACCTACAATGTTATTCACACACACACACACACACACACACACACGCACACAACAGGCATTTAAACTCTTCCATGATGTAAGAATTTTCTATACCCATTAAAAAGCCAAATTTATCCCTGGGACAGCATGACTGATGCCATTAAAGTTTCATTAAGGAAAAATATTTCCTGAAGGTCTTCCTTATAGGTCAGGAACAGAGAGAGAGGGAGGGAATGGATACTCAATAAAGTGACAAGCGAGTTTTGTTCTGTTTTTACTGGAGCATATTTTTATTTAAAATTAATCTGAATGTTCAATATTTTTCACATATAGTAAAGCTGTATAGTGAAGTTACACGGAACCCTGGGATAACGAGTTTCACTCAAGCACATAAAACTGAAAACATTAATTGACTCTGGGTCAGATTCTGACCTAGCACCAGAAAAGTGTAACATTGACTTCAATGGAGCTGCTCAGATTTTACAAGTAGCTAAAATCAAACTCTGAGGTGTTTTAAAAAAGGGCTATATCTGATTCACTTTTGTGAAACACAAATTCAAGATCTGTTTTTCTTTTATTCCTTTTTGACCACGGAGAGAAGAGCAGAATTTTTGCTGTTTTGTGCTGGAAAGGGCAGCTGGTAAGTCATTGTAGTTGAACTGCTGCCTATAAATATAGGTGGTACTAGGCCTCAGTAGACCAATAATGGGGATAATGGTAAAAGCAATGAAAAATAATGAATGAGTCTACTTTAAATATAAAAGGGTTTATTTTACAAATTATAGCCCCAGGGTACTATAAAGAAATGCTTTATAAATTCTAATCCAATGAAAACAGTCAATAATCATCATGATAAGTGGTTGTTCATCAATACTATGAAGTCAATTTTATTTAGCAGTTAGACATTCCTTCACCAATTGTCATGTAATAGTAATTCACTACCATAGTCAGTTCTGGCAAAGGCTGTAAATAATGCAGCTGTTTAGTGAATTGCAAGGCAGAGAAGTTGAGAGGATGGGATAGTGCTTTGCCATATGCTAGCCCAACTTAAGTAACTTTGCAGTGTTAGAAACATGTTGGATCACAGGAAAGTAGGGCTGGAAGTCTAGTCCAGCCCCTTCTCAAGGCAAGATCATCCTTGACTAAGCCATCCCCAATCAAGTGTCTGTCCAACCCATCCTTGAGAACTTCCAAGGATGGAGATTTCACATTTTCTCTAGGTAGCCCATTCCAAAGTTTGGCTACTCTCATGGTCAGAAAGTTCCTCCTAATCTCCAACCTAAACGCATTTCTATTGATGTAGCTTGAGGCCACTGCTCCTAGTCCTGTCAATTATGGTCAAAGAAAAAAAGCCCATCTTCATCCTCTCTGTAATCACTGTTCAGGTATTTGAGTACTGTTATCAAATTCCTCCCTCTGTCTTCTTTTCTCCAAGCTAAATAACCGTATGTCTTTCAACCTTTCTTACTAAGTCTTGCCTCCCAGGCAAGTCTTGCCTCCTGGGAGGTAAGTCTTGCTTCCCAGGCTTCCAACCATTTTTTGCACTCTGTGCTGGACTCTTTCCAAACTATCCACATTCTTCTTGAAGTGTAGGGTCCCAAACTGGACACAATACTCTAGGTGAGGCCTCACTAGTGCTGAACAGAGCAGAATCCCTTCCCTTGATTTGTAAGCGATACTTCAGTTAATACAACCCAAAATGCTGTTGGCTTTTTTGCAACAAGCGCACACTGTTGGCTCATATTCAGCTTATGGTCTACTGTAACTCCAGGTCCTTCTCTGCAGCCAAGTCATTCATTCTCCAGTCTGTGTTTGTGCATGCAATTATTCCATCCCAAGTGCAGGACTTTACACATGTCCTTGTTGATCTCATTTGACTGACTATGGAGCATTTCTGTAGTCTATCCAAGTCATTCTGGATCACTGCCTTACCCTCTGGAGTATGAGCAACTCCACCCAACTTGGTGTCACCCACAAATTTGATAAGCATGTGCTCAATCCCATAGTCCAAATCATTAATGAAGATATTAAACAATACCAGACCGAGGGCAGACCCCAGGAAACCCCGCCCGATACCTTCTCTTAACTAGACATTTGAGCCGTGGTCACTACTTGTTGAGTAAGATGATCCAACCAGTTATGTATCCACCTTACACTACTTGGATCCAGTCTCCATTTCCTTAGCTTGTTAATAAAAATATTGTGAGAGACAATGTCAATGTCAAAATACAAAAGCTAAAAATCAAGGTATATCACAACTACTGCTCTCCTCCCTTCCACTGAGCCTGTCATCTTATCATAGAAGGAAATCAGGTTGATCAGGCATGACTTTCTCTTGGTGAATCCATGGTGGCTGGTCCTGATCCTCTTGTTCTTCTCTACACGCTTCACAACAGATGCCTTGAGGACCTGCTCCATGATTTTTCTGGGTATTGGGGTAAGGCTGACTGCTTTGTAGTTTCCTGTATCCTCCTTTTTCCCTTTCTTAAAAATTCCCTTTTTCAATCATCTGGGACCTCATCCAGCCTCCACAAGATCTCCAAGAGTGATAGCCAAAGGCTGCAAAATTACTTCAACCAATTCCTTCAGTACACTTGGGTATATCCTGTCTGGTCTGAAAGCACCTAGCTCAGGGGCAGGCAACCCCTGGCATTGATGCCAGAGCCTGGCATTTTGCTTGCCACACACACCTCTGGGCAGACAGCAGGGAAGGTGCCACGGCTGGGGCTGTGCTGCTACAAGAAGGATTGGGCCCTTTTTGGCTTCCCTGCCATCTGCTCCAGCACACCAACGTCTTACAAGTTGAGGTTGCGGGTGGTTTTTGGTACTCTGCCCAAAAACTTTGCTGACCCCTGATCTAGCTTCTCTAAACAATTCCTAACCTGTTCTTCCATTATTCTAGGCTGCTTGTCTACTTCCCTATCTCTGCTGCCAGTTACACTTATCATCTGGTAGCTGCCCTTAGATGTAACGGCCAATGTAAAAAAAAAGTATTAAATACTTCAGCCTTTTCTATATCATCCAAAACTAGATTGCCTTATGCATTCTATAATTAACTTACAGTTTCTCTGGTTTTCCTCTTACTTTTAATAGTAGGATCCCTTTTTATTGCCTTTTACGTTCCTTGCTCGCTACATCTCAAATTGTGACTTGGCCTTCCTAATTTTCTCCCTGTATGCCCATGCAATACTTTTCTACTCTTCCCTAATTACCACTTTTTATAGAATTGCTTTCTGAATTTTAATTCATTGAAGAGACTGCTTCCCATTCTTCTGTCACATCAGGATAGCTTGCTCCTGCATCCTTAGGAGGACCTCCTGAAAGTATGAAAGCTGTCCTGGATTCTTTTCCCTTGGACTTTCCTCCCGGAGATGCTGCCCAACAGTTCTCCAAATTTGTTAAAGTCTGCTTTTTTCAAGTCCATTGTCCTTATTCTGCTGCTCCCCTTCCTTCCTCACCTTACAATCTTGAACTCTTATAATTTCATGGTCACTGTCATTCAAGTTACCTTCCACCTTCACACTCTCAACCAATTCTTCCCTGCTTGTGAGCAGTAGGTCGAGAAGATCTTCCCCTCTAGTTGGCCTGTCTACTATCTGTATCAAAAAGTTATCCCCAAGACAATCCAGGAATTTGCTGGACTGCTTGTGCATTGCTGTGTTTCCCCCCCAGCAGATGTCCCAATAATTAAATTCTCCTACAAAAACCAAGTCCTGAGATTTGGAAGATTTTCATAAATTTCATAGACATTAGGGCTGGAAGGGACCTCGGAAGATCATCGAGTCCAGCCCCTCGCCCAAAGGGCAGGAAGTCAGCTGGGGTCACAGAATCCCAACAAGATAAGCATCCAATTTGCTCTTGAAGGTGTTCAACGTAGGTGCTTGAACCACCTCCAATGGCAGGCTGTTCCAGACCTTGAGGGAAGGCCTTGTTACTATAACATTTTTATAATTACTATTATTATTATAACAATGTCTTAATATTGTAGTATAACATTACTAAGCTTGAAAATAAAGGGTAAAATGCACAAGTGAACTGGAAAGGTACAACTCCACTGACTTCAGAGAACTTATACCTGCTTACATGGGGGTGACCATGTCTCTCAATCCCGAAAACATGGTGGTTCTCCTAAAATGATCCCAAACTAAAGGTGTAAGAAGAAGAAAAACATTCAGAGTTAGAAACTCCAGAAAGTAAAAATAAGCCAGGAAATACCTGCATCACAGATCACTTTGCACTGGTATAAAAAAATGAAAGACAGTTGAGTTAGAGATAACTGTCTGGAGCACTAAGACAACTAACACATGCACCCTAAGTACCACATTTTTTCATTTACCACATAGCCCAAATAAGGCACAAACCATGTTTTTTGGAAGGCAGTATGTTAAAAAAAGATTTTTCCAGCCTAGAGCTGCCTTTTTCATGGAGAGGCACTCCTGCCAAATGAATGCTGTTTCATTCAGCCAAAAAAACTGCTGCCAATTTGTCCTTGGCTGTAAAAAGGTTAACACCGGACTCTGCTGCCCCTGTAGTTGGTTGCTGAGAGATAAGCAGCAGCCATTTGCAGTATAGTCTCTCCATGCTTCTATTCTGGTGAAGAAAAAACAGCTTCCTCAGTTAAAACACACCCCAGTTCTGGAGAAATGAACTGTGGGAAAAGAGTGCATGTGGTATATTGCTTTACATTTATGTAGCCACAGTGCTAATCTATGATACTCAGATTTTGTTCACACAAGAACTTGATAGCAACTTCTCTGAACGCCAACACTTCAGTCTGTGGTGGGATGTAGAACCCTGAATTCTGTTTGGTATGGGAAAGTTTAAAAATTCACCAGATATTCATCGTCATTGAAGCGTTTTCCCACATTTTCTGCATTTGGAGAACGAAGCTGGGTAAAGCTGATGTTCATGTCTCCATCAGAAAGGAGAAAGATGTACGTAAAGAGAACAATTTACAGCAACTTGCTTCAGTGAATTGAACTAAAATGGTAACACACTCATCCTAAAAAATAAAAAGTGGATTTGAAGGCCTTGGCTACAATAACCTTATCTGTCTGTGCACACTTTGGCAGCAAGAAACATTTCCTTGTTCTACATGAAGTTTGACAGAAATGAAAAGGTCTTTCCTCTGGCCAAAGGAAACACAATCATGCCACGCTCAAATCTATCCAAATGGCTCCTGTAAAGATCACCATCCTCGCCCCACACCTGGACCACATCACTTCTCTCTGCACATCCTTTCTTGGGCTCTTTCTTTGCTGTGACATCAAACTCTAGTTGCTTATCTTCACTTTAAAGCTATTCATAGTCTATCTTTTCCACACTGAAAAGAAGCAACCTACCAACACCTACCTAAACACACACTCCAAAGTACGTACAACTTTTCCACTGGAAAGGTTAAGAAAACAAGCCACACAATAGAGCTTAGTTGCATCACATAGTGTATTAAGCCCCCTCTAAACATTATACCTATTGTGCAATTACCTTGTCAATTGTACATAAATTTAGACTGGCTACGTGTGTAAATTAACTATCCTGCTTTAAAAAGGTCCAACCAGCTAGAAAGTTATTGCTTGAAAATGTGTAATAACTTTATAGCTGTTTTCCGTCCAACTTTAATTTGCCTGTGCAGGCAGTCTGTGGGAAGATGGCAGCTGCTACAATCTCCCAGGACATTTATACATGTTTCTCCAGGAGTTGGGGGGGAGGTGCTTTAATTAAAGAGGCTTAGGAGGCTTTAATTAGAAAGGCTCTGATTAAAGCACCTGGAGCATCTTGTGCATCAGTGCCCCTCAGCTTCAAAATGGCAGCAGGGGCACTTTATCTGAAGCTTGGCGAACAAGCTTCAGATAAAGTGCCCCCACTGCCATTTTGAAGCTCAGGGATGCTGATACACAAGAAGCTGGAGGCTGCTGGAGTACAGTAATTACCACGCTTTTGTATAGGCACCCCCAGGTGCTAGAAAGCACAATTACCCCCAGGGCTAGGAGATCACAGCCAATGCAGTCTCCCAGCCACAGGGGTATAAGGACTCTCCAACACATCACCCTCCCTCCCCCTGCTACAGCTGGCAGACCACAGTAGTGAACCACAGCTGATAGCACAGCCAGGACCGAGATGGGGCTCAGTCCCAGCTGTACATGACCCCTGCAGCTGGGAGCCCCCTCAAAGAGGACTCCAAGCCATGGGAGCCTGCTTCTTGCTGATGCAGGTGAAGCCCAGGGTCAGGCTCCTCCTACCCTGGCAATAAGGTGTGATTCAATTTAATACATGATCCTACAATCATGCTTCTTACCATGTGCATGTGGCATGGCAGGAGGTGCAATTGTGGGGATCATGCATTAGATTTGCGCCTTTACATTGTAAGTGTAGAGGGGGCCTGAGCACAGGGTGCTGAAATACCAGGATGATGCTAAGAATACAAAAATCTCCACAATGCACACCCCAGAAGAGGTGGCAATGTTATCATTCCTCACTAGCTGTGGGCAGGCGGGCATACTGGGAGTGCTGTCATGTCATTTGCCTTTGGTTGCAAAGCAGGCATTTGCTATGTGAGAGCTTTCTTTACAATAAATCTTGATGGAATTTTTTTATTTCAACAATATTTCAGTGCCACAATAGTCCTGATGCCACAATGTGTTTAACAGAGCTAACATAGACACATACCAAAACTGAGTAACTGCACAGTCTTATTACTGTATCTATTACTGCAATTCATTACATGAATGACGCGTGCCCCTGAGGTCAGGGGGGCAAGGCAAGTTCCCACAGATGGCAGTGATGGTGGCGTCAGTGATAAGCAGGGAGCTTCCACAGGCAGCCACAGCAGTGTCAGCAGCAGGGGCAGGGGGAGGGGAGAGGAGAGGGGGGAGGATGGCAACTGCTGACCGGTGGTCGGTGATCACCCACAGATACCGCCAGCAGAGTCAGCCAGCAGCGATCGGGGACCACCCACAGATACTGCTGGCGACGAGTCGGGGTGGAAAGCGGCATCTGCCTGCAGGCGCCGCTGGCAGCACTTTTCACAGGGTGTGCACCACCCATCTCAGGGGATGCACGTGCGCCCACGTACATCCCCTACACGTGCATTATCACGTCCGCCAGTTGTTTATTGCGCTGTGTCATGTCTAAACTTTAGATGGTGAGCTCTCAGGGGCAGAGGCCATAGCATAGCATTTTCCTTGTTCTCTCAAAACACTCTAGCATGCATATTTTGGGTATGGTAAAACTGTAATAATGTCATACAGCTGTATTATAACATGCTAATGAGTACGTAACTGTCTTCTATACTCTAAGTAACAAAGATGCCGATTTGAATTTTAAAGGAATATGTTTACCTTTAATGACACAGTCATAATACTGTATAGATAATAGCCCCTGCATTTTAATACTTTTTCAGGTAACCGGGGAGAAAACTGTTTATCACATAGTTGATAACTTATGGGGGTGAAAGAAATTTTTTTCAGTAGAACATCTAAATAATTTCTGAAACAGACTATAACCTAGGTATATTCCACTGACTTTTTGCTGGCACTAATTATATTTTTAAGAATCTCTGAAGTTTTCTATTATATGAAAAAGGAAATGTGAGGAGAGGCATTCTATAATTGTTTATCCCTCTGGTTTATTTTTTTCTCGCTGGTGTTGACTGGATTTTATTCAGTTTAATATAATTTTACTATGGCAACAGTTGCACTGCTTCATATCACACACTCAAGGATGAAAACCACAACCAACCTCCCTCCTCTTTTCCCTGCACTTTGATCTTCTTGGAGGTGGACTTAAAAGCTGCACTATTCCAAATGTTCATGCCTGTAAGAGTATACATATAAGATTTCTCGTTGATTGCAAGGATTTTTCCCACTATAATTAATCTAGTGAAAGTCTTTTGCTTTGAAAGCTCATTTGTGCTATACAATGTACAGTGGTTAGGGGGTTAATGCATGAAATGGATCACTGGGCTGAAAATAAAAACCACTGTTAAAAAATGCTACACCAGGAGAATTAGGCACAACATAATATTGTAACCACTGAGAATTCTCAACAGTAAAATAAAGCCTTGTACTCCCAGCATTTTCATTAGTTTTCCAGTAGTGCTAGACGCGGTGTGAATTACAATGAGCCAGAAACCGATGGTTGCTCCCTTTAAAGAACATGTACTGTATAGAGGGAAGTAATTTCTTTAAATCACACTGTGCTGGTTATTGGCTTGTATATGCCACTACGCATTTTAGCACTTAAAAATTATATTTTTCCCATTACTGTGTCATGCATAGCCCACAAAACAATAAATGTTTAGCAGCTTACAAAATGAACCACATTGTAAGGTAAATATTTGCTTAAAAGTACATAGAGAACTATAAATCAGCTAAAGCAGAACTCTACAGCAAACCTTTTGCCAGGAGAGTGTTCTTGAGTCCAGACAGTAAGTACTGTGTTTTCATTTTAACAAGCTACAGAAAAACAGAAACATAAAGATGACTAAAAGCTAGAAAAAGGAAGAAAATACTGGCTGATATTAGCTCCTAATGTATATGGTTGTCCTGGTGAGTGTAGGCAATTTATCAGCAGAAAAAAAATGCAAGTAACTGGACTGGGTAAGGTACAGTACATGTCACAAGGATGTGACTGCATAGGCCACCGCATATAAGGGATAAATAGGCATATTTATTTCCCCTGAAATAACTATACCCAAAGATATTTTAGAGCCAAGCATTTCAGCAGCATTTTTAGACAAAGGTTTCAGCCACTGTGTGCTGCTCCAGATCTCTGTTTAAACTCCTCAGCCCAAACACCCATTTGGAAGTCCTATGCCCAGTCCCATTGTAGAAATAGGCTTGAGGTGTTCTACTGAAATATTCAAGTCTGGATCCAAACTTTCCCATGGTTTTGAGGAAGGATCAGACCCAATGTTCTGATCAAGGATTCAATCTCTACTAAAAAATAAAATATAAGCAATAGCGTATGAGCCTCTAAGCCACTGCTCTTGTAAAAATTTTTGTCTCTGACTAATTGATATTCATTCCTAGCTGACTGAAGCTGGTTGAAAGCTGGCCGGATCAAGGACAATCTGAACAAATCAAGAAAAACCTAATGCATACAGAAGGGAATCTCAGAGGCTCATTTCCAAGTGCAGCAGACAAAGTCAGACATTCTGCTCTTGGGAGGTGCTCAATGGAAATTCCCAGGACTGTTCATCAACAATTTTATATCATGGACATAACCCTCTCAGAACCTGGTTCTGAACCACCAGAAAGCCTGTAGAAATGCTGTGGAAAGCATGTTCTCTCTCATGGGTTCAGTAGGCAAATGCTGCATCATGGACACCCCCCATTTCTATTATATCTAACAGCTTCAGTAATTGTAATCAATTGCTTCCTGACCACAGATACAGCCTGTTCCAGAAAAAGGCAAATGTGTTCTTGAAAATGGCTTACTATGGCATGGTTTTGCCAGCAGGTGCCATCACATGCGGATAAAGTAAAACATTTAAAATATATATTGGGAAAGTCTGTTTAATTTTGTGGCAAACACCAAAAAAAGTTCTATGGTGCTTTTTAAAACTCTTTCCATGGTTTTGCATATGGCACTAACGTGCAAAATAATCCAAAATTTCAGATTTGGCATATGTATCCAAGGTACTGAAGTGTTTGGATCTGGAGTTTTGGCGCAGGCCCATCTCTCACTATGAAATCTGAGAATTTCTCCTTCTAAGCATGGGAATATTGTATTGTGCACTGATGCTCAGATGCGTCTACATCACGTCTTAGAATCCATAAGTGATTTTGACAAATAATATTACAAACCATTTTGTGAGGTGCAGCATGACATGCTTCTATATGATACCAGATTTGTGAAATCTTCACAGTTCTGTCAACACAGGTCAGCTGTACACAATAAATACATAGTATTTTTCTGAGGCTTGAAGGTGGACTCCTGTTATTTAATAGAATATGCCAATGAAGCATACAATTAATATGCATTAAGACTTTTTCACTAATAACAATTTCCTATTGTTCTTTTGTTTGTCTGTTTGTTTATTTTACAGAAACAGCAAGCTGCTTGTGAAGTAATTAAATTTGAGTATTTACTGTAGAGAGAGAAATATTATTCAACTAACACAATACTGCTTCTGGATAGAAGTATTTCTTTTTTCAATGTTTTTTCTTTTTTTCTAGGGTAGGGTAGGGCAGGGCAGAGTGTGGTATTGCATTATGATCCAAGAGAACAAAACCCTATTCAAAGCTCACATGAGTGTTCCTGAGATCATCAGTCAACCACCCTGAAGGCTCGACTGTGGCCCAGTTTGCACAGATAAGGTGTATAAAGAATGGTGGGTGCCCCCAGATACCTCAGTCAGCTACTTTTACCAATGATGAAAGCACAGGAGTAAGACAGCAGCAGAGCAGCTACTCTTCCATACCCTAGAATAGGTGGGCAAGAAGGGATGGAAAAGGCAGTAGGGCAAAAAGTGCATACCTGGTGCAATTTTACTCCCACCCCAGAGTAAAGTGCATCACAACCTGTCCCTTGGGCCATGCCAGGAGAAGGGATTTAATCATGGTCAACAGGTCATCCACTAAAGCACAAGTCATATGTCCTGAATACAGGTACAAGGTTTCCACACATTTCTTCTAACCTGGAGGAAGTGAAGAACCAAGGAAAAGTCATGCTTGTATCACAACCAAGTTTCTGTTCAGCCATACTCTGCTCTTTACTCAGGGCCTGTGGCAAACTGCTAGTTGCTCCCTAATATTTTGACTACGTGATTTAGGAAAACGTTCACTAGAGCCACAGGGGAAACTTAGATACAATGTAATTAATGCCGCTGCAGTTTAGCCAGTATTAAAACAATCCATAACTCTAAAAGCAGTGCCATGGGATCTTTGGTGACCACTAATACGAGCTGTACCTTGGGTTTATATCCCACCTGAAAGATCAGTCAGTTCAGGTATGTAGCATACATCAAATCTGAGCTCAAGTGAAAAGATTAGGGCTGGATTTTCCTCTGACCAGCAATGTTGCTTCTAACTCAGGCAAAAGACCGGTCATCTTCTAATACAGTGAGGGTCAGCCTTTTAGGCACATGTGCCAGAAGTTAAGTCCCATGACTTCCCCAAGTGCCAACCTTTCCCTGATCTACTATTGTTCCCTGCTCCCTCCCCAATTTGCTGCGTGCCACACACAGAAACTGCCCACCCCACAAATTGGCTATCCCTGCTGTAATGCACAAACGTATTGTGACATACGCTGAAAACAGGTGTTCATTTCTAGCTGGAGAAGTTTCTCAAAATGTTCCCTTGCTAAAACATTCCAGGAGAGGGAGCAGTACAGGAGTTCAGCCTGCTGCTGCCACTTCCCCTACGCTCTCTGCACCTTCCCTAAGCTGGTGATCAGTCTGGGGAAGGACAAGGGAGCAGGCTGCTTCACTGTTCCCAGCCCTGGGAGACTGTAATAGTGAGGCAAAGCTCCACGTACATTCCCCAGACTGGGGACCCCAGCAGGGCTACAGGTGGCGGCTTTTTTATATGATTTTTTTTTCCATTTTTTGATACTAAAGACAGCATCCGCAGCACTACACGTGCTCCGCATGTGTTATGCATGCTCTGCGTGGGCGAGGGTGGTGTTTCTTTCCTACACAGCACTTCAAAGCCAGTACCCAAATCCTTACATATGTGGTTGGAGATCCAGGGTTCAAATGCCACATGGGGGAGAGCTTCTCCCCCGTTCAGCCCTTCCAAGCTGGTGCCCACAGATCCCCCAAGAGCAGAGGGAGTAGGAAGCAAAGCCCCAACCCTGCTCCGAAGACCAGGCAATCCCTGGTCTCGGGGAGAGTGGCGGGGCAGGCAGTATTCCCCCTTTTCCCCTCCCAGACCAGTCCAGGAAGGGAAGGGAGCAGTCATACAAAGCCCCTAGAGCCCTGGATAATCCCTGCTGCTACCCTCCCCTCCCAGACTGGAAGGACAGCCTACAAACTTTTGTTCTTGCAAGAGAGACCCCCTCAAAAGTAGATCTTTCAGGCTGTTCTCTGGAAATTCTTCTCCCGGAAGACATGTCTCCCCAGGAGAAACTAAACAAATCCTTGTACATTTGTAATTTCTACTGTGAGAACTGCAGTTCTCCTGGTAGAAATATAATGCTTGCTACACTGAAGTTTCCCACAAGTATTCTCGTAACTTTTGACACCTCCTTGAAGACTGCCTCATCCACTTCTTCCTGACTTGGTGACCCATAATAAATCTCCACCATTATATCACTGCTGTATCTTTCACCCTTTATCTTCACCAAAAACATTCTGATCTGCTACCTTCATTCTCCTGAACCAGGGAACAAGCACATGCAATTGTTGACAAACAAGGAAATGCCACCACCTTTTCTTCCAACCCTGTCCTTCTGAAACAGAATGCAACCCTCAACGTTGATGTTTTAGTCATAAGAGCTACTCCACAAGATCTCTGTGACGTCAATCAGATCATAGTTCCTTTCACAGGTCAGGACTTCCAGCTTCTATTGATGGTTCCCTACGCTTCTTGAATTTGTGTACATACATGCATTCCAACCTACTTATTGCTCTGTGGCTCTGTAGCCCTTTCCCAGTTGAGTTTTTTTCTCCAGTCCTTTCTTTTCTGGATTGCTTGCTCTGTTGCTCAAGGGTAGTTTTCACCATTTCACACTGAACCTAGTTTAAAGCCCTCCTTACTATGTTGGCCAAGGGTAGAGATTTTGACTGGGGCGTGCCAATGCTCCTGCTGGGACTTAAACCCAGAGGTTCCTCAGGGTCACACCAATTACCATATGTGAGGTTAGGGAGGAATTTTACTCCAAGGTCAGATTGGTACAGACTGTGGGGGTTTCTGCCTTCCCCCGTAGAGGGGAAGTGGGGGGGGGAGGGGGGGAG
>NW_017729034.1:40237056-40239359 GCF_001723915.1 Gavialis gangeticus | reverse complement strand
GGGGGGGGGGGGGGGGGGGGGGGGGGGGAGAGAGAGAGAGAGAAAATGGCCCTCTCCCTTGGAGAGCTCAAGCATATTTTAAATAACCTGCTCAGCAGCAGGATACTAGCCACCATTGTCCCTCTGCTTTACCTGTGGCAGGTTATGGTGTCATGCCTTGTGGTTGTGTCAGGGTTGACTGTGTAGCTTTGTTAAGACAATGGATTTGTACAGAATGCTTTGCATAGGGATGATAGTGCCTCAGGAAGAAGGTTGGACTAGATGACCTCTGAAGGTCCCTTCCAGTCTTACCTTTCTGTGAGTCGCTATATTAACTACATAATATGCAAAATATTCTTTCTATATTATATTTTCAATATAAGCCTTTGCCTAGGACTTAATGCTTTTTCTTCTTCAAATGTTAGGAATAAACATGTGTACATTAAGGTAATCTGTTAAGAGTACTTGCTATGTTTTGCCAGGTGTTTAGTATGATTGGAGTGCTACACATTTGCATAACTTTTGGATTACCTAAACACTGAGACAGAAGCAAGCATAAAGAGAAGCCTGTGATTTATCAAGTGGTTTTTCAGGAAGGAAAAGTAATTTTCCTTTACAAGCCATCTGTACAGTTTGCCATGTAAATAATTCTTCTGTTCAAGACAACGGAATCATATTTTACTTGTGGGTTTAACATACATAGCACATTCCCACTTCAATTCTGTTCTACCACCAGAGGACTCATTAAGAAAGAACTATCAATTAACACAACAGCTACGCTAGCAGGCAGAAGAATGAAAACACATTTATATCTAGCAACTGATCTTTCTTACTCCTTAAATGTTTATCTAACATTGCATACATACACATACCATCAAACACATCTATATAATATATCACATACACAAAAGTGGTATTATATAAATAAAAAGCTTATGGTTCTTGCTACAATGGGAAATCTAGTCACAACCAAACTCATTAAAGTCATTAAGGTCAGAAAACTGTACCTTAATAAAACTCCTGAGTATTTATTTATTTGTATGAAATTCATCATAGTACTGTAAAGGAACAAAGAAACTAAATCTTCTCTCTGTATGCAAGACAAGTCATAACTGCTGACTTTATCCAAAAAAAACAACCCTGGACTGCATTGCTCTTTTACTTATGCTAGCTGTGCAGATCCACAAGCTAAGAGACAGTAAGCCAAGCTGCATTCTTTTCTGTGCCTAATCAATAGAATTATTTACTTGAAGTCATAGTCAGGGGATAATGTTTGAGCCGGAAAGAGTACATCTAGGTTTTTGGATTTCTACCTGGGTTGGCACTTAAAGAAAATATCTTCTTAACAAATGTGATATGAAATAATATGTAGATAAGGAAGACTACAATTTTCAAAGAGTCACTTCTGAGAGAAAAACTTCAACTGAAAATGGCATACTATTGATATACAATAGATGCACCTTTCTTTTGTGAAGTAAGAATTTGATTCACTGCTACAAAATTCCATTATGTGCATATCCCCTAATCGGGTTCTTACCATTAATAAATTTCATTTTAATGACTTGTAATAGCATAGCTTGAGTAACCTGGAGCAGTGCAGTCTTATTACTGCCAGCTGTGCATTACTCCGATATTGAGAGGATGTAAAAGCAGTCCAACAGATCATGAAGCCATGGAACAAAATTGAAGAATAGAAGGCCCTTCATGGAATTCTGATGTCTATTACCAATTAGCATGCAGACAAACAAGATGGCAAGGTCACAGACTTATTTCTGACAGATTTATCCATGATGAGGAAATCTGGTGAGGCACCATCCTAATTATTGTAAACTGGCTGTTATTAACATACATCTTTTACAAAAAGCAAACAGAAAAAACCAACACAGATTATTTTTAAAAATAATTAGGCAAAACAATGCTAGTAATCTGATAATACAATTTGCAGTTTATTAAACTATGGGATTTAGGATCTTCACCTTCCTTGGAACCATGTCAGGACCTGTGGCCTGCAAGAAATTACATGCTAGATTAATGTTCTCATTAGGAGTCTAAATATTAAAGCAGGAAGAAATGAAAGTCCTCACACAGTCATACTACTATAATGCGATTAGAATTGCAGAAATTTGCTAGAATACCTTGCATGGCTGGAGTACTGTCATGGATAAATAAAAAAACGTTCAGGAAAGACAGGCAAGGGAGAAGAGGAGTTGGAGTTGCATTTTATGTAAAAGAGCTTTATGGTTGTCAATCAAGCTGGGTGTCAGCCAGCAGATGACGTCAGCTGTGACCTCTGCCATGGGAGATTTAAAAACCCTGGCAGAAGC
>NW_017729034.1:40232081-40237014 GCF_001723915.1 Gavialis gangeticus | reverse complement strand
GGGGGGGGGGGGGGGGGGGGGGGGGGGGAGGCAGGAGGTGGGACACTGAGCTTATCAAGGCATTACCCAACAGAGCCCCACACGACTCTGCCCAGCCGCGAATGAGCGACGGTAGTAGTAGGGAGACAGTCAAGGCTTCCGGACTCTGGGCTCCTTGGGAAGGGACTCGTGGCCAGTCGACACCCCTGGGGCACAGGCTGGGCATAAGTCGACCCCAAGACTGTGGTGGGCATCACAGACTCAGACTCAGCATAAGGATGGAGCAAGTTGGGAGCCTGGCCCAGGGGGTGGGAAGATACTCACAGTGCAACTGAGGAAGCCACACTTGGGCATGCAGGGATGAAATCAGGAAGGCCAAAGCGCAACTGGAGTTGCAGCTAGCAAGGAATATGAAAGGTAAAAAGGAGAAATTCTACAAGAATGTCAGCAACAAGAGAAAGATCAAGGAAAGTGTGGGTCTGATACTGAATGGGGGAGGCTGCTGTGAAAAAGGCTGAAGTACTCAGTATCTTTTTCACCTCAGCCTTCACAAGCAAGGTCAGCTCCCAGACCTGCATGGTAGTTTTTCCAGTCCACATGGCCACATCCATGGGAAACTTACATGTGTTTTTCTTTTGTTTTATTTTAACATTCGAGTACTGCGAAGAGCTAGTATTTAATAGCGTTGCCATTATCCTAGAAGAAAAATATTCAGTAACTACATTTTTCTGACCTATGGAAATGGTGTCCAAACCTATAAATGGGCTCTCAAGTAGTCAACAGGAAATGGCTGATAATACAGTGAAATACTAGAAGCCCAGATTTTACCACTCTTATGAAAAAGTCTTTTTTTTTTTTGACAGAAATTAATTATAATTCAGCGGAATTTGCCCTTAAAGGAGAGGAAAATCCCCTGCAGGGCAGATAGGATTTCAGTGGCACAGAAAACGCTATATGTGAGAATCTTGCGGAATCTAAGTACTCAGTCACATGAAACACACCACACAATGAGAAACTTCAAAATACTGTTACCTGCATAGGAAAAACATTTCTTTTTTAATTATCGTATCTCAATACTAAAAAATTTTGAAGTTATTTGATAACAAGGAACATATGATGGGAACTACATCTAGGGGTGGGGCAACATTTTCCTGGCCTAGGCCATAGCTTACAACCCAGCTGTCCCTCCAGGCCACGAGTCTCCACCACCCCCTCCATCTAAGCAGCTGGCTGCTAGATTCCCATCCTCTCTGCATCGAGAGGAAGCTCAGACTTTGTAGCACACAACAGACTCTGCAGCAGAGGGGCAACACAATGCAGCTCCCTAAAACCAATCCCGCATCCCAGATTGAACCTCCATGGGCCAGATTGGGTCTCTTTGCAAGCTGTATCTAGCCCACAGGCCATAGCTGCCAATCTCTGAACTACACTAGTAAATAATGGAAATTAATGTAACAATTCATTTCTTCACTGAAAGAACCAAAATACAGCAGTGGATGGACACTTAATAGTGCTGCATGTAAATGACCTAAAAGGCCCTCAGAAAAGAGAGATTGGGATAAATTGTTTTACTAGATGGAGACGACAAAGAATTTTCCAGCAGAAATCAATTATAATTAATTGCAATTAATTACAAGACACTCCTGGATTGTGTTGACCTCATAAGAACAGGCTGTCAACAATAGCCCAACAATAGCCCAATTGGGCTAGCGATAATGGAAGACAGACATATAGCACCTCAGTTTTCAGATGAAACCAGAATGGAAAAGGGGCAGAAAAGGGGCATGGAAATCACATGAGTGGGAGAGAGGAGACAAGAACTATCTTGTTTTAATTAACCATAAAATATTTGCTGCAAAACCAAATCAAATATGAAGATTTGTTTCATATAGATGGATGGGCTGATAGATGGAAAATAGGGGTGTCAAAAATAGGGTCTGGCTCACAGAGGTGTACCATCTGGCCCACAGTCCTGCCTGCCTGCCATGATGCAGCATGTGCACAGAAACCATCTAGCACAGGCTGCACACAGCATAGTACCAGTCTGGGGCACCCAAGCCAGACCAGCCGTGCATGCTGGGTCTGGGGGCAGTCTGGATAAGGCCCATAGACTGGCCTCACATGGCACATCCTGTGTGCAGGGCCAGTGTACCCCAGATTAGCCCTATACATTAGATGCCATGTGCAGGGCTGAGGCCAGCATACACTGCATACAGTATGCAGGGCTGAAGCCACCGCATGCGCTGTGTCCAGGGTGCATGCAGTATGTGGTGTCCCTTGTGGGCTGGTTCCAGCACATGGGGGCTGGTTTGTGGGCCTGACTGTTCCTGACTGACTCCTCATCTGGCACACAGGGCTAGATAAGTTCTGACACCTCTGATCTAAATTACAGGCCTTTTTCCATCATGGCATTGCCTAAGCAGCTCATGAACACTAATGAATTTACTCCCTCAATGGACTGAAGTAAGAAATCAAAACTTTAGAAGATTCAGCAACCTATCAGAATCCAAACAGGAAATCTTCAGCAGAGAGAGAAAAAAAGATCCAGGACCAGACCTGAGGAATTACTGGATCTCCTTTAAAAAGCTAGCTCACTTTGGGATAGCATGCATCTTCCTTTGAGATCAATCAGGACTGTGAGAGGAAGCAAGAAAAGAGATTCAAGAATCAGGTCAAGTGCAGGTGTCCAAGATGGAATGTGGAAGGAAAATAAAGGATCAAATCTGTGTGTCATGCGGGAACAGTAGAATTGATCGACAAGCTCTGTGTGAAAAGGTCTGGGAGGAAAAATAAAAGAAGGCAGGCAGTGCAATGAGTCTTAGAAGTAAGGGCACCAATGACCGAAGTGCAAACTGGATCTGTTAGGGATCTACAGAAACAGCAGGAAAGGTCCTGGAATCATGTCTTGGGATTCTGGACTGCACTTGCAAATCAGCTTTGCTTTCATTCTTCCTAGCGCTAAACACCTATTATATATTTTATGATGCCAAGAAACTGTGGTTATACAAATGCTTTGCAAGTGGATGGTCAATGTCCGTGATAAGTGGGACCTCAAAGTTAATTCACTATTAAAGTGAATGAAGAAAATTTGAAGTTCTGGATACTATTGTTTTTCAATAAAAGTGCAGACGCAGGAAGACTATACTACATAGGTTTTTGTCATCAAAGCTATCTTTCTGAAATTCAAACGACAAGATTATTGTAGCTTCTTTCGGTTTGGGGGGTTTTCTGTGCAGAAAAGCTGAGATTCTAGACAAGAGAGCTGAATTACTGCAAAAAGCTAAATTCAGCACCTTTCCATCCATTCCTGAGAACAAAGCTCGCTATTCCTACTTAAAGATGCACCTTAACCTAGATTCTCTTCTATGTCAGCATGTCGCATGATGCTGCCAAGCCCAAAAGCTGGCTTGTTGCAGATTTTTTGTATGCTCTATAATTTAGAGCAGCAGCAGCAGCAAGAAAATGTCATTAAATTGCCAAATCTGGCTCTGAAAATACCTCTCCCCCTAGCTCGTTCATGCCATCAGTTGTCTCATTGCTGCTTGTGATTGAGACTTGGGTAAAAAAATAGCTAATCATACACTGCATATTTTTATGGACCATGCTCAATTCCCCTTTGCTGCATGCACTCCTGCAGTGCACAGAGAACAGGGACCACTGAATAAATTAAAATACCTAAAGTAATTCTGTAAACAGCTTTGTTACTAGCCCAAAAGGTTACAGAAGATGGAAACTGATAGGGTACCTGATCTGAATTCAAGTTGCTGCACTACCATTGTAGCTGTACTGGATTGCTTTGCTCTACGCCCCAATGGAACTGCAGTGAAAAATTAGCTGTTCCACATAACAAATTGCCTTCTGCTCAGCTACAGCAGGTAATGGCATTTCAAGGTGCAATTGCAGTCTGGAAGGGAGTGAGGGGAGAAAATAGAAAGAAGCTTGACCTACCAGCCTCACAGTCTCTTTTCAGTTCATTCTCCAGACTCCAAGATAACATTTTACAATAATCTGAGCTTGCTCTCTCTTCCTTTTCATTCCTTTTGTTATTTACTCCTTTGGCAAAACAATAAAACTAAGTGAGATCTAATAATCAGCTTAAAGTCATTTCTACTTCCTACACTGTTTCTTTCTGCCTGCCTTGTTTGATAAGGGGTCACCTCATTATCATCACAGAACACAAAAGCTGCTAAGCCATACAGAGCAATTAATATGGAACATTTCCTCCAAGAAAATGGGCTACATTGTGCTAAGTGCACACTGTCCAGTAACTGTATATTGCTTGGAGGCATAAAGTTGAGAGGCAATATTGAAGGACATATACATAGGAAGAAAACAGTAGCCCACAAGAGAAGAAGGGAAGTGATCTGAGACAACCATTTATAGTATTAACTTTCTCTGTTTTTCTCTATGACCAACAAACACAGCTAGCCAATGAGGTGGGTAACTTTGCACACTGTCGTCTTCACTCTTAAATGCCCAAGGAGCAGTCCTGGCTAGAAAACCATGACAATTCCCCAAGCGCTCACAGCTGCATTTCAGGAGGTTCTAATACAGACCACATACATGATGGAGATGAGTCCTTCCTCCTTTGACCAACCATGTTTGAGAAAGGCACATTTTAGCTCTAAACACACAAACCACCATCAATTAAGAAAATTCCTACAACACAAAGAACAAGCCCTACCACTGATCCATGAATCATCTGGGAAAGTAATATTTAGTAGTGCAATCCATATGGGATGAATTAGTCTACATTTGTAACACTTGATGGGGAACTGCTGTTAATACCAACATCCTTTTTTTATATCCTGACCTTCAGTCCATCATTTACTCCTACTGGAAGCCATATTCTGCAGCTTATGCTTATCTTGTGGACTACTTACTGGTCAAGATGAGCAGTTCAGCTAGAATCAATGGGATTACTTGCAAAACTGAGTGCCACTCATCATGATTG
>NW_017729034.1:40212809-40227081 GCF_001723915.1 Gavialis gangeticus | reverse complement strand
CAACCGTACCTTGCATGCATCCACAGATGCATCTCGAGCAGGTCCAAGGAGGTGATCCTCCCCCTCTATGCAGCACTGGTCAGGCCGCAGTTGGAGTACTGCATCCAGTTCTGGGCGCCGCACTTCAGGAGGGATGTGGACAGCATGGAGAGGGTCCAGAGGAGGGCCACTCGCATGATCAGGGGACAGCAGGGCAGGCCCTATGAGGACAGGCTATGGGACCTGAACCTGTTCAGCCTCCACAAGACAAGGCTGGGGGGGGATCTAGTAGCCTGTTATAAACTAGTCAGGGGGGATCAGCAGGCATTGGGGGAGTCCCTGTTCCCCCAAGCACTGCCAGGAGTGACCAGGAATAACGGTCACAAGCTGGCAAAGGGTAGGCTTAGGCTAGATATCAGGAGGCGCTACTTCACTGTCAGGGCGGCTAGGATCTGAAACCAACTTCCAAGAGCAGTGGTGCAGGTTCCTACCCTGGGGGTTTTTAAGAGGAGGTTAGATGAACACCCTGCTGGGCTTGTTTGGCCCCCAGTGCTCTTTCCTGCCATGGCAGGGGGTCGGACTAGGTGATCTACTCAGGTCCCTTCCGACCCTAGAAACTATGCAACTATGAAACTGGGCTGCAGACAGACCCTTTATCAGTTACGTTCAATAATTTCCTTAATTTGCTTTTTTGCCATTTATCAGGCTGGCTCCTGCAGGGGTACACAGGGTAAGAAGGGTGCAAGGAAGAACCCCCTCCTTCCTTTGAATTTCATCTCCATTGTCTCACTCCTCTAATGCATCCATGATCCAAAGGCAAAATCTTTTTACTTTTCTTCCTCAACTATACATAAAAGAGAGGCTGGAAGAACAGGCTAGCTGCAGGGATATATACAGGGCGAATCTTCACAGAAGCATACACAGTGGCTATGCTTCCCAGGAACTGCCTGATGCCCTATGCCTTCCTGAGCCACAGTATCACCAAGAATGTGTGCGGCTTCACTTGCTATTCAACAACATGCCTTACTGACAGTCTAGCTCTGTGTAATTAAGCAACATTATTATACAACCTTAGTACTTTTTGCAGGCTACATATATGTAATCCCCTTTATTGTTCCTTTATAACCGATCATTGGTTGTCTACTTGCATTATGTTCTACATTACCTATATTCTTCCCGCTGCTCTGCCCTGAAACCTTTTTAAGCTTGATATCCCTTCTATGCGTAGAGCCTGGATGAGAGTATATTGTTCCAAGTGAAGTCTTAGCAGTACTTTAGAGAGACGAAACATGACTTTCTTTGCCTTGCAAGAGAAACCACTCCAGAGTCCTCACAGAAGTAAATTGACTTTTTTTTCCCTCAGCTGCATTGTGCTAAAGATTCCCATTGAGTTTGTTATCCACCACTACCCCCAAATGCTTTTTCTTTGTGAATGTTTTCTAGGTAAGATTTATAACTATGCAAGTAGGTACTGATCCTCAGTTATGTAAACTTAGCACTTCTTTACATTAAACCTCATATCATTATCTGTGTTTAATAGATAATCTTTTTAATGTAGCTTCAGTTATTTTAAGCTTTCCATATTTATACTGAAATGTTTTACCACATAAAGGAGCTTCTGAACATTTACATCTTTAGGATGACCCAAGTCAGGGTCTAAACTGTCATTGCATAGTCATACACTGTACAATACAATAGGGTTGGAGTGATGATATAGAACAGGAGTCATCAACCTATAGGCAGCAGCCTGGATCTGGCCCATGAACATGGGGCCTTGGTGTCAGGGGGCTTTGGGCCCTCTCCCCAGGCCACTGCAGGGATAAACAGGCCTACTGCCTGCCCAGCCCCCTATGATCTGAGGTGCATCATTCCAGCCTGCAGTACATTTGCACCTTACAGACTAACTAAATCAGAGATGCATAAGCTTTTGTAAGCAGCAGCTTACATCATCAGATGATGTTATAACCATAATGGTCCAAGAGATATTGACAAGGCAAGGATTTTTTGGTGGCATCTTCTACTGAACCATTTGGCTGGGAGAGACGTTAGAAAGCTTTCAGGCACAGACTGCCTTTCCTCAGGTCACCGGGGTTAATTTGTGCTGAAAGCTTGTCTGTCTCACCCAACTATACAGTCAGTCCAATAAAATATATCATCAGAAAATCTTTGCCACAATGGTCATTTGGTGAAAACATGTGCATGTCCTGCCTCCAAAAATAACATTTCCAGCCAACTTTGCTTATAGAAAACAAGATTTGGCCCTTGCGCATGCAATAATTATAGTCACATAAAAATATAAATCCCATTTAACTTTGTTATAATCAGTTTTAAAAAAAACCTCAGAGTCACAATAAGGATGTCTAGAAGCTTTTATGAAACTCTGTCTAAAGAATTATAACTTTCATACCCATTTTCAATCTATATAAAATTGCATCTTCAGGAAAACTAATAAGGTGAATTCCCCTCTTATTTTGTCTGATTACACTTCATAATTAACAATGTCATCAGAAAAACAGGACCCCAGGGACATGAAGGCAGTAACAGGAAGAACCATGACAGAAGAGTGAGTACGGAAGAGGGGATTAAGAAAATCTTTGGATATTAGCATTGCATTTTTAAGTGGGAGGGGGAAATGAGAGGATATGGAATATGAGGATAGCAATTATTGGGGGAGAAGATAAAAGGTCAAGTGACAGTAAGAAGCAAAGAGAGGGGAAGTGAGGGGAGGGAGATGGGAGGAGAGAGGAGGGAAAAGGGTAGTGTCTGCTAGTGCTGTGTGAAAC
The DNA here is from genome assembly GCF_001723915.1 of Gavialis gangeticus. Lineage (NCBI taxonomy): Eukaryota > Metazoa > Chordata > Crocodylia > Gavialidae > Gavialis > Gavialis gangeticus. The sequence goes on along the minus strand of NW_017729034.1, from coordinate 40,224,319 downwards.
ACCATGGTTTCATTTTTACATCTGTTTCACCATTTCAAAATGACAGTGTTTGGTTTTGTCATTTCGTTTAGTTTCAAAGCACTGTTCTATTTTGCTTCATCAAAATTGTTTCACTGTTTTGATACATTTTGACGTTTCACCCGTAGGTATAAAGGGGAATCCATGAGAATGCCTAAAACATTGTCATTTCTTACCTACTTTGGATGAAAATTGAAGGGACGGTAGCCCCTTCTGAGGACATGAAGTCTACCAAATTTCAAGGAGATACATGCGGGGTTTCTGGGAAACTGCACCTCAACTCTTCAAAACACAACTCCTGACACTTGCCGGCAGTGGCAGCCTCCTCCCATCCAGCATGCAGACCTGGGGGCTCGTACCCCCGGGAGGAGTCCGGCACAATCCAGCAGGCCTTCCAGAGGTGCAAGTGCCCGGATCTGTGCTCTGAATGAAAGCAGGCTGCCTCTGCCACCTAGGACTGGAGTGAGGTTCAGGCTGCACCCAGCACTGGAGAAGACTGCTGCTGCTGCCTGTCCCCGGCAGCAACAGCAGCCTCCTCTCAGCCAGGGTGGGGGCTCGCACTCTCCGGAAGGCTGCAGGGCTGTGCCAGACTGCTCCCAGGGGTGGGAGCCCTCAGATCTGTGCACTGGATGAGAGGAGGCTGCCACTGCTGCCTGGGACCAGCGCTGAAGCCAAGTAAGCCTGGCTTCAAAACTCAAAACCTTTCAAAACCTTTTGAATGCCATCATTTCATTTCAAAGCTGTTTCGAAGCCTTTTGTTTTGTTTTGATTTTGCTGTTTTGAACTCAAAATGTGTCAAAACAGCTTTGAAACAAAACACCCAGTGAAATTTTGCACAGCCCTAGTGTCTGCCTCCTTCCCACCCACGATGCTGCAGCTATATCCCTGGGTAAGCACCATGGCTAAGATCCCCAACCAATTAAAGATTATCCAGCACCAGTGTAAAATGATAGGACCTCAAGATTATAAAGTTTTCAGAACCAAGTTTACAGTTTTCTCTCATGCAAAACAGAACATCCCAAGAAGACAGCCTGCCTATAACACATTTGGACATGGGCTTGGAACCAATACTGGGCATGGACAAGCATGCACTTCAAGCAGCTTTAAAAGGGAAGAAGAACCTGCTACTTGGGAGTGAGTTTGGCTCACTCCATCCTCAAGGCTGCAGCCACTAGATGGCCCCAGTTCCTGTACTAGCTCTGCACAGTACAAGGACACTGGACCTCGTGGGCTGCTGCCACTGCTGCTGCTCCATCTCTGTGAGCCAGGAGCCTCTGCTGCTGCTGCTGCTGCCCAGGGCAGGTCTGAGCACTGCAAAGGGCTGGAGATGGGGGTGCTGCAAGCTTTCTTAGCACCCTCAGGCTCTGCCTGCAATAACACTAGAGCTTAAAGCTGCAGGTAATGGGGGACATTGAGGGGCAAGTGTTGCAGCTACTGGGAGCTGATATCCTCAGCACCATATCCACTCACTTGGCAGCAGCTGCCAAGAACCCAGCCCAGCCAAGTACCCAGCATCAGGCAGCTCTTCCCCCCACCCCAGGCAAGAAAAGTAGTGGCCCACAGTGCAGCTGGGCTGCAAGCAGCTGATCTGCCTCTCTAAGGGGATGAACAATTCAATAATGAGGGCCTGCAGTTCTACCCAGGTAAGCCACAGCTGGCACAAAGGACTACAGGAACATAAAATGAACTTTCGTTATGGTGCCAGATGATAGAAGATGCACTGCATTGTGCTTATTTTCACATTATTGTCTGCAGAACCAAATGTGAGAATTTTCATGAGAACAATTTGTTGCCTCATTGCTGCTCTTTTGAGCCAAATCTCACAAGAATAATCCATGTGGTTTTGATACCAGGTTTTAGTCTGGATTCAACTTTGAATCTGAACCATTATCTAATCTTAACCTGATTCAAATACAACTTCCCTGGCTGATCTGCAGTTTTTGCTCTGTCTTTCTAAAAACTTGTCTGGTTTTGGTGATAAATTCTGCTGTGCATTTCCTACTTTCTATTTCCTCTTCATCTCCAAAGGCCCCAAGACATCACATCCTGGGCCCTTTGAAATCTCATTTTCATGTCTAATACTCCACACAGTTTCAACTGAAATCTCTAATTGCTATAATGTAACTACTTAAGAAACAAAGGAGTATAAAAGGTTGTTTGCACTATTTACAAACTAATAAAAACAAAATGCCAAGAGTGTATGCAACTTCACCCTAAAATGCTGAAATATTTTTTAAACTCATGGAGAAATCAAAAAGCGAAGCAAAATAAATAATATAAGATTTATCTTTAGAATCCAACTTTAATAGTACATTGAACATATACATATTATATATACACATCTATTAATAAAAATACTACTAATAATAATGTATAGCCAGAAAGGCTCAGAGCTGCTTACAAACAACCCACATACACTAAACAACATCAGACACTCCAAAACACTCCAAAACATAAAAACTGTATCCCACCCCACCCCCATGCCCACTTCCCTGCCTATTATTCATAAAAGCAAACCCTCTGACTAATCCCAACCATGTGCCCCAAAATTTCTATTTCACTTTCAATATCTCCTTTCTTGTCTATAAACTACATAGGGCAGAGATTATCTTTTTATTATATGTCAAATGCACAGGATCACCAACTGCCTTTAAAATTACAAACAGTCCGTAAAAAACAAGCCTAAAAATGGAGCCATCCATAAAAAACTAAATAGCCCCAAGCTTGACTGAAGCTCATTGGAATGAGACGTACCAACTGATCTCTCAGCAATAGCACAGCACCTTGCATGGAGCATTCTCCCAGGGCTCTGCAGCCTGTAGGCTGCTCCCCCCTAGCCACATACTACTTTTACTGCTGCTTCTGTGCCTGTCTGTAACACTGCTGGGTCACAGATAGGCAAACATCAGTCCTTCTTTTGTGGTCCATGCCGGAATGGGGGAGAGGTAGGGCTGGCAGGAGCAGGGTTGCAGGGTTAAAGCAGCACAGTGCAGGGTGCTACTGGGGGTACCAGGATGTGGGTGTGAGTATGGAAGAGCCCTATGGTGCGGACAGCACAATGTAAAACCATTGCTGCAGTTAAGGAGGGTTACAAACCTAAGACAATTTTTTTTTTACTGACAATCTACAAACTTTTTACCAACAACATAACTTCTTCTTTTTCTAAATTATGTTTGGTATTAAACACCAAAATTTGAATCCATCCTTTGTCCAGGGATGACAGAAGAGTTACATTTATATTATGTAAAAAGTATGTCCATAAAAACATGTGTCATTAAAAAGGTGATCATTGGTAAAAAGTTGGCAATTGTCAGTAAAAAAAAAAAAAAAAGTGTCTTGAGTTAGAAATTTTTTAAAAAATAATCCCTTATTGGCTTTTTTTTGCACAAACTCAAAAAAAAAAAAAAAGGGTTTTGAGTTAAAAATTTGTTAAAACCTAATCCCTAATTGGCCATTTCATGACCAAGCTAAAAAAAAAAAAAAAGTGTCTTGAGTTAGAAATTTGTTAATACATAATCCCTGATTGGCTATTTCATGCACAAGCTACAATACAAATAGAAAGACTCTGACCTTCATTTCTTACACTGATCTCTATAATTATCATAAATGAAAGAGAATGATCTGATTGTGAATATAACCTACAATGTATAGACCAAAACAAACACACTAAAATTAAGATTTTCTCTACTAAATATTTTTACAAAGAGAAATTTGAGCTTTTCAAATTCAGGTGTCAGTGTAACAGTTTATTTGACTATAGGAATGATGGCAATCTTCATTTCCTTTTTAACCGAATTTCATTTTTCACTTAAAGCAGGAATTTGAGCTCTGTTTTGTATGTCAAAATTATAGAGTACCCTCCTTAAATTTATATCATGTATTCTTTCAGTACAGAAAGAAATGTCTCAGATTTTAAATAAACCCATTAATTAGTTTAGGAATTTAAATAAAAGCTTTAAAGAAGAACGTGTTTGTGTCTTAAAAGAATTATGCAGACACTTCCATACAGTTGTAATTAATAGAAATCTTGAATAAATTAGATTGCAAATTACATTTCATTATTATTTCTCGCTCTTTCAAATTATTTTAGGCTGGGCTAGTAGTACTGCTTATTATTAAGGCTGCAGGGCACTTCCCTTCCCTGTTTTCAGTCACTTATAACATTGTCAAATGTTAACAATATGAGCAGATGTTTTCTATATGTAGTTGTCTGCCACAAACAAAACAGATTTTTCTTATTTCTTTTTTAAAAAAATGTCAGCTGGAACAGGTCAGTCACTGCTGAGAACAAAGAAAAACATTATTTTGCTCATCTTATAAAAAAAAAAGAAGAAAAACCTGGCAATCTTTTTTTTCGAAATGCTCTAGTTCTCCATGCTTTAGTGCATTTTTTTGCCATCCCCATTAAAATCTGTTCAGGTTTGGCCAAGCATTAAGCCTTTGAAAAACTGAATTTCACACCCCCTCATAAATGACTCGATAGAGCTTCATACTTAAATCTCTAAAAATTAAATCCTCACTCAATGTGCCCAACCTGCTTAGTGCTAACCAGGCAGCATGCACACCATCTTCAATGAGCAATTTAGTATGCCCCAAAGGAGAGGACCCAGAAGGACCCAGCTTATCCAGCCAGGGCCTTACACCAGAACTGGAAGTTTCTCTTTCCTATACTTGCAATGTGCTCGTGCTGAAACATAAGGAACATAATACTGAGTGCTAGAGAGACCTAAACAAATGATGAATGATGGGTTGTACACTATGATGGGATGGATTACACTGGACATGCCCTGTACATACACCCTTCCCCTAAAGCATCCACTGCTGCCACATTTAGAGACAGACCTATTTGTTGTATTTGGCAAACATAGGCCTAAGCCCACCGTGAACGTCTATAAGCACCTGTTAAAACGGAAAGCCACTGAGAACACAAGAACTGATTCCCTGGAAAAGCTAAAAAGCAAAACAGGAATGGGAGCGAGGGTTACAGGTTCAAAACAAGGGATCCAGAAGGTGACACAGAGCAGAGCAAACCAGTTAGCACCCACTGCCTTCAAAATAGTTCAAGGGAGCCTCTGGACACTGTCTGCCCAGACACATGAGCAGAGAGTGACAGGAAGACAGCCACACATTCACTCAAGTTCCCCCATGGTGTTGTAGATGTCCAGCTTAGCCAGAGCCAGAAGGAAGTTGACCAGAAGGCCCTAGGAGTTGGTAGGGCCATGGATGGGGAATGCATAACAAGAAAGACATGAAAAAAAAAGTGCAGCCAGAAACTCAACAGGAGGTTCTGGAGGAGCTGAAAGAAAGGCTGCATCACATTCAGAGACAGGCAACATGGACCATTTGTCAGACCCTGTATGACACTTATGACCTTAAACCATCCGATACAAATGCAAAGTGGAATAAACTAGGATATAAATAAGTACACTGGGACAAGGAATCTCAGGAGAAAGCTTGTGAATGGGTATTGGGGGAAGAATGGTTGAGCAAGGAGACTAACACTAGTAGAGAGAAGGAGATCAAGAGCTAGTGGAGAAGGAAGCAGGCTGGCATTTGTTGATCATGAATATTGAGACTGCTTGAACAGAAAGGCTGGGAGTAGTACTGGGACTGGTAATCACTGACAGGAATGAAATGAGACTGAGAGCAAGCTTTCTAGAAGACCAGGGGGCATTGAGATTAGATAAGGAGTTGCAAATAAGACTTATGGTAAGGGCAGCTGAATATTGCTCTGGGGACCTGGATTCCTATGTGAAATTGGGGAAGTCACTTAAACAAAACTTTCTACCAATGGTCATTAATCATGTGTTCATATTATCTTTGTACCTGCCTTCAGGCCCTGGAACCTGATCTGCAGAAGTGCCAGGCTGCAACTCAAGTCAGTATGGGAGGCAGTTTTTTACAGTGCTATGTAATGTTAACAGTATATGAGCCTCAGACTGGATGCCTGAAATTAAGAGATACTTTTATCCTTTCACTTTCTGTTCCTCAGAGATGGCATGGGAATACCAGACCCTCATCTCACAGTGGCTTTGCTAACAGTTGTGTAAAACTTCGGACTCATCTACATGTTACACTTAAGACATGATTAACCGGTCAATCATGTATTAAGTTGTCACCTCGATGCATATTCAATCAATTAATGGTGGGATAAAAGGAGGAATAAGCTACAAAGCTAGTTCATAAAATATATGCAATTATCTTGTGACTCCATCTGATCATGCTATTAACTGAATGGATGACCAGGGACCTCTGTGGCTGAGAGCATCAGTGACACATATGCACCCCAGAGCCTGGGAACTCATAGTGGACATGGGTGCACAACCATGGGAACACCTGCAGGCACCCCTGCAGCCCGGACACTGCAACTCGCATGGGTTTCTAGGTAAAATGCTTGTACCTGGAGTACTCCCACTGCTAGAAACCTGCCTGAGTTTCAGTTTCTTAGCCATGGAGGTCCTGGAGCACCCCCGTGTCTAAAAGCCTGCGTAAGCTGCAGTTTCCCTGCTGCAGGGACCTCTGGGGCAGTCACACACTGGGAGGCCAGGTCAACTGATGGGGTTCCCAGTTGCAAGAGCTTGCTACTCCAGTGCAGCAGGAGTCCAGGACTGTGATTCCAAGCCCCACTGCACCAGCAATAAAACATGATAGGATCTGATATTTGATCCCACAATCATGTCTCCTGCCATGCATGTGTGACATAGCAGTAAGCGCAATTGTGTGGATTGTGCATCAGATCCCACTCTGCCTGTAAGAGGTGGCAGGGACCATTTCTCTTGTCCAGGTTTACTGGGTCTCTGCCTCCACTGCCCTTCATTCTTGCCTGCTGTGTCTTATTGTTTAAAAAGTAGAGGGAGATTAGATGTTAAGAAAAGAGCAAAAATCCACCTGGCTGAGGGCAGTCCTTTTTGCAGGGCTTCTCCCCTCCTACACCCTGCTTCTTACCACTCCAGGTCACATGCCCAGAACTGTGGTGTTAACTCATGAATTCTGACTTGCTCAGACAGTGACCGTCATCCAATCCTCTGTCGGGGACACCCACCATTCATACATTCTGCAATACTCTGTTCATATCCAGCCTTTACAGGCTTCCAACAGAGCATTTTGGTTGAAAGACCACTGGGCTTCCCAGGGCACTCAAGACTCCAAGTCCCTTTTTTCCTATGGCACGCTAGTCAGCTTCCATTTCCTCACGGGACTCGACAATCACTTCTGCTAGGCTCCCAATAGAGCACCTTCAGGCTAGGTCTCCCCTTAGGGCTAACAACTGTTAGCTCACATTTAAGCCTTTCTTGATGCAACTCAATTCTTTATCTGGTCAGGAGAGCCTACCATCAGCTAATTTGCTTCCCACTATAAGGCATCATCTTTCACTTCCTTTGTCCCAGTAACCTTCAATACCTCTGTCAATTCCCGTTGTTCAGAGAAGAACAATTAATTAACACTAACTTCATCAGTTCTCCTTTTTTATTATGGATGATCAATTTATTATCAATCAATTCATCAATCTCTCTTGATTAAAGATGACCAATCAATTATCCATAAATTCAGTAGTCTCTCTTGATTATAGGTGATCAATTAATTATCAATAAATTCATCCAAGACATTAGATGACCCAAATCAATTTACCAATATTCTGGGGTCACTTACTTGCAATACCACCACTTGCCTGCTTCATCAAGTAAGGATCTGGTTGGATTCCTCTTCCTTCTCCCAGCCCCACTCTCCCTGGTCCCATCCCAAGCCTTCTCTGGCTTACCAAGCACCACCACCATGTCTCAGTGCAGCTGCTGGGATGTGCCAGCTTCATGTCTCCACACGGCATGCATGGCGCTCAAAGTCCACCATGTGTTCCCCTTTCTGGGGGAAGTCTGTGTGCTGGCTCCTCTCTAATAGTCCATCAGAACTTCCGGGGCTCAATGGGGGCTCATTCCCTATGCACATAGCCATGTGCAGCTGGGATACTACTCCCTCCCCAGGGGCTGCATATGGACCACTTCTCCAGCTGCTCCAGCAGCCATGCAAACCCACCTGACTTTGAGGTAAATTTACTCTCCGACCCTGTCCCACCAATGTTTATTACCTGGAAGAGGGACCGGAGCCGGCTCCCTGTTATAGTGCCCTTACCTGCATATATAGAGGGGTTCTTGGATAGTATAGTGATAAGCAGCACAGAAAAGTTCATCAGGGAAAAATACAATTCCTTCTGCAGAATAGGGTTTGAATAGTAGATAGCAAATAAGGCATGGTGCCACAAAAAGTAGCAATTAGCTACTAATTAACTAAATTGCCCATTCTGTGCCCTGAATGGGGTAAGTGTTCTAGAAAAAAAAAATGATCATCTAGGTAAAGACCAATCCCCCATTTGTAACACTGTTCCTAAGGGAAAACTGGTTCCGTGTTATGGTGTTTCGACTTAAGACACAGTTTTCAGGAACCAATTGCGTCATAAGTCTGAGGACTGTCTGTACAGACAACCTTATTTCTGATATTTGCTAACTTTTGGGATGCTTGACTTTGCAACATTAATACAATTTTGTGTTACACAGGCTCCTGGCAGACATTACACTTAACACAAAATTAACCAGTTAAAGTGTAAACTGGCCACATATTCAGACAATTAATGGCACAACAAAACAGAAAATAATCCACAAAAGTATTATACAAAAATCATGCAATAATACTGGAGCTAGTTTCTAATGCACCTTAAATTGAACATGTGGTCAGGTGGACCTTACCGAGGTCTCCAACTGGCCCTAATGTGGTCCTCACCAGCCCACAATCAGCTGTTTATCAGCTGGCTCCAGGACTGCACCAGGGCTTAAACTGGTTCTGGTGTAATCCCTCAGCTGATCATTAGCCAGCAATCCCAATCACAGCTAATTGTTGGACACACCAGAGCCAGTTTAAGCCCCGGTGCAGTCCTGACCCCACGGACAATCAGCTGATCATTGGCTGGATTGGGACCATACCAAAGCTCAAACCAGACCGTGTGGTCCCAGTTTTGCTCCCAATCATCTGATCTTGGCTGACTCTGGGGACCCACCAGAAGCAGTTTGAGCCTTGGTGTGGTCTTGATCCAGCCAACAATCAGCTGATTGTCAGTACGCAGCTTTCATCTTTCAAGAGCCAGGGAAACCTGGAGTCATGATCCAAGACTTTCCCTGCACTGGTAAATAGGGCATGATCAAAATCTGATCCCCTCTCTCAAAATTGTGCATTGTGCAATGAATGCCTGTCAGAGGCTTTAGACTGCAAAACAAGTAAAGGTCAGTGGCTCAGTTAAAATCAATTGCAACTCAATCAAACACCTTCCTCTACGGTTAACTTACATAGAACGATTCTAGTCACTGTAAAGCATCAGTAATAAGAGAGCAATTGATCATACATTTTAAAAGTTATGGTACTTTTCCTGGCCCTTTTAAAATTGCAGAGTTGCATGCTAATTAAGGCATCACTGCTTGAAATGTTCCCCACAGCACTGCTGCCTCTGCTTCACTGCATGCACATTGAGGCATTGTAGCTGGAGAGGCAGAGAGAAAGGCCCCTAAAGCACAGAAACTTTGGGTTTCAATGATTGAGCACTTCCCATCCTCCCTTTACAGAAGACCAGTCCCATGAGCACGGCCTTAAACCAACAAATCAACGGCAAGTTAAGGACCAGATTCAGCAAAACACTTTGGCTGCTTTGAGCTGTTCTGGCAAAGCAAGACAGCTACAAACTCAACTTATCTAAATTGACTGGTTAACTCCTGCACTAGTGATTTTTTCCTTCAAGTTAAATACTTTCAAAAACAATTTCAGGTCAATACCACACTCTAATCATTAGAAATAGCACAATCACTGGCTTTCTGGCTTACAGTCAGTATATTAAACTTTTAGTGACTACAAAATACCTGAAGACATTCCCAGACATTAAAACTCAGAACATCTATACACCATTTCTGAGCCAGATCTAGGAGCGCTGCCAAGAAGCATAATGCCTACCCAGATCACTCCTGCTCTATGCTTGCCAAATGTGAGACATAAGGCAATGCAGCCACCTCAGAGTGGCTCTGAACACACTTCGAGCTCATAAACCGGGCACTCTCACAGCCATGTGCTCAGTATTACTTGAGGGTGACTACATGGCCATATTTCCGACGGTGGGCTCACTACATATGCACGCAGTTTAAAAGGGCCCACCAAAGGAAAAAAACCCAGACGGGATCTGGGAGCAGCACGAGACACACAGGTGCAACCCCACTGCACCCCCACTCCCCCAAAGGCCCCAGTGACCCCCAACTGCTGCAGAGCACCCCTGCCGACCCCAAGCAGCAGCCAGAGGTAGGCGGGGCCCCTGTAGGAGGGACTAGCCCCAGCCTAGCCACAGGGAGGCGGCTAAGCCGGAGCTGAGGTGGGTCTTGCCCTGCCCCAGCCCCTACTTCACCCAGCCCCCCAGGGAGCCATGTAACTGAAGCCTCGTGAACAGGCCATGCAAACAGGGGTGCTTGTCTCCCAATGTGTGAGTTAGCATGGAGTTTGTGCAGGAGGGTGAGCAGAAGGGCCCGTGGCCCTGCCTATGGTACACCCCCACCCTAGGGAAGTGGGTGCCAGCCGTAGCCAGCCCACCAGCAGCATGCCACAGATGGGCACGCTCCGCAACCCAAGGGTCCCCTTGGGGCCTGCGCCCCCCTCTCTGGAAACTTACAGAGACGGCCACCCAGACGGAGCCCATGGTTCCAGGCTTTACACAGACAGAGCCCCTGGCTCTCAGCTGCGGGGGCTGCCTGTCGCTTTTTCAGGCTCTGGGGCCCGGGAGCATGGCTACCTCCCCTTGTGAGGTCTGCTCCCTACTGGGGTCTCTGGCACACCAGCTGGAGGAGCTCTAGGCCACAGTCCAGAGACTGCATGCCATCAGGGACTATGAGCAGGAGATTGACTCCTAGTGCCAGGGCCTTCTCCAATGGGAGGCAAAGGGTAGATCATGGTCTCCCTCCAGGGCAAGGGAGGACTCGGGCACCTCCCATATTGTCCAGCCCAGGGTTTGGACCAAGGGGGTCAAGGGCCCCAACGCCCGCCGCACCAAGGCCCCTCCCCCACTGGAGCCATGCAACGGGTACAAACCTCTTGCTGCTCCAGCAGAGCCTGCTGAGTTGCCAGCTCCAGCAAGCAACACAGGCACTACTGTAGCTATCGCCCCCAATCTCCCCAAGACAAAACGTAAGGTGTTTGTCATGGGAGACTCCATCCTGAGGGAGACTGAGGCTCTGACCCCTTCGCCCGGGAAGTCTGCTGCTTCCCAGGAGCCCACATCTGAGACATTACGGACAAGATCCCTAAAATCCTCCAGCCCACAGACCACTATCCCATGCTCCTTATCCAAGTGGCCACCAATGACACAGCTTGGGGCGCTCCCAGCCGCACCATGAGGCACTACAGGGATTTGGGAGCGGACCTAAAGGGTCTGGGGGCACGGGTGGTGTTTTCTTCAATCCTCCCAGTCTCGGGTT
>NW_017729034.1:40200697-40207809 GCF_001723915.1 Gavialis gangeticus | reverse complement strand
CATTGGGAAGGCTTTGGCTTCCATGACCACAGTCCACTCTTTGGTGAGAGAGGCAGCGAGCTGCTGGGAAGGAATGGTTTCCACCTCTCTCCGCTGGGGAGGAGGCTCTTCTCAGCCAGACTGGCTGACCTGCTCCACCAGGCTTTAAACTAAGCCCACCAGGGGATGGGGGGCTACCGCCACTGCTGGCCCGCTAAGCAACCCTTGCAAAGCCAGCAGGCCAAGGCACTTAAGGGAGCCCACCCATGCCCCAGCCTTGGAACAACTGGTAGGCAAGGCAAGGGCCCCCAAGGGGACATTTGCCTGCCTGTACACAAATGCCAGGAGCTTGGGGAATAAACAGGAGAAACTTGTCCTCCTGCTTAGCACAAAAAATAACAATGTCATAGAGATAACAGAGACCTGATGGGACTCCACCCATGACTGGACCACGGGTATAAATGGCTATACCCTGTACAGCAGAGATCGAGTAGACAAAAGGGGCGGGGGTGTAGCTCTCTATGTTAAGGAGAGCTACACGTCCCTGCGAGCTGACATTGGCAGCCAGGGTGGACAGCTGGAGACCCCCTGGGTTAAAATCCATGGGGGACATGGCATGGAGGACACAATGGTGGGAGTCTACTACAGACCTCCCACCCAAAGTCAAGAACTTGACCAAGAGTTCACCAGGGAATTGGCTGAGGCCGCATGCTCCAGGTCCATGGTTGTCATGGGAGACTTCAACTACCCAGACATCTCGTGGGAAGAGCGCTCGGCTATATCTGAGTGGTCGCAAAGCTTCCTCTGGTGCATGGATGACCTCTGTCTGATACAAGAGGTCTACGGGCAAACAAGAGGTAAAACACTGCTCGACCTGGTACTGGCAACTGAGGACAACCTACTCAGTGACCTAATGATTGAAGGGAAGCTGGGTGACAGCAACCACGAGCTGATCACCTTCACCATTTGCCATAAAGCTCGCAAGTCAGTCAGCAATACAGAAGTCCTTGTCTTCAGGAAAGCTGACTTTGACAAGCTCAGGAGGCTTGTCAGTGAAGCCCTAAGGGACCACAACCCCAAGGGGAGGGGATCTCAGGAAGAGTGATTGTTCCTCAAGGGACCGATCCTCAATGCACAAGCTAATGCTATTCCGTCACAGAGGAAAGGCAGCAAAAGGGCACAGCAGCACCCTTGGCTCTCCAGGGAACTAGCAGACCTCCTACAGCTAAAAAGAAAGGCCTACAAAGGATGCAGGATGGGATTCACCTCCAAGGAGGAATATTCTGCACTGGTCTGGTCCTGCAGAGAGCGAACCAGGAAAGCCAAGGCTGTGATGGAACTCCAACTAGCTACAAGTATCAAAGACAATAAAAAGTTCTTTTGTAGATATGTGGGAAGCTGGAGGAAAAGAAAGGGCAACATTGGACCCCTGCTAAACCAGATGGGACAACTGACAACCAACGCCCAGGAAAAAGCCAACCTATTAAATGGGTACTTTGCATCGGTCTTTCATCAGTCCCATGGGACACCCCTGCCCACTACAGGACAAGGGGCCTGGGTGAGGGAGATTCCCTGCCCTCCATCAATGCTGACCTCGTGAAGGAACACCTTGAGAGGCTGGACACCTTCAAGTCAGCTGGCCCAGACAATCTACACCCCAGGGTAGTCAAGGAGCTGGCTAGCATTGTAGCTCAGCCCCTGGCATGGATCTTCAAGAACTTCTGGTGCTCTGGTGAAGCGCTTGAAGATTGGAAGAAGGCCAATGTGGTGCCTTTCTTCTAGAAAGGGAGGAAAGTGGATCCGACTAACTACAGCCCCATCAGCTTGACCTCTATCCTGGGGAAGGTCTTAGAAAAGATTATTAAAAGAGGCCATTCTCAACAGACTGGCCGATGGCAACTTCCTGAGGGATAGCCAGCACAGGTTTGTTGTGGGTAGGTCTTGCTGGACCAATCTTATCTCCTTCTATGACCAGGTGACCTATCACCTAGACAAGGGAGAGGAGATGGACATCATATATCTTGACTTCAAAAAAGCCTTTGATCTGGTATCCCACGATCACCTCTTGCCAAAACTAGCCAATTGCAGCCTCGGGTCCACCACGATCCGCTGGCTGGGGAATTGGCTCCATGGTTGGACCCAGAGGGTGGTGGTTGATGGAAGTCAATCGTCATGATGCCCTGTGACGAGTGGGATCCCACAAAGCTCTGTTCTTAGACCTATTTTGTTTAACATCTTCATGAACGATGTGGACACTGGAGTCAGAAGTGGACTAGCCAAGTTCACTGATGATACCAAACTCTGGGGTAAAGCATCCACACCTGAGGACAGGAGGGCAATCCAGGCTAACCTTGACAGGCTCAGCAAATGGGCAGATGAGAATCCGATGGTGTTTAACACTGAAAAATGCAAGGTTCTCCACCTTGGGAGGAAACACCTACAGCATCCTTGTAGGCTCGGCAGTGCTACGCTGGTTAGCACTACCGATAAAAGGGACTTGGGGGTCATGATTGACCACTAGATGAACATGAGCCTTCAATGTGATGCTGCAGGCAGTAAAGCAAGCAAAACGCTGGCTTGCATCCATAGATGCTTCTCAAGCAAATCCCGGGATGTCATTCTCCCCTTGTACTCGGCCTTGGTGAGGCCATAGCTGAGGTACTGCATCCAGTTTTGGGCTCCACAATTCAGAAAGGATGTGGAGAAGCTTGCGAGAGTCCAGAGGAGAGCCACGCGCATGATCAGAGGTCAGGAAAACAGACCTTACAACGACAGGCTGAGAGCCATGGGACTCTTCAGCCTAGAAAAGCACAGGCTCAGGGGAGATCTGATGGCCACCTGTAAGTTTATCTGGGTGACCACCAGAGTGCCCCAAGGAATGACAAGGTCAAATGGTCATAAACTACTGCGAGACTGTTTCAGGCTGGACATAAGGAAGAATTTCTTCACTGTCCGAGCCCCCAAGGTCTAGAATAGCCTGCCACCAGGGGTGGTTCATGCACCTACATTGAACGCCTTCAAGAGAAATTTGGATGCTTATCTTGCTGGGATCCTATGGCCCCAGCTGACTTCCTGCCCCTTGGGCAGAGGGCTGGACTCAATGATCTTCTGAGGTCCCTTTCAGCCCTAATGTCTATGAAATCTATGAAATTTCTGCTACTGGGCATGCACTGAGCCAGAACATAGAAGTACTTGCTAGGTGACACGCCTGGTGTTAAGATGAAGGTTAGAATATACATCAATAATTTAAGAAAAAATTCCCAACTGTTGCAAAATGCAGGAAATTCAGAGTTATCCTGACATCTACAAATGCTAAATTTTGTAGCATTAGATGTCCAATTAAGAAAAACCACCAACCTTAACTCTGACCTCTAGTCATGCCACAAGGGAAAAAACTGAAAAACCCCCAAAACCTAGTGTCTTTGAAAATCACTTTAATCTAATCTGGGCTCCAAAACACTAAATAATTGGATGTTTTGCATAATGTCACTAGAGGTTTGAGCTAAGGCTGTGCACTTTTTATCTTAACATATTGGGATTTGTTTTAAATGTAAACTTAACTCCAAATGTCTTGGCTTTTAGTGCTCATTTGGGGAATATTTTTTTCTTTTAATTTTAATATACATACTCACAACTTTACCTCCATCTTAAAGGGGGGGTTTTTTGCCTTGGTTTTAAAATATGTCTATCCCAATCACCAAAAAGAAGAAAAATAAGGATATTTTTTCTAAATTTATTCTACAAAATAAACACCAACAGCTCCTAAGATGTAAGGGAAAATATTTCAAATTTCTCAGACAAGAACAAATAAATCACTGTAAAGTCTTATTGAAGGACCTGGAAATGCAGTTTTATGATTTGTTTAACACTGGCATTTATCTGAAACCATCAATTAACATTAATCTTGTTCAGCTACCACACAGCAGATCAGTTCTTAAATTCCAGTTAGACGTAACTTGGAAACATGGCAATACAGGGGCCCACAATAAAAGTACACAAGACAGCATCTCTGTTATTCACAGAATCACAGAAGTTTAGGGCTGGATAAATACACTGAGAACCAGAAAGCCTCCTATTACTCTAAAAAAAGCTGATAGATGTTCTTTGGCCATTCCTGAGGATGCTAGGCTTTTCTCACTTTATACTTGGTTTGCTCATCTATAACTAAGAATGTGAATGAACTGACTCACCAAAGCTTTATTAAATGCACAGGTTATCACATATGTAAGCTTCCTGCTGCAGCATGCAATAACCAAACAAATACAGTTCCCCACCTTTTAAATGATTGCGTGATGAAAGGACAAAACAATACATTTGCAACAGTAGCCTCACTTGAGATTTACACATCTTTATACCTGGTACCTAAGATAATGAACACATTTTAGTTTGATCCTTCTAATATCACCAAAGGTTTGATTTGCTTGGATGCTGGACTTCTATATGTGATTTTTAAAAAGCACTTTGAAAGCACTCCTTTTTTTAAAAGTGGCTCACCTGTCAGCACTTGTTAATGCATCAATGGCATATTTATTGGAACTAGGAAATCTCCAAGCACAAAGCTGAAAGTCTTGACTATAGAGACTTGTTTTCCTCAATTTTTCATAACATTTTTTGTAGAGCTAGGCATTGTGGTCCATTTTCTCACACAGTTCCATTGAAAGTCAGTGTCCAGCAACATGATTAATCTCTAGCCCACAATGAATGTAGGAAAGTTAAAAAATCTGTGTTCTGAATGGCTGGAGTGCACTAGATAAGATAACTTAATGTGCCCTCCTTCTGGGCCTTTGTTAGCATCACCTCCATACTACTTTCTAGTCAGGAGGTCCTAGTGGCATTCTAATGTGATGGCTCAGTAGAAGTACTCCTCTGTGTTATGTGAGAAACCTGGGTTTGCTTACTTCCCATGTTTTGTAGTACCTGATCGTCAGCAGCCAATAGCCTACCAAAATCTCATATGAAGAGTATGTGGGGGGTTCTGGCACTTTCACGCCTAAAGCAAAGCCTTCACTTGGTTTCAAACCCTAACTGGAATCTGACCTGAATCTAAACCCAAATGCCATCTCTAACTCATCTAGTAGTCTTAATGAAAACCAGAAATACAAAGTATGAGAAAACTTAGAAGTACACTAAAATCTAACATTTGCTTAGGAATCTTCTAACAGACAGTTATGCTGAAGTGCTACAATCACTATACACAAAAAACAAAGCCAGTGTTAACTTTTTCAGTTGTCAGAAGAAGCTATTTGCCATTTTAAATGATTTTGTACTACGCAGCTTTTCCTGTTGTTAATAAAAAAAAAAACATTTTTCCTCCTTTTTTTAAACTTATTGTACCTACTGTCTAATCAATTACCACCATCAAGGTAAAGGCAGGGAAGGGAGGGAAAGGGAACAACATACTCAAGGACTGTCTAATTTTCTTGGTCTCAATCACATTTGATAGTTTTTGAAAACCAGTGTGCATTTTATAGTATACTATTTACTGCACAGGGGACTTGTACACAGTCCAAAGCCAAGTATAGTACAATACATTAAAAACTGGCTTTACAGCAACTAGCTCTACACAAATAATACACTGTAGTTATGGGAAATCTATCACCACCTAGGGAATCTAAAAGTAAGTAATATTGATCTTTTCCCAACTCAGTGGTCAACTCTTGAATGAACAACATCAATCAAGAAGGTCTTTATTGGCACTGAAGCAAACAGGTACCACACCCGCAATAACCTTAGAATTTGACCTGGATATCTTGCAAGTAACAGGATTTCCAGTGACTTGCTTAATTGGAGCAGGCTGCTTTATGGGATTCTTGAAAGCACAGCTCCCTGTAAGATTTCTAAGTGACACTGCATAGTCAGTGGGTTGGGTTTTTTGTGTGTGTTTTGGGAGAGGTGGGGCTGTTGTTTTTTTTTGTTGTTTTTTTGTTTTGTTTTGTTTTTTTTACAGAGAGACTTCTAATAAAAGGTAATAAATAAATAAATCACTGCAATTTTTTAGCACTGTCATAAACAGGTCGTGCAGATATTATTGTTTATTCAGTCAAAACCCCCTTCTTTTTTCAGCCAGCACTTCTTTTGACTACAGGTAGAGCAGTATAATACAGGTAGAAAAGGTGATTTTAGATAAGTATCAGCTTTCAAGAAATAGTGTCAACACTATTATCTTAAAACCTACTTAGAAGCTAAACAGCCAGCAGGCTACAGGGCATGCGTATAATGTGCTTCTGGTATGAAACACCACAGAAAACAGAGTCAGATGCATAAGATGCACATAAGATATATATTCCCTAGTTTAGGTTTTGGAGGCTATCGAGTAAAGCGGATCAAAAATGTTATAGTTGTTAACTGAATTTTGCAACAAAAAACTATCAGAGCACTGTGGTTCATCTATTACAAGTCAAAATGATATAAGTGAAACAAAGTTCTTTGTCCTTATTGGAAAAAAATATTTCAATAAGACCATTTAGGTATTTTTGAAATTACAGTTTTCAGAATTAGTTATGTGGTAATTTAGATCCCCCCCCCCAGTTCTGGGTGAAAGGAAAAAATTAAATATTTTAACTTCCCACAAAACAGAATCACTAAATTACAACCTCTAATCCTACAACGCAACCCCATATAGCACGTTATAATAAGCTAAAAGCTATTGGCTTCTTATCAAACAAATGCATTATTGGAAATAAGGGACTGGTATAATGTATCTTCCTTTCCTTATAACTTTGCCAGTAATTTTTATTTTAGGTTGAAAGTAGTCATGTTTAATTTCAATAAAAGCATTGTTTGACTTCTTTAAGTTATGTTGCTGCGCATAAAATAATTTTTAAAGCTTTTTTTACTTTGAAAACTCAGGGTTAGTTCATACCTAACTTATGTTTGGGAGGAGGTGCAATTTGTACAGACATTTCACTCTGCAGAAGTCACTGCCATTTCCCTCCCCTTCTGGTAGACTATTCTGAGCAACTGGGAAGTTGTGGTTGGACCTATGGAGAAGTTCTAATTGCCCGCCTGGATCAGACCAATATATTTCTAGTACAGTATCCTGTCACAGATAGAAACTAGCAACAAATGCCTCAGAAGGTTTAAAATCCTGTGTTAGACAGACATAAAGCAACTCCCACTCCCACCCCCCTCCC
>NW_017729034.1:40192079-40200657 GCF_001723915.1 Gavialis gangeticus | reverse complement strand
AATCCTGTGTTAGACAGACATAAAGCAACTCCCACTCCCACCCCCCTCCCCCTGTTTTAGGCTGCATCCTGATAGGTTGACTTAAGCCCTGAGGCATGGGATTTAATATCCCTCCTATGAGATTAAATTTAATTATAATATCTTATGAATATGCTTGATCTCCATATAAATAACCATCTTATTAAGTTCTTGGCCCAGCAGATTTTGGGGGGAAAGTCAGTTCTACAACTATAATAATATAGTTTGTGAGAGTATTTCCTTTGGTCAGCTTTGAATTTGTTGCCTTTTGCTTTCATTGAAAGTCCTTTTGTTCATGAGAGTGGGGAGCAGATGCTCTTGGGCTTCCCTCCTTACACTTTTTCATTGTTTTGGGAGCTTTTATGGCATTTCATTTTGTCTCCTTTTGAAGGTAACAATCCTATTCTTTTAATTCTCTCTTCACTTTAGAGTCTTTCTGCTGTCTAGTTCTCTCAGCACATTCTTCAGAGCCTTCTCTAGTTCAGCAGTTGCCTTTTTTCACTTGTGGTGATCAGTTTCTTCCAGACCAGGCTGCACAATTGGACACTGTAAGGTTATTACTGTGTTCTATCTATCTATTATCCACCATCCTGTCCTGTAGCAAATCAAATATCTTGTTTGCCTTTTGACCACATAGGAGTAGAGGTTGCCCTTGAGCTACCTACAGTGATGCCAAGGTCCCTTTCTTGGGTCAATACAGTTAATAGAGAGCCTTGTTATATGTCTAAATACTTTGTATTTATTAATACAGAATTTCAGTTGTCACTATGTTGCTCATTCACCTACTTTGTTTAGGTCTCTAAAATTCCCCACAGTAGTCTGGTCCAGACTAACCTAACAAGCTGGGTGTCAATTGCAAATGTTGTTGCCTCTTTACTGACACCCATGCTCTTTCCAGATCATCAATAAATGTATTAAATTACATGACAGCCACTATAGAACTTTGAGTTGTCTGGATGTAACTTAAGCTGTAAGCCCTCTTCCCATTTAATCTGTCAACGGTTTAGATTAAATTACTTCTAAAAATGAATATACTTTATTGAAAACTTATTGAACCAAGCTGGTTGCCTGTTTGAGTTACGAGGTAAAAGCAATATAGATACAAGGAAGAACAGCAGCAGCAGCAACCTCTTCCTTTGTCTTCACAAAGCAAGGAATAACTAATGAAAAATGCAAACTAAGCCTTCACAGTAACTCTACTTGTGTAATAGCCTTATTGCATCATTTCATTCTTAAAAGCTCAGCAAAAGAAATGAGCTTTTCATCAAGTCATACTGACTAATAGATTTAGGCTGTTTTGGACATCTTCCTAATAAACAGGATCTTTGTTCTTTAGGAGGTCATTTGCTTCTGAAGCTTAATTTTCCACCATAAGTCAAATTCATCTTTTTTTATGACGTCTCCGTAATCTCTTCGGCAATTGTGATATCCCAAACTAGGGTTGTGAATTTAGGTGAGGAGTGAGCCTCAGGGACTGAAGAACTGCCAAGCAAAAATTAAAATTCTGGTTTCTTGCAGATGTCCCTGGCAGGAAGAAAAAGCGGGAAATAAAGGAGAGAAATGTGATACTTCAGCACAGTTGTCTGTAATGGAATGTGTTTTGGATTTCTAGAAAGCCTCAATGGCTATTTAATATTTTTCTTTACATGCTTTTCCCTTCTTTCCAATGTGTTGTATTCGTATAACAGCATGACTGAGTATTTTATACCTTTCCTGTTACAAAAACAAAGCAGGCAGACCCTCTGAAGAATGCTTTGTGTGCGGTTGTGCACATCCCCACAAATATACCTGCTCAGATGCACATTTTTGCACAGCACCATCATACCTTGTTATGTAGGAAGGACAAAACCATATATGGTACATTTCTGTTCAAGGGATGGTAGTGATGGAGTAGTATGGATTTCTGTACCATTTAAGGTGCTTTGTGTAAACTCTGTTGCTGTTTACAGAAAAATAAATTGGTACGTAGCACAAGGAAAGGAAAGATCTGTATGGCTGCACTCCTTAAAATGATGTCTTCAAATCATGCCTTACTTGATGCATTTCCAGATGCATCTTTTTCCAGTGCTAGCCATTTTTTTTCTTTTTATCCTAAATTATTCTGTACACATTTTTAAACTTGCAGATTGATGACCTTGCTAGATTTAGTGAAAGCCTTTCTCTGAAGATTATTATATCTTTGATGGGAGAAAATAGGAAACCTATATTTCAGTTAGTAACCTTATTGGCCTCATCAGCATCAAGTGATGAATTACTTGTGCAATATGATTTTTAAAAATTTATTATATTAGCGCTACTACTTTAGTCCATGCATTTCCGAATTGCTTTGAAATTAAAACTATAATGCCAAAATACATAAAAGATGAAAATATTATCAATTTTCTTCCAAAATTACCATGGCATTAAATATTAAAATTTAATTGATTTAATATTGCCAGTGTCACAATGATCCAGCATTTTGAAATGATAATTATGATTAATTCCTTTTTTTTCTTTTTCCCTGAATCTCTAACAACCTCAATTCTGTTTTATATAGCTCAGGGTAGTTATTACACATTGACAGCCTCTTTTTTTCCTTGCGACTGGCTGTTTTAGATCGAATTTATAAATTGCTTCCCAACTTCATGTTAAAGATTTACTTGGGACAGGAGGTATTATGTTTCCCTAGTGTTAGTCATTCCATTTGAATGCTCGTCCCCCTATCAGGTTAAGAAAAGGGTTTTGGCACTTCACCAGCTGTGAGCACACAGCTCATTTAGATGTGGGACAGAAGTTCCATACACCCGTTTAACCTAAATCAGTTAAGTCTGATACTACATCCATCTAGGTCTATCAGAAACTGGTTAGGTTACAGCCATTTTGAAACCAGTTTATGTGCACTGAACTTCTGTTGTGTTACAGGTTTAAATCGGTTCCCAATCATAACCTGATTTGTCCCTAGCATTAGTGATTTAAACCGTCTAATCCAGTTTCTTCTGCGATGCCCTATTATGCACCATTCTGATGACATCCTACCTACCATTCTGGCTGGAATGGTCTTGTTGGGAATATTCCTGCTTTGAGAAGGAGGTTAGACTAGATAACCTCCCAGGTTCCCTTCCAACTCTCACTTTCCATGATTTTACCAGGAAGAATCACAGTGGAGCCCAGAGCCAACCCCCTAAGTCAGCAATGCTTATGGTTTTGGCCCTGGGGACCAGATGAATGATGTGGGGCCAGTCTGCGGGCAAGATTGGGTTCTGCGCATGGGGTTTGGGCCCCAGTGCCACATGCCTGCCTCACCTGGTGAGGATCCAGCTCTGAGGACCCTGTGCTGTGCCTGCCTGGCACCTGTGCGCCAGGATCAGGCTGTTCATGCCCAATCTAGTATGCAGGACTATGGCCCACATGGTTCCCCATAGATTTGTGGGGAGTCCTCGGGGCCAGATGACACAGTGCTGGGGGCTGAGTGCCAGTAGATAACCGTTGATCTTTCAGATCATGGCGTATGCCTGAGAGGTCCCCAGGACCTTCGATGCATATGCCCAGGCAACAGTACAGAGGAGTGGAGGTTGCCCAGACTTTCTATCCCCACTTTAGACCTTTGAGACAGAATCCAAAATCCAGACCGAGTCCGTACATTCAGTGCCTCGATGGCTGTAGGGTTGCCCTGCACAATTAACTGTAGTTTTTACAACTGTCCTTTTAGAATGTATGTATGGTTTGAAGAAACTCAATGAAGGTCAAATGTGTGAAACTAGACTACTCTCAGGAAAAAAAATCCCACTTAAGAAGATTTGGGGACTTTAAGAGGAGCAAATTACCTTAAAAAAGACTCAGTGGGGAAACCAAGCTAGAGGGACTGTATCATTATTATTTCTATTAGCAAGTGTCTTATTTTTAAACGGTGCTTTAAAAGATCTGCAATGTACAAGAAACACGCATTCCTCGTTATTTTGGTAGCCTTCGTATACAATTTGTTGTTTTGGTGTCTATGTTGTGGCAGTACTTAAGAAATATAATCTATGGCAAGGGTTGGCAACATTTTTGGGCAGAGTGCCAAAGACACCTGCAACCTCAACTTATGAGATGTTGGCATGCCAGGGGCAGATGGCGGAGGAGTCTCTAGGGGCTTGATCCTTGTTGCGGCAGCACAGCCCTGGCCCCTTCCCCACCAGCTGCCCTGAGGCATGTGTGCCAAGCAAAATACCTCTTTATGCCATGCCTGTGCCACGGGCTGCCAACTCGTGCTGTAGAGTTGGACAGAATGCTTCAGGTCCACAACATTTATGAAGAAGTTGGGTGTGGTGGGAAGGATGTTACAGTAAAACAGAACTTATCAGAAAAGTAGAGGTTACAGCTTACTAACATATGACAGTTCATGGAGCCTTGTAAACACTGCAGCAGAAGTATTAAAAGAAAGATTGAAAAGAAGATACGGTATCAGCTTTATATAGCTAGATGAGCAGTTTTTCCCATGGATCAGCATGGCAGAATGCCTGGAGTACTTTCGGGAAAAGCAGGCAGGTCATTAGTGGGAGAAAGGTATGGGGTACTGGTGGTGAGTTAGGCAACCTGATGGCTAGTGGTAAATTAAGCAATCTGATGGCTAGGGATGGCCTAAGCAGTGAGGACCCTTAAAGCTGGGGCTTTGCTTGATGTGGTAGGGGAGGACAGGCTGATGAATGTGATTTGTGGTTCATGCCATAAGCCAGAAAGATAACTCTGACAGCAGATTTTGTGAGGCAAGGGAGGCGGTTAGGAGGAGGAGTTGGGGCAGATGTTGGTGGCTGACATAAAAAATAGGGAGAAGGGTACTGGCAATCTGGACAGAAAGAAAAGACAAAAATCTTTGAAATGTTGCAATAGTAAAAGTGGCCAATATAAACATGGCTTGGATGGGGAGGTGCACAGAAAAGGTAGAGAAAAGTTATAAGCAGGTTAGAAACTCGGGTAACTGGGTGCACCATGATGCTACCCACAGTGACAGAGAAAAGAAAAGTAGATGGTGAGGGAGGGAGGGAAGGAAGATCAGAAGCATAGTCTGAAACATGTTGTGCTACAGTTACTGGCTTGACATCCATGACGAACTGTCAGAAAGACAAATTAAGGCGTGGAGCTGAAAGGAGGGAAGCAGATCTTTAACAGAGTTTTAATGCACAGCTTCCCTGGCACTACAGTGAATGGGATCTAAGAGTGTTTGTGATTACATGTTGCTGGATGTTAGTACATTATATCCAAAATTTTGCAAAATTATCCTTTGTCTCCAAAAGCTTGCTATTTAGCCAATTCCAACATTTTCCCTTTAGAATCATCCAATGGTGTTTGTACTTTGGTACTTACGCCCCAAAGTGCATATGTTCCTTGCAGAGCATACAATAAGCTCTGAATAATTCAGACAGATTTGAGATGGTTTGTCTATAGTTTTAATTCGCAGGCTTTCTTTTACATTTTCTAACGCATCTGAAAGGTGCCAGTTTAGCAGTGGAAAATAATTCCTATTTATCATAGACAACAGTAGGGCTGGCATCCTTCCCAAATGTCCTTCACAGCAAGGGGTCTCTCTTGTTTGAGTCCCAGCTTACCTCTCTTTCAGACAAATTTGGTGTCCTCCTTCTTAAAATCATTTACCCCAGAAATGCCATATCAGGAAATGATGACAGTAATATATTTTTTCTAGGAGACTCAATCCCAATGCTTTCTACATATTTAGTTTTTGTCCTTCATTATGAGTCTCTGTTATATATAGGGACACAAATTTGTGCCTTGGAATATACAAAGGTGAGAATGCAAGCTTCTCAAAAGGTACCTTGTGGTTGAGACTCTTCACATTCATGTGTTTCATAGGCTCTCTCTGCCTGTCAAAAAGAGTGCTTATTAATGCCAATTGTGATGGTAGTATAACAAAAAAAAAATATGAAAGGTTAGAAGATAGCACTGGGCAAATACTTTTCTTCCTTTATAGTTCTCTTCAGTGAGTTATGCAGGGTCCACCATGGGGCTGGTAGGTGAGTTAGTGAGGTAGCAGTGGTGGCTTGGTTTTACATCTTCATCTCCTGCATCTCCTGTGTAGTTGAGCCTTGTTACTCAGTAGCTACTTCAGACAAGTGCAGATGAGCATCAGCTGGCTGGAGCTCTTCAGATAAGATGGGGGTGATATTGAAGAAATAGCAAAGTTTAGATCTGCCCTTTGGTTCAAGTACCTGCCATTTGTTCCTTGGGCTTACAACAGGGGTGGGCAATTATTTCAGCTGGAGGGCCGCTTAACAAGTTTTGACAAGCTGTCGAGGGCCAGTAGCCCTGTTTCTCGACAGTTGCCCCGCCCCCTATTCACCATATTGGGACCAGAAGTCCTGCCCCCTAACCTCATACCTTTGCCACCAGAAGTCCCTCCCCTTGCCCCGCAGAAATATGCCTTTTGGGAAAGGGGTTGCCATCTTAGAAAAAAAAATCATACAGTAGAAGTCAAACACCTACTATAACATATTTTAATTTTATTACAAAAAATGTGTCATGATTTGTGCTTGTACTGTATATAGAAGGGTTATAAAGGAAAGAAAGGTAGGGGTTTACGATCTTATGACCTAAGGTTCAATTCCAGTTCCTCACTGAGACAAACCTCTTGCAGAGAAGTAATGGTAAAAAAGTGCTGATTAATGGTTCAGTCCTGCTCTGACTGAAGTGCAAAGAAAGCAAGCTGTAGATCCTTAAACATATGCAAACTTATTCATAAGTAGGTTGAAGTGTGCAGGGTTAAAATAAAGGACTGATATTCTCATGGAATGCTACTACAACAACTAGAACATTCATTTTTCTAATGTTCCCTAGAATATAGACCGTTTCTAGCAAACATGCAGGTTTGGCCTTGAAATGAAGTCCTACATTTCCCATCTTCTAAGCATTACATGCTTGTTATGAGGTATCACAACTAACAGTTATAATGCATATAGAGGAATAAATTATTGGCATTTTTCCTATTCAATGAATGCCTTACTGGAAATAAAGGATTGGTATAATATATTGCAATAACGTTAATTTAAGTCGGACTTATTGCTTTGTTTAATTCTCTATAAACACATATATACAAAATGCCGGAAAACACAAGATTATAGCTGGTAAAAAAGCAGTGCCTTATTGACTTTCTTCCGAAGATTTCCCTTCATGCAACTTATTATACTTCTTCATCCAACAGAAACAGTCTTTTCTCATAGTGCTACATAAGCAAAGCCTTTACATAGACAAGAACAGATTTGAAACATATTTTGTATAAAAATAAGCCCTGCACTAATTACTGAATAGCATTCTTGTTCAAATTAGAAATAAAAGTCAAATAGAATGCATCAGATTTACAGATTCACATTAATAATTTACTTCCCAATCTCCTTATCAATTTACAGTGATTCTCCCTTTGGTTTCAAAAGGGAAGTAGTAATACAAAATGCCCATGTCTATAAAGTCTTTTCTAGTGTTTTCAGAAGGGGTGCATCATCTGGCAACATACTGAATGTAAACTATCCAGCAAAAGAAACTAAAACTTGTAATTCACTTCAGGTCAAATCTCACTTTAAAGGATATGGTTAATAATATTTATCACATATTTCAAGAAAGTTTGAATTAAAAGAGTGTAGCCATTTTTTTGAAGGGGAATAACACTGAATTGGCACCATGTTCTTTTAATGTACTTTCCTAATTAAAACAATGTAGCAGTGACAGTTCTTCCTATACAGTCCTTGAAGGGACTGAACTCTCTCCACCTTCCATGGAGTTGCATGCCATCTTACAAGCTTGGGTCCTTAATACGTATTTGATGCCTTTGTTAATATTTTGAGGAAAGAAAAAACATTTAAGAACAGGAGTGAGACCGAGTTACTGAGCATGTTCAGTTTTTTACCCTTTATTCTATTCTTTGTCATCTATCACTTCCATTTAAAAAGGCTCATTATTCCAGAGTACTCTTAACAATTAGTACTTCATTGTACTGCTGATGAGGAAATTTGGCAAAATATTAATGGAAGAGATGAAGCAAAACAAACGTTTAAACTTTGGTCTCTGATAAGAGGCCGTCTCGTCTGTTCAGGTAGGAAGAGTTTACACAAAACTGATGCAGTTCCAGAAGTGAGTTATGATCCCGGCTTCTGAGAAAACCTGAGTTTTATGCAACTAAACCCTATCTTTGCTTTTAAAAGCGATCAGAAAATTTAAGTTGCCATATCTTACTCCTAATGAAATAAATAGGTGGTTCTGGTCACAAATCAAGAACATACTACAAATCAAGCCCCTCATTTCAGCATGTGCAAAAGACCTGGAAAACACAATTTAAAATTTCTAATTTAGGTCCCTCATATCCCTCCAGGTAGGCTGGGTCCTTGGGTAGAGTTTTACAGTAAATTAGTGGCTCGTGACTACCAGAAAGCAATTTCTTTGTACTATAAGTAGGCACTCATGCCTGTGTTTTGCAGACCTCCTTTATCCTAAAGTATGACCATTCCTAGAAATTAATTAAATGTTGTTTTAATTAGCTTTTATGGTATGCAGTCTCCCATTAACATGATCTAGTCAGCCCCCCCCTTTTTTTTTTTTT